>NC_141879.1:69732500-70357500 GCF_056163025.1 Triticum urartu | reverse complement strand
GGGCTCCACCCACGAAGGGTCCACGAAGAAGCAACCTTGTCTATTCCATCATGGCCGTCGCCCACGAAGGACTTGCCTCACTAGCGGTAGATCTTCACGAAGTAGGCGATCTCCTTGCCCTTACAAACTCCTTGGTTCAACTCCACAATCTTGTCGGAGGCTCCCAAGTGACACCTAGCCAATCTAGGAGACACCACTCTCCAAGAAGTAACAAATGGTGTGTTGATGATGAACTCCTTGCTCTTGTGCTTCAAATGATAGTCTCCCCAACACTCAACTCTCTCTCACAGGATTTGGATTTGGTGGAAAGAAGATTTGAGTGGAAAGCAACTTGGGGAAGGCTAGAGATCAAGATTCATATGGTAGGAATGGAATATCTTGAGCTCAACACAAGTGTAGGTGGTTCTCTCTCAGAAAATGTGTATTGGAAGTGAAGATCTGTTCTGATGGCTCTCTCCACGAATGAAGAGTGGGTGGAGGGGTATATATAGCCTCCACACAAAATCTAACCGTTACACACAATCTACCAAACTCGGTGGGACCGAATTGTTAAACTCGGTCGGACCGATTCAGCAAACCTAGTGACCGTTAGGATTTTCGGTGGGACCGAGATGCAACTCGGTAGGACCGATATGGTTAGGGTTTGGGCATAACGTAATCTCGGTGTGACCGATTACACAAATTCGGTGGGACCGATTTTGGTAATAAGCTAACCAGAGAGTTGGTCAGGTAAACTTGGTGGGACCAATTCGCTCTTTTCGGTGAGACCGAAATGTTACAAAAAGGAAACAGTGAGTTTACATTGCAATCTTGATGGGACCGATCGCTCACTTCGGTTAGACCGAAACGTTACGAAGGGAAACAGAGAAATTGCAATCCCATCTCGGTGAGACCGAGATCCCTATCGGTGAAACCGAATAGCTAGGGTTTGTCGTAGTGGCTATGACAAATGAAACTCGGTGGCGCCGGATGGAAAGAATCGGTGGGGCCAAGTTTGACTTTTGGGTTAGGTCAAATGTGGATGTGGAAAGGTAGTTGAGGGTTTTGGAGCATATCACTAAGCACATGAAGCAAGAGGCTCATTAAGCAACACCTCATCCCTCCTTGATAGTATTGGCTTTTCCTATGGACTCAATGTGATCTTAGATCACTAAAATATAAAATGTAGAGTCTTGATCTTGAAGTTTGAGCCAATCCTTTGTCCTTATAATTTTGAGGGATCCACTTTCTGTTGGGGAACGTTGCAGAAAACAAAATTTTTCCTACGGTTTCACCAAGATCCATCTAGGAGTTCATCTAGCAACGAGTGATTGGATTGCATCTACATACCTTTGTAGATCACGCGTGGAAGCGTTCAAAGAACGGGGATGAGGAAGGCGTACTCGACGTGATCCAAATCACCAGAGATCCTAGCGCCGAACGGACGGCACCTCCGCGTTCAACACACGTATGGTCAGCGTAACATCTCCTTCTTCTTGATCCAGCAAGGGGAAGGAGAGGTTGAGGAAGATGGCTCTAGCAGCAGCACGACGGCGTGGTGTTGATGGAGCTGCAGTACTTCGGCAGGGCTTCGCCAAGCACTATGGAGGAGGAGGATGTGTTGGAGAGGGAGAGGGAGGCACCAAAGATGTCGTATGAGAGGCCCTCCTTTCCCCACTATATATAGGGAGTCCAAGGGGGGGGGGAGCCGGCCCTAGGAGATCCAATCTCCTAGGGGGGGTGCGGCCAAGGGAGGAATCCCTCCTCCCCAAGGCACCTAGGAGGTGCCTTCCCCTTTTGGGACTCTCCCCTTCCTTGAACCCTAGGCGCATGGGCCTCTTGGGGCTTGTGCCCTTGGCCCATATAGGCCAAGGCGCACCCCCTACAGCCTATGTGGCCCCCCGGGGCAGGTGGCCCCACCCGGTGGACCCCCGGGACCCTTCCGGTGGTCCCGGTACAATACCGGTGACCCCGAAACTTGTCCCGATGCCCGAAATAGCACTTCCTATATATAATTCTTTACCTCCGGACCATTCCGGAACTCCTCGTGACGTCCGGGATCTCATCCGGGACTCCGAAAAACATTCGGGTTACTGCATATACATATCCCTACAACCCTAGCGTCACCGAACCTTAAGTGTGTAGACCCTACGGGTTTGGGAGACATGTAGACATGACCGAGACAACTCTCCGGTCAATAACCAACAGCGGGATCTGGATACCCATGTTGGCTCCCACATGATCCTCGATGATCTCATCGAATGAACCACGATGTCGAGGATTCAAGCAACCCCTATACAATTCCCTTTGTCAATCGGTATGTTACTTGCCCGAGATTCGATCGTCGGTATCCCAATACCTCGTTCAATCTCATTACCGGCAAGTCACTTTACTCGTACCGTAATGCATGATCCCGTGACCAGACACTTGGTCACTTTGAGATCATTATGATGATGCATTACCGAGTGGGCCCAGTGATACCTCTCCGTCATACGGAGTGACAAATCCCAGTCTTGATCCGTGTCAACCCAACAGACACTTTCGGAGATACCCGTAGTATACCTTTATAGTCACCCAGTTACGTTGTGACGTTTGGTACACCCAAAGCACTCCTACGGTATCCGGGAGTTACACGATCTCATGGTCTAAGGAAAAGATACTTGACATTGGAAAACTCTAGCAAACGAACTATACGACCTTGTGCTATGTTTAGGATTGGGTCTTGTCCATCACATCATTCTCCTAATGATGTGATCTCGTTATCAATGACATCCAATGTCCATAGTCAGGAAACCATGACTATCTGTTGATCAACGAGCTAGTCAACTAGAGGCTTACTAGGGACATGTTGGTGTCTATTATTCACACATGTATTACGATTTCCGGATAACACAATTATAGCGTGAATAAAGACAATTATCATGAACAAGGAAATATAATAATAATGCTTTTATTATTGCCTCTAGGGCATATTTCCAGCAGTCTCCCACTTGCACTAGAGTCAATAATCTAGTTACATTGTGATGAATCGAACACCCATGGAATTCTGGTGTTGATTATGTTTTGCTCTAGGTAGAGGTTTAGTCAACGGATCTGCTACATTCAGGTCCGTGTGTACTTTACAAATATCTATGTCTCCATCTTGAACATTTTCACGAATGGAGTTGAAGCGACGCTTGATGTGCCTTGTCTTCTTGTGAACCCTGGGCTCCTTGGCAAGAGCAATAGCTCCAGTGTTGTCACAGAAGAGCTTGATCGGCCCCGACGCATTGGGTATGACTCCTAGGTCGATGATGAACTCCTTCACCCAAATTGCTTCATGCACTGCCTCCGAGGCTGCCATGTACTCCGCTTCACATGTAGATCCCGCCACGACGCTCTTCTTGCAACTGCACCAGCTTACTGCCCCACCATTCAAAATATACACGTATCCGGTTTGTGACTTAGAGTCATCCAGATCTGTGTCGAAGCTAGCGTCGACGTAACCCTTTACGACGAGCTCTTCGTCACCTCCATAAACGAGAAACATTTCCTTAGTCCTTTTCAGGTGCTTCAGGATATTCTTGACCGCTGTCCAGTGTTCCTTGCCGGGATTACTTTGGTACCTTCCTACCAAACTTACGGTAAGGTTTACATCAGGTCTGGTACACAGCATGGCATACATAATAGAACCTATGGCTGAGGCATAGGGGATGACACTCATCTCTTCTATATCTTCTGCCGTGGTCGGACATTGAGCTGAGCTCAATTTCACACCTTGCAACACAGGCAAGAACCCCTTCTTAGACTGATCCATATTGAACTTCTTCAATATCTTATCAAGGTATGTGCTTTGTGAAAGACCTATGAGGCGTCTTGATCTATCTCTGTAGATCTTGATGCCTAATATATAAGCAGCTTCTCCAAGGTCCTTCATTGAAAAACTCTTATTCAAGTAGGCCTTTATGCTGTCCAAGAGTTCTATATCATTTCCCATCAAAAGTATGTCATCTACATATAAAATGAGAAATGCTATAGAGCTCCCACTCACTTTCTTGTAAACGCAGGCTTCTCCATAAGTCTGCGTAAACCCAAACGCTTTGATCATCTCATCAAAGCGAATGTTCCAACTCCAAGATGCTTGCACCAGCCCATAAATCGAGCGTTGGAGCTTGCACACCTTGTCAGCATTCTTAGGATCGACATAACCTTCCGGCTGCATCATATACAATTATTCCTTAAGGAAACCATTAAGGAATGCCGTTTTGACGTCCATTTGCCATATTTCATAATCATAGAATGCGGCAATCGCTAACATGATTCGGACGGACTTCAGCTTCGCTACCGGTGAGAAGGTCTCATCGTAGTCAACCCCTTGAACTTGTCGATATCCCTTAGCGACAAGCCGAGCTTTATAGATGGTCACATTACTATCCGCGTCTGTCTTCTTTTTAAAGACCCATTTATTTTCTATGGCTCGCCACTCAACGGGCAAGTCAGTCAAAGTCCATACTTCGTTTTCATACATGGATCCTATCTCGGATTTCATGGCTTCTAGCCATTTGTCGGAATCCGGGCCCTCCATCGCTTCTTCATAGTTCGAAGGTTCACCGTTTTCTAACAACATGATTTCCAAGACAGGGTTGCCGTACCATTCTGGTGCGGAACGTGTCCTTGTGGACCTTCGAATTTCAGTAGGAGCTTGATCAGAAGTATCTTGATCATCATCATTAACTTCCTCTCTAGTCGGTGCAGGCACCTCAGGAACATTTTCTTGAGTTGCGCCATTTTCCGGTTCAAGAGGTAATACTTCATCAAGTTCTACTTTCCTCCCACTTACTTCTTTCGAGAGAAACTCTTTCTCTAGGAAGGACCCATTCTTGGCAACAAAGATCTTGCCTTTGGATCTGAGGTAGAAGGTATCCCCAATAGTTTCTTTAGGGTATCCTATGAAGACGCATTTTTCCGATTTGGGTTCGAGCTTTTCAGGTTGAAGTTTCTTGACATAAGCATCGCATCCCCAAACTTTTAGAAACGACAGCTTAGGTTTCTTCTCAAACCATAATTCAAACGGTGTTGTCTCAACGGATTTCGACGGAGCCCTATTTAAAGTGAATGCGGCAGTCTCTAAAGCATAGCCCCAAAAAGATAGCGGTAAATCGGCAAGAGACATCATAGATCGCACCATATCTAATAGAGTGCGATTATGACGTTCGGACACACCATTACGCTGAGGTGTTCCAGGCGGCGTGAGCTGTGAAACTATTCCACATTTTCTCAAGTGTGTGCCAAACTCGTGACTCAAGTATTCTCCTCCACGATCTGATCGTAGGAACTTGATTTTTCTGTCACGTTGATTCTCAACCTCACTCTGAAATTCCTTGAACTTTTCAAAGGTCTCAGACTTGTGTTTCATTAAGTAGACATACCCATATCTACTCAAGTCATCAGTGAGGGTGAGAACATAACGATAGCCACCGCGAGCCTCAACACTCATTGGACCGCACACATCAGTATGCATGATTTCCAATAAGCTGGTTGCTCGCTCCATTGTTCCTGAGAACGGAGTCTTGGTCATTTTACCCATGAGGCATGGTTCGCACATGTCAAATGATTCGTAATCAAGAGACTCTAAAAGTCCATCAGCATGGAGCTTCTTCATGCGTTTGACACCTATGTGACTAAGGCGGCAGTGCCACAAGTATGTGGGACTATCATTATCAATCTTACATCTTTTGGTACTCACACTATGAACATGTGTAGCATTACGCTCGAGATTCATCAAGAATAAACCATTCACCATCGGAGCATGACCATAAAACATATCTCTCATATAAATAGAACAACCATTATTCTCGGATTTAAATGAGTAGCCATCTCGTATTAAACGAGATCCTGATACAATGTTCATGCTCAAACTTGGCACTAAATAATAATTATTGAGGTTCAAAACTAATCCCGTAGGTAAATGTAGAGGTAGCGTGCCGACGGCGATCACATCGACCTTGGAACCATTCCCGACGCGCATCGTCACCTCGTCCTTCGCCAGTCTCCGCTTATTCCGCAGCTCCTGCTTTGAGTTACAAATGTGAGCAACTGCACCGGTATCAAATACCCAGGAGCTACTACGAGTACTGGTAAGGTACACATCAATTATATGTATATCACATATACCTTTCGTTTTGCCGGCCTTCTTGTCCGCTAAGTATTTGGGGCAGTTCCGCTTCCAGTGAGCACTTTCCTTGCAATAAAAGCACTCAGTCTCGGGCTTGGGTCCATTCTTTGGCTTCTTCCTGGCAGCTTGCTTGCCGGGCGCGGCAACTCCCTTACCGTCTTTCTTGAAGGTTTTCTTACCCTTGCCTTTCTTGAACTTAGTGGTTTTATTCACCATCAACACTTGATGTTCCTTTTTGACTTCTACCTCTGCTGATTTCAGCATTGCAAATACTTCAGGAATGGTCTTTTCCATCCCCTACATATTGAAGTTCATCACAAAGCTCTTGTAGCTCGGTGGAAGCGACTGGAGGATTCTCTCAATGACCACGTCATCCGAGAGATTAACTCCCAGCTGAGTCAAGCGGTTATGTAACCCAGACATTGTGAGTATGTGCTCACTGACAGAACTATTTTCCTCCATCTTACAGCTGAAGAATTTGTCGGAGACTTCATATCTCTCGACCCGGGCATGAGCTTGGAAAACCATTTTCAGCTCTTCGAACATCTCATATGCTCCGTGTCTCTCAAAACGCTTTTGGAGCCCCGGCTCTAAGCTGTAAAGCATGCCGCACTGAACGAGGGAGTAGTCATCGGTACGTGCCTGCCAAGCGTTCATAACGTCTTGTTCTGCAGGAAGAACAGGTGCATCACCTAGCGGTGCTTGTAGGACATAATCTTTCTTGGCAGCTATGAGGATGATCCTCAGGTTCCGGACCCAGTCCGTGTAGTTGCTGCCATCGTCTTTCAGCTTGGTTTTCTCTAGGAACGCGTTGAAGTTGAGGACTGCGTTGGCCATTTGATCTACAAGACATATTGTAAAAAATTTAGACTAAGTTCATGATAATAAAGTTCATCTAATGAAATTATTCAATGAACTCCCACTTAGATAGACATCCCTCCAGTCATCTAAGTATAACATGATCCGAGTTAACTAGGCCGTGTCTGATCATCACGTGAGACGGACTAGTCAACGTCGGTGAACATCTTCATGTTGATCGTATCTTCTATACGACTCATGCTCGGCCTTTCGGTCTTCTGTGTTCCGAGGCCATGTCTGTACATGCTAGGCTCGTCAAGTCAACCTAAGTGTTTTGCATGTGTAAATCTCTCTTACACCCGATGTATGTGAACGTTAGAATCTATCACACCCGATCATCACGTAGTGCTTCGAAACAACAAACTGTCGCAACGGTGCACAGTTAGGGGGAACACTTTCTTGAAATTATTATGAGGGATCATCTTATTTACTACCGTCGTTCTAAGTAAACAAGATGCAAAAACATGATAAACATCACATGCAATCAAGTAATAATAGTGACATGATATGGCCAATATCACATAGCTCCTTTGATCTCCATCTTGGGGCTCCATGATCATCTTGTCACCGGCATGACACCATGATCTCCATCATTGTGTCTCCATGAAGTTGCTCGCCAACTATTACTTCTACTACTATGGCTAACGCGTTTAGCAATAAAGTAAAGTAATTTACATGGCGTTTCTCAATGACACGCAGGTCATACAAAAAATAAAGACAACTCCTATGGCTCCTGCCGGTTGTCATACTCATCGACATGCAAGTCGTGATTCCTATTACAATAGCATGAACATCTCATACATCACATATATATCATTCATCATTCATCACAACTTTGGCCATATCATATCACAAAGCACTTGCTGCAAAAACAAGTTAGACGTCCTCTAATTGTTGTTGCAAGTTTTACGTGGCTGAAGTAGGGTTCTAGCAAGAACGTTTTCTTACCTACGTGAAAGCCACAACGTGATTTGTCAACTTCTATTTACCCTTCATAAGGACCCTTTTCATCGAATCCGCTCCAACTAAAGTAGGAGAGACAGACACCCGCCAGCCACCTTATGCAACTTGTGCATGTCAGTCGGTGGAACCTGTCTCACGTAAGCGTACGTGTAAGGTTGGTCCAGGCCGCTTCATCCCACAATACCATTGAAGCAAGATAAGATTAGTAGCGGCAAGAAAGTTGACAACATCAACGCCCACAACAAATTGTGTTCTACTCGTGCAAGAGAACTACGCATAGACCTAGCTCATGATGCCACTGTTGGGGAACGTTGGAGAAAACAAAAATTTTCCTACGGTTTCACCAAGATCCATCTAGGAGTTCATCTAGCAACGAGTGATCGGATTGCATCTACATACCTTTGTAGATCATGCGTGGAAGCGTTCAAAGAACGGGGATGGGGAAGGCGTACTCGACGTGATCCAAATCACTGGAGATCATAGCGCCGAACGGACGGCACCTCCGCGTTCAACACACGTACGGTCAGCGTAACGTCTCCTTCTTCTTGATCCAGCAAGGGGGAAGGAGAGGTTGAGGAAGATGGCTCCAGCAGCAGCACGACGGCGTGGTGGTGGTGGAGCTGCAGTACTCCGGCAGGGCTTCACCAAGCACTATGGAGGAGGAGGATGTGTTGGAGAGGGAGAGGGAGGCACCAAAGATGTCGTATGAGAGGCCCTCCTTTCCCCACTATATATAGGGAGTCCAAGGGGGGGGGGCGCCGGCCCTAGGAGATCCAATCTCCTAGGGGGGGTGCTGCCAAGGGAGGAATCCCTCCTCCCCAAGGCACCTAGGAGGTGCCTTCCCCTTTTGGGACTCTTCCCTTCCTTGAACCCTAGGCGCATGGGCCTCTTAGGGCTGGTGCCCTTGGCCCATATAGGCCAAGGCGCACACCCTACAGCCCATGTGGTGGCCCCACCCGGTGGACCCCCGAGACCCTTCCGGTGGTCCCGGTACAATACCGGTGACCCCGAAACTTGTCCCGATGCCCGAAATAGCACTTCCTATATATAATTCTTTACCTCCGGACCATTCCGGAACTCCTCGTGACGTCCGAGATCTCATCCAGGACTCCGAACAACATTCGGGTTACTGCATATACATATCCCTACAACCCTAGCGTCACCGAACCTTAAGTGTGTAGACCCTACGGGTTCGGGAGACATGTATACATGACCGAGATCGCTCTCCGGCCAATAACCAACAGCGGGATCTGGATACCCATGTCGGCTCCCACATGCTCCTCGATGATCTCATCAGATGAACCACGATGTCAAGGATTCAAGCAACCCCGTATACAATTCCCTTTGTCAATCGGTATGCTACTTGCCCGAGATTCGATTGTCGGTATCCCAATACCTCGTTCAATCTCGTTACCGGCAAGTCACTTTACTCGTACAGTAATGCATGATCCCGTGACCAGACACTTGGTCAATTTGAGCTCATTATGATGATGCATTACCGAGTGGGCCCAGTGATACCTCTCCGTCATACGGAGTGAGAAATCCCAGTCTTGATCCGTGTCAATCCAACAGACACTTTCGGAGATACCCGTAGTATACCTTTATAGTCACCCAGTTACATTGTGACGTTTGGTACACCCAAAGCACTCCTACGATATCCGGGAGTTACACGATCTCATGGTCTAAGGAATAGATACTTGACATTGGAAAACTCTAGCAAACGAACTATACGACCTTGTGCTATGTTTAGGATTGGGTCTTGTCCATCACATCATTCTCCTAAAGATGTGATCTCGTTATCAATGACATCCAATGTCCATAGTCAGGAAACCATGACTATCTGTTGATCAACGAGCTAGTCAACTAGAGGCTTACTAGGGACATGTTGGTGTCTATTATTCACACATGTATTACGATTTCCGGATAACACAATTATAGCATGAATAAAGACAATTATCATGAACAAGGAAATATAATAATAATGCTTTTATTATTGCCTCTAGGGCATATTTCCAACAGCCTTGTCAAGTCAACCTAATGCAGTGCATGTCCGTGTCCGACACGAACCCTTCAGTTGAAGGACACCTAGCAGCACCCCAATTTTATGAGCCCACTACTAGACGTACTTGATGTGCGAAGGTGCAACATCGGGGATGGCAATTCGCTTGATATTCATGAGGGATCTTTCTACCATTCTAACATGCATAGAAAACAAGGAAGCATAACAATCACAAATAAACACATATTGTGAAATAGTATGGCTCCTTCATGGATGTTCTTTTAGGTCGGCTCCAACTCCGATGACCATCTAGAAACTCCATCTTGTTTGTCACGCCGGGACGCCAAGACACCAATCTGATCTCTATTATCCAACTACTACAACTAGTAATGAATTTTACATAGAGTCACAAGTCGCACACAGGTCGTTATACAATATAATGACAGCACTTTGGCTCCTGCCGGCTGCCAAACATGACACGCAGGCCATGTATAATTTACACACATGCATCACATACACATGAGCCATACTATTCACTTCAAACCCTGCAAAATAAAGTTATGCCTAGAATTGTATTCTACTGGTTTGAGTGATCGTGTATGAAATACAAGGCGCTACGCACACGACAGCGCCTGATGTTTTCGGAAATTACAGATCACATCTGAACTCCGATCATGCCGAATTCTCTGATCTGACCGATCTCATCGATCATCGCGAATCCGGTTCGGATTTACGTTTCACTTTCAACCTCGATTGCAGATAACTGACCGGTAGGGGTAGATCATGTCACGACCTCATCGATCCCAATCAACAAAAAACATAGCCACATCGAGCCCCATGTGCAGTTGATCTCATCAACCGTGCACACAGCCAATCTTATCAATGACAACATATATCATCTATTGCCTCCACATATCTAATATGCATACGATCTGAATCCAAATCCTATAGCAGAGGCTCTGATACCACTGTTGGGATCTACAGTAGGGTGCGTCGACTGCAAATTAAAATTTCCTACACGCAGAACAACCAAGAACATGCTACGGGAGATGGATCATAGTTCGTTACCACTAGACGCGCAGTGCCCTGCAGCGGAAGAAGAGTTGGGGCAGTGCGTCCGCGTGGATCGTCTCCTCCTCGTCCGATCTCCGTCGTACAACCGGTGGTCGGTTTCCACGTACAGGTTCGCCGGAGCGGCGCAAGTGCACCGCCTCTAACGGTATCCGCGCGTGCAAGAGGAACGTCATGCGACGGACTGCTAGGTACGATCACACAACCGGCGGTGAGTGGAGGTGTCTATTCGCAACACATGCAAACCCTACTGACAGCGCCGAAGCGATCAGCCCGTGAGTGTGCGGCACCTTCACTATATATAGGCGTCCATCACGGGCTCAACACTTGGGCCTCGCACGGACCCTAAAGCCCATAAGTCTACTCGGCCACAATCCGAATACAGTTCGGATCACATCCGACCAGTGTCCTCGGATCCGACCTCGTAGGTTTCTTCCCTCTTAGGTTCAAGTCGGCTTGGTTGCAGTTCGGATCAACTCCGAACTGCACGGTTGGTAGCGGCCTCTAGCAAGACATGCCGAACACCAAGAAGACTATGAAGCTGGTTAGAGAACCTGTACATCACACTTCCATTCTTTTTGCCACACGATATATGTTGTCGAGCTCAAGGCGAGTCTGTCATCCTTGTGCTAGCCCGACCTCTTTCTCGTTCCAGTGATTCCTGACCTCTTTCTCTATAAGACAAACAATGATGCAGACCGCCTCCTTGTAGATTATCACGAGGTCAAGGGAACTACGACCGTATCTTGCGCAGTCGGAGAGCTTCTCCGCATCGCCGGCAGCCACCTGAACGAGGAGTTGCGCCAGCGGATGAGTGATCTCCATTGTGGATTCGATATTGGCTGGCGATGGATGGAGATCGATTGGCGAGGGTGATTATGGTTAGGGATTTGGGCGAGCTTGGCTAAGGGATTGTCACACCCTAGCTAGTTTAAGCATTAGAGTGTGCATCATGTTTAAATTCCTCTTAAATTTGAAATGGGGAAGACAGAACCCCCAGCACCCCCTGGAAACAACTAGGGTTTACTAAAATTATTTTCAATGAACCCAAAATGCCCGTCACAAAATGTTCACCATTTCTGGATTGGGCTAAAACCCCTGGCAAAAATGGTGCACACTTTTCTAGGACATTGGGCATTTAAATTAAATCATAAGTATTTGACTTTGGGCATTTAAATGATATAAAATAATTTAAATGCTCAAATAATTCTGGAAATAAGTGTGGGCTGTTGGGAATAATCTAAACAGAGCCCCTGATTATTTTCAGGATTTTCAAAGATGTCTAGGTATTTTTAATAAAGCCCAACAGTTGCAGAAAAATAGAAAAAGAAAACAAATAAGAAAAAAGAGGGAGAAAGAAACCCACCTGGGCATCACCTGTGCTGGCCCAGCCCACCTGGCTTGTGCCAGTCATCACCCACCTCTGCCAGTAGGCAGAGGCGTGTCGCCGGCGCGCGCACCCGTGGCCACCTCCTGCTTCCACCTCCTGCTGCCTCCTCGTCCCCATCCGAGCGTCACGAAGGCGCCCAGCACCTCCCTGCACTCCTCCCCTCTCTCCCCCTCGTCTCTCTCACCCTCTCCCGCGATGGCCGAGCGCCAACCTCGCCGCCGTTCGCCGTAGTCGTCACCAGAGCCACCCCCTCGCCTCCCTGACGTGCCCGTGAGATCCGCCTCCATCGTCTACGCCTCCTCGACGACTCACGCAACCCCGGACGCCTCCAAGCACCGACCCCGACACCTTCTTCCTCGATCCACCGAGATCGCCGACAACGCCTCGATGTCGTCCGACCTCCCCTGAGCCCGCTGAGACGCATTCTGCAACCGCCGTGAGCTCCTCTACTGAACCCCCCTCTTCTCTGCTTCGTTTTCTCGCCGTAGACGCCGCCCCCTTGCTCATCGTAGCATGCCGCCGGCGTCACTCCGATGACCATTTTGGTCAGGCGCGGGTGCTTAACGCACTCACCGCACCTCATAGCGCCTCACTAGTGCGTCCGTTTCCCCGCTAGCTCACTGCAGCAGCAAAACCACCAACGGCCGAGCTCCGGCCGCCGGGCTCGACGCCGTCATCATTCCCGGCCACCCCAGCACCAACCAACGCCACCGTTGGATGCGCCACACCGCGAGCTACCCGTAGCACCCACCCACGCATCGAACCGTGGCCGGAGCAGCATTTCCGACGCTCTCTGCCGTCTAGGCCTCGCCGGCGACTCAACGCCGGTGGGATTGACCGTGCTGACCAGGGGTTTGACCCCAGTTTGACCCCGCCTGAGACACTGATATATGGGGCCGGCTCCTAACTAAATTAGATTAGTTTTAATTAGATCCAAACACTCTGTTAGAGGTTAATGACCTCGTTAACTAACTCTCTCTCATTGACATGTGGGCCCAAGGCCTAACTAACCTAGTTTAGTACTAACTAAACACTAACTAACTCTGTTAGTTAGCTGTGACACTGACAGAGAGGGCCCACCAGTCAGGTTTGACCTGGGCTGGCGCCTTTGACCCGCTGACGTCATAGTGACGTAGTGCTGACGCATTAATTCAATTACTGGATTTATTCTTTAATAGGAAATTCCAGAGAATAGTCAAAACTTCTAAAAATCATAGAAAATCAACCATAGCTCCAAATGCAAAGATTTATATCTGAAAAATGATCAGAAAAATTCAATCTATCCATCTATAATGGTTTCATGCATGACAAAACAAGTTAACCTTGCTGTTTAAGCAGAATAAGGTAATGCACTAATAAGGCCATGTTTAATGAGCTAATATTTGAATCTTTGATTCAAATGAGTTCATCCCCTTCTGTTTTAGCTTGCGTTAGGCCAAGACACTTTCATCTTGCCATGTCATAGCATGCATCATATTGTTGCATATTGCCATGTGTTGATTATGTTCGGTGTGATTTTCGTGGTAGGTTCTGCCTCCGAGGATAACCCCGAGTATCCGTCTGAAGGGCAGTACCCTACTACCACTACAACAGGCAAGCAACCCATTGATCATTCCGATACAAACCCATGTTCTCGCTTCTGCTCTTGTTTACTGCATTAAGACAGCGCGATTCAAACTGTTGTGTGCTACGGTAGTTGAACCCTTATCCTCTGCATGACCTTTCATTGCCACAGTAACTAGATGAAACCCACTAGCATGTGTAGGAGTTGATTGAGCCATGTATGTGATTCCTACCTTGCTGTGCTTGCTATGCTTAGAGTTATGTCAGGTCTGGTCCATCCGGGTGATGGGCTAGAGTGAAATGATTATGTCGGTAATGTGAGGGTTGTGTTGAACACGTTTTGGTAAAGGTATCGATGAGAGGCCATGTAGGAGTACATGGTGGGTTGTTTCATTGAGGCCGTCCATTAGAACTGAGATCTGTATGCGTGATTTAAGATTCAGCTACTACCACACATTGGGCCCTGAAATATGACCCCGCTCGACTTACTGACCCCTCTCGCCCTCTGTCTAGGAGTTGCAACTAGTTTATGGTGTTTGTAGGTTATGTGTTGGCGGCCGTGCGTAGCGCTGACCCTAGGGGTGGCTATGATGCGGTAGATACACTGTGGCCGGGTATGCCGGGCGCCCGTTTGGCGTCTCGGGACCCTGTACACATTGTTTGGGGCCGTTGAGGACAGCCCGGCCGGATTTCCTTGCGGATGGAACCTGAATAGGCGATAAACCTGGACTAGAGACTTGTGAGGTTAGTTAGGTCGTGGTCTACACCCACGTTGGTTTTCGCTTGAAGTCTGCCGAGCACATGTCGAGTGCAGACGCTAAGTGGTGGAAACATGTGTGACGAAGTACACCCCTGCAGGGTATAAAACTATTCGAATAGCCGCGTCCGCGGTAAAGGACTACTTGGTTGCATATACAGTTCATAGACAAGTTAATGGTTACTACTAAAAGACTCAAGATAAGTGTGAGTACCGAGGATGGCCCTCTCGTAGGATGACGAGAGAGGATCCCCGGTGGAGTATTGTGTTGGTGAGTAGTGCACTCGTGTGCGAAAACTATTTTACTAGTGGAGTTCCGTAGGATAGCTTAGCCAAGAGTCAAAGCTGGCTTGCTGCAATAACCCCACCACCTTCTTGAGAATGAGCATGTATATTAGGTTCTGATGTAAGACTTGCTGAGTACCTTGTACTCATGTTTTCTTATTTATTGTTTTCAGACGACAACACCGCCCCCTCCAATGGGTTTTATGTAGACCTTGATGTCGACAAGTGACTAGCCACCCAGGTGGTGATCCTATCCATGGAGGGCCCTATGTAGATAGACAGGCTTCGAGAAGCCTTCTTTATTTCTAGTGTTTGTACTCAGACTAGTTGCTTCCGCTTGTGCTTGTATGATTGTATGACTTGAGTGTCGGGTCATGTGACCCCTATCTGTATGAACATGTTATGTATGGCTCTCTGGAGCCTTTAAATAAAGTACTTGAGTTGTAGAGTTTTGTTGTGATGCCATGTTGTATGTACTCATATCGGGCATATTGTGTGTATGATTGAAATGCTTGGTATGAGTGGGATCCGACAATCTAGTTGTTTATCCTTGGCAGCCTTTCTTATGGGGAAATGTAGTCTAGTGTTCCTCGAGCCATAGTAGTCCGCTACAGCCCAGTTCACCTTAGTCCTGCTAGCCCAGCACTACTGTTCAGGACACTTGACTAGCTGGCATGTGTTTCACTTCGTTCCTATGTCTGTCCCTTCGGGGAAATGTCACGCGGTGATGTCCGGAGTCCTGCCTAGCCTGCTACAGCCCGGGTTCCCCGGAGTCCTGTTAGCCCAGTGCTACATCCCGGAATCACTCGCTGATGACCGACATGCTCGATGTGATTCATGTATGCCTGTCTCCATAGGTCTGTGCCGCTTTGGGTTCATGACTAGCCATGTCGGCCCGGGTTCTCTGTCAGATGGATGCTAGCGACACTATCATATACGTGAGCCAAAAGGCGCAAACGGTCCCGGGCCATGGTAAGGCGACACCCGTGGGATACCGTGCGTGAGGCCGCAAAGTGATATGAGGTGTTACCGGCTAGATCGATGTGGCTTGGAATCGGGGTCCTGACAGCGTTGGCATCAGAGCCGGACTGCCTGTAGGTTCGTTGAGCCAAACCGGTCGATGTCGAGTCTAGAAATGCTTTAGTTATATGTAGGGGAATTGATTGTGGGAGGGTACGTAAGGCTCTTTTACTCCTTTACCCTATGCCCTCTGATCTGAGTCATTCTCTTCTCATTCAACGTGGGTTAAGGACTAGGCTCTCTTCTTCTATCAGGTTCATGTGTTAATAGTCCGTAGTAGCTTATAGGATTGTTGTTACCAGCCCCAGTTCAGTTTCTACTATTTCTAGTAGGTTGCTAGTTGAATCAGAACCTTGATAGGATGTTGTTGAGTGGTATTGCAAATTGTTGTGGATGTCTCAAATCTTTTCTGAGCATTTACAACGGTTATGCTGTCCAATTTTCCCTAGAAATTCTAATGTCTTTGCATTGTGGTTGTGCTTTCAGATGGCCAACCGTCCTCAAAATCAAGTGGTTCGCCTGACCCGGTGCCTCGACGTGCCCGGTCATACTGCTATGTTAGTCCGGGTAATGATCGAGACGGGTTACCGTTGGTATCCCGAATACACTGTCGAGGAGCAGTTCCGAGACTTTAATCAAAGCCAATATTTCTCCACCGTCAGGATATTTCCTTCTTATCCTGGATCTACAGAGCCCCTTCACTGTTCCTATGGACTTGGGGTTACTGTTGAGATGGCTGTGCAGGATGCTGACTATTCCATGATGACCATCATGCGAGTCCGGACTGGCCTGCTTCGGAACACCGACTTCCGTTACATGCCAGCCTCACTTCCGGGAGCGCAAGGGTATCTTCAGGCTATCTATGCTGACTCCACTCAGGAGGACTCATTAACTCGTACCACTGCCGAGATGCTCGAAGATAAGGACCGAGAGAATCAGGCCTTGAGTTTGGAGCTTTTCAATACCCGTGCTGATCATTGGGACACATTGACTCGGTTGTCACCTGCGGTGCAAGCTGGATGTATGGATACAAGGGATCTATATCCTGTGAGATCTGCTCTGCCAGACATGGTGGATTGGCGTGATGTGGGAGGCATCACCCCACCCCGTGGTCCCCACAGGCCACCGTTTGTTGGTCCAAGACCTCATCCTAGCCCCTATGGTCCACAAGCTCCTCAGGACCGTCTATTCCCGGATGATCACGTTGAACTTCCAGGCTATGGAGGTGACTTCTATGAGGACTACTACGGAGCTGTCTGAGTTAGTAGTAGTACCACTAGTATTGTAATAGTTGTATCTTCACTGTCCTGCGTGACTTGTGGAATATGACTTTGTGTGTAATCAATTCCGGAGGTGTAGACAAATAATGTATAGGAGCATGGAATGCCTCCGATGAGATGTAACGTCTTTCATCATAGTTGTACTGTAGCCTGGGCTTGTACTAAACTATGTATGATGTGCATGACCGTTGGTATATATATGGCAGTTTTATATTACCATGACATACGGATGAACATCTCTGCATTCCGTGTTATCCATTACATTCTGCACTTCCTTGCTAAGTTTGAGCCATCCTTATCTAAACCATTGTCTTGTTTTTCCCTAGGATGGTCAACACCCGCAGCAACCCTGCTGCCTCGGAGCAGGGGGAAGCCAGTGCAGCTAGGGGTGAAAATCTGCCTCACCCGCCTTCTCTGGCCGAAGTAATGCTGGAGGCAGAAAGAAAAAAGCGTGAGACTAACCGCCTACTGGAGCGGATTGAGCAGAACACTGCACGCCATCAGCAAAATGACTTGGTGTCAATCAATGACTTTATCAAGCTGTACCCACCAAAGTTTAACCATTCCGTCGAGCCCCTCGACGCGGATGACTGGCTTCGCAGCATCACCCACAAGCTACGTTCTGCCAACGTAGCTGAAGCCGACAAGGTTACCTACGCTGCCTACCATCTCGAAGGCGCTGCTAGCCTCTCGTGGGAAAACTTTGAAGCTATGCGCCCGGTCGGCCAAACCACTACTTGGGCTGAATTCAGTGAAGCTTTCCACGAGCATCACATTCCGGAAGGTCTCATGGATCACAAGAGAGAGGAGTTCTGCAATTTCACCCAAGGAAGACTGACTGTGGATGCATATAGTCGTGAATTTGGGAATCTGGCACATTATGCTCCCGGAGAGGTATCTACTGACGCTAAGAAGCAGGCAAGGTTCTGCAAGGGACTTAGCCCTGATCTTCGTCGTGATCTTCATCTGCACGAGTGCACCTCCTTCCAGAAATTGGTCAATAAAGCCATCAGTGCTGAGACAGGCCAGACTGATTATGACGCTTCACGCAAGCACTCACGTGATTTTGGCTCTTCATCCGGCTCTGGAGCTCAGAAGCGCCGGGTGTGGATCCCAAGCACGGCACTGCCACCCAGGTTCATCCCGAGGCCATCCTTTGAGGCGCCTTGTCCCAACCAGTAGTTTGCACCGCCCAAGCCCTATGGTGGCCCCGCTGCTAATGCTGCTCCACGCCCCAATGTGGTGACATGCTTCAAGTGTGGAGAGCCGGGTCACTATAGCCGAGAGTGTCCCCAAAACAACAACCCCAATCAAACTAGAAAGTCCGTTGGCCATGGTAAGCCTGCGGGAAAGACATTCTACGCCAAGCCGGCCACCACTGCCCGTGGCCATGTCAACTATGTTTCAGCCGAGGAGGCTCACGAGGATCCTAACGTCGTCCTTGGTACGCTCCATGTTAACTGCCATCCGGCATCTGTTCTTTTTGATACTGGAGCATCTCATTCATTCATATCCGAGAACTTTGCTCGATTGCATAACACGACATTCTGTGACATGCCCACTTCCATGGTAATTCAAACTCCGGGTTCCAAATGGCAAACCTCTAGAGTAAGCCATGGGAACGAAATTCTTGTCGATAGACTTGTCTTCCTTGTGTCCTTAATAGCTCTCAAGTCCTCGGACATAAACATCATCTTGGGTATGGACTGGATGTCAGCTCATTATGCTAAAATTGATTGTGCCACTAGAACCGTTGAACTTACTCACCCATCGGGCAAGACAGTCAATGTCTTAACTCGAGTGGCCAAGCGCCAACTTTACTCCCTAAATGCCACCCCCCTTCCAGACCTTGAGGATGTTCCGGTAGTCCGAGACTTTCCGGAAGTCTTTCCAGAAGAATTGCCAGGTGTTCCACCTGACAGGGATGTCGAGTATGTGATAGACCTTGTTCCCGGAACCGTTCCAATTTCTAGAAGACCCTACAAGATGGCACCCTTAGAACTAGCCGAGCTTAAGAACCAACTCGATGAGTCCTTGAAAAAGGTTTTCATCCATCCTAGTTCCTCTCCTTGGGCTTGCCCCGTCCTCTTCGTCAAGAAGAAGGATGGAACGGATCGAATGGTTGTAGATTACCGACCTGTCAACTTGGTCACCACCAAGAACAAGTATCCACTTCCCAGGATCAACGATCTGTATGATCAGCTCGCTGGATCCTTAGTCTTTTCCAAGATGGATTTGAGGTTAGGCTACCATCAGATCAAAATCAGAAATGGGGACATTCCCAAAACGGCCTTTGTTACTCTTTATGGCTAATACGAGTACACCGTTATGTCCTTCGGTTTAACCAATGCCCCAGCTACCTTCTCTCGGTTAATGAACTCGGTCTTCATGGAGTATTTGGATAAATTCGTCGTAGTATACCTCGATGACATACTCATCTACTCCAAGAATGAAGAGGAACATGCCGAACATCTAAGGCTGGTATTGATGAAACTTCGAGAGCATCGCCTTTATGCCAAATTGTCCAAGTGTGAATTTTGGTTTCCAGAAGTGACCTATCTAGGCCATGTAATCTCTGGTAAGGGTATTGCTGTCACTCCCGAGCGAGTTCAAGCCGTCCTTGATTGGACTCCACCTGAGACGGTCAAGCAAGTTTGGAGCTTCCTTGGCTTAGCGAGCTATTGCCACCGCTTCGTCGAGAATTTCTCCAAGGTTGCCAAACCTCTAACTGAACTCCTCAAGAAAGATAAAAAGTTCGAGTGGACTCCACAGTGCGAGTTTAGCTTTCAGGAACTGAAAAGACGCCTGACATCTGCTCCCGTACTGGTACCACCAGATTTCTCCAAGGACTTTATTATCTATTGCGACGCCTCACGACAAGGACTAGGTTGCATACTCATGCAGGATCGTCAGGTAATTGCCTATGCTTCACGGCAATTACACCCACATGAGGAGAACTATCCCACACATGATCTGGAGCTTGCAGCTGTAGTCCATGCACTTAAAACTTGGCGACATTACCTCCTCGGTAATCGTTGCGAGATCTTCACCGATCACCAAAGTTTGAAATATATCTTCACCCAACCAGATTTGAATCTCAGGCAAAGACGTTGGGTCGAGTTGATCTCGGATTACGATTTAGGAATAACTTACACCCCGGGCAAAGCCAATGTCATGGCTAATGCACTAAGTCGTAAGTCCTATTGTAACAACCTGATGTTACAACAAAGTCAACCACTTCTCCATGAGGAATTTCGTAAGCTTAATCTTCACATTGTTCCTCGAGGTTTTCTATCCACCCTGGTGGCGAAACCTACCCTTATGGATCAAATCATAGCTGCCCAGAAGTGTGATAAGGGCATATCCCGGATTAAGGAAAACATTGCTAGCGGAGTTGCTAAATGTTTTTCCATGGATAAGCGGGGTGCTATCTTCTTCGAGAACCGTTTGGTGGTTCCCAAGAAACAACACCTACGCCAGTTGATCCTTAAGGAATCTCATGAATCCCCTCTCACCATTCATCCCGGTAGTACTAAAATGTATCAAGACCTACGCTAGAGGTTTTGGTGGACTAGGATGAAAAGAGAAATCGCTCAATACATTGCTAATTGCGACATTTGTCGTCGTGTTAAAGCAGAGCATCAACGGCCTGCTGGCACCCTTCAACCTTTGGCTATTCCTGAGTGGAAATGGGATAAAATCAGTATGGATTTCATCACTGAGGTTTCCCAGGACCAAGAGAGGGAATAATGCCATCTTCGTTGTGATCGACCGTCTTTCCAAAGTAGCCCACTTTCTACCTGTTCGTGAGAGTATCACCGCTAGCCAGCTAGCCGATTTATACATCTCCCGAATAGTGTCTCTTCATGGTGTTCCATTGGAAATTAACTCAGATCGTGGGAGTCTCTTCACCTCTTGATTTTGGGAAAGTTTCCAAAATGCTATGGGAACTCGTCTCTCTTTTAGCACCGCCTTCCATCCTCAATCAAGTGGTCAAGTAGAATGGGTCAATCAAATTCTGGAAGACATGCTCCGAGCCTCTATCATCTCGTTCCGGAATGGGTTGGGAGAAATGCCTTCCATTCGTGGAGTTGCTTACAACAATAGTTATCAAGCTAGCTTGGGCAAGGCTCCTTTCGAAGTTCTCTATGGACGAAAATGTCGAACGCCTCTTAACTGGTTAGAAACCGGGGAAAGACAACTCTTTGGCCCGAATATGATTCAGGAAGCAGAAGAGCAGGTTTGTGAGATTCGTGAGAAATTGAAAACAGCCCAATCTCGTCAAAAGAGTCAATATGATCGTAAACATAAGCCTATGACTTATGAAGTCAGCGAGAAGGCCTACCTTCGGGTTACTCCATTAAAGGGAACCCATCATTTCGGTATCAAAGGCAAATTGGCTCCTCGTTACATTGGACCCTTTCGCATTCTTGCCAAACGAGGAGAAGTTGCCTACCAATTGGAACTACCTTCGCATCTTTCCAAAGTTCACGATGTCTTCCACGTTTCTCAAACTCAGGCGTTGCTTCGCGGATCCTATCCATGGAGTGGACCACGAAACGCTTGATCTACAAGATAACCTCTCATATCGAGAATATCCCGTTCGTATCCTTGATCAAGCCAAGCGTACCACTCGAGTCATAATATCAAGTTTCTCAAGGTTCAATGGTCACACCATTCCGAGAAAGAAGCCACTTGGGAAAGGGAGGATCGTCTTCGACTCGAGTACCCCACCTTCTTTCCGGAGGATCCTAAATCTCGGGACGAGATTCTTTTGAGTGGGGGTGAGTTGTCACACCCTAGCTAGTTCAAGCATTAGAGTGTGCATCATGTTTAAATTCCTCTTAAATTTGAAATGGGCAAGACAGAAACCCCAGCACCCCCCTGGAAACAACTAGGGTTTACTAAAATTATTTTCAATGAACCCAAAATGCCCTTCACAAAATGTTCACCATTTCTGGATTGGGCTAAAACCCCTGGCAAAAATGGTGCACTATTTTCTAGGACATTCTGGATTCTTTGAATTAAATCATAAGTATTTGAATTTGGGCATTTAAATGCTATAAAATAATTTAAATGCTCAAATAATTCTGAAAATAAGTGTGGGCTGTTGGGAATAATCTAAACAGAGCCCCTGATTATTTTCAGGATTTTCAAAGATGTCTAGGTATTTTTAATAAAGCCCAATAGTTGCAGAAAAATAGAAAAAGAAAACAAATAAGAAAAAAGAGAGAGAGAGAGAAACCCACCTGGGCCTCACCTGTGCTTGCCCAACCCACCTGGCTTGTGCCAGTCGTCACCCACCTCTGCCAGTAGGCAGAGGCGTGTCACCGATGCGCGCACCCGCGACCACCTCCTGCTTCCACCTCCTGCTGCCTCCGCGTCCCCATCCGAGCGCCACGAAGGCGCCCAACACCTCCCTGCACTCCTCCCCTCTCTCCCCCTCGTCTCTCTCACCCTCTCCCGCGATGGCCGAGCACCAACCTCGCCGTCGTTCGCCGTAGTCGTCACCAGAGCCACCCCCTCGCCTCCCTGACGTGCCCGTGAGATCCGCCTCCATCGTCTACGCCTCCTCGACGACTCACGCGACGCCGGACGCCTCCAAGCACCGACCCCGACGCCTTCTTCTTCCTCGGTCCGCTGAGATCGCCGGTAACGCCTCGACGTCGTCCGACCTCCCCCGAGCCCGCTGAGACGCGTTCTGCAACCGCCGTGAGCTCCTCTACTGAACCCCCCCTCTTCTCTGCTTCGTTTGCTCGCCGTAGACACCGCTCCCTTGCTCACCGTAGCACGCCGCCGCGCGAGCTCGACGCCGGCATCACTCCGGTGACCATTTGGTCAGGCGCGGGTGCTTAATGCACTCACCGCACCTCGTAGCACCTCGCTAGTGCGTCCGTTTCCCTGCTAGCTCGCTGCAGCAGCAAAACCACCAATGACCGAGCTCCGGCCACCGCCCGGCTCGACGCCGTCGTCGTTCCCGGCCACCCCAGCGCCAACCAACACCACCGTTGGATGCGCCACACCGCCAGCTACCCGTAGCACCCACCCGCGCATCGAACCATGGCCGGAGCAACGTTTCCGACGCTCTCCGCCATCTCGGCCTCGCCGGCGAGTCAACGCTGGCGGGATTGACCGTGCTGACCAGGGGTTTGACCCCAGTTTGACCCCGCCTGAGACACTGATATGTGGGGCCGGCTCCTAACTAAATTAGATTAGTTTTAATTAGATCTAAACACTCTGTTAGAGGTTAATGACCTCGTTAACTAACTCTCTCTCATTGACATGTGGGCCCAGGGCCTAACTAACCTAGTTTAGTACTAACTAAACACTAACTAACTTTGTTAGTTAGCTGTGACACTGACAGAGAGGGCCCATGAGTCAGGTTTGACCTGGGCTGGCGCCTTTGACCCGCTGACGTGACAGTGACGCAGTGCTGACGCATTAATTCAATTACTGGATTTATTCTTTAATAGGAAATTCCAAAAAATAGTCAAAACTTCTAAAAATCATAGAAAATCAACCATAGCTCCAAATGCAAAGATTTATATATGAAAAATGATCAGAAAAATTCAATCTATCCATCTGTAATGGTTTCATGCATGACAAAACAAGTTAACCTTGCTGTTTAAGCAGAATAAGGTAATGCACTAATAAGGCCTTGTTTAATGAGCTAATATTTGAATCTTTGATTCAAATGAGTTCATCCCCTTCTGTTTTAGCTTGCATTAGGCCAAGACACTTTCATCTTGCCATGTCATACCATGCATCATATTGTTGCATATTGCCATGTGTTGATTATGTTCGGTGTGATTTTCGTGGTAGGTTCTGCCTCCGAGGATAACCCCGAGTATCCGTCTGAAGGGCAGTACCCTACTACCACTACAACAGGCAAGCAACCCATTGATCATTCCGATACAAACCCATGTTCTCGCTTCTGCTCTTATTTACTGCATTAAGACAACGCGATTCAAACTGCTGTGTGCTACGGTAGTTGAACCCTTATCCTCTGCATGACCTGTCATTGCCACAGTAACTAGATGAAACCCACTAGCATGTGTAGGAGTTGATTGAGCCATGTATGTGATTCCTACCTTGCTGTGTCTGCTATGCTTAGAGTTATGTCAGGTCTGGTCCATCCGGGTGATGGGCTAGAGTGAAATGATTATGTCGGTAATGTGAGGGATGTGTTGAACACGTTTTGGTAAAGGTATCGATGAGAGGCCATGTAGGAGTACATGGTGGGTTGTTTCATTGAGGCCGTCCATAAGAACTGAGATCTGTATGCGTGATTTAAGATTCAACTACTACCACACATTGGGCCCTGAAATATGACCCCGCTCGACTTACTGACTGTTGGAAATATGCCCTAGAGGCAATAATAAAAGCATTGTTATTATATTTCTTTGTTCATGATAATTGTCTTTATTCATGCTATGGACATTGTAATACACGTGTGAATACATAGACCATAATATGTCCCTAGTAAGCCTCTAGTTGACTAGCTCGTTGATCAACAGATAGTCATGATTTCCTGGCTATGGACATTGGATGTCATTGATAACGGGATCACATCATTAGGAGAATGATGTGATGGACAAGACCCAATCCTAAGCATAGTACAAAGATCGTGTAGTTCGTTTGCTAGAGCTTTTCCAATGTCAAGTATCTTTTCCTTTGACCATGAGATCGTGTAACTCCAGGATACCGTAGGAGTGCTTTGGGTGTATCAAACGTCACAACGTAACTGGGTGACTATAAAGGTGCATTACAGGTATCTCCGAAAGTGTCTGTTGGGTTGACACGAATCGAGACTGGGATTTGTCACTCTGGATAACGGAGAGGTATCACTGGGCCCACTCGGTAATGCATCATCATTATGAGCTCAAGGTGACCAAGTGGTTGATCACGGGATCATGCATTACGGTACGAGTAAAGTGACTTGCCGGTAACGAGACTGAACAAGGTATTGGGATACCGACGATCGAGTCTCGGGCAAGTAACATACCGATTGACAAAGGGAATTGTATACGGGGTTGATTAATCCTCGACATCGTGGTTCATCCGATGAGATCATCGTGGAGCATGTGGGAGCCATCATGGGTATCCAGATCCCGCTGTTGGTTATTGACTGGAGAGTCGTCTTAGCCATGTCTGCTTGTCTCCCGAACCCGTAGGGTCTACACACTTAAGGTTCGGTGACGCTAGGGTTATGAAGATATGTGTATGCAGTACCCCGAATGTTGTTTGGAGTCCCGGATGAGATCCCGGATGTCACGAGGAGTTCCGGAATGGTCCGGAGGTAAAGAATTATATATAGGAAGTGCTGTTTCGGCCATCGGGACAAGTTTCGGGGTTATCGGTATTGTACCGGGACCACCGGAGGAGTCCCGGGGGCCCACCGGGTGGGGCCACCTGTCCCGGGGGGGCACATGGGCTGTAGGGGTGCGCCTTGGCCTACATGGGCCAAGGGCACCAGCCCTACTAGGCCCATGCGCCTAGGGTTTCCACCACGGAGGAGTCCAAGTGGTGGAAGGCACCCCGAGGTGCCTTGGGGGGGAGGGAAACCCTCCCCTGGCCGCCGCACCTAGGAGATTGGATCTCCTAGGCTGCGCACCACCCCCCTTGGCCCTCCTATATATAGTGGGGGAGAGGAGGGATTTCATACCTCAGCCTTTGGTGCTTCCTCTCTCCCCGTTACGTCTCTCTCTCGTAGTATAGGCAAAGCCCTGCTACTGTGACGCCCTGCATCCATCACCATGCCGTCGTGCTGCTGGATCTTCATCAACCTCTCTTCCCCCCTTGCTGGATCAAGAAAGGAGGAGACGTCATCCGTTCCGTACGTGTGTTGAACGCGGAGGCACCGTCCGTTCGGTGCTTGATCATCGGTGATTTGAATCACGTCGTGTTCGACTACATCATCCCCGTTCTTTGAACGCTTCCGCTCGCGATCTACAAGGTACGTAGATGCATCTAATCACTCGTTGCTAGATGAACTCCTAGATGGATCTTGGTGAAACGAGTAGGAAAATTTTGTTTTCTGCAACGTTCCCCATCACTGACCCCTCTCGCCCTCTGTCCAGGAGTTGCAACTAGTTTCTGGTGTTTGTAGGTTATGTGTTGGCGGCCGTGCGTAGCGCTGACCCTAGGGGTGGGCTATGGTGCGGTAGATACACTGTGGCCGGGTATGCCGGGCACCCGTTTGGCGTCTCGGGACCCTGTACACATCGTTTGGGGCCGTTGAGGAAACCCCGGCCGGATTTCCTTGCGGATGGAACCTGAATAGGCGATAAACCTGGACTAGAGACTTGTGAGGTTAGTTAGGTCATGGTCTACACCCGCGTCGGTTTTCGCTTGAAGTCTGCCGAGCACATGTCGTGTGCAGACGCTAAGTGGTGGAAACATGTGTGACGAAGTACACCCCTGCAGGGTATAAAACTATTCGAATAGCCGCGTCCGCGGTAAAGGACTACTTGGTTGCATATACAGTTCATAGACAAGTTAATGGTTACTACTAAAAGACTCAAGATAAGTGTGAGTACCGCGGATGGCCCTCTCGTAGGATGACGAGAGAGGATCCCCGGTGGAGTATTGTGTTGGTGAGTAGTGGACTCATGTGCGAAAACTATTTTACTAGTGGAGTTCCGTAGGATAGCTTAGCCAAGAGTCAAAGCTAGCTTGCTGCAATAACCCCACCACCTTCTTGAGAATGAGCATGTATATTAGGTTCTGATGTAAGACTTGCTGAGTACCTTGTACTCATGTTTGCTTATTTATTGTTTTCAGATGACAACACCGCCCCCTCTCATGGGTTTTATGTAGACCTTGATGTCGACGAGTGACTAGCCACCCAGGTGGTGATCCTGGCCATGGAGGGCCCTATGTAGATAGACAGGCTTCGAGAAGCCTTCTTTCTTTCTAGTGTCTGTACTTAGACTAGTTGCTTCCGCTTGTGCTTGTATGATCGTATGACTTGAGTGTCGGGTCATGTGACCCCTATCTGTATGAACATGTTATGTATGGCTCTCTCGAGCCTTTAAATAAAGTACTTGAGTTGTAGAGTTTTGTTGTGATGCCATGTTGTATGTACTCATATCGGGCATATTGTGTGTATGATTGAAATGCTTGGTATGAGTGGGATCCGACAATCTAGTTGTTTATCCTTGGCAGCCTTTCTTATGGGAAAATGTAGTCTAGTGTTCCTCGAGCCATAGTAGTCCGCTACAGCCCGGTTCACCGGAGTCCTGCTAGCCCAGCACTACTGTTCAGGACACTTGACTGGCCGGCATGTATTTCACTTTGTTCCTATGTCTGTCCCTTCGGGGAAATGTCACGCGTTGATGTCCGGAGTCCTACCTAGCCTGCTACATCCCGGGTTCCCCGGAGTCCTGTTAGCCAAGTGCTACAGCTCGGAATCACTCGCTGATGACCAACATGCTCGATGTGATTCATGTATGCCTGTCTCCATAGGTCTGTGCCGCTTTGGGTTCACGACTAGCCATGTCGGCCCGGGTTCTCTGTCATATGGATGCTAGCGACACTATCATATACGTGAGCCAAAAGGCGCAAACGGTCCCGGGCCATGGTAAGGCGACACCCGTGGGAGACCGTGCGTGAGGCCGCAAAGTGATATGCGGTGTTACCGGCTAGATCGATGTGGCTTGGAATCGGGGTCCTGACAGGGATTTGGGGGAGATGAGGAAGAGACGGAGCGGAGATGAGTGGTGCCGTGGGAGGCGGCTGGCTCAGAGTGGTGGACTGGAGGCGGCTGTCGTACTGAATAAGGCTGTGACAATTTGACTACTCTACGCGAGAGGATGACAAATGTGCCCGATGATGAGGCAGGGCGCATGGACCGGGGGAGCTTGCGTTGTTTCTGCAAAAGGAGGGGGATTTCCGCAAAAATGCAATGCCATGCAGCGCCATCAAGCGCTCTACCGTCGAGGTGACCATAAGGGTACCGTAGACTGTTATGTATTCGCGTTTATAAGGATTGTATTATAGTGTTTCTCGAGTTGTGGGATGAAATCGTTGTGTGCCAGAGATTTGAAGGACCAAACATGGTAATTTCTCCCCTCTCCCCTCCCTCTGTAAGTGCTATACACAAGATTTAACATAAAAAAAGCAGAAATCTAATTCGGCTCTTGGGACCATATGCTCCCGCCCATGATTTTTTTCCAAATGTTATTTAAAAAAAGATGTAATCATTGTCACACCAAAACACTACCTGCAAATTTTTAGCAGGAAAGCTTATGTATCTTAATATGTGAAAAAAGCAAATCGAACGACAAATGTTACACTTATTTTTGTTTTTTTCACTGAGGAATCACCGTCATCCTGTTTCGCATGAAAATTGGCAAGTACTCTTGTCACACTAATAAGAACATCTAGAAAAAATTCAGAATTTTTAAATTTTATTTACTACTTATTTTGAATTTACTGTTCATTACGGAGCATATGCTCCCAAAAGCCAAAACGGCCCTAAAAAAGGCATGAGACTTAGCATATCTGAAACAAAACCTCGTGCGTGTGTGTGCGCGCGCATATTTGTGCACATGGGTCTCGCTTGCCCACAGTGGAGAACGCAAAAAGAAAAAAAGAGTTAGACGTGAAGTGGGGATTTAGTCGGATGGGCGCGTCCGAGGCACGTCGCAGAGCCTTTTTGGGCGCACGGAAGCCTCTCATCACCCTCCCACCCAGATTAGATTTACCCAACATTCTGAACCAAGTTAGATTTGCGCTCGGGGTACCGTGAGATACAAATTTCTGCAGCAGATGAACCAAAACCAGCATTCCACACTCACCACGGACACTTCAAATTTAAGGTGATACTATCCGGTCTCACGGCTGCACCTCTACCCTTTCAACCAGCCATGAATGTGGTATTTTCACCGTTGCTGCGTCATTGTGTGCAAGTATCATTATAATATATTTCCCCATAAAAATAATCATTATAAAATATGTTTTTATACCATATATAATTGATATAATGTAGACATTATCATGAATTTTCATGGATCTATAAAACATAAAAACGGTTGACTCAAGAC
Organism: Triticum urartu; assembly: GCF_056163025.1. Classification (NCBI taxonomy): domain Eukaryota; kingdom Viridiplantae; phylum Streptophyta; class Magnoliopsida; order Poales; family Poaceae; genus Triticum; species Triticum urartu. Next base: position 70,328,134 of record NC_141879.1, on the reverse strand, counting down.
AAACCTAAAACCTTGAAATAATTTGAATCAGTGTGGGTATTATGTGTTTATGATGCAAATACGTGCCATGATAACACGGGAATGACTACAATAGAAGAAGGGCCACCAGTGCAAAAATAGAAAAACAGCCATGAGCCATTGGATCGTAGGTGGATGGCATAGATTCTGGTGGAAGAATCTTAGCCACTTAATGTACATTTTACGAAAAACTCCCTACTAGCAGTTAGTTATAAAATAGAACTTTTTCAGCAACCACCTCAAGTATTTCATCTCCCTCTCCATTCATTTTGTTCAAGGATGGCTTATGGCACAGATTCAGCCACCATTTGAAGCATAACAAAACATCTGACTGGACCTTCGCAGATTGAGCATATCACAAGCATACATATCTTGATGAGACATGGTAGCACCATTTTTAGTACATGGCCAGCAAGACAGAGTATTAAGGACTAATATCTTTATAGTACATAAAAGAAATGCTCTAGCCTTTCCCTCCAGTTCTACTACTTGCTCATGAAGCTTCTTGTTCTAGGAAAGATCACACCCAGCAAACCATATTCAGTTGAGTGCAGCCACATAGAGATGCATGATCAAGAACAGACTTAAATTTATCTTGCAGAGAAATTCTCTCAAGTGTCAGAAAGGGAAGACTTTGATAAAAGCTTCTTCTATCCATCTGTAGTCCTGATGTTTCCAGTAGTCAGAGCATCATTCATCTACAAATACAAGCAAAAATAGTTTACATTACAAGGACAGAAATAGGAAAACAATTAAGAATGCAATTCAAGTTCTTCTAATAACTCGTAGATGACAAAAGTAAAAAATTTATGTTGCAGCACAAAGTCACATGTCTGAGTAGTGAAGAGACCAGGAAAGAATATCACATGGCAAAATATAATCACAGCTTGACATTGACAGATCACTTGTATCAATTTTTGCAACTCATCATCCCAGTAAGACTTGCTTAACGCAAATAGCTTACGACCGGTTGTTCTGCTGTATTGATATTACATTATGGCTCAATGGCTGGTTAGCAACCGAAGGTCTATCCCAAATCAAGCCCAATACACAGAAAGAGTGTGTTCTTTTCTACATACACAGAAAGAGTATCTTCTTTTCTACATATACACAGAAAGAGTGTCTTCTTTTCTACATACAAAAGGTAAAAAAGTTGTCTTTTTACAATTGTAGTGTCATAAAAGCCGAATGAGGAAGACCAAAGTGTTGGAAATATACCCTAGAGGCAATAATAAATTGATTATTATTATATTTCCTTGTTCATGATAATCGTTTATTATCCATGCTAGAATTGTATTGATAGGAAACTCAGATACATGTGTGGATACATAGACAACACCATGTCCCTAGTAAGCCTCTAGTTGACTAGCTTGTTGATCAATAGATGGTTACGGTTTCCTGACCATGGACATTGGATGTCATTGATAACCGGATCACATCATTAGGAGAATGATGTGATGGACAAGACCCAATCCTAAGCATAGCACAAGATCGTGTAGTTCGTATGCTAAAGCTTTTCTAATGTCAAGTATCATTTCCTTAGACCATGAGATTGTGCAACTACCGGATACCGTAGGAATACTTTGGGTGTGCCAAATGTCACAACGTAACTGGGTGGCTATAAAGGTACACTACAGGTATCTCCGAAAGTGTCTGTTGGGTTGGCACGAATCGAGACTGGGATTTGTCACTCACTGTAGACGGAGAGGTATCTCTGGGCCCACTCGGTAGGACATCATCATAATGTGCACAATGTGATCAAGGAGTTGATCACGGGATGATGTGTTACGGAACGAGTAAAAGAGACTTGCCGGTAACGAGATTGAACAAGGTATCGGGATACCGACGATCGAATCTCGGGCAAGTATCGTACCGCTAGACAAAGGGAATTGTATACGGGATTGATTAAGTCCTTGACATCGTGGTTCATTCGATGAGATCATCATGGAACATGTGGGAGCCAACATGGGTATCCAGATCCTGCTGTTGGTTATTGACCGGAGAACGTCTCTGTCATGTCTGCATGTCTCCCGAACCCGTAGGGTCTACACACTTAAGGTTCGATGATGCTAGGGTTATAAAGGAAGCTTGTATGTGGTTACCGAATGTTGTTCGGAGTCCCGGATGAGATCTCGGACGTCACGAGGAGTTCCGGAATGGTCCGGAGGTAAAGATTTATATATAGGAAGTCCTATTTCGGCCATCGGGACAAGTTTCGGGGTCATCGGTATTGTACCGGGACCACCGGAAGGGTCCCGGGGGCCCACCGGGTGGGGCCACCTATCCCGGGGGGTCCCATGGGCTGAAGTGGGAAGGGATCCAGCCCAAAGTGGGCTGGGGCGCCACTTCCCTTATGGCCCATGCGCCTAGGGTGAAGGGGGAACCATAAGGAAGAGTCCCAAGGAGGGAAGGCACCTCCTAGGTGCCTTGGGGGGGGGGAAACCTCCCCTGGCCGCCGCCCCCTAGGAGATTGGATCTCCTAGGGCTGGCGCACCCCCCCCTTGGGCTCCCTATATATAGTGAGGGTAGGAGGGCCTCTGGAGACACCCCTTATGCCTTTGGTGCAGCCCCTCCCTCTCTCCTAAGTCCTTCTCCTCTCCCGTGGTGCTTGGCGAAGCCCTGCAGGATTGCCACGCTCCTCCACCACCACCACGCCGTTGTGCTGCTGCTGGATGGAGTCTTCCTCAACCTCTCCCTCTCTCCTTGCTGGATCAAGGCGTGGGAAACGTCACCGGGCTGTACGTGTGTTGAACGCGGAGGTGCCGTGCGTTCGGCACTTGGTCATCGGTGATTTGAATCACGACGAGTACGACTCCATCAACCCCGTTCACTTGAACGCTTCCGCTTAGCGATCTACATGGTTATGTAGATGCACTCTCCTTCCCCTCGTTGCTGGTCTCTCCATAGATAGATCTTGGTGACACGTAGGAAAATTTTGAATTTCTGCTACGTTCTACAATAGTGGCATCATGAGCTAGGTCTATGCATATTTACTATGCACGAGTAGAACACAAAGTAGTTGTGGGCGTCGATATTGTCAATTATCTTGCCGTTACTAGTCTTATCTAGATTCGGCGGCATCGTGGGATGAAGCGGCCCGGACCGACCTTACACGTACTCTTACGTGAGACTGGTTCCACCGACTGACATGCACTAGTTGCATAAGGTGGCTAGCGGGTGTCTGTCTCTCCTACTTTAGTCGGATCGGATTCGATGAAAAGGGTCCTTATGAAGGGTAAATAGCAATTGGCATATCACGTTGTGGTTTTTGCGTAGGTAAGAAACGCTCTTGCTAGAAACCCATAGCAGCCACGTAAAACATGCAAACAACAATTAGAGGACGTCTAACTTGTTTTTGCAGGGTATGCTATGTGATGTGATATGGCCAAAGGATGTGAAGAATGATATATGTGATGTATGAGATTGATCATGTTCTTGTAATAGGAATCACGACTTGCATGTCGATGAGTATGACAACCGGCAGGAGCCATAGGAGTTGTCTTAATTTATTTATGACCTGCGTGTCAACATAAACGTCATGTAATTACTTTACTTTATTGCTAACCGTTAGCTGTAGTAGTAGAAGTAATAGATGACGTGACAACTTCAAGAAGACACGATGATGGAGATCATGATGATGGAGGTCATGGTGTCATGCCGGTGACGATGATGATCATGGAGCCCTGAAGATGGAGATCAAAAGGAGCAATATGATATTGGCCATATCATGTCACTATTTGATTGCATGTGATGTTTATCATGTTATACATCTTATTTGCTTAGAACGACGGTAGTAAATAAGATGATCCCTCATAATAATTTCAAGAAAGTGTTCCCCCTAACTGTGCACCGTTGCGACAGTTCGTTGTTTCAAAGCACCACGTGATGATCGGGTGTTTAATCCAAACGTTCACATACAACGGGTGTAAGACAAATTTACACATGCAAACACTTAGGTTGACTTAACGAGCCTAGCATGTGTATAGACATGGCCTCGGAACATAGAAGACCGAAAGGTCGAGCATGAGTCGTATAGAAGATACGATCAACATGAAGATGTTCACCGATGTTGACTAGTCCGTCTCACGTGATGATCGGACACGGCCTAGTTGACTCGGATCATGTAATTACTTAGATGACTAGAGGGATGTCTATCTGAGTGGGAGTTCATAAGATGAACTTAATTATCCTGAACATAGTCAAAAGGATTTTGCAAATTATGTCGTAGCTCACGCTATAGTTCTACTGTTTAGATATGTTCCTAGAGAAAAATTAGTTGAAAGTTGATAGTAGCTATTATGCGGACTAGGTCCGTAAACTGAGGATTGTACTCATTGCTTCATAGAAGGCTTATGTCCTTAATGCACCGCTCAGTGTGCTGAACCTCGAACGTCGTCTATGGATGTTGCGAACATCTGACATACACGTTTTGATAACTACGTGATAGTTCAGTTAAATGGTTTAGAGTTGAGGCACCGAAGACGGTTTTGAAACGTCGCGAAACATATGAGATGTTTCGAGGGCTGAAATTGGGATTTCAGGCTCGTGCCCACGTCAAGAGGTATAAGACCTCCGATGATTTTCTTAGCCTGCAAACTAAGGAGAAAAGCTCAATTGTTGAACTTGTGCTCAGATTGTCTGAGTACAACAATCGCTTGAATCGAGTGGGAGTTGATCTTCCAGATGAAATAGTGATGGTTCTCCGAAGTCATTACCACCAAGATGCTAGAGCTTCGTGATGAACTATGATATATCAGGGACATATATGATGATCCTTGAGATATTCGCGATGTTTGACACCACAAAAGTAGAAATCAAGAAGGAGCATCAATTGTTGATGGTTGGTGAAACCACTAGTTTCAAGAAGGGCAAGGGCAAGAAGGGATACTTCATGAAACGGCAATTCAGCTGCTGCTCTAGTGAAGAAACCCAAGGTTGAACCCAAACCCGAGACTAAGTGCTTCTATAATAAGGGGAACAGCCACTGGAGCAGAATTACCCTAGATACTTGGTAGATAAGCAGGCTGGCAAAGTCGATAGAAGTATATTGGATATACATTGTGTTAATGTGTACTTTACTAGTACTCCTAGTAGCACCAGGGTATTAGATATCGGTTCGGTTGCTAAGTGTTAGTAACTCGAAATAAAAGCTACGGAATAAACGGAGACTAGCTAAAGGTGAGCTGACGATATGTGTTGGAAGTGTTTCCAAGGTTGATATGATCAAGCATCGCACGCTCCCTCTACCATCGAGATTGGTATTAAAACCTAAATAATTGTTATTTGGTGTTTGCGTTGAGCATAGACATGATTGGATTATGTCTATCGCAATACGGTTATTCATTTAAAGAGAATAATGGTTACTCTGTTTATTTGAATAATACCTTCAATGGTCTTGCACCTGAAATGAATGGTTCATTGAATCTCGATCGTAGTGATACACATGTTCATGCCAAAAGATAGTAATGATAGTACCACCTACTTGTGGCACTGCCACGTAAGTCATATCGGTATAAAATGCATGAAGAAGTTCCATGTTGATGGATCTTTGGGCTCACTCGTTTTTGAAAAGTTTGAGACATGCGAACCATGTCTATTGGTGTACATGCATGAAGAAACTCCATGCAAATGGACCATTTGGACTCACTTGATTTTGAATCACTTGAGACATGCAAATCATACCACATGGGCAAGATGACTGAAAGCCTCGTTTTCAGTAAAATGGAACCAGAAAGCAACTTGCTGGAAGTAATACATTTCGATGTGTGCAGTCCAATGAGTGCTGAGGCGTGTAGTGGATATCGTTATGTTCTTACTTCACAGATGATTTGACTAGATGTTGAGTATATTTACTTGATGAATCACGAGTCTGAATTATTGAAAGGTTCAAGTAATTACAGGGTGAAGTTAAAAGATCATCGTGACAAGAGGATAAAATATCTATGATATGATCATAGAGATGAATATCTGAATTACGAGTTTGGCACAGAATTAAGACATTGTGGAAATTGTTTCACAACTAATACAGCCTAGAACACCATAGTGTGATGGTGTGTCCGAACATCATAACTGCACCCTATTGGATATGATGCATACCATGATGTCTCTTATCGAATTACCACGATAGTTTATGGGTTAGGCATTAAAGACAACCACATTCACTTTAAATAGAGCACCACGTAATTCCGATGAGATGACACCATATGAACTATGGTTTAGAGAAACCTAAGCTGTCATTTCTTAAAAGTTTGGGGCTGCGACGCTTATGTGAAAAAGTTTCAGGCTGATAAGCTCGAACCCAAAGCGGATAAATGCATCTTCATAGGACACCCAAAACAGTTGGGTATACCTCCTGTCTCAGATCCGAAAGCAATAAGGGATTGTTTCTAGAATCGGGTCCTTTCTCGAGGAAAAGTTTCTCTCGAAAGAATTGAGTGGGAGGATGGTGGAGACTTGATGAGGTTATTGAACCATCTCTTCAACTAGTGTGTGGCAGGGCACAGGAGTTGTTCCTGTGGCACCTACACCAATTGAAGTGGAAGCTTATGATAGTGATCATGAAACTTCAGATCAAGTCACTACCAAACCTCGTGGGATGACGAGGATGCGTACTACTTCAGAGTGGTATGTAATCCTGTCTTGGAAGTCATGTTGCTAGACAACAATGAACCTACGAGCTATGGAGAAGCGATGGTGGGCCCGGATTCCGATAAATGGCTCGAGGCCATAAAATCCGAGAGAGGATCCATGTATGAAGACAAAGTGTAGACTTTGGCAGAACGGCTCAATGGTCGTAAGGCTATTGAGTACAGATGGATTTTAAAAGGAAGACGGACAATGATGGTAAGTATCACCATTAAGAAAGCTCGACTTGTCGTTAAGATGTTTCCCGACAAGTTCAAGGAGTTGACTACGATGAGACTTTCTCACTCGTAGCGATACTAAGTGTCTGTTGGAATTATATTAGCGATTACTGCATTATTTATGAAATCTTGCAGATAGGATGTCAAAGCATTGTTTCCTCGACATTTTCTTGAGGAAAGGTTGTATCTGATACAACCGGAAGGTTTTGTCAATCCTGAAAGATGCTAATAAGTATGCAAAGCTCCAGCAATCCTTCTAAGGACTGGAGTAAGCATCTCGGAGTTGGAATGTATGCTTTGATGAGATGATCAAAGATTTTGGGTTTATACAAAGTTTATGAGAAACTTGTATTTCCAAAGAAGTGAGTGGGAGCACTATAGAATTTCTTATGAGTATATGTTATGCATCAGAAATGATGTAGAATTTCTGGAAAGCATATAGGGTTATTTGGAAAGTGTTTTTCAATGGAAAGCCTGGATTAAGCTACTTGAACATTGAGCATCAAGATCTATAAGGATAGATCAAAACGCTTAATGGTACTTTCAAATGAGCACATACCTTGACATGATCTTGAAGGTGTTCAAGATGGATCAGTCAAAGAAGGAGTTCTTGCCTGAGTTGTTAGGTATGAAGTTAAGACTTAAAGCTCGACCACGGCAGAATAGAGAGAAAGGACGAAGGTCGTCCCCTATGCTTAAGACGTAGGCTCTACAGTATGCTATGCTGTGTACCACACCTGAAGTGTGCCTTGCCATGAGTCAGTCAAGGGGTACAAGAGTAATCCAAGAATGGATCACAGGACAGCGGTCAAAGTTATCCTTAGTAACTAGTGGACTGAGGAATTTTCTCGATTATGGAGGTGGTAAAAGAGTTCGTCGTAAAGGGTTACGTCGATGCAAGCTTAACACCTATCCGGATAGCTCTTAGTAGAGATACCGGATACGTATAATGGAGCAAAAATTTAGAATAGCTCCAAGTAGAACAGTTATTTGGAATAGCTCCAAATAGAACGTGGCAGCTACATCTAGGAGATGACATAGAGATTTGTAAAGCACACACGGATCTGAAAGGTTCAGACCCGTTGACTAAAACCTCTCTCACAAGCAACATGATCAAACCCAGAACTCACCGAGTGTTAATCACATGGTAAATGTGAACTAGATTACTGACTCTAGTAAACTCTTGGGTGTTAGTCACATGGCGATGTGACCTGTGAGTGTTAATCACATGGCGATGTGAACTGGATTATTGACTCTAGTGCAAGTGGGAGACTGTTGGAAATATGCCCTAGAGGCAATAATAAATTGATTATTATTATATTTCCTTGTTCATGATAATAGTTTATTATCCATGCTAGAATTGTATTGATAGGAAACTCAGATACATGTGTGGATACATAGACAACACCATGTCCCTAGTAAGCCTCTAGTTGACTAGCTCGTTGATCAATAGATGGTTACGGTTTCCTGACCATGGACATTGGATGTCGTTGATAACGGGATCACATCATTAGGAGAATGATGTGATGGACAAGACCCAATCCTAAGCATAGCACAAGATCGTGTAGTTCGTATGCTAAAGCTTTTCTAATGTCAAGTATCATTTCCTTAGACCATGAGATTGTGCAACTCCCGGATACCGTAGGAATACTTTGGGTGTGCCAAACGTCACAACGTAACTGGGTGGCTATAAAGGTACACTACAGGTATCTCCGAAAGTGTCTGTTGGGTTGGCACGAATCGAGACTGGGATTTGTCACTCAGTGTAGACGGAGAGGTATCTCTGGGCCCACTCGGTAGGACATCATCATAATGTGCACAATGTGATCAAGGAGTTGATCACGGGATGATGCGTTACGGAACGAGTAAAAGAGACTTGCCGGTAACGAGATTGAACAAGGTATCGGGATACCGACGATCGAATCTCGGGCAAGTATCGTACCGCTAGACAAAGGGAATTGTATACGGGATTGATTAAGTCCTTGACATCGTGGTTCATCCGATGAGATCATCGTGGAACATGTGGGAGCCAACATGAGTATCCAGATCCCGCTGTTGGTTATTGACCGAAGAACGTCTCGGTCATGTCTGCATGTCTCCCGAACCCGTAGGGTCTACACACTTAAGGTTCGTTGACGCTAGGGTTATAAAGGAAGCTTGTATGTGGTTACCTAATGTTGTTCGGAGTCCCGGATGAGATCCCGGACGTCACGAGGAGTTCCAGAATGGTCCGGAGGTAAAGATTTATATATAGGAAGTCCTATTTCGGCCATCGGGACAAGTTTCGGGGTCATCGGTATTGTACCGGGACCACCGGAAGGGTCCCGGGGGCCCACCGGGTGGGGCCACCTATCCCGGGGGGTCCCATGGGCTGAAGTGGGAAGGGATCCAGCCCAAAGTGGGCTGGGGCGCCACTTCCCTTATGGCCCATGCGCCTAGGGTGAAGGGGGAACCCTAAGGAAGAGTCCCAAGGAGGGAAGGCACCTCCTAGGTGCCTTGGGGGGGAGGGAAACCTCCCCTGGCCGCCGCCCCGTAGGAGATTGGATCTCCTAGGGCTGGCGCACCCCCCCTTGGGCTCCCTATATATAGTGAGGGTAGGAGGGCCTCTGGAGACACCCCTTATGCCTTTGGTGCAGCCCCTCCCTCTCTCCTAAGTCCTTCTCCTCTCCCGTGGTGCTTGGCAAAGCCCTGCAGGATTGCCACGCTCCTCCACCACCACCACGCCGTTGTGCTACTGCTGGATGGAGTCTTCCTCAACCTCTCCCTCTCTCCTTGCTGGATCAAGGCGTGGGAGACGTCACCGGGCTGTACGTGTGTTGAACGCGGAGGTGCCGTGCGTTCGACACTTGGTCATCGGTGATTTGAATCACGACGAGTACGACTCCATCAACCCCGTTCACTTGAACGCTTCCGCTTAGCGATCTACAAGGGTATGTAGATGCACTCTCCTTCCCTTCGTTGATTGGTCTCTCCATAGATAGATCTTGGTGACACGTAGGAAAATTTTGAATTTCTGCTACGTTCCCCAACACAAAGAGCCAATACAATTGTTTCACTAAAGCAAAACTATCATGATTTTAGTTTCAATGGCATTACTGGACAAATAGACAGTGAACTCCCAGAAATCAGTGAAGTGGCACACATTGCAAGTGTAACAAATTTCAGTCTTGTGCCTACAAGCACTTCACATGCAGGTACTTTAATAGGTAGATGAGATTAGTATGTCCTGATGTACAATATCCGACAAGAGGATGAAATTTCACAATACAAAACTGCTCGAAAATCTAGTATAAGCAAACTTGTCTGGTGATTAATTTTTCTATGCATCGATATAGAGAGATATCCCTGTTATTGCTTTCAAGTTGAAAGCAAGCATATCCCAGATGAGCATAAACTAGTTGTCCATTCAAAATTTTGAAGTAAGCAAACATTATGTTTTTTGTTATGGCTAATCAACAGTTCAACACCGAAAAAAGGTCTCTCTAAACTAACTGAATCTGGTACAGGAAAGTATCAATACATACTAAACTAAGATTCTATACTATAGTTTGTGGTACAAACATTGAACAAAAATGATTTCCTACATAAATGCTACATAATTAACTAGGGAAAATTGGTAGCAACCTCACAGGCAAGCATAAAGAGAGATATCCTTGTTATTGCTCTCAAGTTGAAAGCAAGCATATCCCAGATGAGCATGAACTAGTTGTCCAGCCCAAATTTTCAAGTAATCACACATTGTGTCTTTTTGTTATGGCTAATCAATAATGGATAAAGGTCTCTCAGAACTAACTGAATTTGGTACAGAGAAGTGTGTGTATATGTCAATGGGTTTGCTACTGTACTACTTAAGCATACTTCTCTGAATATAGTCTTTGCGCAAAAATAATTGTAAGCTTCCAAGATACTGCTACTCATGTTAAAAATATGTTAACTAACCTAAATGTGCATATGCTTAGAATTTTCAAAATGTTGCCAGTCATATCATTTCCAAATATGCAGAATTATACAACATCCAACAATGATACAACATAGTTCTCGGACAAGAAAGATTTCTTTTACGAGCGCTACATGAAATGCTACAGAATTAACTATGTAAACTGGTAGCAACCTGGCAGACAAGCATACCTGAAGGCTAGCTGTAGTTTTCTTCTCAGGCATTACCAGATGGTGGAGCTAGAGTCGCAGGGGTGCAGGCGACATGTGGAGAATGGTCTGGTTGGGTAGGACAAAGGATGGAGCGAGGTTGTTCTCTGGACGTCGGAGCAGAGTAACTTGGAGAACTTGTCCGCACAAGGATGTAGCTTAGAACACGCGAGGTCCGTCGGGGCAGTCAGACCGCCGGCAACGAGATGGTCGGGTGTTGGATCTAAACCTGCAATACAGGCCGCAATCGCCCAGCAAGGCACCAGATCTGGCCCGCTGCCACCGTCAGCGGGGCTTGTCAAGTCTCCAAGAGTTGGCAGCCATGCGGATTGAGGGATTTGGGTCTGCTCTGCTGCGTTCCTACGGTAGAGAAGATGGTCCTAAAAGCAAAACGACTATAACCAGGGGTGTTTTTTTGCAAAGGACCTAGCACCTGTGCGCTTGGATTCATCCACTAGAATCTGGACCATTCATCCCGGATCTGATGGCCCAGACAGATTTTTTTCTATTTTTTCACTGGTGACCCTTCTTCTATTGTAGTCGCCCCGTGATAACACCCAGACAGACGGAGTAGGAGGAGTTGTGCCCATTGGCCTACCCGAGCCCGACAAAACCCGAAGATTATAAATCACCACATGGTATTGTTAGTGAAAGTGAAATTTGCGAATCAACATGTGATTAAATGCTTAGAGGAACAGTGGTATCTCCAGCCCACCAGGGTTCAAGTCTTGCTGCTGGCATTATTTCTAGATTTATTTTAGGATTTCCGACGATGCGCTTTCAGTGGGAGGAGGTGTTTCCGTTGATGACGAAGCGCCTACGGTGACTTCGCAAATCTCCAGATGATATGACGGCTCCTTCTCTCGAAGGTGCTCATATGGATAGGATGTACGTGTGCGTTCATAGGGGTGAGTGGATGCGCATATGTATTAGCGTTTGCGTTTGTACTATGTTCAAAAAAGAAAGTGAAAAAAATGTGATTTTGGAACAACTGCCTGATTTTAAAAAATAGGGTTTCTGTTGAACAACTATCGTCTTAACGCATATACAAACGAGACCTTTCACAAATCATCGATTTTCTTCAAAATCACTAGTTGAGGAGTACTCGTTGTAAAGATCACTCCAACTCCCCTGTTTGCGACAAGTGACCCATATGCAACGCGCCACTTGTTGCAATATGAGAGTTTTTCCTTTTTTGTAGATCCGTTTATTCAAAACGTTCTATCTCTCAAACCATGCGTCCAAATCTCGAACTAGTTAACTAGTTCCTCTCGATTTTCATACATATACGTGCATGCCGTACGCCACATGACCTGGGCCGGCCCATTTGCGGTAGCGCATGGTGGAAAATAAAAAAAGGTGCTCTACATGGAAAGGGAAAGCCCTACACACGACCGTCATTACAATCAATTGCCTTGGAGTAGAACCAAATGACTCATGTGACACTATTTCAGCGCTATCCTAAAAGAGACTAAAGAAAGCCGCAACCAATTTCGCAATAACTAAAATGGGTGAGCGCGATCGAACACAAGACATGCCGCGACTGCGTAACGACAATAGCCACTGCAGCACATCTGATTTGTTAGCCGTAATTGCAGCACACTTTATATGAACATATAAGTCACGAAAGATTAAATCTTTGTTTAAATTTTGCATGTGATTTTCTTTTTGACAATAGTAAATGTTTCTTCGAACATGAACATTTCTGAAATTTCTGAACATCTGTTAAAAATTAAAAATAAACTTTAAAAATAGAAATGAAAATATATCACTCAGCGACCGGTTTACTATTTGTTTTTTGTTCCTTTTACATGTTTTCGTTTTCCCTTTGTTGTTATTTTCAACAATATGCTCGCACTTATAAAAAATTGTTCAAAGTTTCAAAAAATGATCATTGTTTCTAATTTTGTTCATAAAATACAATTGTTCGCAATTTAAAATTGTGCAAAAATTTCAATAAAACGTTTGTGTCTTTCAAAATTGCTCGGAATGTCAAAATGTGAAACTCTTTTTTAAAGAGCGAGTGACTGAAATTATGAACATGGACATTTTTTTAAAGACACTAACAAATATGAAATTCCAAACGAAAAACTAAACGTTTTTTCTGAATTTCCGCAAACATTTTTTGTATCTGTGTAGAATTAACACCATGTTCAACGTAGGGTGTCAGGGTAGGCAAAAAGACTCTATTGGAGAGCATGTTGTTTCTCAACATCTCTCAAATGATCATCATTTTTTTATTTGCTTGTATGACCAATTCAAGGAACCATGCCAAGTTATTTTGGTTTTCTACAAATTTCTCTTTTTCTGGAGTTTTCCCGGTAAAAAAGGTGATAAATGGCTAGACATGTCGCAACTTGCATACGGTGTCGGAAATCGTTCAAATCTGGTATGCATACCTACCATGGGCATGCCCACCTGCTTGCAAAAGTTGGGGGTCCGTTTAAGAATGTCCAAAAATAGACTATGTTGAACAAAGGGTGTTTTGATAGGCCAGTAGGCTTTACATCCTTGAAATGGACACTATTTTTTTACATGACCTTAGATGACCAATTGAAGCCACCATGCCAAGTTGGTCGTTTTAGACAAATTTTGCGTTTTCTGCATTTTCCTCGGTAAGAAAAGATCGAAAAATGGCCGGATGCATACTTCGTCGAAAAATATTCAAACCTGACATGGATTCCTATCATGGTCATTCCCACCTACTTGCAAAGTTGGGGTCATTTAAAAAATGTGCAAAAGTAGAGCATGTTCAACGGAGGGTATTCGGGTGGGCCACAAGGCCATAAGACTCAATGTGAGAGCATGTTTTCTTCCACTTTCTTTAAGCCCTAAGTTTTGCCATGGCCTTGTATAACCAATTTAAGGCACCATGCCAAGTTGTTTTGGTTTTTGATAAATTTTACATTTTGTGGAGTTCTCTCTGTCAAGAAAGGCCGATAAGAGGCCGCGCGTGTCACAACTTGCATACGATGTTGGAAATTATTCAACCCTTGCATGGATGCCTACCATGGGCATGCCGACCTCCTTGCAAAAGTTGGGGTCATTTAAAAAGAGCCAAAAGTAGGCCATGTTCAACGGAGAGTGTCCGAGTAGGCCACGAGGCTCCGTCTAAGAGCACCTTGTTTCTCGCCAATCTTAAAATGGTTCCATTTTTTATCATGACCTAGTATGAACAATTCAAGGCATCATGTCAAGTTGTTTTTGTTTTCTACAAATTTTGCATCGGGTGGAGTTTTCTCAGTCAAAAAAGAGTGATAAATGGGTTGACGTGTCGCAACTTGCATATGGTGTTGAAAATCAATCAAACCTAGCTTGTATCCTTATCATGGGCAGACCGACCTGCTTGCAAAATTTGTGGTCACTTCAAGTATGTACAAACATAGACCATGTTGAACAGAGAGTGTTCGGGTAGGCTAGGAGACCCAGTCTAAGAGCACGTTGTTTCTCGACATCCTTGAATGGACCCATTTTTTTTCATGACCTTATCTAACCAATTGAAGATACTCCCGACAATAGTGCCGCTCAGGACAACGCCAACAACCAGAACGCCAGCAATGACAACAACGACGACGATATGATCAACGAGACGAAGATGACCCTGAGGATAGCAACTACATGCCAGAGTCCGAGGAAGATAGAAGCCTCGGGCCCGATGAATACGATCTCTTCGAGGAACCCCTTGAGGTACCTCTGCTCGAAATATTCCACGGAAGATTGGCCAGCACGTACAAAAGCATCAAGCAAAAGTCCCAGTGGCTTAAATCCGAACATAATGAACTTAATGAAGGGTAGATCGAGTCCCTCAGGGCTGAGAAGGAACTTGATCACAATCTTGGGAAGGCCAGGGCTAACCAGTTCTACCCTTGAAGGATCCCGCTTCCAGAGCTAGACGAGGTGGCCAAGGACAACGTGCTATCTAAGTGCGAGTGGGCCGAGAAGCCCGACTGCCCTCCTTGAGGCCGAGATAGGCAAGTAGGCGGGTACAAAAATCTTCTCGAAGCATCCTGGTGACTAGGTTGAATAGATCCACCGCGACCCTTCAAGAAATACAGTCTGAGGGAGAAATTGCCGTTAAGGTCAGAAGCTCCACCTTGATCAATCTACAAATTTAGGGAACGTCCACCTAATGGACAGGCAAACCACATACTTTTGAAAACAATTATCAATATTTTTGAAATGCAAACATTCCTTAAATTTGTGAAATTTTTTTGGAAAACGAGAACATTAAGCACCACCTTAATCAATCTACAAATTGAAAAGATTCACAAATTTAAGAAAGAGTTCACAGTTCGAAGTTATAGCGGGCGGAAGTAATCCAAGAGTTCAATAGTTGGAATTCTACTTCATGCACCTATATTTTGAAGGTTCAAAAAAGAAAAATAAACAAATGGGCCAAGCCGAGGACGGAGAGGTGTGTGCGCCGGTTTGTATGACGCTACTTCCTATACAAATGGAGCTCCTAGTCAGCGCTTGTTGCGCCAGTTAGTGGACACAGCGCTCGCACGTCACCTTTCATGGGGCCGGCCGAACTACACGAGCGATCAGCCATCGCTCGTGAGGAGCATACGCCCAATTGGTTCTTCGTGGTTCAACAAGTTGACCATTAACCGTTGACTTTCGACAAGTGGTTCATCTTTTCGGAAAAGTTCATGGATTTGAAAAAAAGTTTGTGGATTTGTAAAATGTTCACAAATTGAAAAATACCATGAATAGAAAAAAATTCACGGATTTTGGAAAAAATGTCCAAGGATTTGGAAAAAGTTTATCGATTTTGAAAAAGTCCATCGTTTTTGAAAAACAAAGTTCATAAACTATGAAAAAATTCATACATTTTTAAAAAGGCTCATCGATTTTGAAAAAAAAGTTCATCAATATTGATAAGAAGATCACAAATTTTAAAAAAATTAACCAATTTTGAGAAAATATTCACAAAATTAAAATAAGTTTATTGATTTTTAGAAAAAGCGAAATTGAAAAAGTTTGCACATTTCAAAAGAAAAAGGAAAAAAAAGAAAAATAAAACCTGAAAAAAACTGTTTGAAAAAACCAGAAAAGAAAAGGAAATAGGAAAAAAGAAAAAAGGAAAACAAAGGAAGAAAGGAGAAAAGTGCGATAGAGGTATTTAATAACATCAATTCAGGTTGGCTCTTTCTTTATCACATGAATCCTGCCATTGCTTGTATTTCTTTTTGCGATATAAAATATATAAAAACACGAGCATTATTTGAGAGTGACAATTAAGGAGGTCAATATCCTACTTGACCAAACGTCATCAACATATTATCATTATTCATCAGGAAAAAGAGGCATGCAGCAGCGTTTGCCTGCTCTTCGTTCAGTTCCGACGACCACTAGGTGGGATACCGCAGTACGTGCACTGGCATCCGTCGGAAACGCACTCGCCCACCGAGGTGCCGCTGATGCGGTGCTGGCAGTACTCCATGCACTTGTCAGGATTGCATATGCCGGGGATGGTCGGGAGCACCTTGCAGTCCATGGGGGTCACCGTCGCAGTGGCGCCACCGCCGTTAGCCGTCACCACCTTTGTCACCACATCTACGGATCGAGCAGCGCACACAGAGAAATTAGCGCGAGGCATATACACTAGTAGAAAAAGGGTCAAACGTGAAGCACATTAGTGCCGGTTTGAATTAGAGCCGGCACTAATGTGTACGTACATTAGTGCCGGTTCGTGATGGCGATCAATAGTACCAGTTCGTGGCGAACCTTTAGTACCGGTTCATGCCACGAACCGGTACTAAAGAGGCTGTGTCAGCCTGCGGTCAGGCTATGGCCCCACCATCATCATTTAGTGCCGGTTCATACCATGAACTGGTACTAATGAGGTTATGGCAAACTGTTTTTAGTCCCACCTCGCCAAGAGAGAGGCAATATGAGCGGTTTATAAGCCGTGAGTGCACAGACAATGACGAAGAGTTGCAATGCTCACCTACATGTTGATTAGCTTCAAGCCTTAAGGAATTGTATAGATTGCACTGAGCTATGTGCAGTGCAGTCTACACTATTCCGAATGGCTTGAAGCAAATTAACCAGCATTGCACCTCTTTTTTATTTTTAATAACTTATTTCAACTCCGGACTTCTTTTGTGTTCAGTATGCAGCATTTAAAGTGACGTCATCAATTTCCAACATGTTCTGACATCATTTGTTGTTTTTCGGTTATTTACCTAATTGTTTAGAGAGCTAAATGACCGTGAAATTGAAAATCACTACAAAATGAATCCTAAAAATGTTGAAACTTGGCATGGTATCATCATATCACCCGCATAGCATGCGCGAAAGAGTACAGAGGGTCACGGCAAAAACTGGACGCACTTCATGTACAAACTGGACAAACTCTTTCCGAGTATCAGGGTTTCGGACGAGAACTCATCTGTTACATGGCCACTTCAATGTTTTTTAAACTTATTTGAACTCCGGACTTCTTTTGTGTTCAGTATACAGCATTTAAAGCGACGTCATCAATTTCCAACATGTTCTGACATCATTTGTTGTTTTTCGGTCATTTACCTAATTGTTTAGAGAGCTAAATGACCGTCAAATTGAAAATCACTACAAAATGAATCCTGAAAATGTTGAAACTTGGCATGGTATCATCATATCACCCGCATAGCATGCGCGAAAGAGTAGAGAGGGTCACGGCAAAAGCTGGACGCACTTCGTGTACAAACTGGACATACTCTTTCCGAGTATCAGGGTTTCGGACGAGAACTCATCTGTTACATGGCCACTTCAATGTTTTTTAAACTTATTTGAACTCCGGACTTCTTTCGTGTTCAGTATGCAGTATTTAAAGCGACGTCATCAATTTCCAACATGTTCTGACATCATTTGTTGTTTTTCGGTCATTTACCTAATTGTTTAGAGAGCTAAATGACCGTGAAATTGAAAATCACTACAAAATGAATCCTGAAAATGTTGAAACTTAGCATGGTATCATCATATCACCCGCATAGCATGCGCGAAAGAGTAGAGAGGGTCATGCCAAAAACTGGACGCACTTCGTGTAAAAACTGGACAAACTCTTTCCGAGTATGAGGGTTTCGGACGAGAACTCATCTGTTACATGGCCACTTCAATGTTTTTTAAACTTATTTGAACTCCGGACTTCTTTTGTGTTCCGTATGCAGCATTTAAAGCGATGTCAGCAATTTCCAACATGTTCTGACATCATTTGTTATTTTTCGGTCATTTACCTAATTGTTTAGAGAGCTAAATGACCGTGAAACTGAAAATCACTACAAAATGAATTCTGAAAATGTTGAAACTTGGCATGGTATAATCATATCACCCTCATAGGATGCGCGAAAGAGTAGAGAGGGTCACGGCAAAAACTGGACGCACTTCGTGTACAAACTGGACATACTCTTTCCGAGTATCAGGGTTTCGGACGAGAACTCATCTGTTACATGGCCACTTCAATGTTTTTTAAACTTATTTGAACTCCGGACTTCTTTTGTGTTAAGTATACAACATTTAAAGCGACGTCATCAATTTCCAACATGTTTTGACATCATTTTTTATTTTTCGGTCATTTACCTAATTGTTTAGAGAGCAAAATGACCGTGAAATTGAAAATCACTACAAAATGAATCCTGAAAATGTTGAAACTTGGCATGGCATCATCATATCACCCGCATAGCATGCGCGAAAGAGTAGAGAGGGTCACGGCAAAAACTGGACGCACTTCGTGTACAAACTGGACATACTCTTTCCGAGTATCAGGGTTTCGGACGAGAACTCATCTGTTACATGGCCACTTCAATGTTTTTTATACTTATTTGAACTCCGGACTTCTTTCGTGTTCAGTATGCAGTATTTAAAGCGACGTCATCAATTTCCAACATGTTCTGACATCATTTGTTGTTTTTCGGTCATTTACCTAATTGTTTAGAGAGCTAAATGACCGTGAAATTGAAAATCACTACAAAATGAATCCTGAAAATGTTGAAACTTAGCATGGTATCATCATATCACCCGCATAGCATGCGCGAAAGAGTAGAGAGGGTCATGCCAAAAACTGAACGCACTTCGTGTAAAAACTGGACATACTCTTTCCGAGTATTAGGGTTTCGGACGAGAACTCATCTGTTACATGGCCACTTCAATGTTTTTTAAACTTATTTGAACTCCGGACTTCTTTTGTGTTCCGTATGCAGCATTTAAAGCGATGTCATCAATTTCCAACATGTTCTGACATCATTTGTTATTTTTCGGTCATTTACCTAATTGTTTAGAGAGCTAAATGACCGTGAAATTGAAAATCACTACAAAATGAATCCTGAAAATGTTGAAACTTGGCATGGTATCATCATATCACCCGCATAGGATGCGCGAAAGAGTAGAGAGGGTCACGGCAAAAACTGGACGCACTTCGTGTACAAACTGGACATACTCTTTCCGAGTATCAGGGTTTCGGACGAGAACTCATCTGTTACATGGCCACTTCAATGTTTTTTAAACTTATTTGAACTCCGAACTTCTTTTGTGTTAAGTATACAGCATTTAAAGCGACGTCATCAATTTCTAACATGTTTTGACATCATTTTTTATTTTTCGGTCATTTACCTAATTGTTTAGAGAGCAAAATTACCGTGAAATTGAAAATCGCTACAAAATGAATCCTGAAAATGTTGAAACTTGGCATGGTATCATCATATCACCCGCATAGCATGCACGAAAGAGTAGAGAGGGTCACGGCAAAAACTGGACGCACTTCGTGTACAAACTGGACATACTCTTTCCGAGTATCAGGGTTTCGGACGAGAACTCATCTGTTACATGGCCACTTCAATGTTTTTTAAACTTATTTGAACTCCGAACTTCTTTTGTGTTAAGTATACAGCATTTAAAGCGACGTCATCAATTTCCAACATGTTTTGACATCATTTTTTATTTGTCGGTCATTTACCTAATTGTTTAGAGAGCAAAATTACCGTGAAATTGAAAATCACTACAAAATGAATCCTGAAAATGTTGAAACTTGGCATGGTATCATCATATCACCCGCATAGCATGCACGAAAGAGTAGAGAGGGTCACGGCAAAAACTGGACGCACTTCGTGTACAAACTGGACAAACTCTTTCCGAGTATCAGGGTTTCGGATGAGAACTCATCTGTTACACGGCCACTTCAATGTTTTTTAAACTTATTTGAACTCCGGACTTCTTTTGTGTTCAGTATCCAGCATTGAAAGCGACATCATCAATTTCCAACATGTTCTGACATCATTTGTTTTTTTGGTCATTTACCTAATTGTTTAGAGAGCTAAATGACCGTGAAATTGAAAATCACTACAAAATGAATCCTGAAAATGTTGAAACTTGGCATGGTATCATCATATCACCCTCATAGGATGCGCGAAAGAGTAGAGAGGGTCACGGCAAAAACTGGACGCACTTCATGTACAAACTGGACATACTCTTTCCGAGTATCAGGGTTTCGGACAAGAACTCATCTGTTACATGGCCACTTCAATGTTTTTTAAACTTATTTGAACTCCGGACTTCTTTTGTGTTCAGTATCTAGCATTTAAAGCGATGTCATCAATTTCCAACATGTTCTGACATCATTTGTTGTTTTTCGGTCATTTACCTTATTGTTCAGTATGCAGCATTCAATTTCCAGAAGAAAATAAATAGAAGAAAATAAATAGTGCAGAAAATAAAGAAACTATACAAAAAAATTACTCAAAAATAAATAGAAGAAAATAAATAATGCAGAAAAGAAAAAACTATATAAAAAACTACTCAAAAATAAATAGAAGAAAATAAGTAATGCAGAAAAGAAAAAACTATATAAAAAATTTGTTGGCGCGCTGCCCAGTGGGCCTGCCAGACCTAGGGTGTGCAAATGCAGGCCTAGAAGGGCCAGTAGACTAACAGGGCAGCGCGCCCTAATTAATTTGGCCGAGAAGCCTGCTATATAGAGTTCGAAGAGGTAGCCGCGGCTGGGTTTATAAACCAGTGCGGCTGCCCTTCGCCGGGCGAGGTGGGACTAAACTTTGGGGTTGCAGCGCGAGGCCTTTAGTACCGGTTGGTGGCTCCAACCGGTACTAAAGGCCCCCCCTTAGTACCGGTTGGTGGCTCCAACTGGTACTAAAAGCCTTCGTTTCCCGCCGCTTGGCCTGGCGAAAATAGGCCTTTAGTACCGGTTAGAGCCACGAACCGGTACTAAAGGCCCATCCTATATATATAGCACTTACGAAAATTTCAGTTTCATCTCCCCACTTCGTCTCCAACCTCTCGCGAGACAAGCCGCGCGCCGCTCGATCCCGTCGTCGCCGCCCGTCGCCCGTCGTCCGTCGTCATCGTCGCTGTCCCCGCCGCCGCCCGTCGTCGTCGTCGTCTCGCGCTGCCGCCCCGAACGCCGCTGCCATCCGTCGTCATCGCCACGGCCGTACGTCTCTCTCGCACCCGCGCCGTGCGCATCGGCCCGTACGTACGCCGCCGCCCCCGCCCCGTATGCCGGCGTCCCCGCTCGTACGTACGGGGCGGCGGCGTACGGGGCGGCACTGCAGTATACACACACACATACACACACATACACACACATACATACACACATACACACACACACACACATTTTTTTTACATATTTTCTGTTTTCTGTTTTTTTAGAAAAGTTAAATAGATGATCGAATATTAGATTAATGTCGAATGTTAGATGAATTAGATAGAAAAGTTAAATATATATTAATGTCAATTGTTAGAGATGAATATAGCTAGATATTAATTAGGTATATGAGATTTGAACTAGTTGAATAATTAATATAACTAGTTTATTTTTAGTAAGAAAATTGTCGAACTAGTTTATTTAGGTATATGAGATTTGAACTAGCTGAATAATTAATATAACTAGTTTATTTTTAGTAAGAAAATTTAGGTATCTGAGATTTGATGATCTAATTAAAATATTATTTGTTAATGAGTTTTTCTGTTTATTTAATTTTTTTTATATATTTTAAGTTTATATAAATGTTACATTAATGTCGAATGTTAGATGAATTCGATAGAAAAGTTAAATATATAGTAATGTCAATTGTTAGAGATGAATATAGTTAGATATATTAATGTCAAATGTTAGATGAATATATATTTGGCTAGATATAGGTGTTTAATGTTTCACCTATATGAACATAGGAAATGTCATCTGACAACGAAAAAGATTTCGTTATGTGCGAACACTGTGAAGACCAGCGCGGCCTATGCGACCAAAATTTCCTTGTTGATGGTAGGCGCTTCAGCATCAAGCTGGATGAGACATTCGAAGTTGATACAGTAAGTCACTTTGTCAATTATTATTTGAATGCAAAACTTATGCTTCATTTGCTTCAACTTATAATTTTAAATTTTGACTATTCTACTAGCGCATCCCCTGCCATGCAAGAATTTTTGTCTTGGATAAGATAGGTTTTAGTGCTATAGATGATATGGAGGTAAAGAGAGTTTACTTGAAGAAGGAGCATGGATATACTTTCAACGTCAAATTATATAATGGAGACACATACACCCATTTTGAATGCAAAACTTGGCAAGCACTATGCAAGGCTTATGCATTTGAGCCTGATATGGTTATCACCTTTGATATTCATCCGGAAGATGATATTGAAGGTAATATAGACATCTGGGTCGATGTGCAAACGCCTCCAGTTCTACCATTTGGTGAGTTTTTCTCAACCATGCATGCATATGTTTATGTCTTTGATACAGTTTATTCAAACATAGTTGACAACTAATTTGTATTGTCAGCTTATTTTGGTTCAAGCAAACATGTCTGGCGCTTGATAGACAGGACCTACTACTGCCCCGGGGCTCAACTAAACTGCGAGGAGATAAGTCATTATGTTTCATGGCTTGAGGATCTTAATACTGTCAAGACAAATTTTTTTCCTGAACTTAGAAATGTTAGTACTCAAAACGTGCGACCAATGGTGATCGTATTGAACTACGGTCACATCTATAATCGAAAGATGGTAAGATTTTAAATATTTGTCCTTAATTAGTGCATCTTTTGCATACATTATTTTTGAAGCTAAACTTTCATTGCTTAGTATATTAATTACTATACGATGTTCTTCAACAGGGACTTCCGATGACAGTTGTGCCTCAGTGGATCGAGACAAAAGGTCGCATGTCAATGGTTAGCTTACGACCAAGATTTCCTACATTGCACATGAGTGCATTCTGGATTTCTGAAAGCGAAGAATGCTTAATAGTGAAAGATTGGAGCAAAATTGTTAACGATCGCAGAGAAGTACTAGGGGGCAGCAAGGAGAAGCGCAACCCAAGATTAGGAGACAGATTCATCTGCATGCTCCAGTATGATGAATCAGGAGAGCTATACATGTTCTATGCTATTCTACCTGAGAGGGAGCAGCAGGATCAGTAGCTACTAGTTCATGCTCTTAATTAGTACTTGTCTCATGTCCGTGTCCTGAACTTCGATGTTGGTGATGATTATGTTGAACTTGATGATATCTTTGCTTCTGTTACAAAGTGAATATTTCCTCTTTAAGCTAGCCAGCGTTGATGATGATTAGATAGCTAGCGGTAATGACTATGATGATTAAATAGTGGTAATTAGACGACTATGATGATTTTTAGCTAGCTAGAGTTTATTTATTTATTAATATGCGATGATGATGATGATGACGACGACTACAACTCATTATAACGTAAAACAATCCTAAATTAAATTGATAACACAAATTTAATTGAAAAATACAAAATAAAACAAAAACCCACAACCATTTAGTACCGGTTGGTGTTACCAACCGGTACTAAAGGGCTCCCGGCCCCCGGAGCTGGCTCGTGCCACGTGGTTTCCCTTTAGCACCGGTTCGTGCTGAACCGGTACTAAAGGGGGGGGCTTTAGTGCCGAAACGTTAGTGCCGGTTCCTAAACCAGCACTAAAGGGCCTTACGAACCGGTGCTATTGCCCGGTTCTGCACTAGTGATATATTACTCCAGTTTGTGTTACTTGAAAAGTTGAAACTAATAACGCACGTAGATATGCCAACGTGAGTCGGTGAGTGGATATGCATACCTGAATAGAGCACCACAATGGCGAGGGCTAGTAGCATCGTGTAGAACGGCCTCATCCTGACTTCGCGAGCTTGTTTGGGAGTGCTGAGAGACCTAGCGAAGGTTACAGACTGCTGGGATGTGTATTATTCAGCTAGTGGTTGCCGGACGAGCTACCTGCCTTCGCATGGTTGTTTATAATGCAAAGAATGGGCATGCTATTTTTGGAAACAATTTAGTTCGAGGCTTTAGATGGAATGTAATAAGTACTCCCTCCGTAAAGAAATATAAGACTAAACGGTCTTATATTTTTACAGATGGAGTACTTGTCAAAAAGAAAGGTGTAATGTAATTAAGGGTGGCAATCATGTATTTTTATCGACTGCATATCCGTACTTGTAGTTAGAGTACTAAATTAGTAGTTTTCCACACAAGGAGTAACAAATAATTATTTGTTTGAATAAAATTGCAAGTAACCAAGGAAGGCCTTTATGTGGTCACCAGGATATGCATAATACTCTATATATGCACACCTATATATAGATAATAATAATGTATGCATTTATAGTGTTCCCAAAAAAGTATGAATTCATTGTTTGCCAGAATGAAATGTGTATACTGTGGAAATTACATTTACGCTTTTTGGCAGGGAAATCAAAGCATCAGAACATTTGAACGTTGGTGCACAATGGCGTTTAACACATGCTAAGGCAAACACCCAACTGTTCATGATGCAACAATGTTCATTCACCTTCGAGGATCAATTATAGTTCTTCTCGAAGGACCATGAGGGATCCACTCATCCTTCCACATGTCTATACTGTTACTATCATAGACACGCCAACATATGACCTTTTTTGATAGTTTTGATCCCTTCACATATGCTCTGCCGTGTATAGGAGCTACCTTTTTCGCCTCTGCATTCAAAGGGTCTCCAGAAGGGTACTATCTTTCTCGTAGCACTATAGCACAAAGAGAATCTACGTTCTCGATTAATCACCATGCCCGTTCAGGAAGCAGAGCAAGGTTGAGGCAATGTACTCCCCCCATTTCTTTTTACTTCACATATAAGATTTGGTCAAAGTCAAACTACATAAAGTTTGACCAAATTTATATGAAAAAATATGAACATCTACAATACTAAAACTATACAGTATGAAAATACATTTTGTTGTGCATCTGATAATATTGATTTCATATTGTCAATGTTTATATTTTTTAATATAAAGTTAGTCAAACTTTACAAAGCTTGACTTTGATCAAACCTTATATGCAGAGTAAAAAGAAACTGAGGGAGTATATCTCTGAACCCCATACCACTACTCATTTTTGGAATGTACATTTTCATCATGATATACAATGCATATTTTTCCGGTGTATTTGCCATCACCCCACCAATATTGTGACATCACGTCACGGAGCCTTTTCGGGCCCCCGGAAGCCTCTCATCACACTCCCAACCAACAAACCACACACCTCATGCCAACCCAATGCACAGGAAGCGTGGCACGCATATATATCGGAGCATGCGATGGGTAGCTAGTGGTACAGTACATTTTCTTTAGGGAAGCGGTACGGCACAATTGGTCTCTCGATAACAGGATCTACAACCATTCATGTATCTTCGACACTTGTTCCTCAAAACAGACATCCTAAATATTTGCCAACACATTCGGATGTGCCCGCAGACAACGCTAATAGAGCTAGCCATCCAACCTTGTGCATCAAATGTCTGTCCAAGGTCCAGCCTCCTTAGTTTGACACGCATATATAGATCAATGTAGCAATTTAATATGAATTGCAAATACATGCAATTATAATCAAAACACTTCGGATGTGTCAAATGTTAAACTTGCAAGTTTGGCTGTCCGTGCAGAAAACCTCATTTTTTGTCTCCCAAACCAGCTGTCTGTGCCAAATCCTTTGTTGTATGGTAGACTCCTCCAAATCGGCCGCCAAGCGCTTGAACACTATAGCATAGTAGGCTTGCACGATCTTCGCCGCATCGGGATCTGTCGTGGTTTTGTCACGGCAGATGTCCTAGAGAAAGGACTTAGTCGTGGAGCCATCAGGACGGGTTAGCTTGAAGGGGTTAAAGCGGACACGTGGACGCAAGAGAGTTTATACTAGTTTGGCCCCTTCGATGAAGGTAAAAGCCTACGTCTAGTTGTGATGGAATTGATGGGGTTTTGATGACCAGGGAGCAAACAAGCTTCGCCTATGTCTCGAGTTGTTGTCTGTTGTCCTTGAACCGCCGCCGGGTCGTCCCCTTATATACACGGGTGACGCCCGTCGGTTCACAGAGTCGCAATACCGGCTCATAGATGTGTACGTTTTGGTCTCTACTTATTCCTAACTTACAATACAATTTAAATACCAACGCCGGTTTATGGCTACAGGCCTTGAACCGACTATGGGCCTTGAGCCCTCATCTGCCTTCTTGGGGTTTAACATACTTAACTACTGACGAAGTTAACCCGGCCCAGATAGACCGGTTTACGCCCAGTAGTGATATCCCCTATATTAGGCCCCAGATTGATATGAACATGTTCATGTCAATCCTTTAGCAAAAATCTTCATCTTCAATATCTTCTTGTAATTTGTTGAACCGCCGTGATGTCATCTTCTCTGGTCGTCATAAACCAGCGTGACGTCACCTGTTATAAAGGACCTTAATAGGTCTGCGACAATTAAGGTGACATCTTCGTTTCCAAAACCACGGTCCCTTGATTTTCGCGCCTGACTCCTGTCCCTTGCCTTATAAATAGGACCGAAGGGTCATTTCTTTTTCCCCTCCGTGCCCTTGTGTTTCGTCTTCCTCGCGTCGCCCAGCTTCGGAGCTCCGCCGCCACCGTCAACCTCTGCATCAACCTTGGCCGCACCAGAGCACCGCGGCAACCTTCCGTGTCTTTCTCATCTCCAGTAAGTCTTCTGTTCTTTTCAACACAGATCTGCTCTAGGGTTTCATGTTCTTCTAGTGTTGATCGCCTGTTTCGTGTTCATACGATAACTCCTAGATGCATCTGTGAATCCTTACTCTGTGTAGCGGTAGTTTTTCGCATCCGCCTTCAGTTTCATGCCTTAAGACCATAGATCTATATGTATATCTGCCCATTGATTCAGTACTGTTCTTTTTTGAAACTTGAATATTTTCCTCATTTTCTGAACTTGCTTCAGATCCATCGCTGTAGAGAAGTCTTATGAAATCTGTTTCTGTAAACTTACTCATCTGCTTCAATGTTTAGACCAGGCGGTTTAACTTTGTAGAAAAAATTGCCAAACCGGTATATACCATTAGTCCACTTGTTGAACTGCCAGATGTTGTTGCTTCATAAAACTCCGGTTTAGATAGATCTGTCTCCGGTTTAACATTGCACATACCAATGTACCTTAATCAATGCATTCTTGAACCGGGATCACCTACCTTGTAGATTTCATCATGGCAAGCAAGTATATGAGTGCAACTGGGTTCCTTCTCACGTCACAGAGGCTCAACTGGACGATTTAGTCCTGATCGGCGCCTTAGGCAGCAAAGATACCATCCATTGGAGGGCTCCTGGCAAAGAATGCCCTCCCACACCTCAAGAAGGAGAGGTCGTCGTTTTCGTAGATCACTTAGCCCGGGGCTTTAAGCCGCCCGGTTCTAAATTTTACCGGGATGTTTTAGCCGATTTTCAACTCCACCCACAAGACACTGGTCCCAACTCTGTTACAACCATGTGTCACTTCCAAGTGCTCTGTGAGGCGTTCTTTCAAGAGGAGCCCACAGTGGAGTTGTTCAGAGATTGTTTCCATCTAAACCGCCGTACTGAGTTTTCCGATGGTTCCAATACGGAATTGGGCGGTGTGGCGATTCAGAAAAGGAAAGAGGTCACATACCCTCATGCCAAGCTGCATAGCCACCCCAAAGAGTGGAATCAAACATGGTTCTATTGCAAAGACACCTCCCCTGCTGGTGAAAATCCTTTGCCTGGCTTTCGTCCGGAGCGGCTTAGCAATACACACCCCTTTCCGCAAAGGTTGACTGCCAAGGAGAGAAGCAAATACGCTCCTCAACTATCCAAGCTCAGAGCCTTTATGGCCAACGGTTTAACAGGGGTTGATCTCGCTCGCTGTTGGATATCATGGAGCATACTACCCCTTAGTCAGCGCTCCGGTTTGATGTGCGAGTATACTGGCAGTGTTGATGACCCACTGCGACATGCTAACATCCAGCTCACCAATGAAGAAATCACAGAGGCTGTGAACAAGATGCTGAATGAACCGAAACACATCTGTGCTAAAACCGGCCTACTTCCCTTCTGTGCCACCAACAAACCGCCAGCTGTAAGAGTTTGATTTTTCTTTTTGCTGAACCTGTTATTGATATATCTGGACATTGTTTAATATCAGTGTCTGTGTAACCAGGGCAATGATCCGTTTTGGAGCAAGAAACTGCTGCAGGAGAAACCAAAAAAACTAGACAAACCGGAAAGATCAACCCGGCAAAAGACTAAAGCTGTGAAGAAGACTGCCCACAGGAAAAGAACCACTGCATCCTCTAATCCGGCCCCTGATGATGATGTGGATAATCCGGACCTTCAGGTAGGGCTTGACTTACTTGGCTTATTTTTCATGCATCTTATTGATGGTGATATTTGTCAGGATGATGCCGAAGCCAGCTATGCTGATGCTGCAGAGGTAATTATTCTCTCTTCCGATTCAGAACCTTTGCCTTCACTAAAAATCCGTCAGGCAAACCGGAAAGTTAAATTTTCTCATCCTCTTGCTTACTTGGATCCCAAATTTCTTATGAAGACCCAATAGCACGAAGCTCGCCGCACAACCCGGCACAGCGGCTAGGTAGTTACCTCCACCGGTTTACCAAACAGTCCGGTTCAGAAACGCCGTTCAGAGGTCTCTAATTTGCTTGTCAGTGCTTGCCCTAAGCGGGCTGTTTTCGTCAACCTCTTAATCCATCTGACTCCGATTATCAGGTTACTTCCCACTCATCCTCTGGCGAGTCATCGGCTACTCAGCTGCCACCGCTCAAAACGGTGCTTGGGTAAGCCATACTTATCTTAATATGTCTGGTACATCACCTTGGAACATATGCTGCATTTGACTTTGTTATTCCTTTCAGGGCCAAGCCTAGGCCGAGCAAAAAAGCTCGCCTGGATAAAGCGGCCGAGGACGATGCCATCCCTGAACCGGGCAAAACACCAGATCTTGAAGCAGCTATTCCTGAAGACATACCCAATGATCCACCGCAGCGAGATGATGATCTTATTGCTGAAGAGAGTCCTATTGATACCTCAAGTCCTGTCAACCATCCCACAAGCCCCATCTGGATTGAGAAATTCACCAATCCAACAAAGCCTACTGACAAGCCAACGGCCCCAGTTCAAACCAGTGATGCCAAGGATGATGAGGTTGTCATTACTGGCATTGGTCGCATAGAGCCAGGCAATCCTGTCGCTTTGTCTAAACATACTGCCAAGGAAGAATTTGCTGCCTTTGGCAAAGGCAAGTGGAATGTTGATGTGGCGACTTACGCTGCTCTGAACGCCCAAGACATCCATTCCGGCTATCTGAACCGGCTGTATACCAGTCGTGACTATGAAGCCGGTCTGGTTAACATGATGAAAGATAAATATGAGGTAACTTCCATATGCTCTTTCCTGCTTGTATGCTTCAATTCTTGCTGACTCTCCTAGCCCCCAAGGGCCGGTTTGTAATCTTCTTTCAAACCGCGACTTACTAATATAAATCTTAATGCCTCAAAATTCGCTGATGTAGCCCCCAAGGGCCGGTTCAACTTAGTGTAGTTAAACCGGGACTTAAGTAATTAATATCTCCGCATCAGAACTTTTTTGAACAAATAGCCATCAGCCCCCAAGTGCCAACTTGAATACTTGTATTGAGCTTGGGACTTTGTAATCAATTGAAAGATGACGATCAAATAGGCATTAGCCCCCAAGAACCAAGTGCATAACTTGTTATGTGGTTGGTGCTTCAATTCTTGCACTGCTTGCTGAATCCTATAACTGTCTGTATGCAGGCTGAGCTGAAAAAAAAAGAGACTCAAATCGCCGATCTCCAAGAAAATCTGAAGTCCCAACAGACTGAAACCTCAAAAGCAAAAGAGGAGTTGATCAGCGCCTTAAGCGTCATGGAACAGCTTAAGAAGGATTTCAAGAAGGAGCGGGCGGATTGGGCTACTGAAAAATCCGCTTTAACCAAACGAGCAGAAGACGCCGAGGCTGCACTAAAACCGATGGTGGATGAACTGACCAGCATAAAGTGGCACGTGCATGCCATGACCGCTGCTATCTTTGGTAAGCCGGTTTGATTTTTGAATTGATTCTCCCGTCTTACGGAGCTACCGGTTTGTTAACCCTTGGTGATATTTCAGGGACACGCATTGCTCACTTGGGGTCAGATGTGCGGAAGAAATTGAAAGCCGCCTACACGTTGATCGAACAACTGTACACTGGTGCACAACGAATCATCTGTGCTGCATCCCACAACAAGCCGACGCCCACTTTGATTCAGGACACTCTGATGAAACTGTCGGTGCTTCCTGCCCGGGTTGAAGAGCTGAAGAAATCTGCTGCTTGAACCGGTGCGATCAATGCCTTAATCCGTGCAAAAGCTTGGGTGCCGGATTTTGACCCTATTGAAGCGGCTCAGGGCTATCCCAGCTTGAAGGAAGACGGGTCAGAGTTTAGTGAAGCGGATCTGCGAGCAATAAACCGGGAGGTGCGTCCGCTAGCTTGTCAATTGGCTGAAGAAACAGACTTGTCTCATTATCAAGCCCAATATGACAATCAAAACAAGTGAGTAGTTGCACCAATTCATGAAGCGGAAAATCTTATCCCTCCAATCCGTAAGCACACTTACGCTCCCGATATTGATCCGTCGTTGCTGATCCATGATGAAGCTGTCTTTCAAGCATTAATGGGAATCAACTGGACAACTGTTGATTTCCAGCTGCTAGGTAGAGAAACTGAAGCTGGAGCGGCGTGGGATGACCCACAACCATCAGGCCGGGCTGGTGACCAAGCTTGAACCGGAAGCCGGTTTAAAACTGCTTCTCCCTTGCGAAAAACAATGATCTTATGGTGGGCACCGTGTTGCCTTGTAATAGGCTAGCTGATACTTTTGATGCTGATATGCCTTCGTGCATAATTATTGCAACTTGCTCTTCCTTTGGGTGATGAACTTTCCAAAGTACTTTCTGCAATAAAAATCTTAAAGTGCCACCGCGGTTGTACCGTCAGGCGGAATATGATGTCTGCATACATGAAATCAAAACATCTGGAATTTTTAAGTATATGACCAAATTTTGAGATACATAATACCTGCCATCGTTGGACGTGAAGTTGGCTTGGCCAATCTTGAAGCAGAGTTTTATAAACCCACACTGTTGGAGGAGATAGCAGCTCCTGTATATATATATGATGCCGGTTTACCATGTAAACCATGCCGGGTTATAATGAACACAGTGTTACTCCGTAATAGGATGTTAACAAAAAATCAAACCGAGCAAATAGTCCCCGGATTAAAATGGACCGTGTTCCGTCAATTGATAGTTTGAACTGGCTTAAAACTTTGTCGGTTTAAAAAACGCAATAAAAAGAAAGAAATATCTTTCAAAGAAAAATGTGAAGCAAAGGCAATGACAAAACCGTTTGCAAAAAGAGGCTTATTTGAGCTGATCAGATGGCGTTACCATGGTCGGACACGACCAAGCTCCCGATAGCTGTAGCTATGGTTCAAGTCAGCCAGGTCCCCAAATGAAACCGTGGCATTTATGCCGATTAAGTGGCATGGCAATGGTTCGGGTTCGACCAAGCACCCAAGTGATTCTGTGGCCTTAGGCCGATCAAGAGGCATGACTGGTTCAGACGTGACCAAGCCCCCAAGTGATCTGGTGGCTCTCGCCTATCAAGAGGTATTGCATTGGTTCGGACACGACCAAGCCCCCAAGTGATATAACATGATGCTTTTGAAAAGCTAACTCAAGGGGTAAACCGGAGGCCGCTTTAGAACAACTCCGTGTAACCACACATGATGTAAAAGAACAGATACCCCGCTTTAGCTGAGGTTCCGGTTTATTATATTTAATCATAATATATACATCATCGTAATATGTACATAAGTGGAGCCAATGGCTCAGGTATAGTAAGGCCGAAGATGAGCTATGTTCCACGGCCTGTTGGTCTCTTCCTCTGATGTACGTGAGTCTTTATGCTCTCGAATATCGATCAGATAGTATGACCCGTTGTGCAGATTCTTGCTGACCACAAAAGGTCCCTCCCAAGGTGGGGATAGCTTATGCATATCAGTCTGGTCTTGGATGAGCCGAAGCACCAAATCTCCCTCTTGAAAGGTTCTGGTTTTAACTCGGTGACTGTGATAACGACGAACATCCTGTTGGTAAATCACTGAGCGAGCAGCTGCCATGTCACGCTCTTCATCCAACCAGTCCAAAGCATCTTGCCGTGCTGTCTCGTTGTTCGCTTCAACATAAGCCGTCACACGAGGTGAATCATGACGGATATCACTGGGGAGAACCGCCTCCGCTCCATAGACCATGAAGAATGGTGTGTAGCCTGTTGATTTGTTGGGTGTGGTATTGATGCTCCATAACACAGATGGTAATTCTTCTATCCAACAACCCGGTGTTCTCCGCAAAGGAACCATAAGCCGGGGCTTGATGCCTCTCAAAATCACTTGATTAGCCCTTTCTGCTTGACCATTGGACTGTGGGTGTGCCACCGATTAAACGTCAAGCCGGATGTGCTCCCGTTCGTAGAAATCCTTCATGGCACCCTTGGACAAATTGGTACCATTATCTGTGATGATACTGTGTGGAAAGCCAAACCGGAAAATCAC
The DNA here is from genome assembly GCF_056163025.1 of Triticum urartu. Classification (NCBI taxonomy): domain Eukaryota; kingdom Viridiplantae; phylum Streptophyta; class Magnoliopsida; order Poales; family Poaceae; genus Triticum; species Triticum urartu. The sequence goes on along the minus strand of NC_141879.1, from coordinate 70,295,177 downwards.
TTTTTTGATAAACTGAACCGCCGCGGCCGCATCACACTTGCTAACCGGTTCTGCCTCCACCCACTTTGTGAACTTGTCAACCGCCACCAGGAGGTGGGTCTTCTTATCTTTGGACCTTTTGAAAGGCCCAACCATATCCAGCCCCCAAGTCGCAAACGGCCAAGTAATTGGAATCATTCTTAATTCTTGAGCCGGCACATGAGCACGTCTTGAAAACTTTTGGCAACCGTCACATCGTCTGACCAGATCCTCTGCATCAGCATGAGCAGTTAACCAACAGAAGCCATGGCGAAACGCTTTAGCTACCAAAGATTTTGAACCGGCGTGGTGACCACAATCTCCTTCATGGATCTCACGTAAAATTTCACAGCCTTCTTCAGGAGATACACAGCATTGAAACGCCCCTGATATACTGCAATGATGCAACTCGCCATTGACAATAGTCATGGACTTGGACCGCCGGACTATCTGTCGGGCCAGAATCTCATCCTCTGGTAACTCGCCCCGGTTCATGTACGCCAGGTAAGGAAGCGTCCAATCCGGAATGACATGAAGAGCTGCCACCAATTGAGCCTCCAGATCAGGAATAGCCAAATCCGCTTCACCAGGGAGCTTGACGGATGGGTTGTGCAACACATCCAGAAAAACATTGGGCAGGACCGGTTTGCGCTGAGAGCCCAGCCGGCTTAAAGCGTCCGCCGCTTCATTCTTCCGTCGGTCCACGTGGTCCACCTGATAGCCTTTAAAATGACCTGCAACAATATCCACCTCACGACAATATGCTGCCATGAGTGGGTCCTTGGAGTCCCAAGTGCCAGACACTTGTTGATCCACGAGGTCCGAGTCACCGAAGCACTTAACTCGACTTAGGTTCATCTCCTTAGCCATCCGAAGACCATGGAGGAAGGCTTATACTCAGGCATTGTTAGTACAAGGAAACATTAAGCGGAGAACTTAACAAAACTTATCACCTCATGGGGAAGTTAATACGACTCCAGCCCCCGAGCCTTCCAATTGCCTGGATCCGTCAAAATGGATGGTCCAATATGTGTGATCCGGTTTTTCCTCAGGTACTTGCATTTCCGTCCAATCATTGATGAAATCAACCAGTGCTTGAGACTTCACCACCGTCCGAGGCACATACTTAAATCCGTGCGGCCCAAGCTCTATAGCCCACTTGGCAATCCGGCCAGTCGCTTCCCGGTTCTTGATGATATCCCCCAAAGGAGAAGAACTGACCACCGTAATTGGGTGCCCTTGGAAGTATTGCTTAAGCTTCCGGCTTGCCATAAAAACTCCGTACACCAGCTTCTGCCAATGCGGATACCTTTGCTTGGACTCAATGAGTACCTCGCTGATATAATAAACCGGACGTTGAACCGGATGCTCCTTAACTGCCTCCTTTCGCTCCACCACAATAGCCACGCTGACCACACGAGCATTAGCAGCAACATATAGCAGTAACGGCTCCTTGTCAATGGGAGCGGCGAGCACAGGCGGATTGGCCAATTGCCGCTTTAAGTCCTCAAATGCTTCATCAGCAGCACAACTCCAGACGAACTGATCCGTCTTCTTCAACATCTGATACAAAGGGATTGCCTTCTCACCAAGGCGGCTGATAAACCGGCTTAACGCGGCAATCCGGCCTGCCAGGCGTTGAACATCATTGATACACTTCGGTTTAGCCAGGGAGGTGATGGCTGTGATCTTCTCCGGATTAGCCTCAATTCCCCTGTTGGACACCAGAAAACCCAATAACTTGCCCGCCGGTACACCAAAGACACACTTGTCCGGATTAAGCATCATCTTGTACGTCCTTAGGTTGTCAAAGGTTTCCTTCAAATCGTCAACCAGAGTCTCCTTCTCCCTGGACTTAACCACGATATCATCCATGTAAGCTTGTACATTACGGCCAATCTGCTTGTGAAGACAATTTTGTACACACTGTTGATAAGTTGCCTGGGCACTTTTGAGCCCAAAGGGCATAGACACATAGCAGAAGGCTCCAAAGGGAGTTATGAATGCCGTCTTCTCCTAGTCCTTAACTGCCATTTTGATCTGATGATAGCCAGAATATGCATCCAAAAAACTTAAACGCTCGCAACCCGCCGTAGCATCAATGATTTGATCAATACGGGGGAGGGCAAAAGGATCTGCTGGACAAGCCTTATTAAGATCTGTGTAATCCACACACATGCGCCAGGTGCCGTTTTTCTTAAGGACTAGCACCGGATTGGCAAGCCACTTAGGGTGAAAAACTTCAACAATAAAACCAGCTGCTAAGAGCCTGGCTACCTCTTCTCCAATCGCCTTGCGTCTTTCTTCATTAAACCGGCGGAGGAACTATTTCACCTGTTTGTATTTAGGATCCACATTAAGGGTGTGCTCAGCGAGTTGCCTCGGTACACCTGGCATGTCAGAGGGCTTCCATGCAAAAATGTCCCGATTCTCACGGATGAACTTGATGAGCGCGCTTTCCTATTTTGGATCCAAGTTGGCACTGATGCTGAACTGCTTGGACGAATCGCCAGGTACAAAGTCAACAAGCTTAGTTTCTGCTGCCGATTTGAACTTCAGGGCCGGATCATGCTCCGTAGTTGGCTTTTTTAATGGAGTCATGTCCGCCGGATCAACACTGTCCTTATAATACTTCAGCTCCTCGGTGGCACAAACCGACTCTGCGTAAGCCGCATCTCCTTCCTCGCACTCCAAAGCGATTTTACGGCTTCCGTGAACCGTTATTGTCCCCTTGTAACCCAGCATCTTGAGCTGCAAATACACATAACAGGGTCGTGCCATAAACTTGGCGTAGGCCGGTCGCCCAAACAGGGCATGATATGGACTTTGGATTTTCACCACTTCAAACGTCAATGTCCCCGACCTGGAATCATGATCATCTCCAAAGGCCACTTCTAGAGCTATCTTACCAACAGGATATGCTGACTTGCCAGGTACTACACCGTGGAACACCGTATTAGACGGTTTGAGATTTTTATCTGTTAGTCCCATACGATGGAAGGTCTCATAGTATATGATATTAATGCTGCTCCCTCCATCCATGAGCACTTTGGTGAACTTGCCCACCTGAGGTGCCACCACCAGAACTAACTGACCCGGATTATCAACCTGGGGAGGGTGATCCTCTCTGCTCCATATGATTGGCTGTTCAGACCAGCGTAGATAACGGGGCACGACCGGTTCAACAGAGTTGACTGCCCACCTCTGAACCTTCCGGTCTCGCTTGTCCAAGCTAGTGGTGAAGACAAGGTACTGCCCACTATTCAACTGCTTTGGGTTGCTCTGGTAACCTGACTGTTGCTGCTGCTTGTTATAACCACCCTGGTTGTTCTGATTATTTTGATTGTTATGTCCGCCTGGATTACCATTAAATCTTGAACCGGAATTTCCTCCATCGTAACCCGGCCCGGATCCTGAGCCACCGCCGGAGCCGTGATCATACCGGAAAGCATTAGAATTCTTGAACTCCTGCATAATAAAGCAATCCTTCCAAAGGTGGTTTGCTGGCACCTCCTTCGTCCCATGTCTTGGACAGGGCTGGCTCAGTAGATAATTTAGGTGATCCGGGTTAGGGTTGGGTGCCCCACTTTATTTTTCGGTTTACCCTTGCGTCGCTGGCCATTGTCCTACGCGTTGGTATTAGCCACAAAGTCCATGTTACCATCTGCTTTACGCTTGCCTCCACCACCATTGCCTGCCCAGTGATGCTGCTGACCTTTGGAGTTGCTGTTCCTCTTTCCCTTCCCTGCCTTGTCATCATCAGATTCGGGATCCTTGGTACTATCAGAATCAGCATACTTTACCAAAGCAGCCATGAGGGTCTCCATGTCAGTGCAATGGCGCTTCATCCGTCCCAACTTCAGCTTTAGGGGCCCAAACCGGCAGTTGCCTTCTAGGGTTAAGACTGCGGTGTCAGCGTTTATGCGGTCTAATGAATGCAACACTTGTGAGACCCAGCGCACCCAATGATTCATCGATTCTCCTTCCTCCTGGACACAGGCAGCTAAGTCTACTATCAACATGGGCTTCTTACATGTATCCTTGAAATTATTGATAAACCGGGCTCGTAATTGGGCCCATGAACTGATAGAATTGGCCGGTAAGCTTTTTAACCAAGTGCGGGCCGTTCCTTCAAGCATCATGGTGAAGTATTTCACACATGCCGCATCATCCACATCCCGCATCTCCATGGCCATCTCATAGCTCTCCACCCATGTCTCTGGGGGTTGATCCGCCATGTAATTTGGTACCTTGCACGGGCCCTTGAAATCCTTGGGTAGGCGCACATTGCGTAAAGCGGGGACAAGGCAAGGCACCCCCAAAGAGCTAGAAGTAACACCGGGTTCGACCAAAATAGTTGGACGAACCGGCGTAAGCTGCCGAGCCTGATATTGTGCGGCTAACTCGGCCTCCCTGCGAGCTCGGGCCCGGTCCACCACTTCCTGAGCATTATCAGCACCACCCGCCGGGTTGTTGCCGCGGGGTGCTCCACGTCGTTCATTACTTGACACTACCTGTTCCTCCATACGCCTGCTATAGCTCCGGCTTGGGCAAGGGGTCGAGTGGATCCGGTCGCGGCTGTACGAGTATGCTTCCTGTTGTTCCAAAGCTGTCCTAAGAAGCTCATTGACCCGTCGCGTCTCTATCGCCTGCGGTGAGTCACCTTCAATTGGAATGGCCTCCAGCCGTGCAGCAGCCGCGATGAGATTGTCCATTGGGTTGGAGTAGTGACCCGGAGGTGTTGAAACAGCCTGAGGTATAACGGTGTTTTGATGAGGCGGATCCATCCGACGAGGCTGAACCGGCGCACCGGTCCCAGGAGCTTCCGCCCGGTTTACCTCCAGCGGATTACTGGTTCCTGCTCCCGGGGTGTTGAAAAGGTCTCTGGCCTCGAAAACCGGAGGCAAACGGGATCGGTACTTCCTCCTCATGACTTCATGCGACGCGTTCTGGTCCAACATGAGCCTATACGCTTGTGCGTCTAGAGCGGCCCACTCTGTGGCCATCCCGGTATCCTCAGCTGCCAGGTTCGCCCTGGCCTGGGTGATCTGTTCCCTTACCTTTGCAATCTCCGTGTTGTGGACGTCCTGATCCGCCGGATTAGCTTCCGCCATAAGCACAACCAATGCATCAAATAGCTCTGATAGAACTTGAGCCGACGGGCGCATAGGGCCTCCTGCCCCGGCAGCCATCACCGCTGCTGAACCGGAGGTTGTTGCCGCAGCGGTCGAAGAATGAGGCGCTGCTTGTGTGCCGGCCATGAATATTCCAACTCGGTTGGGCAGATCAGAGGGGTCCGGAATACTGTCGCCATCGGAACAGCCCCCAATCCGGCCCTCTTGTAGCTGATATAGAGATTCGGTTTCTCCGGTTGATGACTCATCGCCAGAGTAAAGGACGGTCTCGCTGCCAGATCCCGATCCATCCTTATGACCTCCTCCATGGATGACTCCCACGAAGGCACGCTTCATGGCCGGTTTAACCCGGGCAGATCGCGCACGCTGAGCCGTTTCGACGAGGTCGGTGCAGATATCCGGCTCAGGGCCCGGTTCTCCGATCTTGCCGATGAAAACGTGTATGCCACCAAAGGGGACCCGGTACCCGTACTCAACTGAGCGGGCCTCTGGGCCCCAGCCTGCATCGTCGATGTAAAGCTTGCCGTGACGACTCTTAGTCATCCGGCCTACGGCATAGCCCTCGAGTCCTTCAAAGCGGCCCTCCAAGAACTTGAAACCATCGTGCGATAGACCCACGGTGGGCGCCAACTGTCGTGGTTTTGTCACGGCAGATGTCCTAGAGAAAGGACTTAGTCGTGGAGCCATCGCGACGGGTTAGCTTGAAGGGGTTAAAGCGGACACAGGGATGCAAGAGAGTTTATACTAGTTCGGCCCCTTCGATGAAGGTAAAAGCCTACATCTAGTTGTGATGGAATTGATGGGGTTTTGATGACCAGGGAGCAAACAAGCTTCGCCTATGTCTCGAGTTGTTTTCTGTTGTCCTTGAACCGCCGCCGGGTCGTCCCCTTATATACACGGGTGACGCTCGTCGGTTCACAGAGTCCCAATACCGGCTCATAGATGTGTCCGGTTTGGTCTCTACTTATTCCTAACTTACAATACAATTTAAATACCAACGCCGGTTTACGGCTACATGCCTTGAACCGACTATGGGCCTTGAGCCCTCATTTGCCTTCTTGGGCTTTAACATACTTAACTACTGACGAAGTTAACCCGACCCAAATAGGCCGGCTTACACCCAGTAGTGATATCCCCAACAGGATCCAAGTCCAACATCTTCATGGTCAGAAATCTTGTTGTCCTCCAAAGCGGTCGTGAGATCAACCTTCTTCTCTTGGAGCTTGAGCAACTTCTCTTGCACAATGATGAACTTGTCAAACCTCTCGGTCTTCTTTTCCTCTTTCACGTCAATGCATTTGATGCATGTGTCTCTTCCTTCGGCATGATGTCTTCGAACCTCTCTGTGATCTTGGCTGTCGCACCTTCTCGCTTATTCCTCTTCTCCTCCCACTTCCTCCCCCGGTTCCTAGCCATTGTACGTTGCTGGTTCAAATTCAGCATGTTCTCGACAAAAATATAGATGCTTTTGAACAACACAAGACCTTCCACCATGGCGAGATGACGACCATCATATCAACTTATTGCAGGTGTGCGTGCAATGTCGGTGAAGCCTTATCGCTACACTTCAGAGCAGAAAGATGAAATCAAAAAACAAGTACGAGCAATGCTAGAACAAGGGATCATTCAATGCAGTCACAACCCGTTTGCTTTTCCTATGCCGTTTTTTAACATATTACATACATAGACTCTCATACATACGCACATACACTCACCACAATGAACGCACACACGCACACCCTACCTCTGTGAGCACTTATGAGAGACTGAGCCATCACACCATCTTGGGATTGACGAAGTCGCCATAGACGCCTTCATAGTAGATGGAACATCTTTTTTCACTGAATGCACATCGTCAGAAGGCCTGAAATAAATACAAAAAATGTGAGCACCCATGTCAAGTCTAGGATAACCCTGATGGGCTAGGGATATCACTGTCCTCTTAACCATCCAATCACAAGTTGGTTCGTACTTTGCCTATGTTGTTGGTGCGCAAGAAAGATAACACCTGGCGATTTGCGTTGACAATACGCAACTGAAGGCAGTGACAGTGAAAGACAAATTTCCCATGTCGATTGTTGACAAACTGCTGGACGAATTGGACGGCCCAACATTCTATACCAAGTTAGATTTGCGCCCGGGGTACCATGAGATACAAATTCCTGCAGGAGATGAACCAAAGTCCAAAGACAGCATCCCGCACTCACCACACAAACTTCGAATTCAAGGCAATATACCATTTGGTCTCACGGCTGCACCTGTAACCTTTCAACCAGCCATGAATGTCGTATTTTCACCCTTGCCGCGTCGTTGTGTGGTAGTATCATTATAAAATATTTCTCCGCAAAAAAGAAATCATTACAAAATATGTTTTTATACCATATATAATTGATATAGTGTAGACTTTATCATGAATATTCATGGATCTATGAAACATAAAAACGTTTGACTCAAGGCAAACCTAAAACTTCAAATAATTTAAAACGGTGCGGGTATTATGTGTTTAGATGCAAATACGTGTGATCATAACACCCGGAAAGACGGAGTAGGAGGAGTTGTACTCATTCGTCTACCCAACGCTCGACACAAACTAGAAGAATATAAATCACCACATGGTATTGTTACTGAAAGTGAAAAAAATGTGATTTTGGAACAATTGTCTGAGATAAAAATAGGATTTCTGTTGAACAACTATCGTGATCTCGTCTCAACGCGTATACAAAAACAGGAGTGTTATTTGAGAGTGGCGTGAAGGAGGTCAATATCCTACTCGACCGAAGGTCATCAACATATCATTATTCATCAGGAAGAAAGAAGCATACATCAGCGTATGCCTGCTCTCTGTTCAGTTTCGACGACCACTAGGTGGGATAGTGCAGTACATGCACCGGGATGATTTCAAGAAAAAATGAATTGTTTTTTCTTCACTTATGGGTGGCATAGTGGGTAATTTATAACAACTTTGAGGGCAATTACGATGACGTATGACCAGAAGCGATAGCTGCTTTATTATTAGGAAAAAACATTTGACTCAAGACAAACCTAAAACTTCAAATAATTTGAAACAGTGCGGGTATTATGCGTTCATGATGCAAATACGTGCGATCATAACACCCGGAAGTAGGAGTTGTACTCATTGGTCTACCCAACGCTCGACACAAACTTGAAGATTATAAATCACCACATGGTATTGTTACTGAAAGTGAAAAATGTGATTTTGGAACAACTGCCTGAGATAAAAATAGGATTTCTGTTGAACAACTCTCGTCTTAACACATATACAAAAACAGGAGTATTATTTGAGAGTGACAGTGAAGGAGGTCAGTATCCTACTCGACCAAAGGTCATCAACATATATTAATCATCAGGAGAAAAGAAGCATGTAGTGTTGGGAATATTTGCAAATTACTACGAGATTTAATCCGAATAAACAAAAAATAAATCATGATAGCACTACCAGAGATTAAACTAATCATGCAAACTAGCATAGTAGATGAACATATCACATCTAGGGCACATACTAGAAATATGAATTCTACCACGATCTCGAACAAGAAGGATAGCATCACATACGGTGCAGCATGAGCAGCACCGCCGGCGTTGAGGTTGTCGGCCATGTCGTTGAGGATAAGGATGCCGAAGTCGGGGAAGAAGTCGTCATTGGCGAAGTTGTCGTTGCCAGCAGTCGCGTGAGTGCGCTCCCCAAAAATCCGAGTACGTGCCGAGTAAATGCGTCAGCTCAGGTCTTAGGACATACAACATATGTTGTACTAGAGACTCACAGATGACATATCGTTGTATCTCATAGTTGGGTCTGTCCGACTTGGACCTTATCTTGACTCGGATCCGACTACGTCGAATCCGACCAGATCCTTCCAAGTCCATATTATCCGGTTAGCATCTAATGCTCCATGGCTAGTGAGACCAAGCCATCGACCGTGTCATATGCTAGTCTAGTTGGCTGCGCGTCCACACAACCCTTTCGACTAGGGACCTTTTAGGACAGTCATCATAAAATGCATAGTCCCACAAACAAGTAACGTACTTGCTAATACACACCATTGATAATGTCCAAGGACTATCTTTATTCATAAACAGATAGGAAATACCATCATACATGATTGCCTCTAGGGCATATCTCCAACAGTCTCCTACTTGCACTATAGTAAATCAAATAGACATCGAATGCCCATAGCTCTAACGTGCCCCTCATGCTTGGGTTGTGGAAGCGGCTTAGTCAACGGATACGCAACATTTGCATCCGTGTGAATTTTGCATAACTCTACATCACCACTCTTTACGATCGTTCGTATCAGGTGATATTTCCGATCTATGTGTCTGACCTTGTGATGATTCCTCGGCTCCTTGACTTGTGAGATGGCACCAGAATTATCACAATAAAGGTCCAACGGTTTTACCCAGGCTGGGAAAATACCAAGATCATCCAGAAAGTTCCGAATCCAAACACCTTCCTTTGCAGCTTCACAAGCTGGAATGTATTCGGCATCTGTAGTAGAATCGGCACCCGTATCTTGCTTGGAACTCATCCAACTCACTGCTCCTCCATTCATGACGTACACGAATCTGGACTGTGATTGACAATCATCTCTGTCGGTTTGGAAACTAGCATCGGCGTAACCCCTTACGACGAGTGAGGGACTCCTGGATTAGGGGGTATCCGGACAGCCGGACTATAACCTTTGGCCGGACTGTTGGACTATGAAGATACAAGATTGAAGACTTCGTCCCGTGTCCGGATGGGACTCTCCTTGGCGTGGAAGGCAAGCTTGGCAGTACGGATATGTAGATCTCCTTCCTTGTAACCGACTCTGTGTAACCCTAGCCCCCTCCCGTGTCTATATAAACTGGAGGGTTTAGTCCGTAGGACACAATAACAACAATCATACCATAGGCTAGCTTCTAGGGTTTAGCCTCTCTGATCTCATGGTAGATTTACTCTTGTACTACCCATATCATCAATATTAATCAAGCAGGAGTAGGGTTTTACCTCCATCGAGAGGGCCCGAACCTGGGTAAAAACATCGTGTCCCTTGTCTCCTGTTACCATCCGCCTAGACGCACAGTTCGGGACCCCCTACCCGAGATCCACCAGTTTTGACACAGGCGTTGGTGCTTTCATTGAGAGTTCCACTGTGCCGTCGCCAGAAGGAAGGATGTCTCGTCTCGTCTTTAAAGACGGTACTACTGTTGGGGGAGCTTTGGCTGTCGGCCAAACTCTCCAGCTAGGCGGTTTCATCATGACCGCCTGTTCGGCCGCCGCGCCGACGATGACTTCTCGGGTCATGGAAAACAACCTCCACGTCAAATCGGCACTCACCGAACAGATGGATCCAATGGAGCTCGCTTCCTTAAACGAGCTCTTGGATCGCATCGCCGCCCTGGGAGTCGCTACGGACTATGATCGGATTGGGCTTAAACCCGATCAAAGGGAGATTAACTCTCCACCGATCACCCATCATATTGCAGTGGTGGAGGAACAATGCGGCGACCTTTCCTCTATCTTGAGGACCAATTATGTCCGGATTCCCGAGCTCTCCGAGCCGGATGCCCGTTCGCAGGAGGACAACATCCAATCCCTGAACTTAGAGTCAGGCAGCGGGCCAGGATTATCGGGTAACACCCCGGAACCGGAACTTCCAAAATTGGAAACTCCTTGGCCCTTGGATCCCAGATCGGGTAAGGGTTCAGATTCAATTCCACCCACCCACCCAAACATAAGTGATCTTTCCCACATCAGGTAAGAGCCCTAGGAAACAGTACATCACTATTGGGCCAGATTTCTCCTAGCGATGAACAAGGTTAAGGACTGTCGCGAGGAAGACGCAATCCTATTTTTCTGCAATAATTGCACGGACAAGGGAATCCTTAACGCCATAGATCGCCGTGAGATAACATGCTTCGCTGACTTGGCGTCCATAGTACGAAAGTACTGTGTGATGAAAAGTGCCTGGAAAACCGAAACAAACTTTTGGGATAATCCGGCCCTGAATACAAACCCAGTCCGAAATAAAAGGGTGCATTATCACAATACACCCGGGTCAACTACCAAAAAGAAAAAACCCTCTACAGGGCATGGAACTGTACTGGAGGGATGGCTCAACGGACCCTGCAAAATTCATAGTACAGAAGGCGCCACACCAACACATAGCCTTAGAGCATGTTGGATACTCCGGCAGGTAGCCAAAAGTGGCGATGATCTTCTCATCCCAGAGGCCACAGAGCACCATCCCAGGGATAACAATACGGTATTATCAGTCATTGAGACCGTCGCTTCAAATAATAGGCGAGAGAGAATGCTCCGCGCCCTTGCCGAAATGTACCATGTGGCAACAATAAATCCATGGAGTGACACGGCTATTACCTTCAATGCCAGTGATGAACCTAAGTTCCGAACAGCCCGAGCACCAGCTGCATTGGTCCTCAGTCCAATCATGGACGGCTTTCCACTCACCAAGGTGCTCATGGACGGCGGCAGCGGATTAAACCTCATCTATGAGGAAAACCTTCAAAAAATGGAAATAGACTGGAACCGCATCGAGCGAAGCAGCACAACCTTTAGAGGAATAATCCCCAGTCGAGAAGCGCGCTGTATAGGCAAAATCACACTAGATGTGGTGTTTGGCACGCCGGAGAATTACAGGTCCGAAGAGATTACGTTCCAAGTGGCCTCGTTCAATAGCGGATACCACGCCCTTCTAGGGCGGGAGGCGTTCACAATCTTCCAAGCCATACCCCATTACGGGTACATGAAGCTCAAAATGCCCGGGCCCAATAGAATCATCACTCTCGCTAGCGATCCGGACACAGCACTCCGCGCTGAAAACAAGACAGCCGCATTGTCCCTCGAGGCATTATCCGAACCCTCGCGGCCGAGGAACTGACTACGCTGCGCTCCACGGTGGATAGGGATGACGTGATACTTGATAAGAGATCCAAGTCTACCTCCTTTAAACCAGCGGATGAAACAGTCAAAATCCAAGTCCATCCAACGGACCCTACAAAAACAGCCACTATCGGGGCACGGTTAAGCCCCGCCGTGGACGCCGCATTACGAGTTTTCCTGCGCAAGAATTGGGACATATTCGCCTGGCATCCCTCAGATATGCCAGGAATCCCACGCAGGCTGGCCGTGCACAACCTCAACATCCTAAAAGGATTCAAGCCGGTCAAGCAGGCTCTTTGGCGTTTCTCTGAACCTAAGAGACAAGCTATGGGAGAGGAACTAGCCAAGTTATTGGAGGCAGGATTCATTAGAGAAATAAAACACCCAGACTGGCTAGCAAACCTGGTGATGGTACCAAAGAAGGATAAATCCTGGCGCTTGTGCGTCGATTTCAAGGACCTCAACAAGGCCTGCCCAAAGGATCCCTTCCCCCTCCCCCGCATCGATCAAATTATCGATGCTACCGCAGGACACGACTCATTGTGTTTCCTCGACGCATACTCCGGCTACCACCAAATTAAGATGGCGGAGCCCGACCAAGCCGCAACGGCATTCATCACACCATACGGCCCCTTCTGCTTCAACACAATGCCCTTTGGGCTCAAAAACGCCGGCGCAACATATCAGCGCATGATTCAGACATGTCTGGCAAACCAGATCGGCAAAACAGTGGAGGCATACGTAGATGATGTGGTCGTCAAAACCAAGCATGTCGACTCTCTAGTAGACGACTTGAGACTCACATTCAATAACCTCCGAACATATGACATCAAGCTCAACCCGGAAAAATGCGTTTTTGGCGTGCCTGCCGGAAAGCTCCTGGGCTTCATTGTATCCGACAGAGGAATTGAAGCAAATCTGGCCAAGATCCGAGCTCTATCGCAGTTGGATATCCCAACAGACCTCAAACAAATCCAGAATTTAAGGGGATGCGTGGCGGCTCTAAGCCACTTTATCTCCCGCCTGGGAGAAAAGGCATTACCCCTTTATCGCCTCCTACGGCGCACCGAACACTTTGAGTGGACGGATGCCGCCACAGCCGGGTTGGAAGAAATAAAAACCATATTAGCAACAAACCCAGTCCTGGCCGCGCCAAACATTGGCGAACCAATGCTATTATACATTGCGGCAACCCATCAAGTTGTGAGCGTAGTGCTCGTCGTCGAACGAGAAACGGACGGACATAAATTCCCCCTTCAAAAGCCGGTCTACTATGTATCCACTGTCCTTACTCCATGCAAGTCACGGTACCCGCATTATCAAAAGATAGCATACGCGGTATTCATGGCATACCGGAATCTGTGACACTACTTTCAAGAGTGTTCGATAACAGTAGCCTCGGAAGTGCCACTTAATGATATTATAAACAACCTCGATGCCACGGGCCGGATTGCCAAATGGGCCATTGAGCTCCTCCCGTTCGACATAACTTACAAGCCGCAGCGAGCCATTAAGTCGCAAGTACTGGCCGACTTTGTCGCTGAATGGACGGAATCTGAACTCCCTAAAGAGTATGACGCGTATTCCAACTGGATTATGCACTTCGACGGCTCCAAAATGTTGGCTAGTCTGGGGGCTGGCGTCGTTTTGACGTCCCCAACCGGAGATACAGTTCAATACGTACTCCAGATAATGTATACGGACTCCAACAATGCAGCCGAATATGAGGCCCTTTTACATTGTCTCCAGATGGCAGTATCCATGGGCATTCAATGCCTAGAGGTGCGGGGGGATTCGAACCTCGCAATATCCCAAATAAATGGAGACTTTGATGCCAAGGATCCGAAAATGGTGGCCTATCGCAACGCCATCCTAAAAATGTCAGCTCGGTTCGAGGGGCTCGAATTTCACCATGCAGCCCCAGAAAACAATCAGGCGGCAGATGTCCTCGCACGCATCGGTGCAAAACGCGATGCAGTCCCCCCAACATCTTTTTGGAGAGGCTGTTCAAGCCATCCGTGGTATGGGAAGGGGAACCCAGCAATAACAGCCCGGACCCAACCGCAATGCCCGATACCGAACACTCTAACATAATCGGAGGCTCTGCCACCGAAATAACATCATCAGCCCACGTTATAATGGCCGTCATCGCCCCGTGGACAGAACCATTCCTGGCCTACCTAACTAGGCAGGAACTCCCTGAGGACCAAAATGAGGCACGCTGCATAGTGCGGCGATCTAAAGCCTATAAGGTCCATGAGGGAGAGCTTTATAAGAAAAGCACCACCGGAGTCCTTCAAAGGTGCATCTCCGAAGAGGAAGGGCGGAAGCTTCTGGCTGAAATTCATGCCGGACTCGGAGGCTACCACGCTGCAGCCCGGGCCCTTGTAAGCAAGGCCTTCCATACAGGTTTTATTGGCCGACGGCCCGGACAGATGCTCAGGACTTAGTCCAAAGCTGCGTTGGTTGCCAGCTTTTTGCAAACCAAAGCCATATGCCACCCACCACCCTCCAAACAATCCCCATTACCTGGCCCTTCGCGGTCTGGGGGCTCGACATGGTTGGACCCTTAAAGGGGGAACCCACAAGAGGAAATACTTGCTGGTCATGGTGGATAAATTCACCAGATGGATAGAAGCCAAACCTGTTAAAACGGCCAAATCTGGACCGGTGATAGACTTTATATCCGGGGTTGTACACTGTTATGGCGTCCCCCACAGCATCATCACAGATAACGGCATGAACTTCACGGCCGACGAGGTAAAACTCTGGTGCAAAAACATGGGCATCAAGCTCGATTATGCTTCCGTCTATCACCCACAAACTAATGGTCAAGTCGAGTGAGCAAATGGTCTTATCATGAGCAGTATCAAACCCAGACTAGTGCGGCCCCTAAAGGAATCTAACACGCACTGGGTAGAGGAGCTCGACTCCGTACTATGGGGGCTGCGGACCACGCCGAATCGCACTACCGGATACACACCATTTTTTATGGTATACGACGCAGAGGCGGTTCTGGCCTGCGACAAAATTCATGAATCACCTCGAGTGCGCATGTACGAAGAAAGAGAGGCCGAGCTCGATCGGCAGGATAGTTTGGACGCCCTGGAGGAGGAGCTTGACGTGGCAAAAGCCCGTTCCGCATTCTATCAACAGCAGGCTCGAAGATACCAAAGCAGAGAAGTACGGGCCAAAACCTATAACGTTGGCGAGTTAGTTCTACGCCTGCCGGAGGAGAAAAAGGACAAACTCAAGCCCAAATGGGAAGGTCCCTTCATTATTGACCAAGTTATGACTGGTGGAGCATACCGTCTGTGGGATGCATCGGATAATCGACTCGAGCCGAACCCATGGAACGCAGCCAGACTCCGAAGATTCTACACCTAGCGCCGGACTCTGTGTTCGTCTCCTTCCTCTGTCCACTTTTTACTATCTGTCTTTTATTTCTCTCCTTCTCCCCTTCTTTTCTCTCACAGGCTTTAAGGGCCAATTTGTGCCTTATTTGCGCACAACGGACGCACTATTTGCGCTCATTATACCTGGGGGCTTCTCTCACAAAAGCTTATTTATCTATACGGGCTTCATGCCCAGCACATGTGTCATTCTTCCGCATGTACCTTTTGTTCACCATTATATGCATCGATATGACTTAAGTTTTGGCCAAGCTGGGTTGCCTTGCTCTTGTATTTATGCCCTATGTTCCCGTTAATTTGGCTAGGGCATAAGGGGAGCACCTCTGCGATTGTTACTGCCGGGTCAGCCGGATGTGTACCCCAGACTGGGTGAAGCCGAAAGCTAGCGTTCTTAATGGAATATTCGCTTGGTGAACAAAAGATGATTTTTTACTTATTTATATATGTGCTCCCAGATGCTCTTTTCTGCATCTCTTTTCGCAGTCCGGACATGCACTTTAGGGCATGAGAACCCAGGGAAAGGAACCCCTAACGGAACTACTCTCCCTGGAAGATGTTTCTTACTAACCATGTAATATAACATAACTAGTTGGGCACTTTTCTGTTCAAGCACTAATGACCCCTACGCCTGGTTTACATGCATGCCCGGTTCTTACATAACCGAGAGGGTATTCGGATACACTCCGGACTATCGGGTCCCGAGGTTGAAACGGAAAGGTCCGCCATGACAAATGATCTACAATCCGGCTAGAAGGCATTATACATGTCAATTTAATTACATAGTCAATTTGACTGGTTAAATTCCTCTTCTATACCATCCAACAAGCTGTCTAGTCTACAGTCCTGTTGGGAATACTTTGCGGCCAATTCTACTTGCCCGTACACTAAGCTCACGGGGATCTCTTTCCCATTAGGCCCCACAGGTCCGACCTCGGCCATGCGATTTGGGTCAGCCTTGGTATACCGTGTCTTCACCATGGCCCAGGCTTCCCTGGCACCTTGACGGCAGGCCGATATCTTCCATAATCAGAAGCGCCGCCGCGCTCCCTTAAGCTTCTCCGCAAGCTCTCCAAGACCTTCAGGCAGGGAGTCAGATGGCCATAAGGCCTGGGCAACACCTCGCATCACCTGCCGAACTCATTCGTGCAGTTGCGACAGCTCTGGTAGAAGATCACCCGCAGACCCAGGCATCTCATCTGCTGGACGACCCATCAGCATACCTACAGACATAACTCTGTTAGCAGGCTTCTTCGCCGAATTCTTTTTAACAAGTTCGTTCAAGCACTTACTGAAAATGCCGCGTCAAAGCCGCTGATTTTCCTTCATGGAATCCGACAGTTGGGCACGAACGTCCTTCAGTTCCATGCCCAGCTGGGTGTTGGCATCCTGGAGACTATTTTTCTCCTGCCTAACCCTCGTAAGCACGCTCTCGCCAGCCTTTAGCCGGCGTAAGAGATGTTGCTCATCCGGATTTCCTCCGGCATCATCTGCAATATTTGTTGTCAGATGTGCACATATGCCGCACTTTATATAGTATCTATCATTTTAAATATGTGTTACCAGAGGGGGTCTTCTTGGACTTCTCTTCGGCGGCCAGTGCGGCCCAAAGTTGGGCCTTACACTCTTCAAGCTCATGGGACAATTGGGTATTCTTTTCTATAAGAACCTGCATAACAAATGATCCTTAAATCAGTTATTCTAACTATTTCAAGTCTCAGGGGCTACTACTATATATAATCATCAAATTCTCTCACCTGTATATCCTTTACATATTGGTCTGTGGCTCTGGCTAGACCATTCTGAGCAGCACGGAGGTACGCGTCTCCCGATTTAAAGGCGTCAAATGCCTCTTGGGAGAAACAAGCGTCACGGAGAACGGATCGGCGACGCCTGTGGTTCATGGCGCTCTCCACCTCGGAATTTGTGGCAGACATTCTGTCCGCATCCTCTGTCGGAGGAGCATCCGGCGTGCGTCTCGTATTCGCTCCCGCTTCCGGGTCCAGCCTTGGAGCCTGACTGGTGGAGGCATGATTGGCGACCTCTCCGGATATAGTCTGGTGAGCGTTCTTCTTCCTAAGAAAGCACGAGCGTTAATATGCCTTTAAAAATGATACCATGGAGTGAGGTGGCGCGTCATACCGCTGCGCCAGTGTCTCAGTCCGGACTGCATTTCTTTTCGGCCTGCCCGGCCTCGCAGCCCCTTGCTGGCTAGTCACCGCGGGCTCGGCATGACGTCCCCAGGGCCTCCCCTGTAAAACACCGTTGGTATACGGTAAGCAAAGTGCACAAGGATGAATCCTTTTCAAAATGTTGGGACTTTGCTCTCAGTTACCTGCGAAGCTGGGAGCAGCCCAGGGTAATCGGCCGTAATGGCCACCAAGGCCTCATCGCTGCTTAATTGGTAAAACACCCTATCAATTAGTTCCACAGATATGTCCGGATCCTCTTGGTAGGCCGGGTCGAGGGATCGCTCCGGATCCTCTGGTTGTGGAGGCGGGCTGTTGATCTCCCTTACAGCCTTACGCAGCTCCTGCGTTGAAATCACAAGGTAAAATACTTAACTATGGGAATATGGGAACGGATGGACATGAAAGGTGTTGACTTACCCAGCTCGGAGGACTATACATAGAAAATCCGCCCTGTGGATTGACACGGAGGAATTCATCCTCTTCTCCCTTATACAAATCAGACAAGATTTTTGCTAGAGTAGCGGTCGAGTCCGGCCACTTGCGGCCGCAGCGGGTGGCATCATCCTCCCCGTTGAAATCCCACATGGGGTGGCCTCTATATTGTAGCGTCTGCACCCCCCGCATAATGCACATTGCCATGACTTCGATCATGGTCAGTCCGGATTGAGCCAGCAACTTTATCCGGCTCATCAGGTAAAGGACGTCTCCGTCATCTTATTCCCGGGGGCTCCGTGGGCGCCAGCTCAGGCGTTTCTTCAAAGGAGCATTATCAAACTCAGGAAGGCCGATCCGAATAGGATCCGGAAGGGGGGCGTCTTCTATATAAAACCACTCTGAAGGCCAATCTTCGGACGCCTTCTTCGGGGTTCCGGATAGATATCCGGTCCCGGTGATGCGCCATACTTCGGCTCCGCCCACTTGATATATTGACCCCCTCCGAGAACGGGGCACAAGGCAGAACAACTTCTTCCACAGTGCAAAATGAGCCTCGCAACCCAAAAACAGCTCACAAACGGCTACGTAGCCCACGATATGTAGTATGGATGCAGGGGTAAGGCTGTGCAACTGGAGGCCGTAGAACTCCAGGAGCCCCCGGAGAAACGGATGAATTGGAAATCCGAGTCCTCTTATCAAATAGGGGACGAGGCATACCCACTCTCCCTTAAAGGGATTGGGAAAGCTCTACGCTTGCTCTCCACCATTGTAGCTGGCGAGCCCGGCTCCGGGACCATATACGCTTGGGGGAGAAATCCCTGGGTCTGAAGCTTCACCAGTTGGCTGTGCGGGACGAAACACCTCTCCCAATCTCTAGGCTTGGGGCTAGGGGAACGAGAGGAGGAGCTACGTCGATCGGCCATGATGGAATGGATTTCTTTCGGGTGCGCTCTGATGAATGCTCGCTAAGGGAGGATGGTGTGGTTTGGATCTGAATCCTCGTCTCTTTAATAGAAAACTCATTTGCATAGCTAGGGGGGTAAATGTAAAAACACCCTGGCTCTTCACATTCGCTTGACACGTGGAAGGTGGCCATTATTGGGCGTAGAAGCCAAGGAGCGCAACATTTACAAGAAGTCGGACGCTATTTAACAGGTATTCGGGATTTGGAGAAGAACCTGCCTTGCAATGCCGAAGACAATCTGCGTGCCGGACTCATCGTCATTGAAGCCTGGTTCGGGGGCTACTGACGGAGTCCTGGATTACGGGATATCCGGACAGCCGGACTATAACATTTGGCCGGACTGTTGGACTATGACGATACAAGATTGAAGACTTCGTCCCGTGTCCGGATGGGACTCTCCTTGGCGTGGAAGTCAAGCTTGGCAATACGGATATGTAGATCTCCTTCCTTGTAACCGACTCTGTGTAACCCTAGCCCCCTCCGGTGTCTATATAAACCGGAGGGTTTAGTCTGTTGGACACAATAACAACAATCATACCATAGGCTAGCTTCTAGGGTTTAGCCTCTCTGATCTCATGGTAGATCTACTCTTGTACTACCCATATCATCAATATTAATCAAGCAGGAGTAGGATTTTACCTCCATCGAGAGGGCCCGAACCTGGCTAAAAACATCGTGTCCCTTGTCTCCTGTTACCATCCGCCTAGACGCACAGTTCGGGGCCCCCTACCTGAGATCCGCCGGTTTTGACACCGACAACGAGCTCTTCCTCACCTCCATAAACTAGGAACATCTCTTTAGTCCTTTTCAGGTACTTCAAAATAGTCTTTACCGTTGCCCAGTGACTCTCACCTGGGTTGGCCGGGTATCTACTTGTTAGGATTATTGGAAAAGCAACATCGGGCCGCGTATATATCATGGTATACATGATGGATCTGATTGCCGAGGCATATGGAATCCTACTCATCCTGCTTCGCTCATCAGATGTCGACGGACTCTGAGTCTCGCTTAGCCTTATACCATGTGAGAGTCGCAAGAACCCTTTCTTTGCCTCACTCATGTTGAACCGCTTCAACACTTTATCTATGTACGAGCTCCGGCATAAGGCGAGTAGCCTCCTTGATCTATCTCTATAGATCTTAATGCCTAAAATGTACATTGCCTCACCAAGGTCCTTCATAGAAAACTTGCCATTCAATGACTCCTTGACCGAGTTCAGCATCGAAATATCATTTCCGATCAGTAGTATGTCATCCACATACAAGATCAAAAACACTATCGACCTCCCACTTAACTTCTTGTATAAACAAGAGTCCTCTTCGCTTTTGATGAAGCCGAAACTAGTGATGACCTCGTCAAAATGAATGTTCCAGCTCCGAGATGCTTGCCTCAACCCATAAATGGATCTCCTGAGCTTGCATACCTTACTAGTGCCAGTCGGATCGACAAAACCCTCAGGCTGTATCATATACACTTCCTCGGTTAAATTTCCGTGAAGGAAAGCCTTCTTGACATCCATCTACCATATCTCGTAATCGCAATATGCAGCTATAGCTAGTACGATCCTCGCCGACTTCAGTATCGCTACCGGCGAGTAAGTCTCGTCGTAGTCAATTCCTTGAACTTGTCCATAACCCTTAGCGACAAGCCGAGCTTTGTGGATCTGAACATTTCCATCCACATCGGTTTTCTTCTTAAAGACCCATTTGCAACCAATGGCCGTTACACCAGGCGGCGGATCAACCAAGTCCCAAACTTGATTCTCATACATGGACTTTAACTCGGATCTCATGGCCTCCAGCCATGCCTCGGAATCTGGGCTCACCATCGCTTCCGCATATGTTGTCGGCTCGTCGCTTTCTAGCAACAATACATCGCGCACTCTGCGCAATCTTTCCGACCTCCGTGGTTCTGGTGCCGCTTCCACTACGGGTTCCCTGACTGACTCTGGTATGATCTCATCACGAGCCGAGCCGTCCCCGAGAGGTCCTTGGATTTCTTTGAGTCAGACCGTCCTCCCACTGGCCTCCCGACTGAGAAACTATTTCTCAAGGAAAACCCTGTTCCGATCAACAAACACTTTGTTCTCTTCCTGGTTGTAGAAGTTATATCCCAAGGTTTCCCTCAGATATCCCACGAACATGCATTTATCCGACTTGGGTGTAAGCTTGTCTGACATAAGTTTCTTGACAAATGCTTCACAACCCCAAATCTTTAGAAAAGACAAACTGGGACTCTTCCCGGTCCACATCTCATGTGGTGTCTTGTCTACGGATTTTGATGGTACCCTCTTAAGTGTGAAAGCTGCAGTTTCTAGAGCGTATCCCCAGAATGACAAGGGTAAATCCGACTTGCTCATCATAGATCGAACCATGTCGAACAAGGTGCGATTCCTCCGTTCTGATACACCATTTCTCTGTGGCGTACCCGGAGGTGTGAGTTGAGGTACTATACCTCTGCTTTTCAGATGATCATCAAACTCCTGGCTCATGTACTCACCTCCACGATTAGATCATAGAAGTTTTATAGTCTTGCCGAGCTGATTCTCCTCCTCGTTTTGAAACTCTTTGAACTTTTCCAAAGTCTCTGACTTGTTCCTCATCAAATAGATATATCCATATCTACTCAAGTCATCGGTAAAAGTCACGAAGTAGTGATAGCCACCTCTAGCAGTTGTGCTCATTGGTCCACACACATCACTGTGTATCAGTTCCAATAGCTCGGATGCCCTCTTGCAACTCTTTGCGAAAGGAGACTTAGTAATCTTACCGAGCAAGCATGATTCACACGTCTCGAATGACCCAAAGTCGGTCGAAGTTAGGAGTCCATCATCATGGAGCTTCTTCATGCGTTTCAAACTAATATGTCCAAGCCGGCAATGCCAGAAGTATGTCAGATTTATCTCATTGGGCTTATGCCTCTTGACATTCACGTTATAGACCAGTTCCTGTTCTAGATTCAATATAAATAACCCATCAACAATAGGTGCATAGCCGTGGAACATACCATTCAAATAAATCGAACAACCATTGTCCTTTAAATTGAATTCATAACCCTGACTCATCAAGCATGAGGCAGAAATAATGTTCCAACTAAGTGCAGGAATGTAATAACAATTATTCAATTCCAAAATAAATCCAGAAGGAAGCTGGAGCTGCATCGTGCAGACCTCCAACGCAGCAACTCTTGCTTGGTTGCCGACCCTGATGTCAATCTCCCCTTGTGCCACACGGCTAGTTCTTACCAGCCCCTGCATCGAGTTGCAAATATGAACAACCGATCTGGTATCAAATACCCAAGAGCTACTAGGTACGTCAGCAAGGTAAACATCTATAACATATGCAACAAGTGTACCTTTTCCTGAAGCAGCATTCCCGGCCTTCTTGCCATGCTCTGAAGCCACTTGCTACAGTTCCTCTTCCACTGACCAGTTTCCCTGCAATAATAGCAAATGGTCTTTGAGTCTGGTCCAGACTTCGGTGCAGCAGCGGAGGTTACAATCTCCGTGCCCTTTGCCTTAGCCTTCTTCTTAGACCAACTCTTCTTGAACTTAGCCGATTTCTGCACCATCAACACTTGATGCATGCCTTTCTTAATATCCCGGTCTGCCACTTTGAGCATCCCATGCAATTCCATGAGCTTCTTATCCATGCCATGCATATGATAGTTCAAGATGAACGTCCCATAGCTGGGCGGAAGAGAACCCAGAACTGCATCAGTAGCCAGCTCATCCAAGAGCGGGAAGCCCAACCGATCCAGAGCTTGCACATATCCTATCATCTTGATCACATGCGGGCTCAGTGGATCACCTTCATTCAGCTTACAATCCATCAAGGATCGCCAGACGTTGAACCTTTCGGTCCTAGACTGCACCTGAAACATGCTCTTGAGACTCTCGATCATATCGAAAGCCCCAACGTCTTTGAAATGCTGCTGCAAATCGGGCTCCATACAAACCAGCATGAGGCAGCTGATCTCGTTTGATTCATCAATGATTTTCTGGTAGGCATTCTTGGTTGTGGTACTAGCATTATTGGCAGGTTCCTCTGGAAGCGGATCCTCTAGAACATTTTCCTTTTTATCATGCTTGAGAACAATTCTCAAATTTCTATACTAGGTAGTAAAGTTTGTTCCATTCAGTTTATCCTTTTCCAGAATTGATTTCAATGCAAAGTTGGGCTGAGCAGGTGGTGCCATTGATCTACAACAGAAAAATATGCAATCACTAAGCAATGTGTTTATGTAGAGTAATTCTAGCCTTAAACAGAAATACTCCCACTGAAGTCAGCATCCCTCCGCAAACTCTCAGTGATTCAGGATCCGACTAGCACATGCGACTAGTGAGCTTTAGCATCACTGCTAGACAACATGCCTATCCGCTAAGCAACTCCTTGCTAATCGTATCTCTATACGACTCCTGTCGGTCGGGTAGGTATCTCATACCCCGGCACCCGACCTCTTTTGCCACAAGGCCCAAAACCGTTTTGATAGCCTTGTCAAGTCAACCTAATGCAGTGCATGTCCGTGTCCGACACGAACCCTTCAGTTCAAGGACACCTAGCAGCACCCCAATTTTATGAGCCCACTACTAGACGTACTTGATGTGCGAAGGTGCAACATCGGGGATGGCAATTCGCTTGATATTCAAGAGGGATCTTTCTACCATTCTAACATGCATAGAAAACAAGGAAGCATAACAATCACAAATAAACACATATTGTGAAATAGTATGGCTCCTTCATGGAACTTCTTCCAGGTCGGCTCCAACTCCGATGACCAACTAGAAACTCAATCTTGTTTGTCACGCCGGGACGCCAAGCCACCAATCTGATCTCTATTATCCAACTACTACAACTAGTAATGAATTTTACATAGAGTCACAAGTCGACACGCAGGTCGTTATACAATATAATGACAGCACTTTGGCTCCTGCCGGCTGCCAAACATGACATGCAGGCCATGTATAATTTACACACATGCATCACATACACATGAGCCAAACTATTCACATCTACCGGTTTGAGTGATCGTGTACGAAATACAAGGCGCTACGCACATGGCAGCGCCCGACGTTTTCAGAAATTATAGATCACATCTGAACTCCGATCACGCCGAATTCTTTGATCTGACCGATCTCATCGATCATCGCGAATCCGGTTCGGATTTACGTTTCACTGTCAACCTCGATGGCGGATAACTGACCGATAGGGGTAGATCGTGTCACGACCTCATCGATCCCAATAAATAGAAAACATAGCCACATCGATCCCCATGTGCAGTTGATCTCATCAACCGTGCACACAGCCAATCTTATCAATGACAACAGATCTCATCTATTGCCTCCACATATCTAATATGCAAATGATTTGAATCCAAATCCTATAGCAGAGGCTCTGATACCACTGTTGGGATCTACGGTAGGGTGCGTCGACTGCAAATTAAAATTTCCTATGCTCAGAACAACCAAGAACATGCTACGGGAGATGGATCACAATTCGTTACCACTAGACGCGCAGTGCCGTGCAGCGGAAGAAGAGTTGGGGTAGTGCGTCCGCGTGGATCGTCTCCTCCTTGTCCGATCTCCCTCGTACAACCGGTGGTCGGTTCCCACGTACAGGTTCACCGTAGCGGCGCAAGTGCACCGCCTCTAACGGTATCTGCGCGTGCAGGAGGAACGTCGTGCGACGGACTGCTAGGTCCGATCACACAACCGGCGGCGAGTGGAGGTGTCTATTCGCAACACATGCAAACCCTAGTGACAGCGCCGAAGCGATCAGCCCGTGAGTGTG
The DNA here is from genome assembly GCF_056163025.1 of Triticum urartu. Lineage (NCBI taxonomy): Eukaryota > Viridiplantae > Streptophyta > Magnoliopsida > Poales > Poaceae > Triticum > Triticum urartu. The sequence continues at coordinate 70,270,330 of NC_141879.1, read as the reverse complement.
CGGCACCTTCACTATATATAGGCGTCCGTCGCGGGCTCAACACTTGGGCCTCGCACGGACCCTAAAGCCCATAAGTTTACTCAGCCACAATCCGAATACAGTTCGGATCACATCCGACCAGTGTCCTCGGATCCGACCTCGTAGGTTCCTTCCCTTAAGTGCGCGACCCCTTATGTTCAACTCGGCTTGGTCGCAGTTCGGATCAACTCCGAACTGCACGGTTGGTAGCGGCCTCTAGCAAGACATGCCGAACACCAAGCAGACTAAGAAGCTGGTTAGCGAACCTATACATCACACTTCCATTCTTTTTGCCACACGATATATGTTGTGGAGCTCAAGGCGAGTCTGTCATCCTTGTGCTAGTCCGACCTCTTTCTCGTTTCAGTGATTCCTGACCTCTTTCTCTGTAAGACAAACAACGATGCCGACCGCCTCCTTGTAGAGTATCACGAGGTCAGGGAACTACGACCGTATCTTGCGCAGTCGGGAGAGCTTCTCCGCATCGCCGGCAGCCACCTGAACGAGGAGTTGCACCAGCGGATGAGTGATCTCCATTGTGGATTTGATATTGGATGGCGATGGATGGAGATCGATTGGCGAGGGTGATTATGGTTAGGGATTTGGGCGAGCTTGGCTAAGGGATTTGGGGGAGATGAGGAAGAGACGGAGCGGAGATGAGTGGTGCCGTGGGAGGCGGCTGGCTCAGAGTGGTGGACTGGAGGCGGCTGGCGTACTGAATAAGGCTGTGACAATTTGCCTACTCTGCGCGAGAGGATGACAAATGTGTCCGAAGATGAGGCAGGGCGCATGGACCGGGGGAGCTTGCGTTGTTTCTGCAAAAAGGAGGGGGATTTCCGCAAAAATGCAGTGCCATGCAGCGCCATCAGGCGCTCTACCGTCGAGGTGACCATAAGGGTACCGTAGACTGTTCTGTATTCGCGTTTATAAGGATTGTAGTATAGTGTTTTATCGAGTTGTGGGATGAAATCGTTGTGCGCCAGAGACTTGAAGGACCAAACATGGTAATTTCTCCCCTCTCCCCTCCCTCTGTAAGTGCTATACACAAGATTTAACATAAAAAAAGCGGAAATCTAATTCGGCTCTTGGGACCATATGCTCCCGCCCATGATTTTTTTCCAAATGTTTTCTAAAAAAATAGATGTAATCATTGTCACACCAAAACACTACCTGCAAATTTTTAGCAGGAAAGCTTATGTATCTTAATATGTGAAAAAAGCAAATCGAACGACAAATGTTACACTTACTTTTGTTTTTTTCACTGAGGAATCACCGTCATCCTGTTTCGCATGAAAATTGGCAAGTACTCTTGTCACACTAATAAGAACATCTAGAAAAAATTCAGAATTTTTAAATTTTATTTACTACTTAGTTTCAATTTACTATTCATTAGGGAGCATATGCTCCCAAAAGCCAAAACGGCCCTAAAAAGGCACGAGACTTAGCATATCTGAAACAAAACCTCTTGCGTGTGTGTGCGCGCGCATATTTGTGCACATGGGTCTCGCTTGCCCATAGCGGAGAACGCAAAAAGAAAAAAAGAGTTGGACGTGAAGTGGGGATTTAGTCGGATGGGCGCGTCCGAGGCACGTCGCAGAGCCTTTTCGGGCGCACGGAAGCCTCTCATCACCCTCCCACCCAGATTAGATTTGCCCAACATTCTGAACCAAGTTAGATTTGCGCTCGGGGTACCGTGAGATACAAATTGCTGCAGCAGATGAACCAAAACCAGCATTCCACACTCACCACGGACACTTCAAATTTAAGGTGATACTATCCGGTCTCACGGCTGCACCTCTACCCTTACAACCAGCCATGAATGTGGTATTTTCACCATTGCTATGTCATTGTGTGCAAGTATCATTATAATATATTTCAAATAAAAAATAATCATTATAAAATATGTTTTTATACCATATATAATTGATATAATGTAGACATTATCATGAATTTTCATGGATCTATAAAACATAAAAACGGTTGACTCAAGACAAACCTAAAACTTGAAATAATTTGAATCAGTGTGGGTATTATGTGTTTATGATGCAAATACGTGCCATGATAACACGGGAACGACTACAATAGAAGAAGGGCCACCAGTGCAAAAATAGAAAAACAGCCATGAGCCATTGGATCGTAGGTGGATGGCATAGATTCTGGTGGAAGAATCTTAGCCACTTAATATACATTTTACAAAAAAAAAACCCTACTAGCAGTTAGTTATAAAATAGAACTTTTGCAGCAAGCACCTCAAGTATTTCATCTCCCTCTCCATTCATTTTGTTCAAGGACGGCTTATGGCACAGATTCGGCCACCATTTGAAGCATAACAAAACATCTGACTGGACCATCGCAGATTGAGCATATCACAAGCATACATATCTTGATGAGACATGGTAGCACCATTTTTAGTACATGGCCAGCAAGACAGAGTATTAAGGACTAATATCTTGATAGTACATAAAAAAATGCTCTAGCCTTTCCCTCTAGTTCTACTACTTGCTCATGAAGCTTCTTGTTCTAGGAAAGATCACACCAAGCAAACCATATTCGGTTGAGTGCAGCCACATACAGATGCATGATCAAGAACAGACTTAAATTTATCTTGCAGAGAAATTCTCTCAAGTGTCAGAAAGGGAAGACTTTGATAAAAGCTTCTTCTATCCATCTGTAGTCCTGATGTTTCCAGTAGTCAGAGCATCATGCATCAAGAAATACAAGCAAAAATAGTTTACATTACAAGGACAGAAATAGGAAAACAATTAAGAATGCAATTCAAGTTCTTCTAATAACTCGTAGATGACAAAAGTAAAAATTTTATGTTGCAGCACAAAGTCACATGTTTGACTAGTGAAGAGATCAGGAAAGAATATCACATGGCAAAATATAATCACAGCTTGACATTGACAGATCACTTGTATCAAATTTTGCAACTCATCATCCCAGTAAGACTTGCTTAACGCAAATAGCTTACGACCGGTTGTTCTGCTGTATTGATATTACATTATGGCTCAATGGCTGGTTAGCAACTGAAGGTCTATCCCAAATCAAGCCCAATACACAGAAAGAGTGTCTTCTTTTCTACATACACAGAAAGAGTATCTTCTTTTCTACATATACACAGAAAGAGTGTCTTCTTTTATACATACAAAAGGAAAAAAAGTTGCCTTTTTACAATTGTAGTGTCATAAAAGCCGAATGAGGAAGACCAAAGAGCCAATACAATTGTTTCACTAAAGCAAAACTATCATGATTTTAGTTTCAATGGCATTACTGGACAAATAGACAGTGAACTCCCAGAAATCAGTGAAGTAGCACACATTGCAAGTGTAACGAATTTCAGTCTTGTGCCTACAAGCACTTCACATAGGTACTTTAATAGGTAGATGAGATTAGTATGTCCTCATGTACAATATCCGACAAGAGGATGAAATTTCACAATAAAAAACTGCTCGAAAATCTAGTATAAGCAAACTTGTCCGGTGATTAATTTTTCTATGCATCGATATAGAGAGATATCCCTGTTATTGCTTTCAAGTTGAAAGCAAGCATATCCCAGATGAGCATAAACTAGTTGTCCAGTCAAAATTTTGAAGTAAGCAAACATTATGTTTTTTGTTATGGCTAATCAACAGTTCAACACCGAAAAAAGGTCTCTCTAAATTAACTGAATCTGGTACAGGAAAGTATCAATACATACTAAACTAAGATTCTGTACTATAGTTTGTGGTACAAACATTGAACAAAAATGATTTTCTACATAAATGCTACATAATTAACTAGGGAAAATTGGTAGCAACCTCACAGGCAAGCATACAGAGAGATATCCTTGTTATTGCTCTCAAGTTGAAAGCAAGCATATCCCAGATGCGCATGAACTAGTTGTCCAACCCAAATTTTCAAGTAATCCCACATTGTGTCTTTTTGTTATGGCTAATCAATACTGGATAAAGGTCTCTCAGAACTAACTGAATTTGGTACAGAGAAGTGTGTGTATATGCCAATGGGTTTGCTAGTGTACTACTTAAGCATACTTCTCTGAATATAGCCTTTGCGCAAAAATAATTGTAAGCTTCCAAGATACTGCTACTCATGTTAAAAATATGTTAACTAACCTAAATGTGCATATGCTTAGAATTTTCAAAATGTTGCCATTCATGTCATTTCCAAATATGCATGATTATACAACATCCAACAACGATACAACATAGTTGTCGGACAAGAAGGATTTCTTTTACGAGCACTACATGAAATACTACAGAATTAACTATGTAAACTGGTAGCAACCTGTCAGACAAGCATACCTGAAGGCTAGCTGTAGTTTTCTTCTCAGGCGTTACCAGATGGCGGAGCTAGAGTTGCAGGGGTGCAGGCGACATGTGGAGAATGGTCTGGTTGGGTAGGACAAAGGATGGAGCGAGGTTGTCCTCTGGACGTCGGAGCAAAGTACCTTGGAGAACTTGTCCGCACAAGGCTGTAGCTTAGAACACGCGAGGTCCGTTGGGGCAGTCAGACCGCCGGCAACGAGACGGTCGGGTGTTGGATCTGAACCTCCAATACAGGCCGCAATCGCCCGGCTAGGCACCAGATCTGGCCCGCTGCCACCGTCGGTGGGGCTTGTCAAGTCTCCAAGAGTTGGCGGCCATGCGGATTTAGGGATTTGGGTCTGCTCTGCTGCGTTCCTACGGTAGAGAAGATGGTCCTGAAAGCAAAACGACTATAACCAGGGGTGTTTTTTGCAAAGGACCTAGCACCTGTGCACTTGGATTCATCCACTAGGATTCATCCACTAGAATCTGGACCATTCATCCCGGATCTGATGGCCCAGACAGATTTTTTCTATTTTTCACTGATAACCCTTCTTCTATTGTAGTCGCCCCGTGATAACACCCAGACAGGCGGAGTAGGAGGAGTTGTACCCATTGGTCTACCTGACGCCCGACAAAACCTGAAGATTATAAATCACCACATGGTATTGTTATTGAAAGCGAAAATGTGCGAATCAACATGTGATTAAATGGTTAGAGGAACAGTGGTATCTCCAGCCCACCAGGGTTCAAGTCTTGCTGCTGGCATTATTTCTAGATTTATTTCAGGATTTCCGACAATGCGCTTTCAGTGGGAGGAGGTGTTTCCGTTGATGACGAAGCGCCTACGGTGACTTCGCAAATCTCCAGATGATATGACGGCTCCTTCTCTTGAAGGAGCTCATATGGATAGGATGTACGTGTGCATTCATAGGGGTGAGTGCATGCGCATATGTATTAGCGTTTGCGTTTGTACTATGTTCAGAAAAGAAAGTGAAAAAATGTGATTTTGGAACAACTGCCTGATTTAAAAAAATAGGGTTTCTGTTGAACAACTATCGTCTTAACGCATATACAAACGAGAACTTTCACAAATCATCGATTTTCTTCAAAATCTCTAGTTGAGGAGTACTCGTTGTAAAGATCACTCCAACTCCCCTGCTTGCGACAAGTGACGCATAGGCAACGCGCCACTTGTTGCAACATGAGAGTTTTTCCTTTCTTGTAGATCCGTTTATTCAAAACGTTTTATCTCTCAAACCGTGCGTCCAAATCCCAAACTAGTTAACTAGTTCCTCTCGATTTTCGTACGTATACGTGCATGCCGTACGCCACATGACCTGGGCCGGCCCATTTGCGGTAGCGCGTGGTGGAAAATAAAAAAAAGTGCTCTACATGGAAAGGGAAAGCCCTACACACGACCGTCATTACAATCAATTGCGTTGGACTAGAACCAAATGACTCCTGTGACACTATTTCAATGCTATCCTAAAAGAGACTAAAGAAAGCCGCAACCAATTTCGCAATAACTAAAATGGGTGAGCGCGATCGAACACAAGACATGCCGCGACTGCGTAACGACAATAGCCACTGCAGCACATCTGATTTGTTAGCCGTAATTGCAGCACACTTTATATGAACATATAAGTCATGAAAGATTAAATCTTTGTTTAAATTTCGCTTGTGATTTTATTTTTGACAATAGTAAATGTTTCTTCGAATGTGAACATTTCTGAAATTTCTGAACATATGTTAAAAATTAGAAATAAACTTTAAAAATAGAAATGAGAATATATCACTCAGCGACCGGTTTACTATTTGTTTTTTTGTTCCTTTTACATGTTTTCGTTTTCCCTTTTTTGTTATTTCAACAATATGCTCGCACTTATAAAAAAATGTTCAAAGTTTCAAAAAATGATCATTGTTTCAAATTTTGTTCATAAAATACAATTGTTCGCAATTTAAAATTGTGCAAAAATTTCAATAAAATGTTTGTGTCTTTCAAAATTGCTCGGAATATCAAAATGCGAAACTCTTTTTTAAAGAGCGAGTGACTGAAATTATGAACATGAACATTTTTTAAAGACACTAACAAATATGAAATTCCAAATGAAAAACTAAACGTTTTTTTTGAATTTCTGCAAACATTTTTTGTATCTGTGTAGAATTAACACCATGTTCAACGTAGGGTGTCAGGGTAGGCAAAAAGACTCTATTGGAGAGCATGTTGTTTCTCAACATCTCTCAAATGATTATCATTTTTTTATTTGCTTGTATGACCAATTCAAGGAACCATGCCAAGTTATTTTGGTTTTCTACAAATTTCGCTTTTTCTGGAGTTTTCCCGGTAAAAAAGGTGATAAATGGTTAGACATGTCGCAACTTGCATACGGTGTCGGAAATCGTTCAAATCTGGTATGCATACCTACCATGGGCATGCCCACCTGCTTGCAAAAGTTGGGGGTCCGTTTAAGAATGTCCAAAAATAGACTATGTTGAACAAAGGGTGTTTGGATAGGCCAGTAGGCTTTGTGTGACAGCATGTTGTTTCTTGACATCCTTGAAATGAACACTATTTTTTTACATGGCCTTATATGACCAATTGAAGCCACCATGCCAAGTTGGTCGTTTTAGACAAATTTTGCGTTTTCTGTATTTTCCTTGGTAAGAAAAGATCGATAAATGGCCGGATGCATACTTTGTCGAAAAATATTCAAACCTGACATGGATTCCTATCATGGTCATGCCCACCTGCTTGCAAAGTTGGGGTCATTTAAAAAATGTGAAAAAGTAGAGCATGTTCAACGGAGGGTATTCGGGTGGGCCACAAGGCCATAAGACTCAGTGTGAGAGCATGTTTTCTTCCACTTTCTTTAAGCCCTAAGTTTTACCATGGCCTTGTATAACCAATTTAAGGCACCATGCCAAGTTGTTTTGGTTTTTGATAAATTTTACATTTTGTGGAGTTCTCTCTGTCGAGAAAGGCCGATAAATGGCCGCGCGTGTCACAACTTGCATACGATGTTGGAAATTATTCAACCCTAGCATGGATGCCTACCATGGGAATGCCGACATCCTTGCAAAAGTTGGGGTCATTTAAAAAGAGCCAAAAGTAGGCCATGTTCAACGGAGAGTGTCCGAGTAGGCCACGAGGCTCCGTCTAAGAGCACCTTGTTTCTCGCCAATCTTAAAATGCTTCCATTTTTTATCATGACCTAGTATGACCAATTCAAGGCGTCATGTCAAGTTGTTTTTGTTTTCTACAAATTTTGCATCGCGTGGAGTTTTCTCAGTCAAAAAAGAGTGATAAATGGGTTGACGTGTCACAACTTGCATATGGTGTCGAAAATCAATCAAACCTAGCTTGTATCCTTATCATGGGCAGACTGAACTGCTTGCAAAATTTGTGGTCACTTCAAGTATGTACAAACATAGACCATGTTGCACAGAGAGTGTTCGGGTAGGCTAGGAGGCCCAGTCTAAGAGCACGTTGTTTCTCGACATCCTTGAATGGACCCATTTTTTTCCATGACCTTATCTAACCAATTGAAGATACTCCCGACAATAGTGCCGCTCAGGACAATGCCAACAACCAGAACACCGGCAATGACAACAATGACGACAATATGATCAACGAGACGAAGATGACCCTGAGGATAGCAACTACATGCCAGAGTCCGAGGAAGATAGAAGCCTCAGGCCTGATGAATACGATCTCTTCGAGGAACCCCTTGAGGTACCTCTGCTCAAAATATTCCACGGAAGATTGGCCAGCACGTACAAAAGCATCAAGCAAAAGTCCCAGTGGCTTAAATCCGAACATAATGAACTTAATGAAGGGTAGGTCGAGTCCCTCAGGGCTGAGAAGGAACTTGATCACAATCTTGGGAAGGCCAGGGCTAATCAGTTCTACCCTTGCAGGATCCCGCTTCCAGAGCTAGACGAGGAGGCCAAGGACAACGTGCTATCTAAGTGCGAGTGGGCCGAGAAGCCCGACTGCCCTCCTCGAGGCCGAGATAGGCAAGTAGGCGGGTACAACACTACTAGGAAAAGGCCTACTAATGGCGCACAAGTTTTGCCTACTAATGGAGCATCACTGGTGCGCCATTAGTAGCACGTCACTAGTAATTTTTACTAATGGCGCACCACTGGTGCGCCATTAGTATCTGGTATACTAATGGTGCACCATCCAGTGCGCCATTAGTATATAACACCATGTGCCATTAGTGTGCCTCCCAAGGGCCATATTTAACCATGTGCTTTGGCACACTAATGGCGCACTGCGGATAGATGCGCCATTAGTATACTTGGCATACTAATGGCGCACTCTGTAGTGATCCGCCATTAGTATGAATATTAGGTTTTTTTTACTTTTCTGATTTTTGCACATGTTACAAAATATATTATTTGACAGAATATAGACAGTAGCACACAGCAACAGCAGATTCATCAAATACAATAGAAGATTAGTCTCCGAATACAATTCATCATATTAGTCTCCGAATTCAAAAGACCGAACACAGATAAAACATTACAAGTCTCGAGACCGCGAGTATCGAGTTTGTCGGAAGTAATACTAATCCTAACAAGTCCTACTAATCATCATCATACAACGTCTACTCGTTATTCATAACAAGTCATACGATCATCATCTTGATAGTCATCGAACCAACCCTACTTAATTGTTCTTAGCACATGATCATCCGTATTAGGCAGGACCTAAATACCCTATTTAAGCTAAAATAGCATAAAACAATATAGACCCTGACTCTCCATTATGGAGAATGGAGAACATCCTGTCTCCAATTCTTGCGCTTCGCTTCCTTTTACTTCCAAGAAGCTCCTTACGACTGTACATACATTTTTTCCATCCTTTGATTTTCATGTCTCCACTTCTTTTAGAAATCTTGTATGGACAGTTGAGATTCGTAGAACGACCTGGCTGTATGTTCAAAACATTAACACTACCTTTCTGATACATCATATGAGGCACACAATTCTCTGGGATTATCTGTTGAAAAACATAGTAATAACTTCATAGTTAGCAATGATGTACTAGTTTTAGAAGTATGCAAAAGATGCACGGATGTCGTAATAGTAAAAATCTTACCAGGGTATCTCCATGGTAGTTACCATAGTTGAACACATGCACTAGTGGCACGTATTTACCATAATGTTGAGGAGTTTGATTGTGGATAGTGTAATTCTCAATGTAAGTACAAAATCTGACCAGATGATTTTTCTCCTTGTAAGTTGTTAATTCGGAGCCATCGGTGTAGTGGGTTTTGTCTACCATCTCCCGTACATTCTTTGAACAATAAAAATAAGCTGTCAATGGAAATAAGCTGTCAACTATTTTGAAATAAACAATATAAATTAGCTAATAACTATGTTTGAGAAACTCACATAGCGGTAGAACTGGAGGCGTATCAACAAGGACCCAAATGTCCATATTGTCTTGGTTGATGTCAGGATTACCAAAACCATACATCTTGCAAAATGCTTCCCAATTTTTGCAACCAAAATGGGTTACGCTCTCAAAATTATATAGATTTACTTCAAAGTCCACATCGTGATGAGTCCTTAGGTGAATTTTCTTTGTTTCAGAAATTTCATGGTCTTCAAAATCCATCCTCTCCAAGATATAGCGTCTTGCATGGCATGGGATAAGCTATACTCGAATTGTAAAAGATGAAAATTACACGTTGAAATAGTTGAAGTCATGGTTAATTATGAAAATAACACTTGTCGTCGTTGTGTACCATTTCAACTTCGAAGGTCTCCTCGAGCTTAATGCTGAAGCGCCGATCATCGTCCAGGTGAGGCATGTCGCACAGACCTCGATCGTCGTGGCACCAGTCGCACTCCACCGGGAGACTTTCGTCGTCCGATGATGATGACGACATATCCTACGTTCATAATTCAAAACTACATCATTTAGGGTTTGTCGACACCGAGTCATCCTAAAAGCTAAGCTTTTATCATTTAGGGTTTGTTGACGCTGAGGCACCCTAAAAGCCTAAGCTATCATCATTTAGGTTCTTATCGACACGGAGGCACCCTAAAAGCCAAGGTTTTATCATTTAGGGTTTGTCGACGTCGAGGCACCCTAAAAGCCTAAGCTTTCATCATTTAGGTTTTGTCGATGCCGAGGCACCCTAAAAGCCTAAGCGTACATCATTTAGGTTCTCATCGACACCGAGGCACCCTATAGAAGCGAAGTTAAGTTTTCATCATTTAGGGTTTATCGATGCCGAGGCAACCTAGGTTGGGCCTAATCACTTGGCACAAATCACTTGGATCTATTGCCACCTATGTTGGGTTTATCATCTAGGGTTTATCGATGCTAACGAGAATTCTAAGTTGGGCCTAATCACTTGGCTCTATTGCCACCTATGGTTTAATGCAGCAAGAATGGCGGGGCAGTTGATCCTACTTAACTAAGTACTAAGATACCCCGGCCGATGCATTAGTCGCAAGTACCCCATATGTCCTATTTTTAGCAAAGTCATGCTAAAATTCACGGAAAATTTCAGCATGACCTTTGCTGAAAATAGGACATATGGAGTACCCGAATTTGCCGGAACGGAAGTTAATCGACATTCCGGCAAACTCAAGGGCCTCTCGGGGTACCTGCAAATTCATTACCCCACCCCCCACCCAGCTGCAACCCCACAACACCCCACAATATCATCACGACACGATGGTCGGAGACAAAACCCCCCAATATCATCAAAATACTCCAGTTATGAAGTAAAATTCCTGAAGTGTTCCAGGAGTAGAACCTGAAGTGTAGTCAGTGGCTTCACCTATGTGCATAAAAATCATAAAAATTCAAAATCATTTGAAACCTGATCACTAGTCATAAAAATTCAAAATCAAAATCTACTAATTAGTTCTTGTGCTCATCCAGTAGCAACATCTTTCATACATGATCAGTAGTCATGTACCAAATTTTTATTTAAACTGAATTTGCAAATCAATAAGAGCTCTACTAGTTTCAGACTAGATTTACACTAAATACACTAGAGTATTTGACCAGTAGTCATGTGAACTCTTTGAATTTGTAAACACTTCCAGAATTGAGCATTGAGAGTTCACAATTGCAAAAAATGTCCCTTGTTCCTGAACTTGTATTGTACTCCATTCATTCAAGCAGAAAAAAACAATTATTGTTGATACTCATGTGCTTCTTTCCAAATAATTTTATTTATTCAGAGTTTGAGAAATTTTGAACAAAAAAAGAACGCAACATACAGACTGAATTTGATGTTCAAAAATAACTGATAGTAGCATGCTATGGTATAGATAAAGTTGGGTCATAGTAACACACAGTAACATTTCTGGAATCCAAATTGAAACAATAAATCACAGCTAGCTAGCAACTGAAAATCAAATTGGCACTTTCTCCAAACTCATACATGTCTTCTCTTTTTGTAGCATCAGCGCTCACCTCGATGGATTAACTGAATTTTCTACAAACACCAAGTACTAGGGCACACAAAAGTTCTGAAATTTGTGTGCCTAACTGAATTAACTGAATTTTCAGTAACCGAATAAACTGAATTTTCAAAATCCTATTAATATTTGTCAGTTTTGAAAATTCAGTTTATTCGGTTACTGAAAATTCAGTTAATTTAGTTAGGCACACAAATTTCAGAACTTTTGTGTGCCCTAGTACTTGGTGTTTGTAGAAAATTCAGTTAATCCATCGAGGTGAGCGCTGATGCTACAAAAAGAGAAGACATGTATGAGTTTGGAGAAAGTGCCAATTTGATTTTCAGTTGCTAGCTAGCTGTGATTTATTGTTTCAATTTGGATTCCAGAAATGTTACTGTGTGTTACTATGACCCAACTTTATCTATACCATAGCATGCTACTATTAGTTATTTTTGAACATCAAATTCAGTCTGTATGTTGCATTCTTTTTTTGTTCAAAATCTCTCAAACTCTGAATAAATAAAATTATTTGGAAAGAAGCACATGAGTATCAACAATAATTGTTTTTTTCTGCTTGAATGAATGGAGTACAATACAAGTTCAGGAACAAGGGACATTTTTTGCAATTGTGAACTCTCAATGCTCAAGTCTGGAAGTGTTTACAAATTCAAAGAATTCACATGACTACTGGTCAAATACTCTAGTGTATTTAGTGTAAATCTAGTCTGAAACTAGTAGAGCTCTTGTTGATTTGCAAATTCAGTTTAAATAAAAATTTGGTACATGACTACTGATCATGTATGAAAGATGTTGCTACTGGATGAGCACAAGAACTAATTAGTAGATTTTCATTTTGAATGATTTTGAATTTTTATGACTAGTGATCAGGTTTCAAATGATTTTGAATTTTTATGAATTTTATGCACATAGGTGAAGCCACTGACTACACTTCAGGTTCTACTCCTGGAACACTTCAGGAATTTTACTTCATAACTGGAGTATTTTGATGATATTGGGGGGTTTCGTCTCTGACCATCGTGTCGTGATGATATTGTCGGGTGTTGTGGGGTTGCAGCTGGGTGGGGGGTGGGGTAATGAATTTGCAGGTACCCCGAGAGGCCCTTGAGTTTGCCGGAATGTCGATTAACTTCCATTCCGGCAAATTCGGGTACTCCATATGTCCTATTTTCAGCAAAGGTCATGCTGAAATTAGCATGACTTTGCTAAAATAGGACATATGGGGTACTTGCGACTAATGCATCGGCCGGGGTATCTTAGTACTTAGTTAAGTAGGATCAACTGCCCCGCCATTCTTGCTGCATTAAAACATAGGTGGCAATAGAGCAAGTGATTAGGCCCAACTTAGAATTCTCGTTAGCATCGATAAACCCTAGATGATAAACCCAACATAGGTGGCAATAGATCCAAGTGATTAATGCCAAGTGATTAGGCCCAACCTAGGTTGCCTCAGCATCGATAAACCCTAAATGATGAAAACTTAACTTCGCTTCTATAGGGTGCCTCGGTGTCGATGAGAACCTAAATGATGTACGCTTAGGCTTTTAGGGTGCCTCGGCGTCGACAAAACCTAAATGATGATAGCTTAGGCTTTTAGGGTGCCTCGACGTCCACAAACCCTAAATGATAAAACCTTGGCTTTTAGGGTGCCTCCGTGTCGATAAGAACCTAAATGATGAAAGCTTAGGCTTTTAGGGTGCCTCAGCGTCGACAAACCCTAAATGATAAAAGCTTAGCTTTTAGGACGACTCGGTGTCGACAAACCCGAAATGATGTAGTTTTGAATTATGAACGTAGGATATGTCGTCGTCATCATCGGACGATGAAAGTCTCCCAGTGGAGTGCGACTGGTGCCACGACGATCGAGGTCTGTGCGACATGCCTCACCTGGACGATGATTGGCGCTTCAGCATTAAGCTCGAGGAGACCTTCGAAGTTGAAATGGTACACAACGACGACAAGTGTTATTTTCATAATTAACCATGACTTCAACTATTTCAACGTGTAATTTTCATCTTTTACAATTCGAGTATAGCTTATCCCATGCCATGCAAGACGCTATATCTTAGAGAGGATGGATTTTGAAGACCATGAAATTTCTGAAACAAAGAAAATTCACCTAAGGACTCATCACGATGTGGACTTTGAAGTAAATCTATATAATTTTGAGAGCGTAACCCATTTTGGTTGCAAAAATTGGGAAGCATTTTGCAAGATGTATGGTTTTGATGAGGGTACATGCACCGGGATGATTTCAAGAAAAAATGAATTGTTTTTTCTTCACTTATGGATGGCATAGTGGGTAATTTATGACAACTTTGAGGGCAATTACGATGACGTATGACCAGAAGCGATAGCTGCTTTATTATTAGGAAAAAAGCATTTGAGTCAGGACAAACCTAAAACTTCAAATAATTTGAAACGGTGCGGGTATTATGCGTTCATGATGCAAATACGTGCGATCATAACACCCGGAAGTAGGAGGAGTTGTACTCATTGGTCTACCCAACGCTCGACACAAACTTGAAGATTATAAATCACCACATGGTATTGTTACTGAAAGTGAAAAATGTGATTTTGGAACAATTGCCTGAGATAAAAAAAGGATTTCTGTTGAACAACTCTCGTCTTAACACATATACAAAAACAGGAGTATTATTTGAGAGTGACAGTGAAGGAGGTCAATATCCTACTCGACCAAAGGTCATCAACATATATTAATCATCAGGAGAAAAGAAGCATGCAGTGTTGGGAATATGAGCAAATTACTACATCTAGGGCACATACTAGAAATATGAATTCTACCACGATCTCGAACAAGAAGGATAGCATCACATACGGTGCAGCATGAGCAGCACCGCTGGCGTTGAGGTTGTCGGCCATGTCATTGAGGATAAGGATGCCGAGGTCGGGGAAGAAGTCGTCATTGCGGAAGTCGTCGCTGCCAGCAGTCGCGTGAGTGCGCTCCCCAAAAATCCTAGTACGTGCCGAGTAAATGTGTCATCTCAGGTCTTAGGACATAGAATATATGTTGTACTAGAGACTGACAAATGACATATCGCTGTGTCTCATAGTTGGGTCTGTCTGACTTGGCCCTTATCTCGACTCGGATCCGACTACGTCGAATCCGACCAGATCCTTCCAAGTCCATATTATCCGGTTAGCATCCAATGCTCCATGGCTAGTGAGACCAAGCCATCGACCGTGTCATATGCTAGTCTAGTTGGCTACGCGTCCACACAACCCTTTCGATTAGGGACCTTTTAGGAAAGTCATCATACAATGCATAGTGCCACAAACAAGTCACGTACTTGCTGATACACACCATTGATAATGTCCAAGGACTATATTTATTCATAAACACATAGGAAATATCATCATACATGATTGCCTCCAGGGCATATCTCCAACAGTCTCCCACTTGCACTAGAGTCAATCAAATAGACATTGAATGCCCATAGCTCTAACGTGCCCCTCATGCTTGGGTTGTGGAAGCGGCTTAGTCAACGGATCCGCAACATTTCCATCCGTGTGAATTCTGCATAACTCTACATCACCACTCTTTACGATCGTTCGTATCAGGTGATATTTCCGATCTATCTGTCTGACCTTGTGGTGATTCCTCGGCTCCTTGGCTTGTCTGATGGCTCCAGAATTATCACAATAAAGGTCCAACAGTTTTACCGAGGCTGGGAAAATACCAAGATCATCCAGAAAGTTCCAGATCCAAACACCTTCCTTTGCAGCTTCACAAGCCGGAATGTATTCAGCTTCTGTAGTAGAATCGGCACCCGTATCTTGCTTGGAACTCATCCAGCTCACTGCTCCTCCGTTCATGACGTACACGAATTCGGACTGTGATCGACAATCATCTCTGTCGGTTTGGAAACTAGCATCAGCGTAGCCCCTTACGACGAGTGAGGGAGTCCTGGATTAGGGGGTATCCGGACAGCCGGACTATAACCTTTGGCCGGACTATTGGACTATGAAGATACAAGATTGAAGACTTCGTCCCGTGTCCGGATGGGACTCTCCTTGGCGTGGAAGGCAAGCTTGGCAATACGGATATGTAGATCTCCTTCCTTGTAACCGAATCTGTGTAACCCTAGCCCCCTCCGGTGTCTATATAAACCAGAGGGTTTAGTCCGTAGGACACAATAACAACAATCATACCATAAGCTAGCTTCTAGGGTTTAGCCTCTCTGATCTTGTGGTAGATCTACTCTTGTACTACCCATATCATCAATATTAATCAAGCAAGAGTAGGGTTTTACCTCCATCGAGAGGGCCCGAACCTGGGTAAAAACATCGTGTCCCTTGTCTCCTGTTACCATCCGCCTAGACGCACAGTTCGGGACCCCCTACCCGAGATCCGCCGGTTTTGACACCGACATTGGTGCTTTCATTGAGAGTTCCACTATGCCGTCGCCAGAAGGAAGGATGTCTCGTCTCGTCTTTAAAGACGGTACTACTGTTGGGGGAGCTTTGGCTGTCGGGCACACTCTCCGGCTAGGCGGTTTCATCATGACCGCCTGTTCAGCCGCCGCACCAACGATGACTTCTCGGGTCATGGAAAACAGCCTCCACGTCAAATCGGCACTCACCGAATAGAAGTATCCAATGGAGCTCGCTTCCTTAAACGAGCTATTGGATCACACCGCCGCCCTGGGAGTCGCTATGGACTATAATCAGATTGGGCTTAAACCCGATCAAAGGGAGATTAACTCTCCACCGGTCACCCACCATATTGCAGTGGTGGAGGAACAATGCGGCGACCTTTCCTCTATCTTGAGGACCAATTATGTCCGGATTCCCGAGCTCTCCGAGCCGGATGCCCGTTCGCAGGAGGACAACATCCAATCCCTGAACTTAGAGTCAGGCAGCGGGCCAGGATTATCGGGTAACACCCCGGAACCGGAACTTCCAAAATTGGAAACTCCTCGGCCCCTGGATCCCAGATCGGGTAAGGGTTCAGATTCAATTCCACCCACCCACCCAAACATAAGCGATCATTCCCACATCGGGTAAGAGCCCCAGGAAATAGTACATCACTATTGGGCCAGATTCCTCCTTCCGATGAACAAGGTTAAGGACTGTCGCGAGGAAGACGCAATCCTATTTTTCTGCAATAATTACACGAACAAGGGAATCCTTAACGCCATAGATCGCCGTGAGATAACACGCTTCGCTGACTTGGTGTCCATAGTACGAAAGTACTGTGCGATGGAAAGTGCGTGGAAAACCGAAACAAACTTTTGGGATAATCCGGCCCTGAATACAAACCCAGTCCGAAATAAAAGGGTGCATTATCACAATACACCCGGGTCAACTACCAAAAAGCAAAAACCCTCTACAGGGCATGGAACCGTACTGGAGGGATGGCTCAACGGACCCTGCAAAATTCATAGTACAGAGGGTGCCACACCAACACATAGCCTTAGAGCATGTTGGATACTCCGGCAGGTAGCCAAAAGTGGCGAGGATCTTCTCATCCCAGAGGCCACAGAGCACCATCCCAGGGATAACAATACGGTATTATCAGTCTTTGAGACCTTCGCATCAAATAATAGGCGAAAGAGAATGCTCCACAGCCTTGCCGAAATCTACCATGTGGCAACATTAAATCCATGGAGTGACACGGCTATTACCTTCAATGTCAGTGATGAACCTAAGTTCCAAACAGCCCGAGCACTAGCTGCATTGGTCCTCAGTCCAATCGTGGACGGCCTTCGACTCACCAAGGTGCCCATGGACGGCGGCAGCGGATTAAACCTCATCTATGAGGAAACCCTTCAAAAAATGGAAATAGACTGGAACCGCATCGAGCGAAGCAGCACAACCTTTAGAGGAATAATCCCCAGCGAGAAGCGCGCTGTATAGGCAAAATCACACTAGATGTGGTGTTCGGCACGACGGAGAATTACAGGTCCAAAGAGATTACGTTCCAAGTTGCCCCGTTCAATAGCAGATACCACGCCCTTCTAGGGCAGGAGGCATTCACAATCTTCCAAGCCATACCCCATTACGGGTACATGAAGCTCAAAATGCCCGGGCCCAACGGAATCATCACTCTCGCTAGCGATCCGGACACAGCACTCCGCGCCGAAAACAAGACAGCCGCATTGGCCCTCGAGGCATTATCCGAAGCCCTCACGGCCGAGGAACTGACTGCGCTGCGCTCCACGGTGGATAGGGACGACGTGCTACTTGATAAGAGATCCAAGTCTACCTCCTTTAAACCAGCGGATGAAACAGTCAAAATCCAAGTCCATCCAATGGACCCTACAAAAATAGCCACTATCGGGGCACGGTTAAGCCCCACCGTGGACTACGAGATTTCCTGCGCAAGAATTGGGACATATTCGCCTGGCATCCCTCAGATATGCCAGGAATCCCACGCAGGCTGGCCGAGCACAGCCTCAACATCCTAAAAGGATTCAAGCCGGTCAAGCAGGCTCTTCGGCATTTCTCTGAACCTAAGAGACAAGCTATGGGAGAGGAACTAGCCAAGTTATTGGAGGCCGGATTCATTAGAGAAATAAAACACCCGGACTGGCTAGCAAACCTGGTGATGGTACCAAAGAAGGTTAAATCCTGGCGCCTGTGCGTCGATTTCAAGGACCTCAACAAGGCCTGCCCAAAGGATCCCTTCCCCCTCCCCCACATCGATCAAATTATCGATGCTACCGCAGGACACGACTCATTGTGTTTCCTCGACACATACTCCGGCTACCACCAAATTAAGATGGCGGAGCCCGACCAAGCCGCAACGGCATTCATCACACCATACGGACCCTTCTGCTTCAACACAATGCCCTTTGGGCTCAAAAACGCCGGCGCAACATATCAGCGCATGATTCGGACATGTCTGGCAAACCAGATCGACAAAACAGTGGAGGCATACGTAGATGATGTGGTCGTCAAAACCAAGCATGTCGACTCTCTAGTAGACGACTTGAGACTCACATTCGATAACCTCCGAACATATGACATCAAGCTCAACCCGGAAAAATGCGTTTTCGGCGTGCCTGCCGTAGAGCTCCTAGGCTTCATTGTATCCGGCAGAGGAATTGAAGGAAATCTGGCCAAGATCCAAGCTCTGTCATAGTTGGATATCCCAACAGACCTCAAACAAATCCAGAAATTAACCGGATGTGTGGCGGCTCTAAGCCGCTTTGTCTCCCGCCTGGGAGAAAAGGCATTACCCATTTATCGCCTCCTACGGCGCACCGAACACTTTGAGTGGACGGATGCCGCCACAGCCGGGTTGGAAGAAATAAAAACCATATTAGCAACAAACCCAGTCCTGGCCGCGCCAAACATTGGCGAACCAATGCTATTATACATTGCGGCAACCCATCAAGTTGTGAGCGTAGTGCTCTTCGTCGAACGAGAAACGGACGGACATAAATTCCCCCTTCAAAAGCCGGTCTATTATGTATCCACTGTCCTTACTCCTTGCAAGTCACGGTACCCGCATTATCAAAAGATAGCATATGCGGTATTCATGGCATACCAGAATCTGCGACACTACTTTCAAGAGTGTTCGATAATAGTAGCCTCGGAACTGCCACTTAATGATATTATAAACAACCGCGACGCCACGGGCCGGATTGCCAAATGGGCCATTGAGCTCCTCCCATTCGACATAACTTACAAGCCGCGGCGAGCCATTAAGTCGCAAGTACTGGCCCCTAAAGAGTACGACGCGTATTCCAACTGGATCATGCACTTCGACGGCTCCAAAATGTTGGCTGGTCTGGGGGCTAGCATCGTTTTGATGTCCCCAACCACAGATATAGTTCAATACATACTCCAGATAATGTATACGGACTCCAACAACCCAGCCGAATATGAGGCCCTTTTACATGGTCTCCGGATGGCAATATCCATGGGCATTCAATGCCTAGAGGTGCGGGGGGATTCGAACCTCGCAATATCCCAAATAAATGGAGACTTTGATGCCAAGGATCCGAAAATGGCGGACTATCGCAACGCCGTCCTAAAAATGTCAGCTCGGTTCGAGGGGCTCGAATTTCACCATGTAGCCTGGGAAAACAATCAGGCGGCAGATGTCCTCGCACGCATCGGTGCAAAACGGGATGCAGTCCCCCAACATCTTTTTGGAGAGGCTGTTCAAGCCATCCGTGGTATGGGAAGGGGAACCCAGCAATAACAGCCCGGACCCAACCGCAATGCCCGATACCGAACACTCTGACATAATCGGAGGCTCTGCCACCGAAATAACATCATCAGCCCATGTTATAATGGCCGTCATCGCCCTATGGACAGAACCATTCTTGGCCTACCTAACTAGGCAAGAACTCCCCGAGGACCAAAATGAGGCACGCTGCATAGTGCGGCAATCTAAAGCCTACAAGGTCCATGAGGGAGAGCTTTATAAGAAAAGCACCACCGGAGTCCTTCAAAGGTGCATCTCCGAAGAGGAAGGGCGGAAGCTTCTGGCTGAAATTCATGCCAGACTCGGAGGCCACCACGCTGCAGCCCGAGCCCTTGTAAGCAAGGCCTTCCATACAGGTTTTATTGGCCGACGGCCCGGGCAGACGCTCAGGACTTAGTCCAACGTTGCGTTGGTTGCCAGCTTTTTGCAAACCAAAGCCATATGCCACCCACCGCCCTCCAAACAATCCCCATTACCTGGCCCTTCGCGGTCTGGGGGCTCGACATGGTTGGACCCCTTAAAGGGGGAACCCACAAGAGGAAATACTTGCTGGTCATGGTGGATAAATTCACCAGATGGATAGAAGCCAAACCTGTTAAAACGGCCGAATCCGGCCGGTGATAGACTTTATATCCGGGGTTTTACACCGTTATGGCGTCCCCCACAGCATCATCACAGATAACGGCACGAACTTCACGGCCGACGAGGTAAAACTCTGGTGCAAAAACATGGGCATCAAGCTCGATTATACTTCCGTCTATCACCCACAAACTAACGGTCAAATCGAGCGAGCAAATGGTCTTATCATGAGCAGCATCAAACCCAGACTAGTGCGGTCCCTAAAGGAATCTAACACGAACTGGGTAGAGGAGCTCGACTCCGTACTCTGGGGGCTGCAGACCACGCCAAATTGCACTACCGGATACACACCATTTTTTATGGTATACGACGCAGAGGCGGATCTGGCCTGCGACATAATTCATGACTCACCTCGAGTGCGCATGTACGAAGAAAGAGAGGCCGAGCTCGATCGGCAGGATAGTTTGGACGCCCTGGAGGAGGAGCGTGACGTGGCAAAAGCCCGTTCCACATTCTATCAATAGCAGGCTCGAAGATACCAAAGCAGAGAAGTACGGGCCAAAACCTATAACGTTGGCGAGTTAGTTCTACGTCTGCCAGAGAAGAAAAAGGACAAACTAAAGCCCAAATGGGAGGGTCCCTTCATTATTGACCAAGTTATGACTGGTGGAGCATACCGTCTGCGGGATGCATCGGATAATCGACTTGAGCCGAACCCATGGAACGCAGCCAGACTCCGAAGATTCTACGCCTAGCGCCGGACTCTGTGTTCGTCTCCTTCCTCTGTCCACTTTTTACTATCTGTCTTTTATTTCTCTCCTTCTCCCCTTCTTTTCTCTCACAGCCTTTAAGGGCCAATTTGTGCCTTATTTGCGCACAACGGACGCGATATCCGCGCTCATTATACCCGGGGGCTTCTCTCACAGAAGCTTATTTATCTATACGGGCTTCATGCCGAGCACATGTGTCATTCTTCCGCATGTACCTTTTATTCACCATTGTATGCATCGATATGACTTAAGTTTTGGCTAAGCCGGGTTGCCTTGCTCTTGTATTTATGCCCTACGTTCCCTTTAATTCGGCTAGGGCATAAGGGGAGCACCTCTGCGATTGTTACTGCCGGGTCAGCCGGATGTGTACCTCAGACTGGGTGAAGCCGGAAGCTAGTGTTCTTAAGGGAATATTCGGTCGGTGAACAAAAGATGATTTTTTACTTATTTATATATGTGCCCCCAGATGCTCTTTTCTGCTTCTCTTTTCACAGTCCGGACGTGCACTTTAGGGCATGCGAACCCAGGGAAAGGAACCCCTAACGGAACTATTCTCCCTGGAAGATGTTTCTTACTAACCATGTAATATAACATAACTAGTTGGGCACTTGTCTGTTCAATCACTAATGACCCCTACGCCTGGTTTCCATGCATGCCCCGGTTCTGACATAACCGAGAGGGTATTCGGATACACTCCGGACTATCGGGTCCCGAGGTTGAAGCGGAAAGGTCCGCCATGACAAATGATCTAAAATCCGGCTAGAAGGCATTATACATGTCAATTTAATTACATAGTCAATTTGACTGGTTAAATTCCTCTTCTATACCATCCAACAAGCTGTCTAGTCTACAGTCCTATTGGGAATACTTTGCGGCCAATTCTACTTGCCCGTACACTAAGCTCACGGAGATCTCTTTCCAATCAGGCCCCACAGGTCCAACCTCGGCCATGTGATTTGGGTCAGCCTTGGTATACTGTGTCTTCACCATGGCCCAAGCTTCCCTGGCACCTTGATGGAGGGCCGATATCTTCCATAATCAGAAGCGCCGACGCGCTCCCTTAAGCTTCTCCGCAAGCTCTCGAAGACCTTCAGGCAGGGAGTCGGATGGCCATAAGGCCTGGGCAACACCTCGCATCACCTGCCGAACTCGTTCGTGAAGTTGCGACAACTCTGGTAGAAGATCACCTGCAGACCCGGGCATCTCATCTGCGGGACGACCAGTCAGCACACCTACAGGCATAACTCTGTTAGCAGGCTTCTTCGCCGAACTCTTTTTAACAAGTTCGTTCAAGCACTTACTGAAAATGCCGCGTCGAAGCCGCTGATTCTCCTTCACGGAGTCCGACAGTTGGGCATGAACGTCCTTCAGTTCCACGCCCAGCTGGGTGTTGGCATCCTGGAGGTTATTTTTCTCCTGCCTAACCCTCGTAAGCACGCTCTCGCCTGCCTTTAGCCGGCGTAAGAGATGTTTCTCATCCGGATTTCCTCCGGCGTCATCTGCAATATTTGTTCTCAGATGTGAACATATGCCGCACTCTATACGGTATCTATCATTTTAAATATGTGTTACCAGAGGGGGTCTTCTTGGACTTCTCTTCGGCGGCCAGTGCGGCCTGAAGTTGGGCCTTACACTCTTCAAGCTCATGGGACAATTGGGTATTCTTTTCTATAAGAACCTGCATAACAAATGATCCTTAAATCAATTATTCTAACTGTTTCAAGTCTCAGGGGCTACTACTATATATAATCATCAAATTCTCTCACCTGTATATCCTTTACATATTCGTCCGTGGCTCTGGCTAGACCATTCTGAGCAGCACGGAGGTACGTGTCTCGCGAATTAAAGGCGTCAAAGGCCTCCTGGGAGAAACAAGCGTCACGGAGAACGGCTCGGCGACGCCTGTGGTTCATGGCGCTCTCCACCTCAGAAATTGTGGCGGACATTCTGTCTGCATCCTCTGTCGGAGGAGCATCCGGCATGCGCCTCGTATTCGCTCCCGCTTTCGGGTCCAGCCTTGGAGCCTGACTGGTGGAGGCATTATTGGCGACCTCTCCGGATATAGTCTTGCGAGCGTTCTTCTTCCTAAGAAAGCACGAGCGTTAATATGCCTTTAAAAATGATACCATGGAGTGAGGTGGCGCGCCATATCGCTGCGCCAGTGTCTCAGTCCGGACTGCATTTCTTTTCAGCCTGCCCGGCCTCGCAGCCCCTTGCTGGCTAGTCGCCGCGGGCTCAGCATGACGTCCTGAGGGCCTCCCCTGTAAAACACCGTTGGTATACGGTAAGCAAAGTGCACAAGGATGAATCCTTTTCAAAATGTTGGGACTTTGGTCTCAGTTACCTGCGAAGCTGGGAGAAGCCCAGGGTAATCGGCCATAATGGCCACCAAGGCCTCTGTAGGATGGAAAGTATGTCTAGAGGGGGGGTGATTAGACTACTTGACCAAATAAAAACTTAACCTTTTCCCAATTTTAGTTCTTGGCAGATTTTAGCTATTTTAGGACAAGTCAAGCAATCATCACACAATTCAAGCAAGCATGCAAAGAGTTTATGGGCAGCGGAAAGTAAAGCATGCAACTTGCAAGAATATAAAGGGAAGGGTTTGGAGAATTCAAACGCTATTGGAGACACGGATGTTTTTCCCGTGGTTCGGATAGGTGGTGCTATCCTACATCCACGTTGATGGAGACTTCAACCCACGAAGGGTAACGGTTGCGCGAGTCCACACAGGGCTCCACCCAAGGGCAACGGTTGTGCGAGTCCACGAAGGGCTCCACCCACGAAGGGTCCACGAAGAAGCAACCACCCACAAAGGGTCCACGAAGAAGCAACCTTGTGTATCCCACCATGGCCATCGCCCAGGAAGGACTTGCCTCACTAGCGGTAGATCTTCACGAAGTAGGCGATCTCCTTGCCCTTACAAACTCCTTGGTTCAACTCCACAATCTTGTCGGAGGCTCCCAAGTGACACCTAGCCAATATAGGAGACACCACTCACCAAGAAGTAACAAATGGTGTGTAGGTAATGAACTCCTTGCTCTTGTGCTTCAAATGATAGTCTCCCCAACACTCAACTCTCTCTCATAGGATTTGGCTTTGGTGGAAAGAAGATTTTGAGTGGAAAGCAACTTGGGAAGGCTAGAGATCAAGATTCATATGGTAGGAATGGAATGTCTTGGTCTCAACACATGAGTAGGTGGTTCTCTCTCAGAACATATGAGGTGGAGGGGTATATATAGCCTCCACACAAAATCCAACCGTTACACACAATTTACCAATCTCGGTGGGACCGAATCAGAAAACTCGGTCTGACCGAAATAGTAAACCTAGTGACCGTTAGGAATTTCGGTGGGACTGACATGCAACTCGGTAGGACCGATTCAGTTAGGGTTTTGGCATAACGTAATCTCGGTGAGACCGATTACACAAACTTGGCGAGACCGAATTTGGTAATTAGCTAACCAGAGAGTTGGTCAGGCAAACTCGATGGGACCGATTTGCTCTTTCGGTGAGACCGAGTGGACCTCGGTGAGACCGAAAAGTTACAAAGGGGAAACACTGAGTTTACATTGCAATCTCGGTGGGACCGATTCGCTCTTTCGGTGGGACCGAAAAGTTACGAAAGGGAAACAGAGAGTTTGCAACCCCATCTTGGTGGGACCGAGATCCTTATCGGTAGAACCGAATTGCTAGGGTTTGGCGGTGGCTAATGACAAGTGAAACTCGGTGGCGCCGGATAGGAAGAATCGGTAGGACCGAGTTTGGCTTAGAGTTTAGGTCATATGTGGATATGGGAAAGTAGTTGAGGGTTTTTGGAGCATATCACTAAGCACATGAAGCAAGAGGCTCATTAAGCAACACCTCATCCCTCCTTAATAGTATTGGCTTTTCCTATGGACTCAGTGTGATCTTGGATCACTAAAATATAAAATGAAGAGTCTTGAGCTTTTGAGCTGGAGCCAATCCATTGTCCTTAGCATTTTGAGGGTTCCACTTTCACATCCATGCCATGCCAATCATTGAGCTTTCCTGAAATAATTATCTTGGAATAGTATTAGCTCAATGAGCTATATGTTGTTATGAATTACCAAAACCACCTAGGGATAGTTGCACTTTCAATCTCCCCCTTTTTGGTAATTGATGACAACATATAGATCAAAGCTTCGACAAAAGATAATCAGCATGAAATATATCGTCGCTTTGAGAAGTATGTGATAAGTAAGAGCTCCCCCTAAATTTGTGCATATTTAAAATTTGCTTTGGACTGCAAATGCACAATGAGTTAGAGTCATGGGTTACTCTTCCATGTCACATACATCTTGGTGGAGCGCTCAAAATGATGAGATTGAAATGCATGCACTCATCACCAAGAATAGTGAATGATCACAAACGATAGATAGAATGGTAATATTTAAGCAAGCATTAAGCAAACATTAAGTGTAGCTTATGATCAAACACATGATCATCGATGTCTCACAAGCATAAGGATGTAGTATCTCACACACAAGCAAACAAGGTTCGAAAAACCACCAAATAAAGTAAGAGAGAAAAGCAACACTCTCTCTCTCGAAGCCTATGATCTATACATCTTCTCCCCCTTTGGCAACAAGTTACCAAAAAGTTCCTAGAAAATGCATAGCACTAGATCGACGCTCAGGCTTGATCTTCAGGAGGTGGTGGAGTCCGGAGCACTCCAATGACAAAGCCTTCGGTAGACGTGGTCGGAGTCGAGGCTGAAGTGGATGCTGGAGCTGGTGGAACGGAGGCTGTGGCTGGTGCAGACGTTGTAGCTCTGGTGTCAGCAACTGGCAGTGCAGACGACCTCGGACCTCGTGGCACCCTCGCAAAAGCATGAGTCGTGGTCCTGCCTCTCCTCTCATTCATGTTGTCCTGGAGCTGCTCCACGGCAGTCTGTATCTCTGTCACCTTGATGTACAAGTCATAGAATCTTTGTTCCATGATCCTCTCTAAGCTCGCCTGGTTCTGAGTCAGGGTGGCTATACTCTGCTCAATCCGCAGGGTGGACGCAATCAAGTAACTGAGCTTCTCTTGTTTGGTTTTCAGGAAGTAATCAGATGCCTCCACTTGAGTAGGCATCCTGGCAGCTTTCTCCTTCTTCACTTTCTCCTTCTGAGCTTGTGCATGGGCAGATGATGGTTCATTCTCTGTCATCACAACTTCATTGTTCTCGAAATCTGGACGGATGGGCAGGTGTTCCTTATCCAACAAATATACGCCCGTGCCCATCTTGGAGTTGATGAGCTCCTGAATCTGAGGGGCATATCCACAGCTCCTCTTCTGATCTGCCGCAGTCCTTTTGATCGTTTCCACTATGAGGCTCATAACTTTGAATTTTTGAGGCACATCAAAAACATGAAGCAAATTGATCGCGTGACCTCTGACCATCTTGTGATCTCCAGACTTGGGCAGAAGGGTGTGCCTAAGGATCCAGTTGATCGTAGGCAATCCTGAGAGCAGATAATGCACTGAGCAAAACTTGAACGTGTCAAGTGCTTCATTCGGAATCTCCTTGTACATGTTGGACATGGAGTTGTGGTCCATCTTTTTCTTGGCATAAATGTCCAAGTCATCTGCTTGCTCCTCTGGGGCATTGATCAGCTTCGCCCATTCCTCAACAGTAGAGTGGTACCTCGTACCCTCAGACATCCATGTAATCCTCCCATCTGGATAAAAGTGAGCTGTGGAGTAGAACTGCATGATGAGTTCCTCGTTCCACTTTGTGAGCTTCTGCCCAACAAAGTCCTCTACTCCACACGCCTTAAAGCTGTCCTGAACTCCTGGGTAGTACTCTTCATTGTCCTTGATATAGGTCCAGTCGACCCATCTCATGTCACATACGATTGGCTTCTTGTCAAGTAGCACTGTCTCATAGAAATCTTGCTACTCCTTGGTATGAAATCTGTAGTCCACTGCAGTCCTTCTCCTAGAAGCATATGGATCTGCTTCTCTCCACTTCCTGAGCCCTGAGTCTCTCCTGAGCTTCATATCCTCAGCCACAGGATGAGCATCGTTGTGGTCTGGGATCTTGGGCTTGAGCTTCCGAAGGACACTCTCTTCCTCTTCCTCTGCAACAGTCTCGGGTACTGGGGCCTTGTTCTTCTCAGTGGCTGGGATGCTTCTTGTGTTTCTCTTTGGTGCACTCTTAGGCTTAGATGCAGCCTTAGGTGCTTCCTTGGGCTTGGATGCAGCTCCCCCTGACCTTATGGCATCTCCCATAAGTTTGGCTGCCTTGGGCGCTGGTGCAACTGCCTCTTCTTCCTCCTCCTCTTCTACCATGATGGAGGCTTTCCCAAGCACTCTGGCTACAGTCTTCTTCACTCTTTCTTTCCTCTTCTTGCCCTCAGCTGCAACGGGCTCAATGGGAGCAGGCTTATCAGTTGAGGCTCTAGCCTTTGACATGGGTTGCCTGCCTACTGGCCTCTTGATTTTCAGGCCTGGCTTTGAGCCTTGAGCTGGCTCAACTCTCTTGGAGGTGGCCTCTTCCTCTGCCACATAGTCCTCATCTTCAGAATCTGAGGTTTTCTTCTTCCTTTGTCTCGTGGCAGCTTTAGGCAGGTTGCTGGGTGTGCTCCTACTGCCATCATCTGAGGAACTTGAGGGGCTAGTGCCCTCACTCAACTGCACTTGCTGCTCTGACAAGTTTTGGCTGTCACTCTGGTCTGACATGTTGCAAACTGACTGCTGACCCTGTGAATAGATTATAGAGGAGATAGAGTGGATGAGCATCACAAAATGCAGAGATTTTTGCAAAAAGAATGATCCAAAAACTTAGTTTTAGTTTCCCACTGAAATCATCTCGGATCTACCGATTTTCAAACTCGGTGATACCGAAGCAGTTTTGGAACCTAAACTAGTGAACTCGGTCAGACCGAGTCACAGTTCGGTGGCACCGAGACTGCTAGGGTTTCACTGAGTTCAAAAATCGGTCACACCGATAGTAATTCTCGGTCAGACCAAGTTTTACTTGTGCAATGACATAAGCCAAATCGGTGGGACCGAGTTTTTCAACTCGGTGGGTCCGAGATGGTTTCGGCGGAAACCTAAACCTAGAATTTTCGAATCAAACCTAATCTATGAGCATTTTGACTGGATAGAAGTTTATCAAACGTGGCCAGAAACAATGTGGTCACAATGTGCTAGGAATCAGATTGAGGAATAGCACAAAGATCAAGTCCATACCCTAGTTCGGCGGGGACTTGCTACGGCGGCAACGGCTGGGCAGAAATCCCATTGACGGCGACGGAGACCAGCGACTGGAGGCTGCTGGCGGCAAGAAGACGATCCAGAGACCTTGGGGGCAGAGCAGGCTATTGCGCGGGCGAAGGGGTTCGGAGAAATTTCCAAATTTTGCCCGTGACTATATATAGCCCGACCCTGTCAGTGTGACCGAGTTGAACAACTCGGTGGCACCGAGATTCATAACTGCGTGCAGTTACTGAAACTCGGTGAGACCGAAAGGTTCAAATCGGTTGCACCGAGATTGAAAACTTAGATCAACTTAATGATCTCGGTAGGACCGAAAGTGGAGTATCGGTCAGACCGACAATCATAAAGAGGTTTTGGAAGTTTAAGTCTATGACGAATCGGGGACTCCGAGCACTCCTCACACAGAGTGGTTCGAATCTGACTTGATCAAATTTTGTGATGCAGCATGAATAGAGTTTGAGACGAGAAAAGCATAGATAGCTAGAGGAGGTTCTTAGGCATTCTTGTCCATCCACTTGGCAAAAGAAGATAAAGCCGAACAATCAAAGCAACAAGTGGATGTCCTCGAATGAGTAAAATATGCAATCAGCATGCTCACACAATAAGATAGCAAATGAAATATGTGGCAAAGCATGCACAACCAATTCTAGCATCTATCAAGCAATTTGCGATGACTAGGTCATCTATATATGAGTATATTGACTTAGGAGTCAAGTGAGAACACTTGATCGTAGGTCATACTCATCGTTTAAGCTCAAGTGGGGTTACCACTTTTACATAAAGCATTGTTTTGTTCACATCTTTAGAGTTGCTTTAGCTCACTCTTAGAGTAAAGCTCCCCCTAGATGTGATATCCCCCCTAAGAGGGATGAACTAACCTTGGGTTTTGTCGATGATGACTTCATGTAGACATTGAAGATGTGGATGCTCAATGTTGATGTAGATCTCTTGGAGCTATCCATTTGAGTGAATTGCACTTTCAATACCTACATGGGTTAGTCCCACAAGGAACAAACAAGGATATCCATAGACATAGAGTGATGCACACAAAAGATGATGTCCATGAAAACTTTTAGGTTACCTTGTCCCTTGTCTTACCAACAAGAGGGTTTGTGACTCCTTGAACTAGTGCAAGATGTGGAAGTTGATTGCACTTGTTCTTGCCAAAATGATAAGAGTGAAGTATGTTGGTGGAGTCACCCTCAAGAACTCTCTAGTTCTCCTTCTTTTGGATCCAAATCATCTTGATGGGAATCCTTGGAGTTGTAGTCGTACTTGATGAAGTGGAACTGGAGGTAGTCTTGGGAATCCACTTGACTAAGGTCTTAGGAGCTTCTTCAAATGCATCAATTTCCTCTTGAATCTTGTCCTTGCCTTTTTGCTCGTAGTCTTGTGGTGGAAGATCATCTTGAGATTGTGTCCCCTTGAAAAACTTCTCTTTTTGAGGGACAAACTTTGTCTTGGGGTATTGATCTTCTTCCCATTCAACTCCATTGGCATTGAACTTTCGTTCAAAACCAATACCTTGATTCTTCCAGTGCATTCCTTGCTTGCGCACAATTTCCTCGAATTGCTTACTCCCGGCAAGGCTTTTGTACACTCCTTTCTCTATAATTCCCTTCAATAAGCTATTTTCTTGCTCAAGTGTAACTTGGCTAAGAGAATCATTAGTGGAATCAAGAGAACTACTAGAAGCAACAATATTGGATTTAGCATGATCATTGTTACTACTAGCGGAAGAATCTTTCTTGTTAGATTTGACTTGAGCCATGTAAGTGGATAAGAGTAAACGCTTGGCAATGTAAGAAGAACTTTTCTTGCGGAGATCATCATTGATTGCCTTTAAGAACTCATGCTCTTGGTCAAGATTAAGCTTTTCAAAGCGTAGCTTCTCATGAGCTCTTAAAAGTTCTCGATGATCTTCAAAGATAGTGTCATGAGCTAACTTAAGAGTTTTTATTTCTTTAGTTAGAGCCTCAATCTTCTCCTTATCATTGTCATTCGTTTTATCTTGATTAGCATGATTAATTGGTCTTTCATCATAGTATTCATCACTAGAGTTGTCACCAAGCAAATCATCACCTCACAAGTCATCTTCATCACTATTGAAATCAACATACTCGGGGTGTGTTACCTTAGGACCTTTGGCCATGAAGCATCTTCCAATTCCTTCATTTGGTGAGTCAAATATGTCGTAGGAGTTGGTTGACACAAGTGCTAGAACGGCAACACCTTCATCTTGAGTATCTTCGGAGTCGGAGTGATAACTTCTCTCGGAGTGGCTGTCGGAGTCGGAGCGGGATACCCATTCACCAACATGAGCTTGATGTCTTCGTCTTGTGTAGCTCCTTAATGATTTTTCCTTCCTTTCCGAATCCTTGCTTCTCCGTGAGTATCTTCGTTCATAACGATCATCTCTACTCCTTCTCTCTCTTGGTGGTGATCCTTTGCTTCTTCTTTTTGGAGAATCTTCTCTTCTCTTGTAGGGAGCCGTACACTCATTGGAATAGTGTCCGGGTCTTCCACAATTGTAACAGTTTCTCTCTCGACTAGAAGATATTTTGTCATTGTAGGACCTTGACTTGGAGCTTCTATCTTTGCTTCTACTCTTGTAGAACTTGTTGAAGTTCTTCACCATTAAGCTCAATTCTTCATTGAAGTCTTGTTTCTCACTTGATGATGTAGGGGCTTCACATGAGGCTTTATAGGCACCACTTGACTTGTTGTGAAGTTCCTCTTTATCCTTAAGTGACATATCATGAGCAACAATTCTTCCAATCACTTCCGTTGGCTTGAGATCTTTGTAATTGGGCATCATTTGGATCAATGTGCGCACGGTATCATATTTTCCATCCAAGGCTCTTAGGATCTTCTTGATGATGAATCTATCGGTCATCTCTTCACTTCCTAAGCCAGCAATCTCATTTGTGGTGAGAGCAAGCCTAGAGTACATTTCAGCGACACCTTCACCATCCTTCATCTCGAACTTGTCAAGTTGGCTTTGAAGCACATCCAACTTGGATTCCTTGACGGAGTCGGTACCTTCGTGCATATCAATCAAAGTGTCCCAAACTTCCTTTGCATTCTCAAGGCGGCTGATTTTGTTGAATTCTTCGGGGCATAATCCGTTGAAGAGAATATCACAAGCTTGAGCATTGTACTGCAACATCTTCAACTCATCCGCGGTAGCTTCACGGTTTGGTTCTCTCCCATCAAAGAAGTCACCTTGCAAACCAACAGACACAATAGCCCAAACAGTGGGGTTATGTCCAAGAATATGCATTTTCATTTTATGCTTCCAACTAGCAAAATTAGTACCATCAAAGTAAGGACCTCTACGGTGATAATTTCCCTCGCTAGACGCCATACTCTCCTAGGTTGTGAAACCAAGGCTATGACCACCAAAAGCTATGGAGATCAAGCAAATAGAGACCAATGCTCTGATACCACTTGTAGGATCGAAAGTATGTCTAGAGGGGGGGTGATTAGACTACTTGACCAAATAAAAACTTAACCTTTTCCCAATTTTAGTTCTTGGCAGATTTTAGCTATTTTAGGACAAGTCAAGCAATCATCACACAATTCAAGCAAGCATGCAAAGAGTTTATGGGCAGCGGAAAGTAAAGCATGCAACTTGCAAGAATATAAAGGGAAGGGTTTGGAGAATTCAAATGCTATTGGAGACATGGATGTTTTTCCCGTGGTTCCGATAGGTGGTGCTATCCTACATCCACGTTGATGGAGACTTCAACCCACGAAGGGTAACGGTTGCGCGAGTCCACACAGGGCTCCACCCAAGGGCAACGGTTGCGCGAGTCCACGAAGGGCTCCACCCACGAAGGGTCCATGAAGAAGCAACCACCCACAAAGGGTCCACGAAGAAGCAACCTTGTCTATCCCACCATGGCCATCGCCCACGAAGGACTTGCCTCACTAGCGGTAGATCTTGACGAAGTAGACGATCTCCTTGCCCTTACAAACTCCTTGGTTCAACTCCACAATCTTGTCGGAGGCTGCCAAGTGACACCTAGCCAATCTAGGAGACACCACTCTCCAAGAAGTAACAAATTATGTGTAGGTAATGAACTCCTTGCTCTTGTGCTTCAAATGATAGTCTCCCCAACACTCAACTCTCTCTCATAGGATTTGGATTTGGTGGAAAGAAGATTTTGAGTGGAAAGCAACTTGGGAAGGCTAGAGATCAAGATTCATATGGTAGGAATGGAATGTCTTGGTCTCAACACATGAGTAGGTGGTTCTCTCTCAGAACATATGAGTTGGACTGATGTGTGTGTTCTGATGGCTCTCTCACTAAATGAGAAAGAGGTGGAGGGGTATATAGAGCCTCCACACAAAATCCAACCGTTACACACAATTTACCAATCTTGGTGGGATCGAATCAGAAAACTCGGTCTGATCGAAATAGTAAACCTAGTGACCGTTAGGAATTTCGGTGGGACTGACATGCAACTCGGTAGGACCGATTCGGTTAGGGTTTGGGCATAACGTAATCTCGGTGAGACCGATTACACAAACTCGGTGAGACCGAATTTGGTAATTAGCTAACCAGAGAGTTGGTCAGGCAAACTCGGTGGGACCGATTTTCTCTTTCGGTGAGACCGAGTGGAACTCGGTGAGACCGAAAAGTTACAAAGGGGAAACACTGAGTTTACATTGCAATCTCGGTGGGACCGATTCGCTCTTTCGGTGGGACCGAAAAGTTACGAAAGGGAAACAGAGAGTTTGCAACCCCATCTCGGTGGGACCGAGTGTGACACTCCAAAATTTTAATTTGGTTTTCATCAAAAACTTTGTTGGATTTTTAAAAGAGGGCTTTTAAAAAAAAATTCTTTTCCAGAAATCCTTCCTCTTAAAAACTTCCTTTCCATTGGCAAGGATTTTCTTTTCCCTTTCAAATTTGGTGTTGAAGTTTTGGGAGCTTTTCCTTCTGGTTGTTACCCTCTCAAACTTTTTCATTTTCTTTTAAAATAAAGAAACCCTAGGAGTTTTGGGACTTCTTTCTTTTTGAAACCACCCATGGTTTTACCATGTCTCCTATAGTAAATCTTCTCAAAACCCCTCTCTCCACCTTTGAGCAATTTAAATCCTCTGTCTCATCAAGTCCAAACAAGTTTTTGGATTTTATTTCAATTATTTTATCTCCCAAAACATTTCTGCCAATTATTTTGAGCCTAAGTGATTTTCAAAGCAAGTGCCATTTTGCCTTTGATTTTTTGTCCCAAACCAACTTCCCTGGATTGTCTTTAGTACCCACAACCTAGAACCATCTTGATCCACTCTTCTTCTTTTCAAAAATTTCAAATTTCACTCACTGCAAGTTTGGACCAGATTTGCCAAATTTGGTGAAATTCATATCTACACTCCTCCAAAAATTCCACCAAAAATCATGCAGCCTACTAGAGCAATGAGAAGCCACTCCACCAAATTTCAGCTCAAGGAAAAATCCCTAGATGCCAAAAGCATTCTGTCGAACACCTGAGCTGCACTGTTCTTTGCATTTTCAGTAAAGTTCAGTAAAATTCAGTTTTACAGTGTCGTTTTCTTCAGAGTTCAGTCACAAGCTCATAGTACGCTTGGCTCGATGCTCGCAGCCCCTCCCTCTTGTCCGGAGCTTCACACGCATGCGTGGAGCCTTCCTGGTGTTGATGGCGCGCTGGCCCGCCCTCGCCGGCGTCTTCTGCGGCGTCGGGACCTCCCGTGGCGGCCGACAGAAGGCACACCACGGCAGAACGCCGTTCAGCGCCGCCCAAGCCATCTGGTAGCTCCGTGTGGCCGTCTCCCTTGCCAGCGCACGCGTGCAGAACCGCCACCGTGGCCTGGCACGCGCAGGGCGCGCTCCCTTCCGCCGACGTGCCGCACGGCCGTTCCGTTGGGACAGGCCGTAAAACCCCCTCTGTGCTGAGCTGGACCCTGGAATGGCACCACTACTCCACCTAGGCGATGCCCAAACTCCTAATTCCACTGCCCAACCGCAGCGCCACCGTAATCACTCGCCGGACTTATCCCGTTCAGGGCAACCACCTCGGGCCGGCTATATATAACGCCCCCAAGCTCCCTCTCGCCCCTGCACACCTCCAGCACCTCACTGGACCCCGACCAGCAACTAGAAGAGCCTCGAGGGGCCCTTCTTCCTCGACTCCGGCCGCCTCGCTCCGCCTCGGCCTTCAGCTCGATTCACTCTGGTGAGGCCACCTCCGGCGCCCAAACCTCATCCGTAGCCTTCTCTCACACCCAGTACTCTAACCCCCTCATCAATTTGGCCTTTGCAGTCCTCTCCGACGAGCTCCATCCACGCCCGAATCACCGTCCGCCGGAGTTGAGACCGCCGTCGACGTGGTGCTCCCCGGCGACCAACACCACCACCCACCGTTGCGGAAGGACACGGTGAGCACGTTGATAATCTCCGATCCCCTTACCTCGCCGTGGATCGCCGCCGGCGACCACCGCAACCCTCGGGCGCCGACGAGCCTCGTCCCTCCCATTTGAAAGTTTAAACATGACAAGTGGGACCCGTTGTCAGCCTCTCTGTCCTTTCTAAACGAAGCGTTTTCTGAAAACGCCTTCTGCCAAATGCGCTTTCCCTCTGGGCTGGCGTAGTTTCTGCCGAAGCGTTTTCTGTTTTTATAAGCTAGCCCCTGGAAACTTTCTGTTTCATTACAGATAAGTCCCTGGACAAAAACCTTTATAACTTTTAAACAGAATAGTATTTTTGATTGATTCTTTTTCTGTCCTCTTCAAAATTTTGTCTAGTTTTTTTATCATATTTATTTGAAAAATATTTGGTATAACTTTCTGTGCACCTCTTGGTATTTACGATAGCGCATGTATTTCTTTATACCGTAGATACCGAAGGAGGAAACGGAGCTGCGAACTTCACCGAGCTAGGCTCCGACTACTCCGAACCAGGCAAGCATGTTTGAACTTTTGATATGATGAGTGTCTTGGCATGTTTTGCATTTTAGTTAGTCTCATGGCATGTTGATGAGCATACCGATGAACGTTATTTCCATGCATTGTCGAGGTAAGTGAGTTCGATGAACCATAAGTGGATGGATGCGAATATGAATGGCCATGTGTTGGCATGAGGATGGGTAAGATGGCAGTGTTGTAGCATGCCAGTCTTATGCCAGGCTAAGTGACTGCAGTGTCAAGCCGTATCGGTCCAGTTCCTCCCATTTCCTTCCCTGTACTACCACATGTTTTCCGCAAGGAATATGGTTTAGTAAGTTGCGAACCGCTTTCGTGGTACACACCAAAAGGAGAGGCCGGGATGATGGTTCCATGGCCCTGGATTAAAGCCAGTCACCCGGTCAGGGGGCATGGCTGTTTCCGGTTGGGACCGAGAGGGGGGCACCCCTTAGAGCGCGCATATATAAATTTGATCCCATGCCATTCGAGATTGTGATCTCCCCGTCTCAAAAGTTTTTCTTGGACGATGTCTAGGGTGATTCCTAGCATCGAGAGGTAGGATGGGTGTGTACTGGTTAGCTGTGTTTCTTCCGAAATACCGTAAACGGAACTAGTCCTTCGTGACTACAGAAATCCGTTGGCTGTGGGAAATTTTTGTACAAACTCTGCAGAGTCATATACTCCTTGAATCATCTATTCTATGGCCAAGATCAGTATCATCTTATCCTGACAAGTGCCATTTTTTATGACAGAGACTCCGGTGAATCGTATGAGTGCTAATTTCGGCTAAATGATTATTCCTTTGGATGGACTAACCCGTTTAATTTCATGAATTGAATGTTGATTACGAGTATTATTTACTTGTGAATAAAAACCCTTTCTGTGATGTCGCTCAGACGTCCGACTGTGGCATTTCCTTTAAAAGCCCTTTCTGTGATGTCGCTTAGACGTCCGACTGTGGCATTTCTTTTAAAGCCCTTTCCGTGATGTCGCTTAGACGTCCGACTGTGGCATTTCTTTTAAAGCCCTTTATGTGATGTCGCTCAGACGTCCGACTGTGGCATTTCTTTTAAAGCCCTTTATGTGATGTCGCTCAGACGTCCGACTGTGGCATTTCTTTTAAAGCCCTTTCCGTGATGTCGCTTAGACGTCCGACTGTGGCATTTCTTTTAAAGTTCCTTCTATTTATTTGTTCACCCTTCGAGGCGTCGCTTCAGACACCCGATCGGTTTTCATTTATGTTTTGTTGGGATTTCAGGCGGATTACCGCCGTTTCCCTTTTTACTTACTTCGTTATGCCAATTTTTGAATTTACATTGGTGAATTAATCGTGACGCATTCATGCATGCATTTGTTATATATTACGTCCGAACTGTCTTGCGAGTACTTTCAAAGTACTCACTGGCTTGTTGATTTGGCCAGATGCTGACGAAGGCGATCTCATGGATGAAGAGTTCGATAGCGAGTCCGACGCCTAGAGGAATCCCAGTCAGTCTTGTGCGACCCTTGATTTGGTCACTATATTATATCCGCTTCCGCTACCAAATAAATTCATTGAGCCTCACCTTGACGCTCGATGAGAGGCCAGTTTTAGAGTCATGTATCTCACTCCCCGCTGTGTTTTTCCACCACCGCCCTATCCTCGAGTCAGTAGTATGCCTCCACACCACTGTGTCATGTCCGCCTTTATGTATAATTATTGGCGTGCTTGTAATAATTTGGTTGAGCAACCGTAGCTTGACCCTGTAATATATTTTATGTTACTGGCTTATTGTATCAAGAGATTGTCCACCGGTAAGGAGAATTTTTTTTCCCATACTGGACACAAAAGATTGGTTTCTCAATAAATATTTTTATTGGAAAACCGGTCGTGACAGGCTTGGTACCAGAGCCAGGCTGACTGTAGGAAGCCACTAGGTGCGATCGCTAATTGGTTATTAGCAGGATAGAGCAAATTTATATTTTTGCTATTGTAGTCATTTTCTGACTGTCAGCATAAATTTATGATCTGACCATTCAGAATTTTTGCTTACCTTTGTAGATGGCCGACAACAGCTGCGAGTCTCAGACCTTCGCCAACGTGCCCGATGGGTTCGTCAAGCTTCTCTCCTTCATCGTTCAGGTCGCGATGGGGCCGTCTGTGCGCCCAGTCTTCACACTCTACCAGCACAAGGTCAACGACAGTCTGACCATGCACCAGGCCACAGTGCAGTTCAGGGGAGGGCGTGGTGAGTTACGCCGCTTCCGGTTCGTGGGAAGAGCCATGCCTACGGAGAGGCATGCTATGCAGATGGCAGCCCGTGAGGCGATAGCTCGCCTTAGGGATGTCCTTCCCGCGATGAAGACTCGTCGCTACCGCTATCTTCCATGCCATGTGCCTTATACTTGTCACTACACATTCTCCTGCCCCAGAGGAGAACGAGATGAGGCTTTTGAGATGCTTATTGAGTATCTCCGGGCTCTGGAGGCAGCCTTGGACAACCTGGTGGACGACTTCGTAGCTGCCCACATGGACTCAATCCATGGCTGTGCCGCCAACAGGAGGGAGCTCCTGCCCACCGCACCGCCACTGACTTTTGTCTCTTCATCAGCATCTTATGCACCTACTCGTTGCCTGCCTACCACCGAAGAGTTCAACCAGGCCATTGCGCCCACTCCAGCGCGCACTGCACCACCCGTTATGCCTACTCCTATTCGTGTTGCTCCGCCCCTGGCACCCGCTCCATCTACCCGACGCAGCTCTTCACGTCTGGAGCCTATTAGTGAGGAGGTCGAGTCCCCAGCCTCACTACGCCTCACCTTTGGCAGGGCCAAGGAGATCGTCAACATTTCCGGCTGAGTGCGTTTGCCCGTCATGCGATGTACCGCTTGTAAGATATGTACATAGGTTGTGAGGAGTAGCTTGTTTGCGCATCATGTAGGAACTGGAGAAGTGCACTAGCCTAAATAACATGTCAGGATTATGTACACATATCCTGAGTGATGTATTGTATAATTATCGCCCTCGTGTAAGATATGTAATGAGCAGTCCTTCTCCGTGCGCAAATCAATTTGTTTTCTTAAGCAACCTTGGTCATTTAAATTATTTGCCATCCTTGTGCGATTTTTTTGGATTTGTTTTGCGACCATTTTCGTTTTTCTTATGAGCTTTGCAAAATATATCCCCACAGTGAAAAATGTCTCGTCCTTGGACTCGCTCCATGCCTACTCCGCCAGAGGGAGATTATGACACTCAACCAGGCAACAATTTCACACAAGGGCAGTCAAGTCAGCAGAACAGTGAAACGGCACTCTCCCAGATGTGCCGCCTTTATGAACAGAGTCAGCAACAACATCGTGAAATGATGAACCAAGTCATCAACATGGGGAGTCACCATGGACAGTATCAGCAGCAATCCAAGTTATCTGAGCTTCAGAAGACACGGCCCCAAACATTTTCTCATACAGACAAACCTCTTGAAGCCGAGGACTGGCTTCGTGATATGGAGAGAAAATTAATTATTGCAAAATGTTCAAACCCCGAAAAGGTGTTGTATGCTCCGCACTATCTCACAGGAGCAGCCGCATCATGGTGGGAGAATTTTCTACACATGCATCCCAACGAAAATGACCTAACCTGGGATGATTTCAAGGAAGGTTTCCGTGGTGCACACATTCCTAAGAGTATTATGAAAATCAAGAAGAGAGAGTTCGAGGACCTCAAGCAAAGGAACATGACAGTGTCAAATTACAACAATCAATTTACTCTATTGTCCCGCTACGCCAATGAAGAGCGTATGACTGAAAGCAAGAAGATGGAGAAATTCCTTGACGGTCTAGCACCCGCGCTTAAATGCCAACTGGTCGTGCACACTTTTCCTGATTTTAAAACACTGGTGGACAAAGCCATCACTCTGGAAAATGAGAGACGCAGCCTGGAGGATATCCGCAAGCGGAAAAGGGACCAGACTAACCATGCTCGCAACCACCGAAGCAGGACAGATTTTCAGAAAGGTGGGACACACAAGCCTACGACAAACATCTCACGCTCAACCAAGAATTTCCATGCAAGGGACAAAGAGTTCACATATCGCCCAGGCGTTACTTGCTATGCTTGTGGAGAAGAAGGGCACTACGCCAAACAGTGCCCCAAGCCAAGGAACTCGACCCCGAAGCCAAACAATGGTGGAAATAATTCAGCGCCCAAGCGCAACAATTTCAACCCCAACAACAACCACAGGAAGGGTCATCTAAACCACGTGACCAAAGAAGAAGCACAAGATGCTCCGGATATCGTACTCGCTACGTTTCCTGTCAACACAACACCTGCAACGGTTTTGTTTGATTCTGGAGCTTCTCACTCTTTCATTTCGAAAAGTTTTGCTTTGCAAAATAATTTTCCGATGCTTCCTTTGGAGAAATCCATGATCATCAAGTCCCCTGGGATTCAGCAAGTTACTCAAAATTACTGTCAGAATGTGGTCATTGAGTTTGAAGGATTGGAGTTTCACGCAAATCTTATTGTGTTGGAAAATAAAGGACTGGATGTCATCCTAGGGATGGACTGGCTAACCACCAACAAGGGTTTTATCGACTGTTTCAACAGGACCGTAATTCTCACACACCACTAAGGGAAGACAATAAGAGTATCAGCCAAGGAATGAAAAATACCCCGGCAACCAAGATTGAATAAGGTGGACATTTCTGAGCTGAACAAGGTTCCAGTAGTGTGTGAATTTCCAGACGTATTCCCTGAAGAGCTACCCGGCATGCCACCAGACCGAGAAATAGAATTCAGCATTGAGCTAGCACTAGGAACCACCCCCATATACAAGAAACCATACAGAATGGCACCATCCGAGTTGATTGAATTGAAGAAACAAATAAAGGAATTACTGGACAAGGGATATATTCGAGCCAGCTCCTCACCTTGGGGATCACCAATTTTATTTGCCAAAAAGAAAGATGGAACACTGAGATTGTGAATAGACTACCGAGCACTTAACATGGTCACAGTCAAGAACAAATACCCGATGCCACGAATAAATGATTTATTTGATCAGCTCGCTCAGGCCAAGGTATTCTCAAAGATTGACTTAAGGTCAGGATACCATCAATTAAAAGTACGAACAGAAGATATCCCCAAAACTGCCTTCACCTCTAGATATGGGCTATATGAGTTCACAGTTATGCCTTTTGGACTAACTAATGCCCCTGCATATTTTGTTCACCTCATGAACAGAGTATTTATGAAGTTTATGGACAAGTTCGTTGTGGTATTCATCGACGATATTCTAGTATACTCTAAGACACCAGAAGAGCACGCGGAACATCTCAGGATTGTGCTAGGAGAACTCAGAAAACACCAATTGTATGCCAAGTTCAGCAAGTGCGAATTTTGGCTAAGACAAGTAGGCTTTCTGGGCCACGTGCTGACCCAAGACGGTATCGCAGTGGACCTGGAAAAAGTCAGGGCCATACTTGACTGGAAGGCACTAGCCAGCGTAACTGACGTACGAAGTTTCTTGGGAATGGCAGGGTATTACCGCAGATTTATTGAAGGATTCTCCACCCTAGCCAAGCCAATGACGCAGTTACTCAAGAAAGACAAGAAGTTTGAATGGACAGAAGCCTGCGAGAAAAGTTTCCAAGAGCTAAAACGGAAATTAACGACAGCACCGGTATTAATTGTACCCGACATACACAAGAATTTTGAAGTATATTGTGACGCGTCCAGAAAGGGT
The DNA here is from genome assembly GCF_056163025.1 of Triticum urartu. Lineage (NCBI taxonomy): Eukaryota > Viridiplantae > Streptophyta > Magnoliopsida > Poales > Poaceae > Triticum > Triticum urartu. Next base: position 70,229,133 of record NC_141879.1, on the reverse strand, counting down.
CTCGGATGCGTGTTGATGCAGGAAGGCAAGGTTGTCGCATACGCTTCACGGCAACTTCGCAAGCATGAGGAAAATTACCCCACTCATGACATAGAAATGGCAGCAGTTATTCATGCACTCAAGGAATGGAGGCATTTCTTACTTGGGAATCGATGTGAAATATATACGGATCACAAGAGTCTCAAATATATTTTCACACAGCCAGAACTAAACTTACGGCAACGATGTTGGTTGGAATTGGTAAAGGATTATGATGTTGGTATCAATTACCATCCAGGGAAGGCAAATGTAGTGGCCGATGCTCTTAGTCGGAATCCCAACTCCGACGAAAACAAACCGCACAGCTTGAGGCCCGAATTCCAACAAGAATTTGCCAAGCTCAACTTGATGATGGTAGCAGAAGGCACCATATCAAACTTGGAAATAAAGCCCGACCTTGTGGAGAGGATTAAAGAAGCTCAGCCTGGTCACCCCAGTATTGAAGGAATTAAGAGAAAGGTGAGTATGGGCAAGGCCTCGGAGTTCATCATAGGCGATGATGGAATATTACGGTACGAAAACAGACTCTGTGTGCCAAACATAGAAGACCTCAAACAGCAGATCCTAGCTGAAGCACACACCACTCCATATTCAATCCACCCTGGAGGAACCAAAATGTATAAGGATATTCAGGAAAGATTTTGGTGGCACGGTATGAAGAGGGACATAGCCACATTCGTTGCATGTTGCGATTCCTGTCAACGCATAAAAGCTGAGCATCAGAGACCAGCCGGACTACTGCAACCAAACAAAATACCTGAGTGGAAATGGGATGAAATCGGGATGGATTTTATTGTCGGACTACCTCGGTCACGACACGGGAATGATGCCATATGGGTCATCACCGATAGATTAACCAAGGTGGCACATTTTATTCCAGTGAAGACAACCTTCAACACTCAGAAGCTTGCCAGGATTTATCTTTCCCGTATAGTTTGTCTGCATGGAGTCCCAAAGACTATAATATCTGACCGAGGCACTCAATTTGTCTCGAAATTCTGGGATCATTTACAACAGGCTCTGGGAACTCAATTGGCCTTCAGTACCGCCTACCATCCTCAGACTGATGGACAGACTGAACGTGTAAACCAAATTTTAGAAGACATGCTGAGAGCATGTGTCCTCACCTATGGAACCAGTTGGGAGGAAAGTCTGCCATATGACGAGTTCGCATACAACAACAGCTACCAGGCCAGCTTGCGAATGGCACCTTTTGAAGCCCTATACGGACGGAGGTGTCGTACCCCACTAAATTGGTCAGAGACCGGAGACAGCCGTATCTTCGGCCCGGACATGCTCAAAGAAGTCGAGGAAAAAGTCAAGCTAATCAGGGACCGACTCAAGACCGCTCAAAGCCGACAGAAGAGTTATTACGATCAGAAACATCGTGGGGTCAATTTTGAACCCGGTGAATTTGTGTACCTACGAGTATCACCCATGAGGGGACTGCAACGGTTTAAGATTAAAGGAAAGTTAGCACCCAGATTCATTGGACCATTCTGCATAGTGGCACGAAGAGGCACTGTAGCCTACCAACTAGACTTACCCGAAGACTTGTCCGACATTCACGGCGTGTTCCACGTCTCGCAATTGAGGAAGTGCGTAAGCAACCAAGAGAAACAAGTATCCCATGAAAACATTGACGTGCAGCCAGACCTCACTTATCGGGAACGCCCCGTAAGAATATTAGAGGAGTCTGAAAGGAGGACCCGACAGAAGACCATCAACTTTTTCAAAGTCCAATGGAGCAATCACACCGACAGTGAAGCAACTTGGGAGAGAGAGGATTTTCTTCGGACAGAGCATCAACACTTATTTAAGGATCAGCTGAAATCTCGGGGACGAGATTTTTCCTAAGGGGGTAGGTGTTGTGACACTCCAAAATTTTAATTTGGTTTTCATCAAAAACTTTGTTGGATTTTTAAAAGAGGGCTTTTAAAAAAAAATTCTTTTCCAGAAATCCTTCCTCTTAAAAACTTCCTTTCCATTGGCAAGGATTTTCTTTTCCCTTTCAAATTTGGTGTTGAAGTTTTGGGAGCTTTTCCTTCTGGTTGTTACCCTCTCAAACTTTTTCATTTTCTTTTAAAATAAAGAAACCCTAGGAGTTTTGGGACTTCTTTCTTTTTGAAACCACCCATGGTTTTACCATGTCTCCTATAGTAAATCTTCTCAAAACCCCTCTCTCCACCTTTGAGCAATTTAAATCCTCTGTCTCATCAAGTCCAAACAAATTTTTGGATTTTATTTCAATTATTTTATCTCCCAAAACATTTCTGCCAATTATTTTGAGCCTAAGTGATTTTCAAAGCAAGTGCCATTTTGCCTTTGAGTTTTTGTCCCAAACCAACTTCCCTGGATTGTCTTTAGTACCCACAACCTAGAACCATCTTGATCCACTCTTCTTCTTTTCAAAAATTTCAAATTTCACTCACTACAAGTTTGGACCAGATTTGCCAAATTTGGTGAAATTCATATCTACACTCCTCCAAAAATTCCACCAAAAATCATGCAGCCTACTAGAGCAATGAGAAGCCACTCCACCAAATTTCAGCTCAAGGAAAAATCCCTAGATGCCAAAAGCATTCTGTCGAACACCTGAGCTGCACTGTTCTTTGCATTTTCAGTAAAGTTCAGTAAAATTCAGTTTTACAGTGTCGTTTTCTTCAGAGTTCAGTCACAAGCTCACAGTATGCTTGGCTCGATGCTCGCAGCCCCTCCCTCTTGTCCGGAGCTTCACACGCGTGCGTGGAGCCTTCCTGGCATCGGTGGCGCGCTGGCCCGCCCTCGCCGGCGTCTTCTGCGGCGTCGGGACCTCCCGTGGCGGCCGACAGAAGGCACACCACGGCAGAACGCCGTTCAGCGCCGCCCAAGCCATCTGGTAGCTCCGCGTGGCCGTCTCCCTTGCCAGCGCACGCGTGCAGCACCGCCGCCGTGGCCTGGCACGCGCAGGGCGCGCTCCCTTCCGCCGACGTGCCGCACGGCCGTTCCGTTGGGACAGGCCGTAAAACCCCCTCCCGTGCTGAGCTGGACCCTGGAATGGCACCACTACTCCACCTAGGCGATGCCCAAACTCCTAATTCCACTGCCCAACCGCAGCGCCACCGTAATCGCTCGCCGGACTTATCCCGTTCACGGCAACCGCCTCGGGCTGGCTATATATAACGCCCCCAAGCTCCCTCTCGCCCCTGCACACCTCCAGCACCTCACTGGACCCCGACCAGCAACTAGAAGAGCCTCGAGGGGCCCTTCTTCCTCGACTCCGGCCGCCTCGCTCCGCCTCGGCCTTCAGCTCGATTCACTCCGGTGAGGCCACCTCCGGCGCCCAAACCTCGTCCGTAGCCTTCTCTCACACCCAGTACTCTAACCCCCTCATCAATTTGGCCTTTGCAGTCCTCTCCGACGAGCTCCATCCACGCCCGAACCACCATCCGCCGGAGTTGAGACCGCCGTCGACGTGGTGCTCCCCGGCGACCAACACCACCACCCACCGTTGCGGAAGGACACGGTGAGCACGTTGATAATCTCCGATCCCCTTACCTCGCCGTGGATCGCCGCCGGCGACCACCGCAGCCCTCGGGCGCCGACGAGCCTCGTCCCTCCCATTTGAAAGTTTAAACATGACAAGTGGGACCCGTTGTCAGCCTCTCTGTCCTTTCTAAACGAAGCGTTTTCTGAAAACGCCTTCTGCCAAATGCGCTTTCCCTCTGGGCTGGCGTAGTTTCTGCCGAAGCGTTTTCTGTTTTTATAAGCTAGCCCCTGGAAACTTTCTGTTTCATTACAGATAAGTCCCTGGACAAAAACCTTTATAACTTTTAAACAGAATAGTATTTTTGATTGATTCTTTTTCTGTCCTCTTCAAAATTTTGTCTAGTTTTTTATCATATTTATTTGAAAAATATTTGGTATAACTTTCTGTGCACCTCTTGGTATTTACGATAGCGCATGTATTTCTTTATACCGTAGATACCGAAGGAGGAAACGGAGCCGCGAACTTCACCGAGCTAGGCTCCGACTACTCCGAACCAGGCAAGCATGTTTGAACTTTTGATATGATGAGTGTCTTGGCATGCTTTGCATTTTAGTTAGTCTCATGGCATGTTGATGAGCATACCGATGAACGTTATTTCCATGCATTGTCGAGGTAAGTGAGTTCGATGAACCATAAGTGGATGGATGCGAATATGAATGGCCATGTGTTGGCATGAGGATGGGTAAGATGGCAGTGTTGTAGCATTCCAGTCTTATGCCAGGCTAAGTGACTGCAGTGTCAAGCCGTATAGATCCAGTTCCTCCCATTTCCTTCCCTGTACTACCACATGTTTTCCGCAAGGAATATGGTTTAGTAAGTTGCGAACCGCTTTCGTGGTACACACCAAAAGGAGAGGCCGGGATGATGGTTCCATGGCCCTGGATTAAAGCCAGTCACCCGGTCAGGGGGCATGGGTGTTTCCGGTTGGGACCGAGAGGGGGGCACCCCTTAGAGCGCGCGTATATAAATTTGATCCCATGCCATTCAAGATTGTGATCTCCCCGTCTCAAAAGTTTTTCTTGGACGATGTCTAGGGTGATTCCTAGCATCGAGAGGTAGGATGGGTGTGTACTGGTTAGCTGTGTTTCTTCCGAAATACCGTAAACGGAACTAGTCCTTCGTGACTACAGAAATCCGTTGGCTGTGGGAAATTTTTGTACAAACTCTGCAGAGTCATATATTCCTTGAATCATCTATTCTATGTCCAAGATCAGTATCATCTTATCCTGACAAGTGCCATTTTTGATCACAGAGACTCCGGTGAATCGTATGAGTGCTAATTTCGGCTAAATGATTATTCCTGTGGATGGACTAACCCGTTTAATTTCATGAATTGAATGTTGATTACGAGTATTATTTACTTGTGAATAAAAACCCTTTCTGTGATGTCGCTCAGACGTCCGACTGTGGCATTTCCTTTAAAAGCCCTTTCTGTGATGTCGCTTAGACGTCCGACTGTGGCATTTCTTTTAAAGCCCTTTCCGTGATGTCGCTTAGACGTCCGACTGTGGCATTTCTTTTAAAGCCCTTTATGTGATGTCGCTCAGACGTCCGACTGTGGCATTTCTTTTAAAGCCCTTTATGTGATGTCGCTCAGACATCCGACTGTGGCATTTCTTTTAAAGCCCTTTCCGTGATGTCGCTTAGACGTCCGACTGTGGCATTTCTTTTAAAGTTCCTTCTATTTATTTGTTCACCCTTCGAGGCGTCGCTTCAGACACCCGATCGGTTTTCCTTTATGTTTTGTTGGGATTTCAGGCGGATTACCGCCGTTTCCCTTTTTACTTACTTCGTTATGCCAATTTTTGAATTTACATTGGTGAATTAATCGTGACGCATTCATGCATGCATTTGTTATATCTTACGTCCGAACTGTCTTGCGAGTACTTTCAAAGTACTCACTGGCTTGTTGATTTGGCCAGATGCTGACGAAGGCGATCTCATGGATGAAGAGTTCGATGGCGAGTCCGACGCCTAGAGGAATCCCAGTCAGTCTCGTGCAACCCTGGATTTGGTCACTATATTATATCCGCTTCCGCTACCAAATAAATTCATTGAGCCTCACCTTGACGCTCGATGAGAGGCCAGTTTTAGAGTCATGTATCTCACTCCCCGCTGTGTTTTTCCACCACCGCCCTATCCTCGAGTCAGTAGTATGCCTCCACACCACTGTGTCATGTCCGCCTTTATGTTTAATTATTGGCGTGATTGTAATAATTTGGTTGAGCAACCGTAGCTCGACCCTGTAATATATTTTATGTTACTGGCTTATTGTATCAAGAGATTGTCCACCGGTAAGGAGAATTTTTTTCCCATACTGGACACAAAAGATTGGTTTCTCAATAAATATTTTTATTGGAAAACCGGTCGTGACAGGCTTGGTACCAGAGCCAGGCTGACTGTAGGAAGCCACTAGGTGCGATCGCTAATTGGTTATTAGCAGGATAGAGCAAATTTATATTTTTGCTATTGTAGTCATTTTCTGACTGTCAGCATAAATTTATGATCTGACCATTCAGAATTTTTGCTTACCTTTGTAGATGGCCGACAACAGCTGCGAGTCTCAGACCTTCGCCAACGTGCCCGATGGGTTCGTCAAGCTTCTCTCCTTCATCGTTCAGGTCGTGATGGGGCCGTCTGTGCGCCCAGTCTTCACACTCTACCAGCACAAGGTCAACGACAGTCTGACCATGCACCAGGCCACAGTGCAGTTCAGGGGAGGGCGTGGTGAGTTACGCCGCTTCCGGTTCGTGGGAAGAGCCATGCCTACGGAGAGGCATGCTATGCAGATGGCAGCCCGTGAGGCGATAGCTCGCCTTAGGGATGTCCTTCCCGCGATGAAGACTCGTCGCTACCGCTATCTTCCATGCCATGTGCCTTATACTTGTCACTACACATTCTCCTGCCCCAGAGGAGAACGAGATGAGGCTTTTGAGATGCTTATTGAGTATCTCCGGGCTCTGGAGGCAGCCTTGGACAACCTGGTGGACGACTTCGTAGCTGCCCACATGGACTCAATCCATGGCTGTGCCGCCAACAGGAGGGAGCTCCTGCCCACCGCACCGCCACTGACTTTTGTCTCTTCATCAGCATCTTATGCACCTACTCGTTGCCTGCCTACCACCGAAGAGTTCAACCAGGCCATTGCGCCCACTCCAGCGTGCACTGCACCACCCGTTATGCCTACTCCTATTCGTGTTGCTCCGCCCCTGGCACCCGCTCCATCTACCCGACGCAGCTCTTCACGTCTGGAGCCTATTAGTGAGGAGGAGGTCGAGTCCCCAGCCTCACTACGCCTCACCTTTGGCAGGGCCAAGGAGATCGTCAACATTTCCGGCTGAGTGCGTTTGCCCGTCATGCGATGTACCGCTTGTAAGATATGTACATAGGTTGTGAGGAGTAGCTTGTTTGCGCATCATGTAGGAACTGGAGAAGTGCACTAGCCTAAATAACATGTCAGGATTATGTACACATATCCTGAGTGATGTATTGTATAATTATCGCCCTCGTGTAAGATATGTAACGAGCAGTCCTTCTCCGTGCGCAAATCAATTTGTTTTCTTAAGCAACCTTGGTCATTTAAATTATTTGCCATCCTTGTGCGATTTTTTTGGATTTGTTTTGCGACCATTTTCGTTTTTCTTATGAGCTTTGCAAAATATATCCCCACAGTGAAAAATGTCTCGTCCTTGGACTCGCTCCATGCCTACTCCGCCAGAGGGAGATTATGACACTCAACCAGGCAACAATTTCACACAAGGGCAGTCAAGTCAGAAGAACAGTGAAACGGCACTCTCCCAGATGTGCCGCCTTTATGAACAGAGTCAGCAACAACATCGTGAAATGATGAACCAAGTCATCAACATGGGGAGTTACCATGGACAGTATCAGCAGCAATCCAAGTTATCTGAGCTTCAGAAGACACGGCCCCAAACATTTTCTCATACAGACAAACCTCTTGAAGCCGAGGACTGGCTTCGTGATATGGAGAGAAAATTAATTATTGCAAAATGTTCAAACCCCGAAAAGGTGCTGTATGCTCTGCACTATCTCATAGGAGCAGCCGCATCATGGTGGGAGAATTTTCTACACATGCATCCCAACGAAAATGACCTAACCTGGGATGATTTCAAGGAAGGTTTCCATGGTGCACACATTCCTAAGAGTATTATGAAAATCAAGAAGAGAGAGTTCAAGGACCTCAAGCAAAGGAACATGACAGTGTCAAATTACAACAATCAATTTACTCTATTGTCCCGCTACGCCAATGAAGAGCGTATGACTAAAAGCAAGAAGATGGAGAAATTCCTTGACGGTCTAGCACCTGCGCTTAAATGCCAACTGGTCGTGCACACTTTTCCTGATTTTAAAACACTGGTGGACAAAGCCATCACTCTGGAAAATGAGAGACGCAGCCTGGAGGATATCCGCAAGCGGAAAAGGGACCAGACTAACCATGCTCGCAACCACCGAAGCAGGACAGATTTTCAGAAAGGTGGGACACACAAGCCTACGACAAACATCTCACGCTCAACCAAGAATTTCCATGCAAGGGACAAAGAGTTCACATATCGCCCAGGCGTTACTTGCTATGCTTGTGGAGAAGAAGGGCACTACGCCAAACAGTGCCCCAAGCCAAGGAACTCGACCCCGAAGCCAAACAATGGTGGAAATAATTCAGCGCCCAAGCGCAACAATTTCAACCCCAACAACAACCACAGGAAGGGTCATCTAAACCACGTGACCAAAGAAGAAGCACAAGATGCTCCGGATATCGTACTCGGTACGTTTCCTGTCAACACAATACCTGCAATGGTTTTGTTTGATTCTGGAGCTTCTCACTCTTTCATTTCGAAAAGTTTTGCTTTGCAAAATAATTTTTCGATGCTTCCTTTGGAGAAATCCATGATCATCAAGTCCCCTGGGATTCAGCAAGTTACTCAAAATTACTGTCAGAATGTGGTCATTGAGTTTGAAGGATTGGAGTTTCACGCAAATCTTATTGTGTTGGAAAATAAAGGACTGGATGTCATCCTAGGGATGGACTGGCTAACCACCAACAAGGGTTTTATCGACTGTTTCAACAGGACCGTAATTCTCACACACCACTAAGGGAAGACAATAAGAGTATCAGCCAAGGAACGAAAAATACCCCGGCAACCAAGATTGAATAAGGTGGACATTTCTGAGCTGAACAAGGTTCCAATAGTGTGTGAATTTCCAGACGTATTCCCTGAAGAGCTACCCGGCATACCACCAGACCGAGAAATAGAATTCAGCATTGAGCTAGCACTAGGAACCACCCCCATATACAAGAAACCATACAGAATGGCACCATCCGAGTTGATTGAATTGAAGAAACAAATAAAGGAATTACTGGACAAGGGATATATTCGAGCCAGCTCCTCACCTTGGGGATCACCAATTTTATTTGCCAAAAAGAAAGATGGAACACTAAGATTGTGCATAGACTACCGAGCACTTAACATGGTCATAGTCAAGAACAAATACCCGATGCCACGAATAAATGATTTATTTGATCAGCTCGCTCAGGCCAAGGTATTCTCAAAGATTGACTTAAGGTCAGGATACCATCAATTAAAAGTACGAACAGAAGATATCCCCAAAACTGCCTTCACCTCCAGATATGGGCTATATGAGTTCACAGTTATGCCTTTTGGACTAACTAATGCCCCTGCATATTTTGTTCACCTCATGAACAGAGTATTTATGAAGTTTATGGACAAGTTCGTTGTGGTATTCATCGACGATATTCTAGTATACTCCAAGACACCAGAAGAGCACGCGGAACATCTCAGGATTGTGCTAGGAGAACTCAGAAAACACCAATTGTATGCCATGTTCAGCAAGTGCGAATTTTGGCTAAGACAAGTAGGCTTTCTGGGCCACGTGCTGACCCAAGACGGTATCGCAGTGGACCTGGAAAAAGTCAGGGCCATACTTGACTGGAAGGCACTAGCCAGCGTAACTGACGTACGAAGTTTCTTGGGAATGGAAGGGTATTACCGCAGATTTATTGAAGGATTCTCCACCCTAGCCAAGCCAATGACGCAGTTACTCAAGAAAGACAAGAAGTTTGAATGGACAGAAGCCTGCGAGAAAAGTTTCCAAGAGCTAAAACGGAAATTAACGACAGCACCGGTATTAATTGTACCCGACATACACAAGAATTTTGAAGTATATTGTGACGCGTCCAGAAAGGGTCTCGGATGCGTGTTGATGCAGGAAGGCAAGGTTGTCGCATACGCTTCACGGCAACTTCGCAAGCATGAGGAAAATTACCCCACTCATGACATAGAAATGGCAGCAGTTATTCATGCACTCAAGGAATGGAGGCATTTCTTACTTGGGAATCGATGTGAAATATATACGGATCACAAGAGTCTCAAATATATTTTCACACAGCCAGAACTAAACTTACGGCAACGACGTTGGTTGGAATTGGTAAAGGATTATGATGTTGGTATCCATTACCATCCAGGGAAGGCAAATGTAGTGGCCGATGCTCTTAGTCGGAATCCCAACTCCGACGAAAACAAACCGCACAGCTTGAGGCCCGAATTCCAACAAGAATTTGCCAAGCTCAACTTGATGATGGTAGCAGAAGGCACCATATCAAACTTGGAAATAAAGCCCAACCTTGTGGAGAGGATTAAAGAAGCTCAGCCTGGTCACCCCAGTATTGAAGGAATTAAGAGAAAGGTGAGTATGGGCAAGGCCTCGAAGTTCATCATAGGCGATGATGGAATATTACGGTACGAAAACAGACTCTGTGTGCCAAACATAGAAGACCTCAAACAGCAGATCCTAGCTGAAGCACACACCACTCCATATTCAATCCACCCTGGAGGAACCAAAATGTATAAGGATATTCAGGAAAGATTTTGGTGGCACGGTATGAAGAGGGACATAGCCACATTCGTTGCATGTTGCGATTCCTGTCAACGCATAAAAGCTGAGCATCAGAGACCAGCCGGACTACTGCAACCAAACAAAATACCTGAGTGGAAATGGGATGAAATCGGGATGGATTTTATTGTCGGACTACCTCGGTCATGACACGGGAATGATGCCATATGGGTCATCACCGATAGATTAACCAAGGTGGCACATTTTATTCCAGTGAAGACAACCTTCAACACTCAGAAGCTTGCCAGGATTTATCTTTCCCGTATAGTTTGTCTGCATGGAGTCCCAAAGACTATAATATCTGACCGAGGCACTCAATTTGTCTCGAAATTCTGGGATCATTTACAACAGGCTCTGGGAACTCAATTGGCCTTCAGTACCGCCTACCATCCTCAGACTGATGGACAGACTGAACGCGTAAACCAAATTTTAGAAGACATGCTGAGAGCATGTGTCCTCACCTATGGAACCAGTTGGGAGGAAAGTCTGCCATATGACGAGTTCGCATACAACAACAGCTACCAGGCCAGCTTGCGAATGGCACCTTTTGAAGCCCTATACGGACGGAGGTGTCGTACCCCACTAAATTGGTCAGAGACCGGAGACAGTGGTATCTTCGGCCCGGACATGCTCAAAGAAGTCGAGGAAAAAGTCAAGCTAATCAGGGACCGACTCAAGACCGCTCAAAGCCGACAGAAGAGTTATTACGATCAGAAACATCGTGGGGTCAATTTTGAACCCGGTGAATTTGTGTACCTACGAGTATCACCCATGAGGGGACTGCAACGGTTTAAGATTAAAGGAAAGTTAGCACCCAGATTCATTGGACCATTCTGCATAGTGGCACGAAGAGGCACTGTAGCCTACCAGCTAGACTTACCCGAAGACTTGTCCGACATTCACGGCGTGTTCCACGTCTCGCAATTGAGGAAGTGCGTAAGCAACCCAGAGAAACAAGTATCCCATGAAAACATTGACGTGCAGCCAGACCTCACTTATCGGGAACGCCCCGTAAGAATATTAGAGGAGTCTGAAAGGAGGACCCGACAGAAGACCATCAACTTTTTCAAAGTCCAATGGAGCAATCACACCGACAGTGAAGCAACTTGGGAGAGAGAGGATTTTCTTCGGACAGAGCATCCACACTTATTTAAGGATCAGCTGAAATCTCGGGGACGAGATTTTTCCTAAGGGGGTAGGTGTTGTGACACTCCAAAATTTTAATTTGGTTTTCATCTAAAACTTTGTTGGATTTTTAAAAGAGGGCTTTTAAAAAAAATTCTTTTCCAGAAATCCTTCCTCTTAAAAACTTCCTTTCCATTGGCAAGGATTTTCTTTTCCCTTTCAAATTTAGTGTTGAAGTTTTGGGAGCTTTTCCTTCTGGTTGTTACCCTCTCAAACTTTTTCATTTTCTTTTAAAATAAAGAAACCCTAGGAGTTTTGGGACTTCTTTCTTTTTGAAACCACCCATGGTTTTACCATGTCTCCTATAGTAAATCTTCTCAAAACCCCTCTCTCCACCTTTGAGCAATTTAAATCCTCTGTCTCATCAAGTCCAAACAAGTTTTTGGATTTTATTTCAATTATTTTATCTCCCAAAACATTTCTGCCAATTATTTTGAGCCTAAGTGATTTTCAAAGCAAGTGCCATTTTGCCTTTGAGTTTTTGTCCCAAACCAACTTCCCTGGATTGTCTTTAGAACCCACAACCTAGAACCATCTTGATCCACTCTTCTTCTTTTCAAAAATTTCAAATTTCACTCACTGCAAGTTTGGACCAGATTTGCCAAATTTGGTGAAATTCATATCTACACTCCTCCAAAAATTCCACCAAAAATCATGCAGCCTACTAGAGCAATGAGAAGCCACTCCACCAAATTTCAGCTCAAGGAAAAATCCCTAGATGCCAAAAGCATTCTGTCGAACACCTGAGCTGCACTGTTCTTTGCATTTTCATTAAAGTTCAGTAAAATTCAGTTTTACAGTGTCGTTTTCTTCAGAGTTCAGTCACAAGCTCACAGTACGCTTGGCTCGATGCTCGCAGCCCCTCCCTCTTGTCCGGAGCTTCACACGCGTGCGTGGAGCCTTCCTGGGATCGGTGGCGCGCTGGCCCGCCCTCGCCGGCGTCTTCTGCGGCGTCGGGACCTCCCGTGGCGGCCGACAGAAGGCACACCACGGCAGAACGCCGTTCAGCGCCGCCCAAGCCATCTGGTAGCTCCGCGTGGCCGTCTCCCTTGCCAGCGCACGCGTGCAGCACCACCGCCGTGGCCTGGCACGCGCAGGGCGCGCTCCCTTCCGCCGACGTGCCGCACGGCCGTTTCGTTGGGACAGGCCGTAAAACCCCCTCTGTGCTGAGCTGGACCCTGGAATGGCACCACTACTCCACCTAGGCGATGCCCAAACTCCTAATTCCACTGCCCAACCGCAGCGCCACCGTAATCGCTCGCCGGACTTATCCCGTTCACGGCAACCGCCTCGGGCCGGCTATATATAACGCCCCCAAGCTCCCTCTCGCCCCTGCACACCTCCAGCACCTCACTGGACCCCGACCAGCAACTAGAAGAGCCTCGAGGGGCCCTTCTTCCTCGACTCCGGCCGCCTCGCTCCGCCTCGGCCTTCAGCTCGATTCACTCCGGTGAGGCCACCTCCGGCGCCCAAACCTCGTCCGTAGCCTTCTCTCACACCCAGTACTCTAACCCCCTCATCAATTTGGCCTTTACAGTCCTCTCCGACGAGCTCCATCCACGCCCAAACCACCGTCCGCCGGAGTTGAGACCGCCGTCGACGTGGTGCTCCCCGGCGACCAACACCACCACCCACCGTTGCGGAAGGACACGGTGAGCACGTTGATAATCTCCGATCCCCTTACCTCGCCGTGGATCACCGCCGGCGACCACCGCAGCCCTCGGGCGCCGACGAGCCTCGTCCCTCCCATTTGAAAGTTTAAACATGACAAGTGGGACCCGTTGTCAGCCTCTCTGTCCTTTCTAAACGAAGCGTTTTCTGAAAACGCCTTCTGCCAAATGCGCTTTCCCTCTGGGCTGGCGTAGTTTCTGCCGAAGCGTTTTCTGTTTTTATAAGCTAGCCCCTGGAAACTTTCTGTTTCATTACAGATAAGTCCCTGGACAAAAACCTTTATAACTTTTAAACAGAATAGTATTTTTGATTGATTCTTTTTCTGTCCTCTTCAAAATTTTGTCTAGTTTTTTATCATATTTATTTGAAAAATATTTGGTATAACTTTCTGTGCACCTCTTGGTATTTACGATAGCGCATGTATTTCCTTATACCGTAGATACCGAAGGAGGAAACGGAGCCGCGAACTTCACCGAGCTAGGCTCCGACTACTCCGAACCAGGCAAGCATGTTTGAACTTTTGATATGATGAGTGTCTTGGCATGTTTTGCATTTTAGTTAGTCTCATGGCATGTTGATGAGCATACCGATGAACGTTATTTCCATGCATTGTCGAGGTAAGTGAGTTCGATGAACCATAAGTGGATGGATGCGAATATGAATGGCCATGTGTTGGCATGAGGATGGGTAAGATGGCAGTGTTGTAGCATGCCAGTCTTATGCCAGGCTAAGTGACTGCAGTGTCAAGCCGTATCGGTCCAGTTCCTCCCATTTCCTTCCCTGTACTACCACATGTTTTCCGCAAGGAATATGGTTTAGTAAGTTGCGAACCGCTTTCGTGGTACACACCAAAAGGAGAGGCCGGGATGATGGTTCCATGGCCCTGGATTAAAGCCAGTCACCCGGTCAGGGGGCATGGCTGTTTCCGGTTGGGACCGAGAGGGGGGCACCCCTTAGAGCGCGCATATATAAATTTGATCCCATGCCATTCGAGATTGTGATCTCCCCGTCTCAAAAGTTTTTCTTGGACGATGTCTAGGGTGATTCCTAGCATCGAGAGGTAGGATGGGTGTGTACTGGTTAGCTGTGTTTCTTCCGAAATACCGTAAACGGAACTAGTCCTTCGTGACTACAGAAATCCGTTGGCTGTGGGAAATTTTTGTACAAACTCTGCAGAGTCATATATTCCTTGAATCATCTATTCTATGTCCAAGATCAGTATCATCTTATCCTGACAAGTGCCATTTTTGATGACAGAGACTCCGGTGAATCGTATGAGTGCTAATTTCGGCTAAATGATTATTCCTGTGGATGGACTAACCTGTTTAATTTCATGAATTGAATGTTGATTACGAGTATTATTTACTTGTGAATAAAAACCCTTTCTGTGATGTCGCTCAAACGTCCGACTGTGGCATTTCCTTTAAAAGCCCTTTCTGTGATGTCGCTTAGACGTCCGACTGTGGCATTTCTTTTAAAGCCCTTTCCGTGATGTCGCTTAGACGTCCGACTGTGGCATTTCTTTTAAAGCCCTTTATGTGATGTCGCTCAGACGTCCGACTGTGGCATTTCTTTTAAAGCCCTTTATGTGATGTCGCTCAGACATCCGACTATGGCATTTCTTTTAAAGCCCTTTCCGTGATGTCGCTTAGACGTCCGACTGTGGCATTTCTTTTAAAGTTCCTTCTATTTATTTGTTCACCCTTCGAGGCGTCGCTTCAGACACCCGATCGGTTTTCATTTATGTTTTGTTGGGATTTCAGGCAGATTACCGCCGTTTCCCTTTTTACTTACTTCGTTATGCCAATTTTTGAATTTACATTGGTGAATTAATCGTGACGCATTCATGCATGCATTTGTTATATCTTACGTCCGAACTGTCTTGCGAGTACTTTCAAAGTACTCACTGGCTTGTTGGTTTGGCCAGATGCTGACGAAGGCGATCTCATGGATGAAGAGTTCGATGGCGAGTCCGACGCCTAGAGGAATCCCAGTCAGTCTCGTGCAACCCTGGATTTGGTCACTATATTATATCCGCTTCCGCTACCAAATAAATTCATTGAGCCTCACCTTGACGCTCGATGAGAGGCCAGTTTTAGAGTCATGTATCTCACTCCCCGCTGTGTTTTTCCACCACCGCCCTATCCTCGAGTTAGTAGTATGCCTCCACACCACTGTGTCATGTCCGCCTTTATGTATAATTATTGGCGTGCTTGTAATAATTTTGTTGAGCAACCGTAGCTCGACCCTGTAATATATTTTATGTTACTGGCTTATTGTATCAAGAGATTGTCCACCGGTAAGGAGAATTTTTTTCCCATACTGGACACAAAAGATTGGTTTCTCAATAAATATTTTTATTGGAAAACCGGTCGTGACACCGAGATCCTTATCGGTAGAACCGAATTGCTAGGGTTTGGCAGTGGCTAACGACAAGTGAAACTCGGTGGCGCCGGATAGGAAGAATCGGTAGGACCGAGTTTGGCTTAGAGTTTAGGTCATATGTGGATATGGGAAAGTAGTTGAGGGTTTTTGGAGCATATCACTAAGCACATGAAGCAAGAGGCTCATTAAGCAACACCTCATCCCTCCTTAATAGTATTGGCTTTTCCTATGGACTCAATGTGATCTTGGATCATTAAAATATAAAATGAAGAGTCTTGAGCTTTTGAGCTTGAGCCAATCCATTGTCCTTAGCATTTTGAGGGTTCCAGTTTCACATCCATGCCATACCAATCATTGAGCTTTCCTGAAATAATTATCTTGGAATAGTATTAGCTCAATGAGCTATATGTTGTTATGAATTACCAAAACCACCTAGGGATAGTTGCACTTTCAGCCTTGTCGCTGCTTAATTGTTAAAACACCCTATCAATTAGTTCCACAGATATGTCCGGATCCTCTTGGGAGGCCGGGTCGAGGGATCGCTCCGGATCCTCTGGTTGTGGAGGCAGGCTGTTGATCTCCCTTATAGCCTTACACAGCTCCTGCATTGAAATCGCAAGGTAAAATACTTAACTGTGGGAATATGGGAATGGATGGACATGAAAGGTGTTGACTTACCCAGCTCGGAGGATTATACATAGAAAATCCACCCTGTGGATTGACAAGGAGGAATTCCCCCTCTTCTCCCTTATACAAATCAGACAAGATTTTTGCTAGAGCAGCGGTCGAGTCCGGCCCCTTGCGGCCGCAGCGGGTGGCGTCATCCTCCCCGTTGAAATCCCACATGGGGTGGCCTCTATATTGAAGTGGCTGCACCCCCAGCATAATTCACACTGCCATGACTTCGATCATGGTCAGTCCGGATTGAGCCAGCAACTTTATCCGGCTCATCAGGTAAAGGACGTCTCCGTCATCTTCTTCCTGGGGGCTCCGTGGGCGCCAGCTCAAGCGTTTCTTAATGGAGCATTGTCGAACTCAGGAAGGCCGATACGAATAGGATCCGAAAGGGGG
Source organism: Triticum urartu (assembly GCF_056163025.1). Lineage (NCBI taxonomy): Eukaryota > Viridiplantae > Streptophyta > Magnoliopsida > Poales > Poaceae > Triticum > Triticum urartu. The sequence continues at coordinate 70,212,323 of NC_141879.1, read as the reverse complement.
ATGTCTTCTATATAAAACCACTCTGAAGGCCAGTCTTCGGACGCCTTCTTCGGGGTTCCGGATAGATATCCGGTCCCGGCGATGCGCCATACTTCGGCTCCGCCGACTTGATATATTGACCCCCTCTGAGAACGGGGCACAAGGCAGAACAACTTCTTCCACAGTGCGCAATGAGCCTCACAACCCAAAAACAGGTCGCAAAGGGCTACGTAGCCCGCGATATGTAGTATGGATGCAGGGGTAAGGCTGTGCAACTGGAGGCCGTAGAACTCCAGGAGCCCCCGGAGAAACGGATGAATTGGAAATCTGAGTCCTCTTATCAAATAGGGGACGAGGCATACCCGCTCTCCCTTAGAGGGATTGGGAAAGCTCTCCTCTTGCTCTTCGCCATTGTAGGTGGCGAGCCCGGCTCGAACCGGGACCATATACGCTGGGGGAGAAATCCCTGGGTCTGAAACTTCACCAGTTGGCTGTGCGGGACGAAACACCTCCCCCAATCTCCAGGCTTGGGGCTGGGGGAACGAGAGGAGCTGCGTCGATCGGCCATGATGGAATGGATTTCTTTCGGGTGCGCTCCGATGAATGATCGCTAAGGGAGGATGGTGCGGTTTGGATCTGAATCCCCGTCTCATTAATAGACAACTCATTTGCGTAGCTAGGGGGTAAATGTAAAAACACCCTGGCTCTCCACATTCGCTTGACACGTGGAAGGTGGCCATTATTGGGCGTAGAAGCTAAGGGGCGCAGCATTTACAAGAAGCCGGGCGCTATTTAACAGGTATTCGGGATTTGGAGAAGAACCCGCCTTGCAATGCCGAAGACAATCTGTGCGCCGGACTCATCGCCATTGAAGCCTGGTTCGGGGGCTACTGAGGGAGTCCTGGATTAGGGGGTATCCGGACAGCCGGACTATAACATTTGGCCGGACTGTTGGACTATGAAGATACAAGATTGAAGACTTCGTCCCGTGTCCGGATGGGACTCTCCTTGGTGTCGAAGGCAAGTTTGGCAATATGGATATGTAGATCTCCTTCCTTGTAACCGACTCTGTATAACCCTAGCCCCCTCCGGTGTCTATATAAAACGGAGGGTTTAGTCCATAGGACACAATAACAAAAATCAAACCATAGGCTAGCTTCTAGGGTTTAGCCTCTCTGATCTCGTGGTAGATCTACTCTTGTACTACCCATATCATCAATATTAATCAACCAGGAGTAGGGTTTTACCTCCATTGAGAGGGCCCGAACCTGGGTAAAAACATCGGGTCCCTTGTTTCCTGTTACCATCCGCCTAGACGCACAGTTCAGGGCCCCCTACCCGAGATCCGCCGGTTTTGACACCGACAATGAGCTCTTCCTCACCTCCATAAACTAGGAACATCTCTTTAGTCCTTTTCAGCTACTTCAAAATAGTATTTACCGCTGCCCAGTGACTCTCACCTGGGTGGGCCTGGTATCTACTTGTTAGGGTTATTGCAAAAGCAACATCGGGCCGCGTACATATCATGGCATACATGATGGATCCGATTGCCGAGGCATATGGAATCCTACTCATCCTACTTCGCTCATCAAATGTCGAAGGACTCTGAGTCTCGCTTAGCCTTATACCATGTGAGAGTGGCAAGAACCCTTTCTTTGCCTCACTCATGTTGAACCGCTTCAACACTTTATCTATGTGCGTGCTCTGGCATAAGCCGAGCAGCCTCCTTGATCTATCTCTATAGATCTTAATGCCTAAAATGTACATTGCCTCACCAAGGTCCTTCATCGAAAACTTGCCATTCAATGACTCCTTGACCGAGTTCAGCATCAAAATATCATTTCCGATCAGTAGTATGTCATCCACATACAAGATCAAAAACACTATCGACCTCCCACTTAACTTCTTGTATAAACAAGAGTCCTCTTCGCTTTTGATGAAGCCGAAACCAGTGACGACCTCGTCAAAACGAATGTTCCAGCTCCGAGATGCTTGCCTCAACCCATAAATGGATCTCTTGAGCTTGCATACCTTACTAGTGCCAGTCGGATCGACAAAACCCTCGGGTTGTATCATATACATGTCCTTGGATAAATTTCCGTGAAGGAAAGCCGTCTTGACATCCATCTGCCATATCTTGTAATCGAAATATGCATCTATAGCTAGTAAGATCCTCACCGACTTCAGTATCACTACCGGCGAGTAAGTCTCGTCGTAGTCAATTCCTTGAACTTGTCCACAACCCTTAGCGACAAGACGAGCTTTGTGGATCTGAACATTTCCATCCACATCGGTTTTCTTCTTAAAGACCCGTTTGCAACCAATGGCCGTTACGCCAGGCGGCGGATCAACCAAGTCCCAAACTTGATTCTCATACATGGACTTTAACTCGAATCTGGGCTCATCATCGCTTTCGCATATGTTTCCGGCTCGTCACTTTCTAGCAACAATACATCATGCACTCTGCGCAATCTTTCCGACCTCCATGGTTCCGGTGCCGCTTCCACTACGGGTTCCCTGACTGACTCCGGTATGATCTCATCATGAGCCGAGCCGTCCCAGAGAGGTCCTTGAATTTCTTTGAGTCGGACCGTCCTCCCACTGGCCTCCCGACTGAGAAACTCTTTCTCAAGGAAAACCCCGTTCCAAGCAACAAACACTTTGTTCTCTTCCCAGCTGTAGAAGTTATGTCCCAAGGTTTCCCTCGGATATCCCACGAATATGCATTTATCCGACTTGGGTGTAAGCTTGTCTGACATAAGTTTCTTGACAAATGCTTCACAACCCCAAATCTTTAGAAAAGACAAACTGGGACTCTTCCTGGTCCACATCTCATGTGGTGTCTTGTCTATGGATTTTGATGGTACCCTCTTAAGTGTGAAAGCTGCAGTTTCTAGAGCGTATCCCCAGAATGACAAGGGTAAATCCGACTTGCTCATCATAGATCGAACCATGTCGAATAAGCTGCGATTCCTTCGTTCTGATACACCATTTCTCTGTGGCGTACCCGAAGGTGTGAGATGAGGTACTATACCTCTGCTTTTTAGATGATCATCAAACTCATGGCTCATGTACTCACCTCCACGATCAGATCGTAGAAGTTTTATAGTCTTGCCGAGCTGATTCACCACCTCGTTTTGAAACTCTTTAAACTTTTCCAAAGTCTCTGACTTGTGCCTCATAAAATAGATATATCCATATCTACTCAAGTCATCGGTAAAAGTCATGAAGTACTAGCCACCTCTAGCAGTTGTGTTCATTGGTCCACACACATCACTGTGTATTAGTTCCAATAGCTCGGATGCCCTCTCGCAACTCTTTGCGAAAGGAGACTTAGTCATCTTGCCGAGCAAGCATGATTCACATGTCTCGAACGACCCAAAGTCGGTCGAAGTTAGGAGTCCATCATCATGGAGCTTCTTCATGCGTTTCAGACTAATGTGTCCAAGCCGGCAATGCCAGAAGTATGTCAGATTTATCTCATTGAGCTTATTCCTCTTGACATTCACGTTATAGACCAGTTCCTATTCTAGATTTAATATAAATAACCCATCAACAATTGGTGCATAGCCGTGGAACATACCATTCAAATAAATCGAACAACCATTGTCCTTTAAATTGAATTCATAACCCTGACTCATCAATCATGAGGCAGAAATAATGTTCCGACTAAGTGCAGGAATGTAATAACAATTATTCAATTCCAAAATATATCCAGAAGGAAGCTGGAGCTGCATCGTGCCGACCTCCAACACAGCAACTCTTGCTTTGTTGCCGACCCTAATGTCAATCTCCCCTTGTGCCACACGGCTAGTTCTTACCAGCCCCTGCATCGAGTTGTAAATATGAACAACCGATCCAGTATCAAATACCCAAGAGCTACTAGGTATGTCAGCAAGGTAAACGTCTATAACATATGCAACAAGTGTACCTTTGCCTGAAGCAGCATTCCCGGCCTTCTTTCCATGCTCTGCAAGCCACTTGCTATAGTTCCTCTTCCAGTGACCAGTTTCCTTGCAATGATAGCAAATGGTCTTTGAGTCCGGTCCAGACTTTGGCTCAGCGGCGGAGGTTACGATCTCCGTGCCCTTTGCCTTAGCCTTCTTCTTAGACCAACTCTTCTTGAACTTAGCCGATTTCTACACCATCAACACTTGCTGCGTGCCTTTCTTAATATCCTCCTCTGCCACTTTGAGCATCCCATGCAATTCAGTGAGCTTCTTATCCATGCCATGCATATGATAGTTCGAGATGAACGTCCCATAGCTGGGCGGAAGAGAACCTAGAACTACATCAGTAGCCAGCTCATCCATGAGCAGCAAGCCCAATCGATCCAAAGCTTGCACATATCTGATCATCTTGATCACATGCGGGCTCAGTGGATCACCTTCCTTCAGCTTACAATCCATCAAGGATCGCTAGACGTTGAACCTTTCGGTCCTAGTCTGCACCTGAAACATGCTCTTGAGACTCTCGATCATATCGAAAGCCCCAACGTCTTTGAAATGCTGCTGCAAATCGGGCTCCATACAAACCAACATGAGGCAGCTGATCTCATTTGATTCATCAACGAGTTTCTGGTAGGCATTCTTGTTTGTGGTACTAGCATTATTGGCAGGTTCCTCTGGAAGCGGATCCTCTAGAACATTTTCCTTTTTATCATGCTTGAGAACAATTCTCAAATTTCTATACCAGGTAGTAAAGTTTGTTCCATTCAGTTTATCCTTTTCCAGAATTGATTTCAATGCAAAGTTGGGTTGAGCAGGTGGTGCCATTGATCTACAACAGAGAAATATGCAATCACTAAGCAATGTGTTTATGTAGAGTAATTCTAGCCTTAAATAGAAATACTCCCACTGAAGTCAGCATCCCTCCGCAAACTCTCAGTGATTCAGGATCCGACTAGCACATGCGACTAGAGAGCTTTAGCATGACTGCTAGACAACATGCCTATCCGGTAAGAAACTCCTTGCTAATCGTATCTCTATACGACTCCTGTCGGTCGGGTAGGTATCTCATATCCCGGCTCCCGACCTCTTTTGCCACAAGGCCCAAAACCGTTTTGATAGCCTTGTCAAGTCAACCTAATGCAGTGCATGTCCGTGTCCGACACGAACCCTTCAGTTCAAGGACACCTAGCAGCACCCCAATTTTATGAGCCCACTACTAGACGTACTTGATGTGCGAAGGTGCAACATCGGGGATGGCAATTCGCTTGATATTCATGAGGGATCTTTCAACCATTCTAACATGCATAGAAAACAAGGAAGCATAACAATCACAAATAAACACATATTGTGAAATAGTATGGCTCCTTCATGGATGCTCTTCCGGGTCGGCTACAACTCCGATGACCATCTAGAAACTCCATCTTGTTTGTCACGCCGGGACACCAAGCCACCAATCTGATCTCTATTATCCAACTACTATAGCTAGTAGTGAATTTTACATAGAGTCACAAGTCGACACGCAGGTCGTTATACAATATAATGACAGCACTTTGGCTCCTGCCGGCTGCCAAACATGACACGCAGGCCATATATAATTTACACACATGCATCACATACACACGAGCCAAACTATTCACATCAAACCCTGCAAAATAAAGTTATGCCTAGAATCGTATTCTACCGGTTTGAGTGATCATGTACGAAATACAAGGTGCTACGCACACGGCTGCGCCCGACGTTTTCGGAAATTACAGATCACATCTGAACTCCGATGACGCCGAATTCTCTGATCTGACCGATCTCATCGATCATCGTGAATCCGGTTCGGATTTACGTTTCACTATCAACCTCGATGGCGGATAACTGACCGGTAGGGGTAGATCGTGTCACGACCTCATCGATCCCAATCAACAGAAAACATAGCCACATCGATCCCCATGTGCAGTTGATCTCATCAACCGTGCACACAGCCAATCTTATCAATGACAACAGATCTCATCTATTGCCTCCACATATCTAATATACATACGATCTGAATCCAAATCCTATAGCAGAGGCTCTGATACCATAGTTGGGATCTACGGTAGGGTGCGTCGACTGCAAATTAAAATTTCCTACGCGCAGAACAACCAAGAACATGCTACGGGAGATGGATCACAGTTCGTTACCACTAGATGCGCAGTGCCGTGCAGCGGAAGAAGAGTTGGGGCAGTGCATCCGCGTGGATCGTCTCCTCCTCGTCCGATCTCCCTCGTACAACCGGTGGTCGATTCCCACGTATAGGTTCGTCGGAGCGGTGCAAGTGCACCGCCTCTAATGGTATCCGCGCGTGCAGGAGGAACGTCGTGCGACGGACTGCTAGGTCCGATCACACAACCGGCGGCGAGTGGAGGTGTCTATTCGCAACACATGCAAACCCTAGTGACAGCACCGAAGCGATCAGCCCGTGTGTGTGCAACACCTTCACTATATATAGGCGTCCGTCGCGGGCTCAACACTTGGGCCTCGCACGGACCCTAAAGCCCATAAGTCTACTCGGCCACAATCAAAATACAGTTCGGATCACATTTGACCAGTGTCCTCGGATCCGACCTCATAGGTTCCTTCCCTTAAGTGTGCGACCCTTTAGGTTCAAGTCGGCTTGGTCACAGTTCGAATCAACTCCGAACTGCACGGTTGGTAGCGGCCTCTAGCAAGACATGCCGAACACCAAGCAGACTATGAAGCTGGTTAGCGAACCTGTACATCACACTTCCATTCTTTTTGCCACACGATATATGTTGTCAAGCTCAAGGCGAGTCTGTCATCATTGTGCTAGCCCGACCTCTTTCTCGTTCCAGTGATTCCTGACCTCTTTCTCTGTAAGACAAACAACAATGCCGACCGCCTCCTTGTAGAGTATCACGAGGTCAGGTAACTACGACCGTATCTTGCGCAGTCGGGAGAGCTTCTCCGCATCGCCGGCAGCCACCTGAACGAGGAGTTGCGCCAGCGGATGAGTGATCTCCATTGTGGATTCGATATTGGATGGCGATGGATGGAGATCGATTGGAGAGGGTGATTATGGTTAGGGATTTGGGCAAGCTTGGCTAAGGGATTTTGGGGATACGAGGAAGAGACGGAGCGGAGATGAGTGGTGCCTTGGGAGGCGGCTGGCTCAGAGTGGTGGACTGGAGGCGGCTGGCGTACTGAATAAGGCTGTGACAATTTGACTACTCTGCGCAAGAGGATGGCAAATGTGCCCGAAGATGAGGCAGGGCGCATGGACCGGGGGAGCTTGCATTGTTTCTGCAAAAAGGAGGGGGATTTCCGCAAAAATGCAGTGCCATGCAGTGCCATCAGGCGCTCTACCGTCGAGGTGACCATAAGGGTACCGTAGACTGTTATGTATTCGCGTTTACAAGGATTGTATTATAGTGTTTCTCGAGTTGTGGGATGAAATGTGCGCCAGAGACTTGAAGGACCAAACATGGTAATTTCTCCCCTCTCCCCTCCCTCTGTAAGTGCTATACACAAGATTTAACATAAAAAAGCAGAAATCTAATTCGGCTCTTGGGACCATATGCTCCCGCCCATGATTTTTTTCCAAACGTTATTTAAAAAAATAGATGTAATCATTGTCACACCAAAACGCTACCTGCAAATTTTTAGCAGGAAAGCTTATGTATCTTAATATGTCAAAAAAGCAAATCGAACGACAAATGTTGCACTTATTTTAGTTTTTTTCACTGAGGAATCACCGTCATCCTGTTTCGCATGAAAATTGGCAAGTACTCTTGTCACACTAATAAGAAAATCTAGAAAAAATTCAGAATTTTTAAATTTTATTTACTACTTATTTTGAATTTACTGTTCATTAGGGAGCATATGCTCCCAGAAGCCAAAACGGCCCTAAAAAAGGCACGAGACTTAGCATATCTGAAACAAAACCTCGTGCGTGTGTGTGTGCGCACATACTTGTGCACACGGGTCTCGCTTGCCCATAGTGGAGAACGCAAAAAGAAAAAAGAGTTGGATGTGAAGTGGGGATTTAGTCAGATGGGCGCGTCCGAGGCACGTCGCAGAGCCTTTTCGGGCGCACGGAAGCCTCTCATCACCCTCCCACCCAGATTAGATTTGCCCAACATTCTGAACCATGTTAGATTTGTGCTCGGGGTACCGTGAGATACAAATTGCTGCAGCAGATGAACCAAAACCAGCATTCCACACTCACCACGGACACTTCAAATTTAAGGTGATACTATCCAGTCTCACGGCTACACCTCTACCCTTTCAACCAGCCATGAATGTGGTATTTTCACCGTTGCTGCGTCATTGTGTGCAAGTATCATTATAATATATTTCCCCATAAAAAATAATCATTATAAAATATGTTTTTATACCATATGTAATTGATATAATGTAGACATTATCATGAATTTTCATGGATCTATAAAACATAAAAACGGTTGACTCAAGACAAACCTAAAACTTGAAATAATTTGAATCAGTGTGGGTATTATGTGTTTATGTTGCAAATACCTGACATGATAACACGGGAACAACTACAATAGAAGAAGGGCCACCAGTGCAAAAATAGAAAAACAGCCATGAGCCATTGGATCGTAGGTGGATGGCATAGATTCTGGTGGAAGAATCTTAGCCACTTAATGTACATTTTACGAAAAGCCCCCTACTAGCAGTTAGTTATAAAATAGAACTTTTGCAGCAACCACCTCAAGTATTTCATCTCCCTCTCCATTCATTTTGTTCAAGGACAGCTTATGGCACAGATTCAGCCACCATTTGAAGCATAACAAAACATCTGACTGGACCTTCGCAGATTGAGCATATCACAAGCATACATATCTTGATGAGACATGGTAGCACCATTTTTAGTACATGGCCAGCAAGATAGAGTATTAAGGACTAATATCTTGATAGTACATAAAAGAAATGCTCTAGCCTTTCCCTCTAGTTCTACTACTTGCTCATGAAGCTTCTTGTTCTAGGAAAGATCACACCAAGCAAACCATATTCAGTTGAGTGCAGCCACATACAAATGCATGATCAAGAACAGACTTAAATATATCTTGCAGAGAAATTCTCTCAAGTGTCAGAAAGGGAAGACTTTGGTAAAAGCTTCTTCTATCCATCTGTAGTCCTGATGTTTCCAGTAGTCAGAGCATCATGCATCTACAAATACAAGCAAAAATAGTTTACATTACAAGGACAGAAATAGGAAAACAATTAAGAATGCAATTCAAGTTCTTCTAATAACTCGTAGATGACAAAAGTAAAAAATTTATGTTGCACCACAAAGTCACATGTCTGACTAGTGAAGAGACCAGGAAAGAATATCACATGGCAAAATATAATCACAGCTTGACATTGACAGATCACTTGTATCAATTTTTGCAACTCATCATCCCAGTAAGACTTGCTTAACGCAAATAGCTTACGATCGGTTGTTCTGCTGTATAGATATTACATTATGGCTCAATGGGTGGTTAGCAACCGAAGGTCTATCCCAAATCAATCCCAATACACAGAAAGAGTGTCTTCTTTTCTACATACACATAAAGAGTATCTTCTTTTCTACATATACACAAAAAGAGTGTATTCTTTTCTACATAAAAAAGGTAAAAAAGTTGTCTTTTTACAATTGTAGTGTCATAAAAGCCGAATGAGGAAGACCAAAGAGCCAATACAATTGTTTCACTAAATAAAAACTATCATGATTTTAGTTTCAATGGAATTACTGGACAAATAGACAGTGAACTCCCAGAAATCAGTGAAGTGGCACACATTGCAAGTGTAACGAATTTCAGTCTTGTGCCTACAAGCATTTCACATGCAGGTACTTTAATAGGTAGATGAGATTAGTATGTCCTCATGTACAATATCCGACAAGAGGATGAAATTTCACAATACAAAACTGCTCGAAAATCTAGTATAAGCAAACTTGTCCGGTGATTAATTTTTCTATGCATCGATATAGAGAGATATCCCTGTTATTGCTTTCAAGTTGAAAGCAAGCATATCCCAGATGAGCATAAACTAGTTGTCCAGTCAAAATTTTGAAGTAAGCAAACATTATGTTTTTTGTTATGGCTAATCAACAGTTCAACACCGAAAAAAGGTCTCTCTAAATTAACTGAATCTGGTACAGGAAAGTATCAATACATACTAAACTAAGATTCTGTACTATAGTTTGTGGTACAAACATTGAACAAAAATGATTTCCTACATAAATGCTACATAATTAACTAGGGAAAATTGGTGGCAACCTCACAGGCAAGCATACAGAGAGATATCCTTGTTATTGCTCTCAAGTTGAAAGAAAGTATATCCCAGATGAGCATGAACTAGTTGTCCAGCCCAAATTTTCAAGTAATCACACATTGTGTATTTTTGTTATGGCTAATCAATACTGGATAAAGGTCTCTCAGAACTAACTAAATTTGGTACAGAGAAGTGTGTGTATATGCCAATGGGTTTGCTACTGTACTACTTAAGCATACTTCTCTGAATATAGCCTTTTCGCACAAATAATTGTAAGCTTCCAAGATACTGCTACTCATGTTAAAAATATGTTAACTAACCTAAATGTGCATATGCTTAGAATTTTCAAAATGTTGCCATTCATATCATTTCCAAATATGCAGAATCATACGACATCCAACAACGATACAACATAGTTCTCGGACAAGAAGGATTTCTTTTACGAGCGCTACATGAAATGCTACAGAATTAACTATGTAAACTGGTAGCAACCTAGCAGACAAGCATACCTGGAGGCTAGCTGTAGTTTTCTTCTCAGGCGTTACCAGATGGCGGAGCTAGAGTTGCAGGGGTGCAGGTGACATGTGGAGAATGGTCTGGTTGGGTAGGACAAAGGATTGAGCGAGGTTGTCCTCTGGACGTCGGAGCAGAGTACCTTGGAGAACTTGTCCGCACAAGGCTGTAGCTTAGAACACGCGAGGTCCGTCAGGGCAGTCAGACCGCCGGCAATGAGACGGTCGGGTGTTGGATCTGAACCTCCAATACAGGCTGCAATCGCCCGGCTAGGCACCCGATCTGGCCATGCGGATTGAGGGATCTGGGTCTGCTCTGCTGCGTTCCTACGGTAGAAAAAAAGTGCTCTACATGGAAAGGGAAAGCCCTAGACACGACCGTCATTACAATCAATTGCGTTGGACTAGAACCAAATGACTCCTGTGACACTATTTCAGCGCTATCCTAAAAGATACTAAAGAAAGCCGCAACCAATTTCGCAATAACTAAAATGGGTGAGCGCGATCGAACACAAGACATACCGCGACTGCGTAACGACAATAGCCACTGCAACACATCTGATTTGTTAGCCGTAATTGCAGCACACTTTATATGAACATATAAGTCATGAAAGATTAAATCTTTGTTTAAATTTCGCATGTGATTTTCTTTTTGACAATAGTAAATGTTTCTTCGAACGTGAACATTTCTGAAATTTCTAAACATCTGTAGACAAGTAAAAATAAACTTTAAAATTAGAAATGAAAATATATCACTCAGCGACCGTTTTACTATTTGTTTTTTGTTCCTTTTACATGTTTTCATTTTCCCTTTTTGTTATTTTCAACAAAATGCTCGCACTTATAAAAAATGTTCAAAATTTCAAAAAATGATCATTGTTTCAAATTTTCTTCATAAAATACAATTGTTCACAATTTAAAATTGTGCTAAATTTTCAATAACATGTTTGTGTCTTTCAAAATTGCTCGGAATGTCAAAATGCGAAACTCTTTTAAAAGAGCGAGTGGCCGAAATTCTGAACATGAACGTTTTTTAAAGACACTAACAAATATGGAATTCCAAACGAAAAACTAAATGGTGTTTTTTCTGAATTTCTTCAAACATTTTTTGTATCTGTGTAGAATTAACACATTTTTTGTATCTGTGTAGAATTAACACTATGTTCAATAAACATTTTTTTTCTCTACATGAACTATCAGGGACATATCACCACGTCCACTTAATCCAGTTTATCCGTGTTCGGTTCCTTAGATTGCCTACCTGTGTTCGGATTTTACCATGTATTATTTGACTGGAAAAAATGCATTGTTAATCGCTTCAGAGAACAAGTGAAAATGTAGGTTGTATCCCTCTTTAGTTTGTTAACAATCTGTTTACGAAGTCACTGCTCCATCATCACATAATACACATATGTTAAGGTCAAGAATTTGTCATCTATACTTCTGATCCCTTTTTAGTTCTGCTGAACTTGAGAAAGTGGATTATTGGAACAAGTGAATTATTTGAAAAGTAAATTGCGAGTCTGTTACATGTGGGAAGAGGCCTTTTGGAACAAGTGAATTATTTGAAAATTAAAATCTTTAAATTTGTTAAAAGTGAAGTTACTGTCCAACTACAGTTCTATGCAAGCAGTGATCTTTAAATTGAAGGTGATTATTCTTCTTAAGAAGGGAGAACGATTCACTTGGGTGTAATGATCCAATGGACTTTTTTATTGATTGCTATGGTTGTTCATATTATATCCTCTAACTGACCCAACTTACCATTGCATACTCATGCTATTAGATCGGGTGCTCATGCAAGATGGTTACTTCTCTTAAGGGTGTGTTACTGTTTATTTGTGGTTTAGACTTGAACACATACTTCTGTTTGAAAACAATAAGTGCCAGCCTCTCATGATTACGGTAACTAATTATTCATTTAACACATGCAGACTATCAGATACAACTGGATGCCGCCACTTTGCAGTGTCAGATTTATGTTGGTGAGCTGGCCGATGCTGTTCATGGAATGGCTTGACGTGAAAGAAAATGGGCCCATAGGTCGAGAAGAGAAGCCTTCACTGAGCATAATTGTGGTGTTGTTGGAACTTTTTATATTAGTTGGGTCTTCAGATAGCCTTTGTTTGGAGGTCAGATAGTCTTATTATGAGGATCAAGTATAAAATTATGAAATTCTATGAGGACTATGTTTAGGCACATAAATTATGAACCAATTATTCCTTCTTGAAAGACCCTGTTTTTCCAGAAAAATACTACTATGAGTTCAGAATTTTAGCAAGTTGTCATTTTGAGATTAGTTGTTATCTAGCATTTGAAGGCACGTGATAAACAAAGAGACTAATGGGTATGTATTGTGCTTTCATATAAAAATATACAATATCAACTGTTGTCCATGTGGAATCTATCTAAAAATATAGGTTACCCATGATCGGTGTTGATCCACAAGAATTTGCATGTCCCCATTGGGTGAGGTCAGTAGAGTAAGACCTTCCCTCGGTTTCTACCAGTTCCTTTTATTTTCCTTAGTTTTGTACATGTCTTAATTAATGAATTCCTTCGATTTCATTTGCAGTAATATGCATGTAAAACATTTGGTTTCATAGTTTCATGTTTGTGGCTCACTTTTTTTTCACAAGTTCAATAGCAAACATGCATGGAGAAAAGTGTTTAGCAGAAGTGTTCCACCTGGATTTTGATGGTTTACGAAGTAGATGGCTGTTTGGATTAGTGCATGAGCATGTAATTGTATAACTTAGCTTTGTGGTTTTAAATGCACTTGTAGCATGAGCTGGTTGGATATGAAGATTTATTTGTGTTAACATGTTTAAGAAGTTCTCCTAAAGAGAATTATAAGAGCGGAGAAAGCCAAAGGAAGGTAGAGTTGTGGGGCATAGTGGGATAAATGGAGGAACAATTTGGATGACGAGTACAACGAAGAGGAATGGAGCTGAAGGTGGCATGACAACCAGATCGCGATGGAGAGAAAGATCATGTTGGTGTTTGTTGAGGTAAGAGCATGTGCATATCTCTTCCATAGCAGTGCGCCTTACTATTTTGTTCAGTTAGTAAGAGTAAGACAGTAAATTCACTTTGGAATTCCTGTAGCAGTGCCAAAATTATTATTTCAAAAGTCTCCATTTGTAAAAAAACACCACAAAATTCACACATGTAGTATTCTACTCCCTCCATCCCATAATGTAAGACGTTTTTGTGTGAAAAACGTCTTACATTATGGCACGGAGGGAGTACGTGTTATTTGAGCTTATAAAACTACAATAATTTAAGTGAATGCAACATATGCAAAAATAAGAAGGTTTGTCGTGTTTCTACAGATTTCCATTTGCGTTTCATTCCCTTTGCTTGTTATTTTTGTACAGGATGCAAATATCAGTACTATTATTTTTAACCTTTTGTGATGATAAATAACATTCATATGTAGTGATTTTGTAGCGTGGAACACGAGCGCCGGTGCTCAAGAGGCAAAATGTTGTGTTTGTATAAGATAATATTTGTTTAAACAAGCTCATAAGATGCATACGATATACATGATGCATAGTATCGTGATGATTTGATAAATGTCTCTTTGTCTAAGTTTGTTGTCCCATGGCAACGCACGGGCATTCAACTAGTGCTCGTAGATCATGAAAAGAATGCTTTAGGTGCTGGTTATATTGTTGAATTCATTCATGATGCTACTGAAAATTATTATGAGGGAGGAACTTATGCTTGTAGGAATTGTAATAATATCAAGTTTCCTCTCTATGTGCTTAAAGTTTTGAAGTTATGCTTGTTTTGCCTTCCTATGCTAGTTGATTATTGTTCCCATAAGTTGTTTTCTCAAAAAATCCCTATGCGTAGGAAGTGGGTTAGACTTAAATGTGCTAGCCATATTCTTAATGATGCTCTCTTTATGTTTCAATTCTTATCTTTTATGTGAGCATCATTGAAATCATCATGCCTAGCTAGGGGCGTTAAACGATAGCGCTTGTTGGGAGGCAACCCAACTTTATTTTTGTTCCTTGATTTTTGCTCCTGTTTAGTAATAAATAATTTATATAGCCTCTTTTATGATTGAGTTTTTATGTTTTAATGAGTTTTTGTGCCAAGTAGAACCGTTCGGAAGACTTGGGGAAAGTCTTGTTGATCATGCTGTCAAAAACAGAAACTTTAGCGCTCACGAGAATTGCTGCCATTTTTATTTGGGTAGTGATGTTTAGTTAATTATTCTTGAAGATGATTAATAGATAAATTCCTCAGGTCCATCAATTTATTTGATAATTTTATGAGTTCCAGAAGTATACGTTTGATCCAGATTACTACAGACTATTCTGTTTTTGACAGATTCTGTTTTCGATGTGTTGTTTACTTATTTTGATGAATCTATGGCTAGTAAAATAGTTTATAAACCATAGAGAAGTTGGAATACATTAGGTTTAACACCTATATAAATAAAGAATGAGTTCATTACAGTACCTTGAAGTGGTGATTTACTTTCTTATACTAACGGAGCTTACGAGTTTTCTGTTAAGTTTTGTGTTGTGAAGTTTTCAAGTTTTGGGTAAGGATTCGATGGACTATGGAATAAGGAGTGCAAAAGAGCCTATGCTTGGGGATGCCCAAGGCACCCCAAGGTAATATTCAAGGATAGCCAAGAGCCTAAGCTTGGGGATGCCCTGGAAGGCATCCCCTCTGTCGTCTTCGTCCATCGGTAACTTTACTTGGAGCTATATTTTTATTTACCACATGATATGTGTTTTGCTTGGAGCGTCAATTTATTTTATTAGTATTTGCTTTCTGTTATTTAGAACATTGTTTTGCATCTTTTATTTCAATAAAAGTGGCATTGATAGCCTTTACTATGCCTATTTTACAAGTCTTCATGTTGCTGTTTGAAAACAGAATGTTTACCGCTGTTGCAATAATTCCCTAGAAAAGTTAGAATGTGATAAAATGTTGAAAACTTTTTCATATTAAGATCTGATAAATTTACTACAGTGGGAATTTTCTTTCATATTTTTTGGATCTAGGGAAGTATGGATGTTGCTGCATTGTTTATAGACTGTCCTGTTTAGGCAGATTGCTGTTATGTTTGCATTGTTTGCATATGTTTGCTTCTTTAATGATTCTATTTGAGGATAGGACTATTAAATATGCAGAGGCATTTAGTATGCAATGTTGAATAATAATTTTAGTGATTTTCTACAGTTGAGTATGATAAGGTTTTGGCAATGGTTCATACTAACTTATCTCATCAGTCCTTGTTGAGTTTTGTGTGGATGAAACTTTTGAGATTTAGGGAGACCGTGATATGAGAGGAATTAAGGAGACCCAAAAGCTCAAGCTTGGGGATGCCCAAGGCACCCCAAGATAATATTTCAAGAAGTCTCAAGCGTCTAAGCTTGGGGATGCCCCGGTTGGCATCCCACCTTTCTTCTTCAACAACTATCGGTTAGTATCGGTTGATCCTAAGTTTTAGATTCTTCACATGATGTTTGCTATTCTTAGATGTCATTTTATTTTGTTTTGCTTTCTGTTTGAATAAAATACCAAGATCTGAAATTATTAAATGTTAGAGAGTCTTCACATAGTTGCATAATTATTCGACTACTCATTGATCTTCACATATCTTTCGGAGTAGTTTGTTGTTGCTCTAGCACTTCACTTATATCTTTTTAGAGCACGGTGGTGGTTTTATTTTGTAGAAATAGATGAATTCTTGTGCTTCACTTATATTATTTTGAGAGTCCTAAATAGCATGGTAATTTTCTTTGGTTATGAAACTAGTCCTAATATGATGGGCATCCAAGAGGGATATAATAAAAACTTTCATATAAGTGCATTGAATACTATGAGAAGTTTGATACTTGATGATTGTTTTGAGATATGAAGATGGTGATATTAGAGTCATGATAGTTGAGTAGTTGTGAATTTGAGAAATACTTGTGTTGAAGCTTGTGATTCCCGTAGCATGCACGTATGGTTAACCATTATGTGATGAAGTCGGAGCATGATTTATTTATTGATTGTCTTCCTTATGAGTGGCAGTCGGGGACGAGCAATGGTCTTTTCCTACCAATCTATTCCACAAGCCGGGATGAGACTCCGGACGAAAATAAATAAATAAAAGAGGCCAAAGAAGCCCCAAAAAAAGAGAAAAAGAGGCCATAAAAAAAGAGAAAGGCCCAAAAAAATTGATGAGGGGAAAAGAGAGAAGGGACAATGCTACTATCCTTTTACCACACTTGTGCTTCAAAGTAGCACCATAATACTCATGATAGAGAGTCTCCTATGTTGTCACTTTCATATACTAGTGGGAATATTTCATTATAGAACTTGGCTTGTATATTCCAATGATGGGCTTCCTCAAAATGCCCTAGGTCCTCATGAGCAAGCAAGTTGGATGCACACCCACTAGTTTCTTTTGTTGAGCTTTCATACATTTATAGCTCTAGTGCATCCATTGCATGGCAATCCCTACTCACTCACATAAATATCTATTGATGGGCATCTCCATAGCCCGTTGATACGCCTAGTTGATGTGAGACTATCTTCTCCTTTTTGTCTTCTCCACAACCACCATTCTATTCCACCTATAGTGCTATGCCCATGGCTCACGCTCATGTATTGCGTGAAGATTGAAAAAGTTTGAGAACATCAAAAGTATGGAACAATTGCTTGGCTTGTCATCGAGGTTGTGCATGGTTTAAATATTTTGTGTGGTGAAGATAGAGCATAGTCAGACTATATGATTTTGTAGGGATAGCTTTCTCTGGCCATCTTATTTTGAGAAGACATGATTGCTTAGTTAGTATGCTTGAAATATTATTGTTTTTATGTCAATATTAAACTTTTTTCTTGAATCTTATGGATCTGAATATTCATGCCACAATTAAGAAGAATTACATTGAAATTATGACAAGTAGCACTCCGCATCAAAAATTCTGTTTTTATCATTTACCTACTCGAGGACGAGCAGGAATTAAGCTTGGGGATGTTGATACGTCTCCAATGTATCTATAATTTTTGATTGCTCCATGCTATATTATCTACTGTTTTTGATGTTTATGGGCTTTACTATACACTTTTATATCATTTTTGGGACTAACTTATTAACCTAGAGCCCAGTGCCAGTTTCTGTTTTTACCTTGTTTTAGGGTTTCGAATAAAAGGAAAATCAAACGGAGTCCAATTGACCTGAAACTTCACGGAACTCATTTTTGAAAGGAAAGAAGCCCAGAAGACTTGAAGTGCACGTAAGGGAGGCTTCGAGGAGGCCATGAGGTAGGGGGTGCATCCACCCCCCTAGGGCGCGCCCTCCACCCTCGTGGGCCCCTCGTGACTCCCCTGATGTATCTCTTTCACCCATATATACCCACGTACCCTAAAACTTCCAGGGAGCACAATAGATCGGGAGTTCCGCTGCCAGAAGCCTCCGTAGCCACCGAAAACCAATCTAGACCCGTTCCGGCACCCTGCCGGAGGGGGCAATCCCTCTCCGGTGGCCATCTTCATCATCCCGGTGCTCTCCATGACGAGGAGGCAGTAATTCTCCCTCGGGGCTGAGGGTATGTACTAGTAGCTATGTGTTTGATCTGTCTCTCGTGTTCTTGAGGTGATACGATCTTGATGTATCACGAGCATTGCTATTATAGTTGGATCTTATGATGTTTTCTCCCCCCTCTACTCTCTTGTAATGGATTGAGTTTCCCCTTTGAAGTTATCTTATCAGATTGAGTCTTTAAAGATTTGAGAACACTTGATGTATGTCTTGTCATGCGTATCTGTGGTGACAATGGAATACCACGTAATTAACTTGATGTATGTTTTGGTGATCAACTTGCGGGTTCCTCCCATGAACCTATGCATAGGGGTTGGCACACGTTTTCGTCGTGATTCTCCGGTAGAAACTTTGGGGCACTCTTTGAGGTTCTATGTGTTGGTTGAATAGATGAATCTGAGATTGTGTGATGCATATCGTATTATCATACCCACAGATACTTGAGGTGACATTGGAGTATCCAGGTGACATTAGGGTTTTAGCTGATTTGTGTCTTAAGGTGTTATTCTAGTACAAACTCTAGGGCTGTTTGTGACACTTATAGGAATAGCCCAATGGATTGATTGGAAAGAATAACTTTGAGGTGGTTTCGTACCCTACCATAATCTCTTCGTTTGTTCTCCGCTATTAGTGACTTTGGAGTGACTCTTTGTTGTATGTTGAGGGATAGTTATGTGATCCAATTATGTTATTATTGTTTGAGGGAACTTACACTAGCGAAAGTATGAACCCTAGGCCTTGTTTACTATCATGGCAATACCGTTTACGCTCACCTTTATCATTAGTTACCTTGCTGTTTTTATATTTTCATATTACAAAAACCTTTATCTACCATCCATATACCACTTGTATTACCATCTCTTCGCCGAACTAGTGCACCTATACAATTTACCATTGTATTAGGTGTGTTGGGGGCACAAGAGACTCTTTGTTATTTGGTTGCAGGGTTGCTTCATCTTCATCCTACGCCTCCTACGGATTGATAAACCTTAGGTCATCCACATGAGGGAAATTTGCTACTGACCTACAAACCTCTGCACTTGGAGGCCCAACAACGCCTATAAGAAGAAGGTTGTGTAGTAGACATCAGTGAGCATCATGAAATTGGTGGAGGATGGTTGATGATGACGATGGCGACGGATTCCCCTCTCCGGAGCCCTGAACGGACTCCAGATCAGCCCTCCCGAGAGGTTTTAGGGCTTGGCGGCGGCTCCGTATCGTAAAACGCGATAATTTCTTCTCTCTGATTTTTTTTCTCCCCAAAACTCAATATATGGAGTTGCAGTTGGAGTCGGAGAGGCAACAAGGGGCCCACAAGGTACGGGGGCGCGCCCCCACCCTCGTGGGCAGGTGGTGGGCCCCCTGGCCTTCATCTTTTGCAGGTATTTTTCTTATTTTCGGAAAAGTGGCTCCGTGAAGTTTCAGGTCATTCCAAGAACGTTTGCTCCTGCACATGAATAACACCATGGTAATTCTGCTGAAAACAGCGTCAGTCTGGGTTAGTTCCATTCAAATCATGCAAGTTAGAGTCCAAAACAAGGGCAAAAGTGTTTGGAAAAGTAGATACGACGGATACGTATCAACTCCCCCAAGCTTAAACCTTTGCTTGTCCTCAAGCAATTCAGTTGATAAACTGAAAGTGATAAAGAAAAACTTTTACAAACTCTGTTTGCTCTTGTTGTTGTAAACATGTAAAGCCAGCATTCAAGTTTTCAGCAAAGATTATAACTAACCACATTCACAATAATGCTTAGGTCTCAAGTTTACTCATATCAATGGCATAATCAACTAGCAAGCAATAATAATAAATCTCGGATGACAACACTTTCTCAAAACAATCATAATATGATATAACAATATGGTATCTCGCTAGCCCTTTCTAAGACCGCAAAACATAAATGCAGAGCACCTTTAAAGATCAATGACTGACTAGACATTGTAATTCATGGTAAAAGAGATCCAGTCAAGTCATACTCAATGTAAACTAACAGTAATGAATGCAAATGACAACGATGCTCTCCAACTGGTTCTTTTTAATAAGAGGATGATGAATCAGCATAAAAGTAAATAGATAGACCCTTCGCAGAGGGAAGCAGGGATTTGTAGAGGTGCCATAGCTCGTTTTTGAAACAGAGGTGAATAATATTTTGAGCGGTATACTTTCATTGTCAACATGACAACCAAGAGATGGTGATATCTTCCATGCTACAAGCATCAATCCATGGCTTGCTCGAAACAACGAGTGCCTCCAACTAACAAGAGTCCTAGGGGGAGTTCTGTTTGCAATTATTTTGATTATTTTGCATAAAGCATGGGACTGGGCATCCCGGTGACCAGCCATTTATCTCGTGAGTGAGGATCAGAGTCCACTCCTCTTGAGAATAACCTTCCTAACATGGAAGATACAGGCAGCCCTAGTTGATACATGAGCTATTCGAGCATACAAAACAAGATATTTATGTGAAGGTTTAGAGTTTGGCACATACAAATTTACTTGGAACGGAAGGTAGATACCGTATATAGGTAGGTGTAGTGGACTCATGTGGAATAACTTTGGGGTTTAAGGAGTTTGGATGCACAAGCAGTATTCCCGCTTAGTACAGGTGAAGTCTAGCAAAAGATTGGGAAGCGACGAGCTAGAGAGCGACAATAGTCATGAACATGCATTAAAATTAATCAACATCGAATGCAAGCATGAGTAGGATATAATCCACCATGAACATAAATATCGTGAAGGCTATGTTGATTTTGTTTCAACTACATGCGTGAACATGTGCCAAGTCAAGTCACTTAAATCATTCATAGGAGGATACCACCCTATCATACCACATCATAACCATTTTAATAGCATGTTGGCACGCAAGGTAAACCATTATAACTCATAGCTAATCAAGCATGGCACAAGAAACTATGATCTCTAATTGTCATTGCAAACATGTTTATTCATAATAGGTTGAATGAGGAACAATGAACTAATCATATTTACAAAAACAAAAGAGGTTGAGTTCATACCAGCTTTTCTCATCTCAGCCAGTCCATCATATAACATCATAATTGCCTTTCACTTGCACGATCGAATGATGCGAATAATAATAATAGGGCACGTGCATTGGACTAAGCTGGAATCTGGAAGCATTCAATAAACAGGAGAAGACAAGGCAATACGGGCTCTTTCGTCAGATAAACAATAATGCATATAAGAGCCACTTCAAAAATTTAATTATGGTCTTCTCCTATCGACCCCCAAAGAAAAGAAAAGAAATAAAACTATTTACATGGGAAAGCTCCCAACAAGCAAAAGAAGAACAGGAAATCTTTTTGGGTTTTCTTTCTAATTACTACTACAAGCATGGAAACTAAATTAATTAAAAGCTACAACTAATTTTTTTTGTTTTTCTTAAGGTTTATTAAACACACAAGAAGAAAGCATAAAAAAAGGAAAATAAACTAGCATGGATGATACAATGAAAAAGTATGAGCACCGACATCTAGCAATGAGTGTGTGATCATAAATGTAATGTCGGTGGGAAATACGAACTCCCCCAAGCTTAGGCTATTGGCCTAAGTTGGTCTATGGCCACGGCTGGCCTGGCGGATATCCATAATAATAGTTGGGGTCGTACTGAGAAGAAGAAGAGGAAGACTCCGATTGCCACTGGCTGACAATCATCTCCAGATCCCACTGGTAATTAGACTGTCGTGAAGGATCAATTTGTGATTCCGGCTCTGGCTCCTCAGCTGGTGCAGGGTTCCGGTAGGCGTGAATAGCCTTCAACAGAACAAGGTACGTGCCTACAGATAAATCAAACAAAGAAGGAGCATGCAGGGTAATAGTCTCAGGATGGTGTTTATTAAAGAACAATTTATATTTAAGCTCTCCTTCCCTATTCTTAACAATAAAATCATCTGCCACCATACTTCTATAATCTAGATAAACACAAGGCAGCACCTTTTCTTCCTTCTCATAATGCCTAACAGGTATGTTAAAATGTGCAGCTAGGTGTGAAGCATAGATGCATCCAAAGATGGGACCCTTTGTACGGTTCAGACTTAACCGTTTGGCAATAATGCCGCCCATAATAACATAGTTATCACCATATAAACTGTGGAGCAAAATAATAATATCAGGGATACTGAGGTTTCCATAGTTTTCGCGACCAATTAAGCAATGACTAGCAAATAATGCAAAATAACGTAAAACAGGAAAATGTATGCTAGTGATTCGTGCATCAGAAACCTTCCTTGTTTCCCCTATAGTGATAGTATCAATGAACCCCTCCACACCATCGTGATTTGGTTCTTTTGTCTTGCCCTCAAAAGGGACTAAACAAACCCGACAAAAATCACAAAGTGACATCTCCTTATGCTCATCATATAATTGAAACTCCACCATAGGTGGTGAGCTCCTAGAATGGAAATGAAAGTTTTGCACAAAGGTATTTGTGAGTAAGACATACGGATCGCATTGGTCGTGGAGGAAAGCGGTGAGACCTGCATATTTAGCCAATTCATGAAAATCTTCATAAATCCCGGCTACTCTCAAAAAATCATCGGAAGGCCACTCACACGCTCGAATCTCTGCGGTGCGAGGCAGATTATACTTAGGCTTTGGTGCCTTTTCCTTCTAGCTTTGGCTCGATGAGCCCCTCAAAAGTCTCCTCATCATTTTCTAAAAAATTCTGAAATTTTTAGTAACTTCAAAATAAAAGTAAACCAAACTCAATAATATTGATAGCAACTACTCCTACAAGTGCCTAGAGCCTATATCATGCATCAAAGCTACTTGGAACCATATAAATTTGACATGCAAGCTCAAGAACAGGGTCACCTAAGCAACAAAAATTTACAATGAATAAAGCACTAGAACAAAAACTAATTAGACCAATGGAGGAGTCGCATACCAAGGAACAATCTCCCCAAGCAGTTTTGTGAGAGGTGATTTGAGCAAGGAGATCAAAAATGACAACAAGATGAGCTAGAACTCGTGCTTGAGCTGGATATTCGTGTTTGTGGGAGGAAGATGAAGTGTCTGGGTGCAGGAATAAGTGGAGGAGGGCCATCGTGGGCCCACGAGGCAGGGGGCGCGCCCTCCACCCTCGTGGGCAGGTGGTTGACCCCCCTGCTGTGTTCTCAGTGCCAAATATTCTCAAATATTCTAGAAAAAAACATATTTAAATTTTAGGGCATTTTTAGAACTTTTATTTTCGAGGTATTTTTATATTGCATGGATAATCAGATAATAGAAAAAAATATTTATTTTTATTTTATTTAATGTAAATAACAGAAAGTAAAAGTGGGGTACAGAAGGTTGTGCCTTCTAGTTTCATCCATCTCATGATCATCAAAAGGAATCCACTAACAAGGTTGATATGCACATGCCCAATAATAAGAATATCATATTTCTTCTTGACAGTAGGAAGAGGAAATTCAAAACCTCCAAATATAATCGATGGAATTTTTCCAATAGAATTGATACTGTGAACTTGAGGTTGTTTCCTTGGAAAGTGTACCATATGCTCATTACCATTAATATGAAAAGTGACATTGCCTTTAGTGCAATCAATAACAGCCCGTGCAGTATTCAAAAAGGGTCTTCCAAGAATAATAGACATACTATCGTCCTCGGGAATATCAAGAATAACAAAGTCCATTAAAATAGTAACGTTTGCAACTACAATAGGCACATCCTCACAAATACCGACAGGTATAGCAGTTGATTTATCAGCCATTTGCAAAGATATTGCAGTAGGTGTCAACTTATTCAAATCAAGTCTATGATATATAGAGAGAGGCATAACACTTACACCGACTCCAAGATCACATAAAGCAGTTTTAACATAGTTTCTTTTAATAGAGCATGGTATAGTGGGTACTCCTGGATCTCCAAGTTTCTTTGGTATTCCACCCTTAAAAGTATAATTAGCAAGCATGGTGGAAATTTCAGCTTTCGTATCTTTCTTTTATTTGTAATAATATCTTTCATGTACTTAGCATAAGGATTGGTTTTGAGCATATCAGTTAATCGCATACGCAAAAAGATAGGTCTAATCATTTCAGCAAAGCGCTCAAAATCCTAATCATCCTTTTTCTTAGATGGTTTGGGAGGAAAAGACATGGCTTTCTGAACCCAAGGTTCTCTTTCTTTACCATGTTTCCTAGCAACAAAGTCTTTCTTATCATAACGCACTAGTGCAGAACCGGGCAATAGCACCGGTTCGTAAGGCCCTTTAGTGCCGGTTTAGGAACCGGCACTAACGTTTCGGCACTAAAGCCCCCCCCTTTAGTACCGGTTCAGCACGAACCGGTGCTAAAGGGGATCCACGTGGCACGAGCCAGCTCCGGGGGCCGGGAGCCCTTTAGTACCGGTTGGTAACACCAACCGGTACTAAATGGTTGTGGGTTTTTGTTTTATTTTGTATTTTTCAATTAAATTTGTGTTATCAATTTAATTTAGGATTGTTTTACGTTATAATGAGTTGTAGTCGTCGTCATCATCATCATCATCATCATCGCATATTAATAAATAAATAAACTCTAGCTAGCTAAAAATCATCATAGTCGTCTAATTACCACTATTTAATCATCATAGTCATTACCGCTAGCTATCTAATCATCATCAACGCTGGCTAGCTTAAAGAGGAAACATTCACTTTGTAACAGAAGCAAAGATATCATCAAGTTCAACATAATCATCACCAACATCGAAGTTCAGGACACGGACATGAGACAAGTACTAATTAAGAGCATGAACTAGTAGCTACTGATCCTGCTGCTCCCTCTCAGGGAGAATAACATAGAACATGTATAGCTCTCCTGATTCATCATACTGGAGCATGCAGATGAATCTGTCTCCTAATCTTGGGTTGCGCTTCTCCTTGCTGCCCCCTAGTACTTCTCTGCGATCATTAACAATTTTGCTCCAATCTTTCACTCTTAAGCATTCTTCGCTTTCAGAAATCCCGAATGCACTCATGTGCAATGTAGGAAATCTTGGTCGTAAGCTAACCATTGACATGCGACGTTTTGTCTCGATCCACTGAGGTACAACTTTCATCGGAAGTCCCTGTTGAAGAACATCGTATAGTAATTAATATACTAAGCAATGGAAGTTTAGCTTCAAAAATAATGTATGCAAAAGATGCACTAATTAAGGACAAATATTTAAAATCTTACCATCTTTCAATTATAGATGTGACCGTAGTTCAATACGATCACCATTGGTCGGACATTTTGAGTACTAACATTTCTAAGTTCAGGAAAAAAATTGTCTTGACAGTATTAAGATCCTCAAGCCATGAAACATAATGAATTATCTCCTCGCAGTTTAGTTGAGCCCCGGGGCAGTAGTAGGTCCTGTCTACCAAGCACCGGACATGTTTGCTTGAATCGAAATAAGCTCACAATACAAATTAGTTGTCAACTATTTTTGAATAAACTGTATGAAAGACATAAACATATGCATGCATGGTTGAGAAAAACTCACCAAATGGTAGAACTGGAGGCGTTTGCACATCGACCCAGATGTCTACATTACCTTCAATATCATCTTCCGGACGAATATCAAAGGTGATAACCATATCAGGTCAAATGCATAAGCCTTGCATAGTGCTTGCCAAGTTTTGCATTCAAAATGGGTGTATGTGTCTCCATTATATAATTTGTCGTTGAGAGTATACCCATGCTCCGTCTTCAAGTAAACTCTCTTTACCTCCATATCATCTATAGCACTAAAACCTATCTTATCCAAGACAAAAATTCTTGCATGGCAAGGGATGCGCTAGTAGAATAGTGAAAATTTAAAAGTATAAGTTGAAGCAAATGAAGCATAAGTTTTGCATTCAAATAATAATTGACAAAGTGACTTACTGTATCAACTTCGAATGTCTCATCCAGCTTGATGCTGAAGCGCCTACCATCAACAAGGAAATTTTGGTCACACAGGTCGCGCTGGTCTTCACAGTGTTCGCACATAATGAAATCTTTTTCGTCGTCAG
This sequence comes from Triticum urartu, assembly GCF_056163025.1. Lineage (NCBI taxonomy): Eukaryota > Viridiplantae > Streptophyta > Magnoliopsida > Poales > Poaceae > Triticum > Triticum urartu. Next base: position 70,186,063 of record NC_141879.1, on the reverse strand, counting down.
ATGACATTTCCTATGTTCATATAGGTGAAACATTAAACACCTATATCTAGCCAAATATATATTCATCTAACATTTGACATTAATATATCTAACTATATTCATCTCTAACAATTGACATTACTATATATTTAACTTTTCTATCGAATTCATCTATCATTCGACATTAATGTAACATTTATATAAACTAAAAATATATAAAAAATTAAATAAACAGAAAAACTCATTAACAAATAATATTTTAATTAGATTATCAAATCTCAGATACCTAAATTTTCTTACTAAAAATAAACTAGTTATATTAATTATTCAACTAGTTCAAATCTCATATACCTAAATAAACTAGTTCGACAATTTTCTTACTAAAAATAAACTAGTTATATTAATTATTCAACTAGTTCAAATCTCATATACCTAATTAATATCTAGCTATATTCATCTCTAACAATTGACATTAATATATATTTAACTTTTCTCTCTAATTCATCTAACATTCGACATTAATCTAATATTCGATCATCTAATTAACTTTTCTAAAAAACAGAAAACAGAAAATGTGTGTGTGTGTATGTGTGTGTGTGTGTGTGTGTATATATATGTAAAAAAATGTGTGTGTGTGTATGTATGTGTGTGTATGTGTGTGTGTGTGTGTGTGTATACTGCAGTGCCGCCCCGTACGCCGCCGCCCCGTACGTACGAGCGGGGACGCCGGCGTACGCGGCGGCGGCGGCGTACGTACGTACGGGCCGGTGCGCGCGGCGCGGGTGCGAGAGGGACATACGGCCGTGGCGATGACGACGGACAGCGGCGGCGTTCGGGGCGGCAGCGCGAGACGACGATGACGACGGGCGGTGGCGGGGACAGCGACAATGACGACGGACGACGGGCGACGGGCGGCGACGACGGGATCGAGCGGCACGCGCGGCGATGTCTCACGAGAGGTTGGAGACGAAGTGGGGAGATGAAACTGAAATTTTCGTCAGTGCTATATATATAGGATGGGCCTTTAGTACCGGTTCGTGGCTCCAACCGGTACTAAAGGCCTATTTTCGCCAGGCCAAGCGGCGGGAAACGAAGGCTTTTAGTACCGGTTGGAGCCACCAACCGGTACTAAAGGGGGGCCTTTAGTACCGGTTGGAGCCACCAACCGGTACTAAAGGCCTTGCGCTGCCACCCCAAAGTTTAGTCGTCGCCCGGCGAAGGGCAGCCGCACTGGTTTATAAACCCAGCCGTGGCTACCTCTTCTATTTATATAGTTTTTTCTTTTCTGCATTATTTATTTTCTTCTATTTATTTTTGAGTAATTTTTTTGTACAGTTTTTTTATTTTCTGCATTATTTATTTTCTTCTATTTATTTTCTTCTGGAAATAGAATGTTGCATACTGAATAATTAGGTAAATGACCGAAAAACAACAAATGATATCAGAATATGTTGGAAATTGATGACATCGCTTTGAATGCTGGATACTGAACACAAAAGAAGTCCGGAGTTCAAATAAGTTTAAAAACATTGAAGTGGCCATGTAACAGATGAAGTGCGTCCAGTTTTTGCCGTGACCCTCTCTACTCTTTCGCGCATGCTATGCGGGTGATATGATGATACCATGCCAAGTTTCAACATTTTCAGGATTCATTTTGTAGTGATTTTCAATTTCATGGTCATTTAGCTCTCTAAACAATTAGGTAAATGACCGAAAAACAACAAATGATGTCAGAACATGTTGGAAATTGATGGCGTCGCTTTAAATGCTGCATACTGAACACAAAATAAGTCCGGAGTTCAAATAAGTTTAAAAAACATTGAAGTGGCCATGTAACAGATGAGTAGTTCTCGTCCGAAACCCTGATACTCGGAAAGAGTATGTCCAGTTTGTACACGAAGTGCGTCCAGTTTTTGCCATGACCCTCTCTACTCTTTCGCGCATGCTATGCGGGTGATATGATGATACCATGCTTCAAGCCATTCGGAATAGTGTAGACTGCACTGCACATAGCTCAGTGCAATCTATGCTATTCCGCAAGGCTTGAAGCTAATCAACATGTAGGTGAGCATTGCAACTCTTCGTCATTGTCTATGCACTCACGGCTTATAAACCGCTCATACTGCCTCTCTCTTGGCGAAGATCACAAGATAGTTTGGTTAAATTGCATTACTTGTAAGTCCAGTTAACATGGATGCTTATGATGCAAGAGCAACAGCAAAAGTGAAAATTTGGCACAAATAGGTAGTTGTGTAACTAAAATAGGTAGGAGGAGAGATAGCTCTTATGTCACAAAAAAGAAGTTTTATCAAACCTTTTATGTCGGATCTAGAACAAACCAATCGGTATCGCCATCATACAGCCCAACCGTGGCTCGTGATGCATATATATGCATATCAAATGCAGGGTTGGACGTATGATGGCGAATCTGAATGATTTGTATTCAGTCGATGAACTGGTAGATGCATGTATGCAGTCGATGAACTGGTAGATGTATGTAGTCGATGAACTGAAAGACTTATGCAGGGAAGGCGAGAGGTGGGCTATATATAGGGTCGTCTGGCTCACAAAGTGATTGTGGTAGTTTCGATCCAACGACTCACATGAGCTAGGAAGAAACACACCCTTGATCCAACGACTCGCAAGAGCTAGAAAGAAACACATGATCCATGTGATTCTTCCTGATTGGTGGGATGCACATTACTACCCACTCTGGGCTTCGGTGAAAGTTGTAGAGGGGCTAGGGTTTTGCCATGGAGGGGCTCCGGAGCATCGGGATGGCACGAAAAGCTAGGAGTTGGCATACCATGTGTTTAAAAGTGCTCTTAGGGTGGTACATGCCAAATATTCACTCACTCGTTGTGTAGGGTCTTCACCGGCATCGATTCCTCACTCCGAGTCTAAGTACTTATAGGCTGAAAGTACCATAACCGACGAACATGAGGGAATCTTGTGTAGAGGTGGTTCATGCCATTGTTTTGGGACTTCCTAGGGACCACTCTAACAAAACCAAGCAAAGAGTTGCACATTAGTACCCACTCCGGACTCCGAAACCCTGATACTCGGAAAGAGTTTGTCCAGTTTGTACACGAAGTGCGTCCAGTTTTTGCCGTGACCCTCTCTACTCTTTCGCGCATGCTATGCGGGTGATATGATGATACCATGCCAAGTTTCAACATTTTCAGGATTCATTTTGTAGTGATTTTCAATTTCACGGTCATTTAGCTCTCTAAACAATTAGGTAAATGACCAAAAAACAAAAAATGATGTCAGAACATGTTGGAAATTGATGACGTCGCTTTAAATGCTGCATACTGAACACAAAAGAAGTCCGGAGTTTAAATAAGTTATTAAAAATAAAAAAGAGGTGCAATGCTGGTTAATTTGCTTCAAGCCATTCGGAATAGTGTAGACTGCACTGCACATAGCTCAGTGCAATCTATGCTATTCCGCAAGGCTTGAAGCTAATCAACATGTAGGTGAGCATTGCAACTCTTCGTCATTGTCTGTGCACTCACAGCTTATAAACCGCTCATACTGCCTCTCTCTTGGCGAGGTGGGACTAAAAACAGCTTGCCATAACCTCATTAGTACCGGTTCGTGGTACGAACCGGCACTAAATGGTGATGGTGGGGCCATAGCCTGACCGCAGGCTGACACAGCCTCTTTAGTACCGGTTCGTGGCTTGAACCGGTACTAAAGGTTCGCCACGAACCGGTACTATTGATCGCTGCCACGAACCGGCACTAATGTACACATTAGTGCCGGCTCTAATTCAAACCGGCACTAATGTGCTTCACGTTTGACCCTTTTTCTACTAGTGACGTTGATTCTTTGATTGTGGGTTATCGAGATCAATAGCAGGTTCAATTTCTATGTCATTATCATTACTAGGTTGAGCATCATTATGAACATTATTATTAACATTGTCACTAGTTTCAGGTTCATTACCAGATTGAGTTTCAGCATCAGAAATAGAAATATCATTTGGATTCTCAGGTGTTTCAGCAATAGGATCACTAGAAGCATGCAAAGTCTTATCATTTTTCTTTTTCTTCCTTTTAGAAGAACTAGGTACATCTATGTTATTTCTCTGAGAATCTTGCTCAATTCTCTTAGGGTGGCCTTAAGGATACAAAGGTTCCTGAGTAAATCTACCAGTTCTAGTAGCCACTCTAACAGCATTATCATTATCTTTACTATTCAATTCATTGAGCAAATCATTTTGAGCTTTAAGTACTTGTTCTACTTGAGTGGTAACCATAGAAGCATGATTACTAATAAGTTTAAGTTCACCTTTAACATTAGCCATATAATCACCCAAGTGTTCAAGCATATTTGAATTGTATTTCAATTGCGTACCAAAATAAGAATTAAAATCTTCTTGCTTAGCCATAAATTTATCAAACTCATCTAAGCATGGGCTAGCAAATTTAGTAAATGGGATTTCAGCTTTATCATATCTATAGAGAGAATTTACCTTTACTACCTGTGTTGGGTTATCAAGACCATGAGTTTATTCAATAGGTAAAGGATTAAGATTATATGTTTCTTCAACAGGCGGTAAATTAAGACCATGTATTTCTTCAATAGGAGGTAAATTCTTAACATCTTTAGCTTTAATACCTTTTTCTTTCATAGATTTCTTTGCCTCTTGCATATCTTCAGGACTGAGAAATAGAATACCCCTCTTCTTCGGAGTTGGTTTAGGAATAGGATCAGGAATTGGCTCCAGAGATGTCCAATTATTTTCATTTGTCAACATATTATTCAATAGAATTTCAGCTTCATCCGGTGTTCTTTCCCTGAAAACAGAACCAACACAACTATCCAGGTAATCTCTGGAGGCATTGATTAGTCCATTATAAAAGATATCAAGTATTTCATTTTTCTTAAGAGGATGATCAGGCAAAGCATTAAGTAATTGGAGAAGCCTCCCCCAAGCTTGTGGGAGACTCTCTTCTTCAATTTGCACAAAATTATATATATCCCTTAAAGCAGCTTGTTTCTTATGAGTAGGGAAATATTTAGCAGAGAAGTAATAAATCATATCCTGGGGACTACGCACACAACCAGGATCAAGAGAATTAAACCATATCTTAGCATCACCTTTTAATGAGAACGGAAATATTTTAAGGATATAAAAGTAACGAGTTCTCTCATCTTTAGTGAACAGGGTGGCTATATCATTCAATTTAGTAAGATGTGCCACAACAGTTTCAGATTCATAACCATGAAAAGGATCAGATACAACCAAAGTAATTATATCAGGATCAACAGAGAATTCATAATCCTTATCAGTAACAAAGATAGGTGAAATAGAAAAAGCAGGGTCATGTTTCATTCTAGCATTTAGAGATTGCTTACTCCATTTAGCTAATAACCTTTTGAGTTCATTTCTATTTTTGCAAGCTAAAATAGCTAAAGATGCTTCTTGATCAAAAACATAACCCTTAGGAATAACAAGTGATTCTTCATCATCACTTTCATCAGTATCATCAGATTCAATATTTTCAATTTCTCTAGCCCTAGCAAGTTGTTCATCAAGAAACTCACTAAGTGGCACAGTAGTATCAGGCATAGAGGTAGTTTCATCATAAGTATCATGCATAGCAGAAGTGGCATCATCAATAACATGCGACATATCAGAACGAATAGTAGAAGCAGGTGTAGGTGTCGCAAACTTACTCATAACAGAAGGTGAATCAAGTGCAGAGCTAGATGGCAGTTCCTTACCTCCCCTCGTAGTTGAGGGATAGATCTTGGTTTTTGGATCTCTCAAGTTCTTCATAATGATAAGCAGATATATATCCCAAGTGACTCAAAGAATAGAGCTATGCTCCCTGGCAACGGCACCAGAAAATAGTCTTGATAACCCACAAGTATAGGGGATCGCAACAGTTTTTGAGGGTAGAGTATTCAACCCAAATTTATTGATTCGACACAAGGGGATCCAAAGAATATTCTCAAGTATTAGCAGCTGAATTGTCAATTCAACCACACCTGGAAACTTAATATCTGCAACAAAGTGTTTTGTAGCAAAGTAATATGATAATAGTGATAACAGTAGCAAAAGGTAACAGTAGTAAAAGTAATGTTTTTGGTATTTTGTAGTGATGATAGCAATAGCAACGGGAAAGTAAATAAGCGAAGAACAATATATGGAAAGCTCGTAGGCAATGGATCAGTGATGGAGAATTATGCCGGATGTGGTTCATCATGTAAAAGTCATAACCTAGGGTGACACAGAACTATCTCCAGTTCATTGATATAATGTAGGCATGTATTCCGAATATAGTCATACATGCTTATGGAAAAGAACTTGCATGACATCCACTACTAGGGAAAACCCTAGCAGCAGCGCTGGTTTTGTGCTCACTTGTAGCGCGGGTAGGCGCGCTACTAATAAGGCGCTACAACTATTGCTTAGCAGTAACGTGTGCTCGCACGCGCTACTGCTAGGACAAATAGCTGCAGCGTTTGTTCACTCCCATGCTACTGCTATTGTAACTACTGGCAGCGTGTTTTCTCTCCATCGCTACTAGTATTCTTTTTTATTTTTTATTTTTAGTGTATTTATGCGCCATCGTACAAATATTGGTACAATACCAGTTATGAGGTTTACATCATTATGTCCATAACAGTGTGTCAAATGAAGGTGGATTAGGTTCAAATGGAGGCAATATGTGGTGCATGTCAAAAGTATACTACTAATCCAAACTTGATCAGTTTGGACTAGTAGTACTTTCGATGTGCACCACATGTTGCCTCCACTTGAATCTAATCCGCCAGCACAAGCTATTTAATCATCATCATAGTCATTACTACCAACAGTATTTATTTAATCACCACTAACACTAGCTAATAATAATAATCATAGTCATTACCACCAACACTAGCTATTTTATCATCATAGTAATAGTGTAGCACATCATCATCCTCAAACTCATTTCTAGCTAGCTAATCACTCCTGCTGCTCTCTCTTAGGTAAAATAACATAAAACATGTATAGCTCTCCTCCTTGATCAAGTTGGAGCATGCAGATGAACTTGTCTCCTAATCGTGGGTAGCGCATCTGTTTGCTGCCCCCTAGTACTTCTCTGCGCTTCTCCATCACACATTTGGTCCAGTCTTGCACTATTAAGCATCCGTCGCTAATCTTAAATGCACTAACGTAATATGTAGGATATCTTGGTTGTAAGCTAATAATACTCATGGTACCTTTAGTCTCGATCCCATAAGGCACAACATTCATCGGGAGTCCCTGTTGAAGAACATCGTATGGTAACATACTTAGCAATGAAGTTTAGCTTCAAAAATAATGTATGGAAAAGATGCACTGAGGACAAATAATAAAAATCTTACCATCCTTCCCAAATAGATGTGACCGTAGTTCATTACGAACACTATTGGTCACACGTTTTCAGTACTAACATTTCTAAATGCAGGAAGAAAATTTGTCTTGACAGTATCAAGATCCTCAAGCCATGAAACATAATGACTTAGCTCCTCGCAGTTTAGTTCAGCCTCGGGACAGTAGTAGGTCCTGTCTACCAAGCGCTGGACATGTTTGCTTGCACCGAAATAAGCTGACAATACAAATTAGTTGTCAACTATTTTTGAATAAACAATATCAAAGACATAAATATGGTTGAGAAACTTACATAATGGTATAACCGGAGGCGTCTGCACATCGACCCAGATGTCGGTATTACCTTCAATATCATCTTCCGGACGAATATCAAAGGTGATAACCATATCAGGCTCAAATGCATAAGTCTTGCATAGTGCTCGCCATGTTTTGCATCCAAAATAGGTGTAGTCGTCTAAATTGTATAATTTTGCGTGGAAAATATAACCATGCTCGGTCTTCAAGTAAACTTTCTTTTCCTCCATAGTACGACTAAAACCTATCTTATCCAATACAAAAACACTTGCATGGCAAGGGATACACTAGTAGAATAGTAAAAAAAAGACTTGTCATGATTAATGTCATGCTTAAATTATAAGTTGAAGCAAATGAAGCAAATGTCATGCTTAATTACGAAAAAAGACTTGTCGTTGTGACTTACTGTATCCACTTCGAAGTTCTCGTCCAGCTTGATGCTGAAGCGCCTATCATCATCTAGGAAGATTCCGTCGCACAGGCCGCGCTCGTCTTCACAGTATTTGCAAATACCGAAATCCTTTTCATCGTCAAACATTTCCTATGTTCATAGTTAAAACATTAATTGAAAATCGATCGAATACAACTACTAGGATACTCAACACACAAATCCGGGGCACTTGATATTTCCTAGATCTTCTGTCAGAAGTCATGCCAAAATTCACGGAAAAATCCGGCATGACCTTTGCTAAAATAGGACATATCAAGCGCCTGAAATTTGCCGGAACGGAAATGAATCAACACTCTGGCAAAACATAGGCCACTTGGAGGTGTAACCTGCAAACATGACCGGCCACTTGGGCAAGCGCATATCCTATTTGAGCAACACAAGATATACATTTCAAAATATCTTATAGGACTCAAATTAGCATGCATTCAATAAGAAAAAGTAAATCATCTCATGCATCCATACATCGTCGAATATTATCACTAATACATCCCGAATAGTGTCATACATATAACATCACTAATACAACTAAAACCCTAGCACACGACGGGTATCGGCGCAGGCGGTGGACACCCACAGAGAAGGAACCATCACGGGATCATAGCTCCAATGAGATCCCTGGAGAACCTGCCTGGTATTGGAAAACCTGTGCTCCAACGCAAACAAGTAGCGACGGACGTGCGCGTCCTCCTCACTGACACGGTGACGCACCCCCTCTGCGGGGTCCTCGAGCCTCTGGACCGTCACTGGCCCACGCGACCGCCACCAAAGAAGGTTCGGGTCAACGACAGGCTGGCTCCTCACCAACCTGCGCCCCCCGGTAGGTAGCGCCTCCTAGTACCACACCGGCGGAGCCCAGTCCCGGACATGGCCCATCTGGTCAAGCAGGTGCCGTCCTCCGCCGACTCGACGACGAGGATGCGGGATAGGCATCGTCCATGCCGATGCGGGAAAAATTGCTTTAACTAAAAAATAGCAACAAGTTCTTATTAACTAGTTCTATTAATTCAACTAGTTCTTATTAAAATAAACTTACTATAAATAAAAATAAACTAGTACCTAGTTCTTACTAACTAATTAGTACCTAGGAACTACGGCCCTAATTACCATCTAATTTGATGAAGCTAGGGGTGGAAAGTGGTAGCGGATATTCCAATTATCCAACTATAAAGTGAAATAAGTGGTCAAATTTTACTCGTTTTATTATTCATCTTAGAAATTTGATTCGTTTCCACCCTTAGATGAACCCTAACTCATTTGAGCCGCATCCACATCCGATTCGCTTCCACCCTTACATGAACCCTAACTAATTTGATGCAACTAAAATATAAAGAAACCCTAGGCAGAGGTAGGGGAGAGGGAGGAGCAGGCATGCTCACCTCGGGTGCCTACGACGAGGGAGGGGCAGGCGGCGACAAGGTCGGGGTCGGGGCTCGGGCACGCGGTGGATGGAGGCGTCGAGGTCGGGGTTGGGGGCGGCGTCCGGGGCGGCGTTGAGGTAGGGGGCGGGGGCGGCGTTGAATCTGGGGTCGGGGCGGCGTTGAGGGTGTGCGGAGAGCGTGCGGCGGCCGACGGGCGACAACGGCGGCGAGAGTGGAGAGCCGGATTTGGGGGAAGTTGCTGTGGGAAAGGACGAACCCCGTGGTTAAGTCAGAAGTAGCAGTAGCGCGTTCCAGAAAGCGCGCTACTGCTACGTTAGCTACAGCGCGTTCTGGGATACATGCTACTGCTACTCCTTTCTCTTTTGTCCCCTTTTTCATTTAGTTTTCTTCACATTTTTATTTTTTTTCCTTTCACCTTATTCTATTTCTTTCATTTTCAATTACCTTTCTATGTGCTTTCGATTAAATTTTATATCCTTTAGCAGTAGCGAGTTTAGATTAAAACGCGCTGCTACAAAGAAAGTAGCGGTAGCGCGGTTTGATATAGGTCGCTACTACTATGTGTAGCCTATCGGCTAAGCCGTGGGAATTTTAGTAGTAACATGTTTAGAAAAAGACGCGCTACTGCTAAAACTTTATCTACAGCGCGGTTTGCATAGGCGCGCTACTGCTACTTAGCACCAGCGTGCTTCTTTGACCCGCGCTACTGCTAAAGTTCTGTGTATAAGGTTTTCCCTAGTGGTGATCTTTTGTCCTACCCTCCCGTGGCAGTGCGGTCCTTACGGAAACTAAGGGATATTAAGGCCTCCTTTTAATAGAGAACCAGAACAAAGCATTAACACATAGTGAATAAATGAAGTCCTCAAACTACGGTCATCACCAGTAAGTATCCCGATTATTGTCACTTCGGGGTTAACGGATCATAACACATAATAGGTGACTATAGACTTGCAAGATAGGATCAAGAACACTCATATATTGATGAAAACATAATAGGTTCAGATCTGAAATCATGGCACTCACGCCCTAGTGACAAGCATTGAGCATAGCAAAGTCATAGCAACATCAACCTCAGAACATAGTGGACACTAGGGATCAAACCTAACAAAACTAACTCGATTACATGATAGATCCCATCCAACCCATCACTGTCCAGCAAGCCTACGATGGAATTACTCACGCATGGTGGTGAGCATCATGAAATTGGTGATGGAGGATGGTTGATGATGACGATGGCGATGGATTCCCCTCTCCGGAGCCCCGAACGGACTCCAGATCAGCCATCCCGACAGGTTTTAGGGCTTGGTGACGGCTCTGTATCGTAAAACATGATGATTTCTTCTCTTTGATTTTTTTTCTCCCCAGAACTCAATATATGGAGTTGGAGTTGGAGTCGGAGAGGCAACAAGGGGCCCACAAGGTACGGGGGTGCGCCCCCACCCTCGTGGGCAGGTGGTGGGCCCCCTGGCCTTCATCTTTTGCAAGTGTTTTTCTTATTTTCTGAAAAGTGGTTCCGTGAAGTTTTAGGTCATTCCGAGAATGTTTGCTCCTGCACATAAATAACACCATGGTAATTCTGATGAAAACATCATCAGTCCGGGTTAGTTCCATTCGAATCATGCAAGTTAGAGTCCAAAACAAGGGCAAAAGTGTTTGGAAAAGTAGATACGACGGAGACGTATCAGCTGTTCGGGTAGGCCAGTAGGCTTTGTGTGACAGCATGTTGTTTCTCGACATCCTTGAAATGGACACTATTTTTTGCATGACCTTATATGACGTATTCAAGCCACCATGCCAAGTTGGTCGGTTTTAGACAAATTTTGCGTTTTCTGCATTTTCCTTGGTAAGAAAAGATTGATAAATGGATGGATGCATACTGTGTCAAAAATTATTCAAACTTGACATGGATACCTACCATGGTCATGCACACCTACTTGCAAAGTTGGGGGGTCATTTAAAAAAGTGCAAAAGTAGAGCATGTTCAACCGAGGGTATCCGGGTGGGCCACAAGGCCATAAGACTCAGTGTGAGAGCATGTTGTGTTCCACATGCTTTAAGCCCTAAGTTTTGCCATGGACTTGTATAACCAATTTAAGGCACCATGCCAAGTTGTTTTAGTTTTCGACAAATTTTACATTTTATGGAGTTCTCTCTGTCAAGAAAGGCCGATAAATGGTTGTGCGTGTCACAACTTGCATAGAATGTCGAAATTATTAAAACCTAGCATGGATGCCTACCATGGGCATGCCGACCTCCTTGCAAAAGTTGGGGTCATTTAAAAAGGGCCAAAAGTAGGCCATGTTCAACGGAGAGTGTCCGAGTAGGCCACGAGACTCCATCTAAGAGCATATTGTTTCTCGCCAATCTTAAAATGGTTCCCTTTTTTATCATGACCTAGTATGACCAATTCAAGGCGCCATGTCAAGTTGTTTTTGTTTTCTACAAATTTTGCATTGTGTGGAGTTTTCTCAGTCAAAAAAGTGATAAATGGGTCGACGTGTCGCAACTTGCATATGGTGTAGGAAATCAATCAAACCTAGCTTGTATCCTTATCATGGGCATGCCCACCTGGTTGCAAAATTTGTGGTCATTTCAAGTATGTCCAAAAATAGACCATGTTGAACAGAGAGTTTTCGGGTTGGCTAGGAGGCCCAGTCTAAGAGCACGTTGTTTCTCCACATCCTTGAATGGACCCATTTTTTCCATGACCTTATCTAACAAATTGAAGATACTCGTGACAATAGTGCCACTCAGGACGACGCCAACAACCAGAAAGCTGGCAATGACAGCAACAACGACGATATGATCAATGAGACAAAGATGACCCTGAGGATAGCAACAACATGCCAGAGACTGAGGAAGATAGAAGGCTCAGGCCGGATGAATACGATCTCTTCGAGGAACCCCTTGAGGTACCTCTGCTAGAAATATTCCATGGAAGATTGGCCAGCATGGACAAAAGCATCAAGCAAAAGTCCTAGTGGCTTAAATCTGAACATGATGAACTTAATGAAGGATAGGTTGAGCGCCTCAGGGATGAGAAGGAACTTGACGACAATCTTGGGAAGGCCAGGGCTAATCAGTTCTACCCTCGAAGGATCCCGCTTTGTGTGACGCCCCTGATTCAATCGTACACTAATAATACACGCAAATGTGTACGATCAAGATCAGGGACTCACGGGAAGATATCACAACACAACTCTACAAATAAAAATAAGTCATACAAGCATCATATTACAAGCCAGGGGCCTCGAGGGCTCGAATACAAGAGCTCGATCATAGACGAGTCAGCGGAAGCAACAATATCTGAGTACAAACATAACTTAAACAAGTTTGCCTTAAGAAGGCTAGCACAAACTGTGATACAGATCGAAAGAGGTGCAAGCCTCCTGCCTGGGATCCTCCTAAACTACTCCAGGTCACCGTCAGCGGGCTGCACGTAGTAGTAGGCACCTCCTGAGTAGTAGTAGTCATCGTCGACGGTGGCGTCTGGCTCTTGGGATCCAACATCTGGTCGCAACGATCGAGTATAGAAAGGGGGGAAAGGGGGAGCAAAGCAACCGTGAGTACTCATCCAAAGTACTCGCAAGCAAGGAGCTACACTTCATATGTATGCATTGGTATCAAAAGGAATAAGGGTATCATATGTGGACTAAACTGCAGGATGCTGGAATAAGAGGGGGATAGCTAGACCTATCGAAGACTATGCTTCTGGTAACCTCCATCTTGCAGCAGGAGAGGAGAGTAGATGGTAAGTTCACCAAGTAGCATCGCATAGCATAAACCTAACCGATGATCCTCCACTCGTCGCCCTGTGAGAGAGCGACCACCAGTTGTATCTGGCACTTGGAAGGGTGCGTTTGATTAAGTATCCGGTTCTAGTTGTCATAAGGTCAAGGTACAACTCCAAGTCGTCCTGTTACCGAAGATCACGACTATTCGAATAGATTAACTTCCCTGCAGGGGTGCACCACATAACCCAACACGCTCGATCCCATTTGGCCGGACACACTTTCCTGGGTCATGCCTGGCCTTGGAAGATCAACACGTCGCAGCCCTACCTAGGCACAACAGAGAGGTCAGCACGCCGGTCTAAATCCTATGGCGCAGGGGTCTGGGCCCATCGCCCATTGCACACCTGCATGTTGCCTACGCAGCCGGTGAGCAGACCTAGCCTCCCTTAAACAAGAGTAGGCGTTCCAGTCCAACCCAGCGCGCGCCGCTCAGTCGCTGACGTCACGAAGGCTTCGGCTGATACCACGACGTCGAGTGCCCATAACTGTCCCCGCGTAGATGGTTAGTGCGTATAGGCCAGTGGCCGGACTCAGATCAAATACCAAGATCTCGTTAAATGTGTTATCTTGAAATAAACACGAACGCCGACCAGGGCCAGGCCCACCCCTCTCCTAGGTGGTCTCAACCTGCCTTGTCGCTTCGCCACAAAGATCCACTCAGAGGGCCGTCGGGAAAACGTCCTTTTGGACCCAATCCGTGAATCACTCGCGGGTACTCCTACGAGCCGACCCGTCTTTAGTCACCACAAGTATCATATATTATGTATATATGTATTTACCCGTGATCACCTCCCATGTGATCATGGCCCGATAGTATAGCATGGCAGATGGACAAGAAAGTATGGCCACTGATGATAAACTAGCATCCTATACTAAGCATTAGGATCGTAGGTAAAGGTATCAATAGTAGTAGCAAGGACAGGCTATGCATCAGGATAGGATTAACGGAAAGCAGTAACATGCTACACTACTCTAATGCAAGTAGTATAGAGAGTAGAGTAGGCGATATCTGGTGATCAAGGGGAGGGCTTGCCTGCTTGCTCTGGCAAGAGAGAGGGGTCGTCAACACCGTAGTCGTACTGGGTCGCAGCGGCGTCGACCTCGGTGTCTAGTGAGAGAAGAGGGGGAAGAAATAATGAATACAATGCAAACATATGTGTAACGATGCATGACAAAGCAAGGCGTGTTGCTAGGCGTGCCCTAACGAGGTACGAGGTGGTACCGGTGAAGGGGGGAAACATCCAGGAAATTATCCCCGGTGTTTCGCGTTTTCGGACAGACGAACCGGAGGGGGAAAGTTGCGTGTTTGCTATGTTAGGGATGCGTGGCGGACGAACGGGCTGCGTATTCGGATTTGTCTCGTTGTTCTGAGCAACTTTCATGTTGAAAATATTTTATTCCGAGTTACGGATTAAAAGATATATTTTCTAAAGATTTTATTAATTTCTGGAATTATTTTTAATTCAAAAATAATTGCTAAATTGCTAGGCGCACCCAGCACAGTGTACACAAAAGTGTACCCAGTGGCTGACAGGTGGGCCAGAGGGACCCAGTTGACCAGTCAACGTTTGACTGGTCAACAGGGGTGGGACCCCCTGTCATTGTCTGTTTTAGCTAATTAGAGTTTAGGTTAATTAGTTTAATTAACTCTTTAATTAATTTATTAATATTAATTAAGTTAATTAATTATTTAAGATTAATTAAGTTAATTAATTATTTAAGATTAATTAAGTTAATTAATTAATTATTTATTAAAAAAACGTTCTGGGCATGAGGCCTGAATAGAAGTGGCCCATCTAGCCTAACGGGCGCTGGGCGCGTGGCTAATGGGCATGGCCCAAACGGGCGCATGCCCGAGGGGCGCTGGGCACGCACACGTCGCACACCGGCGGCCAGAGCTAGGGGAGGCGGCGGAGGGGTGGCCACGGACCAGCTAGGCAAAGCGGGCGCAGGGGGGCGAGCCCGGCAGTAGAGGTAGCGGGGCGGAGGCGGACGCAGCGAGGTAGTAGCGACAGAAGCGGCAGAGGAGCTACAGCGAAGCAGAGCAGCGGCGGCTCGCGGCGCGTCGCAGTACGCGGGGGCGAGGCCAGGAGCGGCTAGCAGCAATAGCACGGTGCGGGCGCGCGGTCTTGCTGCAGGGGGGGCGACGCGAGGAGCAGCGGTGGCCGGTGTCGGGGCGCACGCGGACGGCGATAAGCGGCAGCGGCAGAGGGAGGCGGGCCTGGGGCGGACGGCACCGGTAGGGGCGCTACATGGGAAGGACCACCGGGAGCATGGCAGCAGGGGCAAGGAATGCCGCGGGTCGGCGCGCAGCGGGTTCTGGACGCAGGCGTGTGCGGCCGGGTGCGGGGAGCCGCACGGGAGGGGGTCGCTGGGCGCGGTCGAAGGCGCGGCGACCACACGTTGGCACGACAAAGGACGGTGCCAGGGCGCGTGCGGGACATGGGGGAAGAGAGGAGGGCGAGGCCCTCACCGCGGGCGTAGGGTCCGGGGCAATGGGTGTTGAGGAGGAGGATGGAGACGTCGTCGGCGTCGAGGAGGCAGGCCGGTGGGGGGGAGCGCTGGCGAGGGCCAGGCGGGGAGGGGGCGACGGCGACGTCGGGCATGCAGCGGTGGGGATCGACCCCGATCCAATCTGGATCGGGAGGGGGAAGAGGTGGCGTCGTGGGGGGGGGAGTGGGGCAACGGGGTGGTTAGGCTTTGGGGGAGGGAGTGGATAAGGGGTAGTGGGGGTGGCCGGCTGGGCCAATCGGCTGGCCCTTTGCCCAGTTGGGCTGGCCAGCTGGGCCACAATTGGCCCAGTGGGGGGGTCTTCCTCTTTTGTTTTTTTGTTGTTTCTTTTCTTTTTATTTATTTTCTTTTATGTTTTAAATCATTTTAAAACATCTAGGCATTTTATAAAAATGTGTTTGCTTTATTATAATTACCCTGGCATTTAACTACACACTCCGAACATTTTTGTTTCAACTTTTGAAAAACTTTTATTGTTGACTTTATTCTAATTTTTGAATTTTGAAGCAGTTTCAAATTAACCCGAGATTAACTACAGTGACAGAGGTGATGTGGCACCATTAACGTGAGATTACTGTAGCATGATTATCCGGGTGTTACAAATCTCCTCCACTACAAGAAATCTCGTCCCGAGATTTAGGAGGTAGAAGGAAACAGTGCAGGGTATTCATCGCGCAGGCGGTCCTCGCGTTCCCAAGTGGCTTCGTCTTCAGAGTGATTCGACCACTGGACTTTGAGGAACTTGATCGCCTTCTCACGTGTGCGGCGTTCAGCTTGGTCGAGAATGCGGACCGGATGCTCATTATAGGAGAGGTCCTGTTGCAACTCGAGCACTTCATGATCCACTGCTCGGATTGGATCCTTGAAGCAACGTCGGAGTTGTGACACATGGAACACACCGTGAACCTGAGAAAGGTTTGACGGAAGCTCCAGTTGATATGCCACTTTTCCACGCCTTTCGAGAATAGTGAAGGGACCGATATAGCGAGGAGCTAGCTTGCCCTTGATCCCGAAGCGGTGAGCACCCTTCATTGGTGTAACTCGAAGATAAGCCTTTTCTCCAGATTGATAGACCATGTCTTTGTGATGACGGTCATACTGACTCTTCTGACGTGACTGAGCAGTCTTGAGATTCTCGCGAATAATGCGGACTTGCTCTTCGGCCTGTTGGATAATATCCAGACCGAAGAGTGGATGTTCCCCAGTTTCTGGCCAGTTCAGAGGGGTTCGACACTTTCGTCCATATAGCACTTCGAAGGGGGACATCTTCAGACTAGCTTGATAGCTATTATTATAAGAGAACTCGGCATATGGAAGAGATTCCTCCCATTTCTTGCCGAATGAAATTACACAAGCTCGAAGCATGTCTTCAAGAACTTCGTTGACACGTTCAACCTGCCCTTGCGACTGAGGATGAAACGCCGTACTGAACGACAGATGAGTCCCCATAGCTTCTTGGAAACTTGCCCAAAATCTTGAAGTGAATAAGCTGCCACGGTCCGAACTGATAACCAGTAGAATACCGTGAAGTGAAACAATTCTGGACATGTAGAGAGTAGCAAGCTGACTAGCAGTGATTGTCTCTTTGACCGCCAGAAAATGTGCAACTTTCGAAAGCCGGTCAATGATGACAAGAATAGCATCATTACCTTTCTGCGATTTGGGAAATCCAGTAACGAAGTCCATTTCAACATGGTCCCATTTCCATTCAGGAATAGAGATAGGTTGCAGAGTTCCAGTAGGCCTTTGATGCTCTGCTTTGATACAGCGACAAACGTCACACTCAGCAACATAACAAGCAATGTCCTGCTTCATATTAGACCACCAGAATCTTTTACGGATGTCTTGGTACATCTTTGTACTACCAGGATGAATAGACAAAGGCGTATCATGAGCTTCTTTCATAACCTCTTTAGTCTGATCCAGGTTTTTCCTCGAACGTGGTACTACTAGGCGGCCTTTGAAGTACAAGGCACCATCATTAGCGATAGAGAAGAAGGAGGGCTTTCCTTCTGCTAGATGACGTTTAATCTTATGGACTTCAGAGTCATAACCTTGAATAGTCTTTATACCAGCTACGAGGCCTGGTACAACAACCAGGGTATTTAGAGAACCCTTAGTAACAACACGAAGATTCATCTTCTGAAACTCTGGGGGAGGGGGGCGAGTGCTCCAGGAGGAACAATATGAAGGTTCAGCTTTCTAAATTCTTTGACAAGTGAGGGCTGAACTTTGTGAACCTGGAGGTGATTGCAGTAAGACTTGCGGCTCAAGGCATCAGCCATTACATTAGCCTTGTCGGGGGTATAGGATATACCCACGTCAAAGTCTGCAACAGTCTCCATCCATCTCTGCTGACGGAGGTTCAGATCTGGCTGAGTAAACAGATACTTCAGACTTTGGTGGTCGGTGAAGATTTCACAACGATTACCGAGAAGGAAAGTCGCCACTGCTTCAGTGCATGAATGACAGCAGCAAGCTTGAGGTCGTGAACTGGGTAGTTTTCTTCGTGAGGGCACAGTTGACGAGAGGCATAAGCAATCACTCTGCGCTCTTGCATTAGGACACAGCCTAATCCTTGACGGGAAGCGTCGCAGTAAATGACGAAGTCCTTCTTAGTATCAGGTGGAGCAAGCACTGGGGCAGAAGTCAACTTGTCTTTGAGCGCCTGGAAACTTTCCTGACACTTGTCTCTCCATTCGAACTTGACACCTTTATGCAATAGATTAGTCAGAGGCCTGGCAATCTTGGAGAAGTTCTCGACGAATCGACGGCAATAGCTGGCGAGACCGAGAAAACTTCGGACTTGCTTGACATTCTTCGGAGGAGTCCAATCAAGAATAGCCTGAACTCGTTCAGGGTTGATGGCAATACCATCCTTGGAGATGACATGCCCAAGATAGGTTACTTCGGGGAGCCAGAATTCACACTTGGAATAATTAGCATACAGTTGATGCTCTCGAGCTTTTCCAGCACAAGACGAAGATGTTCAGCATGTTCTTCTTTGTTCTTGGAAAATACAAGGATATCATCCAGATAAACCATGACGAACTTGTCGAGGTAATCCATGAATATATAGTTCATCAGACGAGAGAAGGTGGTGGGAGCGTTCGTTAAGCCGAATGACATGATGGTGTACTCGTATGATCCATACCGGGTCACGAAGGCGGTTTTTGGGATGTCCTCTTCACGAACATGGATCTGGTGGTAACCCAACCTCAAGTCGAGTTTGGAGAACACTGAAGATCCAGCCAGTTGATCATAAAGATCATTGATCCGAGGAAGAGGATATTTATTCTGAATGGTAGCTTGGTTTATAGGACGGTAGTCTTGGACTAATCGGTTTGTCCCATCCTTCTTCTTAACAAAGAGAGAAGGTGCTCCCCAAGGACAGCAACTTGGGCGAATGAAACCTTTGACAAGAGATTTGTCGATTTCCTCCTTAAGCTCAATGAGTTCATGTGGTGGCATCTTGTAGGGTCGTTTGGCTATAGGGGTGGTGCCGGGTTTCAAGTCGATGATGAATTCGACAGCTCTAGCAGGGGGAATCTCTGGAAGTTCTTCTGGGAAGACTTCTTGGAATTCACGAACGACGGGAATGTTTTCAATGCCCTCGAGTGGTGTAGCGTTCAACGCATTCAAGGCATAAAGTCGTGCCTCGGCGTTCTGAACTAGATGAGCTTGGCAAGCAATTATTTCATCAGAAGGGTGTAGCAGATGGATGACCTTAGTGGCGCAAACTATAGAAGCAGTATGCGCTTTCAATCAATCCATTCCCAGAATGAGGTCGATGTTAGACGACTTCAGGATAATGGGAGAGGCATAGAATTCTAGCCCTTCGATTTCCACGGGGACGTCGATGCCAACCAGTGAGGTTTGACATTGTCCCACAGGGGTTTTTACCAATACCGAAGTGTTCATCTCCTCACATTTAACGTCATGCTTGTATGCAAAATCTTTTGACATGAATGAATGCGATGCTCCTGAATCGAATAAAACAGATGCAGGTACTGAATTTACGAGGAGTGTACCCATCACAGTAGCAGGCTGATCTTAAGCTTCATTAAGATCAACGTGGTTGGAATGAACACGGCCATAAGACCTGGCATTGTTGTTGCGAGGCTGGTTGTTTCCACGGCCAGCTACAGGGAGGGCAAGTTGATTCTGGTTCTGGTGGCATTCCCTAGCACGGTGTCCTGGTTGACCACACCTGAAGCACATACCATTATTGGGGGTGGGAACAAGAGCTTGTGGTGGTGGAGCTGGAAGTCTTGGCTGCCTAGTTGGTGGAGCAGGCAGACGAGGTGCAGCATAGGACTGCCTTGGGGCAGGTGCAGTTGGCTGGTACATGATGTTGGGAATCCATATCTTACGCTTCTGCGAGGACGGGCCTGAAGATGAGCCCGTGTTACGGTTGCGCCTATGAGAGCTCTGGTATTCCTGCAGACCAGTTTCGACATTGATGGCCTTGTTCACCAGGGTGGCGAAATCAGCAAGGTCATGCACTAGAAGTGCGAGCTTGATGTCAGCTTGAAGGCCATCACAGAACTTCTCATCTCTGCGTGCATCAGTTGCAATGTCCTCTTCAGCACAGCGGGACAAGTCCAGAAACTCCCGCTGATAATCTTCCACAGTTTTGTTGCCTTGGGTGAGGTTGCGGAACTCACGCTTCTTCCGGTCCATGACTCCCCGAGGAATGAAGCGAGCACGAAAGGCAGCTTGGAAGTTTGGCCAGGTGATGATTGTTCCAGCTGGCAGAGTATGCCTGTGGCTGTCCCACCATTGAGCTGCGTGTCATTTCAGGAAGAAAGAAGCAAAGGTGACGTAGCTGGCAGGGGCTACATCAGCAGACTCCATCTCATAGGTGATGTCACGGAACCAGTCATCAGCATCCAGAGGCTGAGTTGAGCTGCGGTACACAGTCGGGTTTAGGCGCATGAAATCTTGCAGAGTCACTTGGGTTGGCTGCTAGTTCATATTGGGGCGAGGAAACTGAGCCATAATATTCTCCATGAACTGACGATTCAGCTCAAACTGTTGCATCATCCCAGCCATGTACTCAGGCGATGGTGGGGCGTTGCCACCACGACCACGACCACCTGGTCTAACAATCCTGCTAATATATAACAGGAGTAGTTCAGCATTGAGAAATTGCGAGGACAAGAATCATTCCTGATGAAACATGCATAACGAAAGCAGCACGATAGATACTACATAGTAGTCGGCATATCTTAAAAAAGAGATCATGCATAGAGTTCGGTACACAAAGTTCATTACATAGGCGGCACACAGGCTCGCGGCGAATGCATCTAACACTAACAAGCAAGTCTACATTAGTCCCACGCGGTACTGCGGAGGTAGCTGTAGCCTGAAAGCTGGTAGTGTGGCATCGGGAACTCCACGTCGGCAACCTGGCGTCCGCGGGTACTCTGGTCCAGAACCCGACGCTCAAGTGGCAGAAGAGGACCAAGTGCGGGAGAGTAGCCTCCCACATCTGGCCAGCCGACGCCCTGGGGCATCACGATCCTGGCTGGGTAGATCGCAGAATGCGACAGCTCTCTGGATCTGACAAAGGGGTGCAACATCGTCAGAGCACGGTAAAGGTGCTGACGAGTGGTGTACAACTCGTGGCGAAGAGCTCGGTTAGCTCTATCTAGCCCATCAGCATGCAGAACCAGGTTCTGATGGTAGAAGGGCTCTCGGGTGACAGTGGAGTAGGCAGCAGTGTAGTATCCCTCCGCACCAACATCGGATGCGATAGCAATGTGCCTGAAGGGGGAGCCCTCCAACTCCTGATACTCAACACGAAGAAGTGTCAGAGCAGCATAAGCAACATCGTGGACCGCCATATCAATAGTCACTCCGACACCATGAGCAGTGTGTAGCATGGTAGTGGAGTCATACTCCCGAGAGTAGTGGTGGATGATGGCACGGTACTGCTCCTCGTTGAAGTCCTGATACTCCTCATAGACTGTGTACTCAGGGTGCCAGCGATAACCCAGATAGGTCATCATCTCAATCAACACAGCAGGTGATCCTGAGGCACCAATGGCCGTCGTGTGGCGCACGACCTGCCTCGTGGGTTCCATCTGAAAACAAAGATGTTTTCATAGGAGTCAAATGACAATTGGATAATGTTCAATATACTACTCTAATGAATAGCTAGGGCTTATCCAACTTTGGGGTGAACGTGGTCACGGGATCCTAATATTAAAGTTAGTAAAATCGTTTAACCCAAGAAGAAGAGAGTTCAGAGTCCCAGAGTAAGTATCGAGGAGTAGAAGATCCTAATACCACCCAGATGGTGACGTGGGCCCGTAAGGCACACAACCATGTTAGTAAAAGTTTTTGTAATGTCTAGACTCGACTTCGGCCAAGGAGTGTGGAAGGGGGATTCCTACAGGCAGTCGGCTCTGATACCAACTTGTGACGCCCCCGATTCAATCGTACACTAATCATACACGCAAATGTGTACGATCAAGATCAGGGACTCACGGGAAGATATCACAACACAACTCTACAAATAAAAATAAGGCATACAAGCATCATATTACAAGCCAGGGGCCTCGAGGGCTCGAATACAAGAGCTCGATCATAGACGAGTCAGCGGAAGCAACAATATCTGAGTACAGACATAAGTTAAACAAGTTTTCCTTAAGAGGGCTAGAACAAACTATGATACAGATCAAAAGGGGCACAGGCCTCCTGCCTGGGATCCTCCTAAACTACTCCTGGTCGCCGTCAGCGGGCTGCACGTAGTAGTAGGCACCTCCTGAGTAGCAGTAGTCGTTGTCGACGGTGGTGTCTGGCTCCTGGGCTCCAACGTCTGGTCGCAATGATCGAGTATAGAAAGGGGGGAAAGGGGGAGCAAAGCAACCGTGAGTACTGATCCAAAGTACTCGCAAGCAAGGAGCTACACTACATATGTATGCATTGGTATCAAAAGGAATAAGGGTATCATATGTGGACTGAACTGCAGGATGCCGGAATAAGAGGGGGATAGCTAGACCTATCGAAGACTACGCTTCTGGTAACCTCCATCTTGCAGCAGGAGAAGAGAGTAGATGGTAAGTTCACCAAGTAGCATCGCATAGCATAAACCTAACCGATGATCCTCCCCTCGTGGCCCTATGAGAGAGCGACCACCGGTTGTAGCTGGCACTTGGAAGGGTGCGTTTTATTAAGTATCCGGTTCTAGCTGTCATAAGGTCAAGGTACAACTCCAAGTCGTCCTGTTACCGAAGATCACGGCTATTCGAATAGATTAACTTCCCTGCAGGAGTGCACCACATAACCCAACACGCTCGATCCCATTTGGCCGGACACACTTTTCTGGGTCATTCCCGGCCTCGGAAGATCAACACATCGTAGCCCTACCTAGGCACAACAGAGAGGTCAGCACGCCGGTCTAAATCCTATGGCATAGGGGTCTTGGCCCATCGCCCATTGCACACCTGCACGTTGCGTACGCGGCCGGTGAGCAGACCTAGCCTCCCTTAAACAAGAGTAGGCATTCCAGTCCAACCCGGCGCGCGCCGCTCAGTCGCTGATGTCACGAAGGCTTCGGCTGATACCACGACGTCGAGTGCCCATAACTGTCCCCGCGTAGATGGTTAGTGCGTATAGGCCAGTGGCCAGACTCAGATCAAATACCAAGATCTCGTTAAATGTGTTATCTTGAAATAACCGCGAACGCCGACCAGGGCCAGGCCCACCCCTCTCCAAGGTGCTCTCAACCTGCCTTGTCGCTTCACCACAAAGATCCACTTAGAGGGCCATCGGGACAAACGTCCTTTCGGACCCAATCCGTGAATCACTCGCGGGTACTCCTACGAGCCGACCCGTCTTTAGTCACCACAAGTATCATATATTATGTATATATGTATTTACCCGTGATCACCTCCCGAGTGATCACGGCCCGATAGTATAGCATGGCAGACGGACAAGAAAGTATGGCCACTGATGATAAACTAGCATCCTATACTAAGCATTAGGATTGCAGGTAAAGGTATCAACAGTAGTAGCAAGGACAGGCTATGCATCAGGATAGGATTAACGGAAAGCAGTAACATGCTACACTACTCTAATGCAAGCAGTATAGAGAGTAGAGTAGGCGATATCTGGTGATCAAGGGGAGGGCTTGCCTGGTTGCACTGGCAAGAGAGAGGGGTCATCAACACCGTAGTCGTACTGGGTAGCAGCGGCGTCGATCTCGGTGTCTAGCGAGAGAAGAGGGGGAAGAAACAATGAATACAATGCAAACAGATGCGTAACGATGAATGACAAAGCAAGGCGTGTTGCTAGGCGTGCCCTAACGCGGTACGAGGTGGTACCGGTGAAGGGGGGAAACATCTGGGAAATTATCCTCGGTGTTTCGTGTTTTCGGATAGACAAACCGGAGGGGGAAAGTTGTGTGTTTTCTATGCTAGGGATGCGTGGCGGGCGAACGGGCTGCGTATTCAGATTCATCTCATCGTTCTGAGCAACTTTCATGTTGAAAATATTTTAATCCGAGTTACGGATTAAAAGATATGATTTTCTAAAGATTTTATTAATTTCTGAAATTATTTTTAATTTGAAAATAATTGCTAAATTGCTAGGCGCACCCAGCACAGTGTACACAAAAGTGTACCCAGTGGCTGACAGGTGGGCCAGAGGGACCCAGTTGACCACTCAACGTTTGACTGGTCAACAGGGGTGGGACCCCCCCTATCATTGACTGTTTTAGTTAATTAGGGTTTAGGTTAATTAGTTTAATTAAATCTTTAATTAATTAATTAAGCATACTTAAGTTAATTAATTAATTAAGATTAATTAATTATTTAATTAATTATTTATTTTTTAAAACATTCTGGGGCATGGGGCCTGAATGGCAGTGGCCCATCTAGCCTAACGGGTGCTGGGCGCGTGGCTAATGGGCATGGCCCGAACGGGCGCATGCCCGAGGGGCGCTGGGAACGCACACGACGCACGCCGACGGCCAGGGCCAGGGGAGGCGGCAGAGGGGTGGCCGCGGACCGGCTGGGCGGAGCGGGCGCAGGGGGGCGAGGCCCGACAATAGAGGTTGCGGGGCGGAGGAGGACGCATCGAGGTAGTAGCGACAGAAGCGGCAGAGTAGCCGCAGCGAAGCAGAGCAGCGGCGGCTCGCGGCGCATCGCAATACGCGGGGGCGAGGCCAGGAGCGGCTAGCAGCGATAGCACGGTGCGGGCGCGCGGTCTCGCTGCAGGGGGGGCGACGCGAGCAGCAGGGGTGGCCGGTGTCGGGGCTCACGCAGACGGCGATAAGCGGCAGCGACAGAGGGAGGTGGGCCCGCGGCGGAGGGCACCGGCAGGGGGGCTACACGGGAAGGACGACTGGGAGCATGGCAGCAGGGGCAGGGAACGCCGCGGGTGGCGCGCAGCGGGCTCTGGACGCAGGCGTGTGCGGCGGGGTGCGGGGTGCCGCACGTGAGGGGGGGTCGCTGGGCGCGGTCGAAGGCGCAGCGAGCACGCGTTGGCACGGCGAAGGACGGTGCCAGGGCGCGTGCGGGGCATGGGGGAAGAGGGGAGGGTGAGGCCCTCACCGCGGGCGTAGGGTCCGGGGCAATGGGTGTTGAGGAGGAGGATGGAGACGTCGTCGGCGTCAAGGAGGAAGGCCGGTGGGGGGGAGCGCAGGCGAGGTCCAGGTGGGGAGGGGGCGCTGGCGTTCGGCGGCGACGTCGGGCGCGCAGCGGTGGGGATCGACCCCGATCCAATCTGGATCGAGAGGGGGGGGAGGTGGCGTCGTGGGGGGGGAGTGGGGCGATGGGGTGGTTAGGGTTTGGGGGAGGGAGTGGATAAGGGGTAGTGAGGGGTGGCCGGCTGGGCCTTTGCCCAGTTGGGCTGGCCAGCTGGGCCACAATTGGCCAAGTGGAGGGGGGTCTGCCTCTTTTTTTTTGTTGTTGTTTCTTTTCTTTTTATTTATTTTCTTTTTTGTTTTAAATCATTTTAAATCATCTAGGCATTTTATAAAAATGTGTTTGCTTTATTATAATTATCCTGGTATTTAACTGCACACTTCGAACATTTTTGTTTCAACTTTTGAAAAAGTTTTATTGTTGACTTTATTTTAATTTTTGAATTTTGAAGTGGTTTCAAATTAACCCGAGTTTAACTACAGTGATAGAGGTGACGTGGCACCATTAACGTGAGATTACTATAGCATGATTATCCGGGCGTTACACTTCCAGAGCTAGACGAGGAGGCCAAGGACAGCGTGCTATCTAAGTGCGAGTGGGCCGAGAAGCCCGACTGCCCTCCTCAAGGCCGAGATAGGCAAGTAGGTGGGTACAAAAATCTTCCCGAAGCATCCTGGTGCCTAGGCGGAATAGAACCACCACAGCCCTTCAAGAAATACGGTCTGAGGGAGAAATTGCCGTTAAGGTCAGAAGCTCCACCTTGATCAATCTACAAATCTAGGGAATGTCCACATAATGGACAGGCAAACCACATACTTTTGAAAACAATTATCAATATTTTGAAATGCGAACATTCCTTAAATTTGTGAAAAAAGTTTGGAAAATGAGAACATTAAGCTCCACCTTAATCAATCTACAAATTGAAAAGATTCACAAATTTAAGAAAGAGTTCACAGTTCGAAATTATAGCAGGTGGAAGTAATCCAAGAGTTCAATAGTTGGAATTCTACTTCATGCACCTATATTTTGAAGGCTAAAAAAAGAAAAATAAATAAATGGGCCAAGCCGCGGACGGAGAGGTGTGTGCGCCGGTTTGTGTGACGCTACTTCCTATACAACGGGAGCTCCTAGTCAGCGCTTGTTGCACCAGTGAGTGGACGCAACACTCGCACACCACCTTTCATGGGGCCGGCCGAACTACACGAGCGATCGACCCTCGCCCGTGAGGAGCATACCCCCGATTGGTTCTTCGTGGTTCAACAAGTTGACCATTAACCGTTGACTTTCAACAAGTGGTTCATCTTTTTGGAAAAGTTTATGGATTTGAAAAAAAGTTTCTGGATTTGCAAAATGTTCACAAATTGAAGAAGACCATGAATAGAAAAAAAATTCACGGATTTTGGAAAAAATTTCCAAGGATTTGGAAAAAGTTTATCGATTTTGAAAAAGTCCATCGACTTTGAAAAAAATCACACATTTTAACAAAGGCTCATCGATTTTTTTAAAAAAGTTCATCAATATTGAAAAGAAGTTCACAATTTTAAACAATTTAACCAATTTTTAGAAAATATTCACAAAATTGAAATAAGTTTATTGATTTTTAGAAAAAGCTAAATTGACAAAGTTTGCACATTGCAATTGAAAAAGGAAAACAAAAAAGGTGCAGAAAAAAATAAAAATAAAACCCGACAAAAAACTGTTTGAAAAAACGAGAAATGAAATGGAAAAAAGAAAAAAGAAAAAAGAAAAAGAAAGGAAGGAAGGAAGGAGAAAAGTGCGATAGAGGTATTTAATAACATCAATTCAGGTTGGCTCTTTCTTTAGCACATGAATCCTGGCATTGCTTGTATTTCTTTTTGCGATATAAAATATATAAAAACACGAGCATTATTTGAGAGTGACAGTTAAGGAGGTCAATATCCTACTCGACCAAACGTCATCAACATATCTATCTATCTATCTATCTATATCTATCTATCTATCTATCTATATCTATACCTATACTAATTATAGACTCCCAAAAAGTTACCACGTTAATTAGAAAATACTAACCGTTCATCCGGTGGGACCAAATTTTTACGGTGTGGATTAACTCATATAATCCTTGACTAACAAGATTAATCATAGGGCCCACAATCCTGCCACGATTGTAGAGACGAAAACCGGCCTTTAATCATAGGGCCCACAAGGCTTCCACGGTTGTAGAGATGAAAACCAGCCTTCACGCAACAATGAATCTAGATAAACGATCCAGCCAGCCAAACCTCTCCCCAATTCCATTGGTTCTAAGCGAATCAACCTGTGGTTGAGTTGGTTAGGTGGACAGTGGTATCCCCAACCCACCAGGGTTCAAATCCTGGTGCTCGCATTATTCCTGAATTTATTTTAGGATTTCCGGCGATGCGCTTTCAGTGGGAGGAGACGTTCCCGTCGACGACGAGACGCCTATGGTGACTTCGTAAATCTCAAGATGATATGCCGGCTCAGTCTCTCGGAGGTGCTCATAGGGGTAGGATGTGCGTGCGTGCGTTCATAGGGGTGAGTGTATGCGCGTGTATATAAGCACTTGTGTCTGTACTGATGCTCAAAAAAAAATTCCATTGGTTCTAAACTCTGCCCCGAGAAGGATTGGCTGCAATCCATCTTCATTGGTCTAGCGGAGATGGAGATCCTTTCAATCTCCTCAGCTTCCATGCCAGGTCAAATTGCAACCCACGATGGACGATGCCGTGGAGAAGGAGGTGCATCAATAAGAGTTTGAGTTGGATTGAACAACCACCATAGTTGCTGAGGCCGTAGGCCGCAGATTGGAGGAAGTACGGCAGTCTTATGGCGCTGCGGCCCTTAAAGGGAAGAACAACAATGGATTCCTCTAGGTGTTCTCTTGATTTCCTCCTCTTACTAATATCATGAACAACAACAGATCCTCCTGGGAGATTGTACCAATTAAATCTACATGAGGATCCTCTCCTGGAGGAAGGTAAGTGCCTCTGTAACTTTTACAGAAGAATTTGAGGAGTAGCAGAAGAGGGGGGTTGATCACGCAAGTAGTTCACTAGACATGTCATGCTAAGTCTGGCTGACAACGACGTCACCTGGTGTTGAGTAGCAACAAGATAGTAGTGGCAGTCAGCAATCCACGGGCCTAAGCCAGAGCAGTAGCAGCAATTATCTCATGCATCCACCCATGCTACCTGAATCAGATCGAATAGATGCCATTGTTGGGAAAGCTGCAGAGCCAAACGACTATGGTAGACTGATTGCAGTAGAGGTAATTAAGGAGCTAGCAAGGATGCAATAGGTTTGTATTTTTAGTGATTATTATGATGTTGTGAGACATGGTCTCAAAGAACAAGTAAAACCTTAGAGTTTCGTTTTGAGGATTTAGATGATAAGTGTTTTGTTTCAGACCTATCTAGATACGTATTAATACGATGGTTAAGTTTTGTGGGTGCCATACAATACAGTTAGGGGATTCAGTACAAGAAAGATGTGGCCTTACTTCTGGCTTGTGCAGAGTGAACTCAAGAACCTCTACTTATTTTGTTGGAAACTGAATTAGTCGTTTTGTAGCGTTTCTTCAGTCTACATCTCTGTGCTTCTTAAATCTTATAGGAAAAACTACAACTTTGTAGTTGGATCTGTACTTTCAGTTTTATGCTTACCCAATTATCCAATAGGACACGTGCACAAACCATACTCTGTTCTGGTGATTTTTTTTCTTTATAGTGTTGTCTGCACTTTTGTTTTATATATTCTTATTTGCAGACATGGAATGTATATGCATACACAAGGTCAAAAACATGGCACCTTAGCAGCATGTATTTTAAGCAATACGGGAGATCGAAAAAGATGCTCAATTTAACCTCATGGTAAAGCTGAACGGCAATCTGTTCACCTCCTCGATAGTGTTAAAAAGTAGCTCTGTATGGAAAACAGAAAATGTCAAGTTTTGTCATCTTCATGTCGTCCTATTTCTCCCCATATTATGCAGCAAGTGCTAACTGTTACTGTTGCTTTCGTCCCTAGAGACTAAATCGGCGGTTGGTGCATGGTTTCTCATGTAAAGAAACCATTGTAGTGAAAGGTTTTTAAGTTTAGTTCCTGATTCACAGTGCTTACCTTGATGTTGTTCAGATCAAGTTTCAGCCTTCTTACGTTGTAGATTGTTTACAGTTTCTACGCTGGGCTAAAAACTTGTAGGTCCAAAGGTGTGTGAGAAACCATCCGTATGGTCTCGGGTCAGGGTTATTTTGAGGTAATCATATGTTAGTTGCAAACTAGATTAACTAAGCATATATAGGTGGTTATATGATCTCATAGACCTTCAGAAGTTGCTATTGTCTGTTCTAGGCCGCATCATATTGGTTAAAGTATCAGAGAAGGTAACACGTTTGACTTACTATTGCTCACTACTCCCTCGGTAAACAAATATAAGTGTGTTTAGATTACTAAAATAGTGATCTAAATGCTCTTATATTTCTTTACAGAGGGAGTATTAAATATTTACGTCTGTTCTTTTGTTTTGGAAAGTGTTGTCCCAATGAATGCCCAAAAAAACGTTTCTTTTCAAGAGCCTGGATTTTTCTTCTGAGAAGTTTCTATATACACTTAAATAGACAGAACTTTTATACAAAATATTAGTGTATTCACTACAAGCTCCTTTTATAAGCTACGAGTAATCTTTTTTCCATCTAATATAAGAATCATTGTATTTTGTGTTTTGGCTATACATTTTGCCTATAGGTTCACGTACTCCATTTATTCTATTCTATTGGTTCCTCTAAATGTGTCATGGATAACATGAACTTCATTAGCACAAGCTTACAGATTGAAAAATAGGTCACCTCATCAATCAAAGAGTAGACAAAGTAGCAGGTATGTAATGTTTATTTTGCTTTATGTTGTGTTGTTTTGGTTCAGACTACAAAAATTGCTTTATATAGATGTTTCAAACAAACAGTGCACTCCTAAAATTTGACCTTTGTTATGCATGATGGATGATTCACAGCATTCTGAATATGGGTGTCCAGCTATACTGCCTTCTTTATATGCTTCTATATTATCCCCTGGTATTAAAGAGTGCTTAGTTAACAATTTGCAAGATAATTGTTGATCATAACTTACCTGAAAAATAATATTACGGAAGCTTAATTATAAATCGCTACTCTGGATTTGAAGACATTGATAATTACAAGCATCCGATGTTCAAGATAGATAGATTTCTCGAGAGAACGATCTTCATTGTTGTTGCACATCAGTATCTCATAAGGTACTTTTTTTCAAAGTTTGTATATGTATTGCAATAATGCCAAATCTACCACATTGATACGATCTCCTCATATCAGAACTTCGCATGCAAGAAAAGAAATCAGGTTATGGCAGCATATGATTCTCGCATTAGTTTTTCTGTTGTGAATTTCTGTAATTTTCTACTTATGTGCTAATAAGGCTTTTAAGTGCATTAATATTTCAAGGATATTTCCTGCAGGTGTAGCAAGCTATTTGTGATGTCCAGAGCATGCAGTGAGTGAGATTGATCAATCATGCATGCTAACTTAAAATCAAAACTTAAGGAACCACATTTTGATTCAAAAAGATTTTGATGGGGCTACGCTTAGAGACATTTCATTCACGTTATTTCATTCTAAATGTTTATTGAAAACTCCATAGCTTATTTCCACTCTCCAATTTAATTGTCTCATAGTGTTAATCATATTTCCATGGTGCATAATTATTAGTTGGGAGATATTCAAAAGTTGCATTCCAAGTTCTAATATATTTTGAACTCCTGCTATATTAACAGAGAAAGATCTTCGATTATTTCAAAATTCATGTTTCCAAAATCACTAGACCGTGCACATGCACGGGTTGACGACTAGTTATCATTATTCTTCAGGAAAAAGAAGCATGCAGCAGCGTTTGCCTGCTCTCCGTTCAGTTCCGATGACCACTAGGTGGGATACCGCAGTACGTGCACTGGCATCCGTCGGAAACGCACTCGCCCACCGAGGTGCCGCTGATGCGGTCCTGGCAGTACTGCATGCACTTGTCAGGATTGCATATGCCGGGGATGGTCGGGAGCACCTTGCAGTCCATGGGGGTCACCGTCGCAGTGGCACCACCGCCGTTAGCCGTCACCACCTCTGTCACCACATCTATGGATCGAACAGCGCACACAGAGAAGTTAGCGAGAGGCATATATATTACTCCAGTTTGTGTTACTTGAAAAGTTGAAACTAATAACGCACGTAGATATGCCAACGTGAGTCGGTGAGTGGATATGCATACCTGAACAGAGCACCACAATGGCGAGGGCTAGTAGCATCGTGTAGAACGGCCTCATCCTGACTTCGCGAGCTTGTTTGGGGAGTGCTGAGAGACCTAGCGAAGGTTACAGACTGCTGGGATGTGTATTATTCAGCTAGTGGTTGCCGGACGAGCTAACTGAATTCGCATGGTTGTTTATAATGCAAAGAACAGGCATGCTATTTTTGGAAACAATTTAGTTCGAGGCTTTAGATGGAATACTCCCTCTGTAAAGAAATATAAGACTAAACGCTCTTATATTTTTTACAGAGGGAGTACTTCTCAAAAAGAAAGGTGTAATGTAATTAAGGGTGGCAATCATATACTCCCTCCATTTTTGTATAAAGGCCACAAACTCAGATTACAAGTATCAATGTAAAATTTAATGCCTACTTTACAAGTCAATTTTTTTCTAGTTTACTGGAATCATTAATACTCCGCATGCATGCAAAGAAACTGAGTGGAGGAAGTAGCTCACTGTCATTATGAGTGCATGCATGCAAGTATTAAACATGTTGTTAGTACGAGAAAATATCATTAACTTTGCGTCGATTACTTTTTGTGGCCTTGTATAGATGCAAAATGTATATTCCATAGTGGCCTTGTATATAAAAATGAAGGGAGTATTTTTTATCGACTGCATATCCGTACTTGTAGTTAGAGTACTAAATTAGTAGTTTTCCACACAAGGAGTAACAAATAATTATTTGTTTGAATAAAATTGCAAGTAATCAAGGAAGGCCTTTATGTGGTCACCAGGATATGCATAATACTCTACATATGCACACCTATATATAGATAATTATAATGTATGCATTTATAGTGTTCCCAAAAAAGTATGAATTCATTGTTTGCCAAAATGAAATGTGTATACTGTGGAAATTACATTTACACTTTTTGGCAGGGAAATCAAAGCATCAGAACATTTGAACGTTGGTGCACAACGGCGTTTAACACATGCTACACCTTCGATGATATCATGGCCCCTTCTTGTTATAATTCTTTTTTTAGGATCAATTATAGTTCTTCTCGAAGGACCATGAGGGATCCACTCATCCTTTCACATGTCTATACTGTTACTATCATAGACACGCCAATATATGACCTTTTTTGACAGTTTTGATCCTTTCACATATGCTCTGCCTTGTATAGGAGCTACCTTTTTCGCCTCTGCATTCGAAGGGTCTCCAGAAGGGTACTATCTTTCTCGTAGCACCATAGCACAAAGAGAATCTACGTTCTCGATTAATCACCACGCCCGTTCAGCAAACAGAGCAAGGTTGAGGCAATGTACTCCCCCTGTTTCTTTTTACTCCACATATAAGATTTGGTCAAAGTCAAACTACATAAAGTTTGACCAAATTTAAATGAAAAAATATGAACATCTACAATATTAATACTATACAGTATGAAAATACATTTTGTGATGCATCTGATAATATTGATTTCATATTGTCAATGTTTATATTTTTTAATATAAAGTTAGTCAAACTTTACAAAGCTTGACTTTGATCAAACCTTATATGCAGAGTAAAAAGAAACGAAGGGAGTATATCTCTGAACCACTACTCATTTTTGGAATGTACATTTTCACCATGATATACAGTGCATCTTTTTCCGGTGTGTTTGCCATCACCCCACCAATATTGTGACATCACGTTGCGGAGCCTTTTCGGGCCCCCGGAAGCCTCTCATCACACTCCCAACCAACAAACCACACACCTCACGCCAACCCGATGCACAGGAAGCGTGGCATGCATATATCTCGGAGCATGCGATGGGTAGCTAGTGGTACGGTACATTTTCTTTAGGGAAGCGGTATGGCACAATTGGTCTCTCGATAACAGGATCTACAACCATTCATGTATCTTCGACATCTGTACCTCAAAACAGACATCTTAAATATTTTCCAACATATTCGGATGTGCCCGCAGACAACGCTAATAGAGCTAGCCATCCAACCTTGTGCATCAAATGTCTGTCCAAGGTCCGGCCTCCTTAGTTTGACACGCATATATAGATCAATGTAGCAATTTAATATGAAGTGCAAATATATGCAATTATAATCAAACCACTTCGGATGTGTCAAATGTTAAACTTGCAAGTTTGGCTGTCCGTGCAGAAAATCTCATTTTTTTTGTCTCCCAAACCAGCTGTCTGTGCCAAATCCTTTGCTGTACGGTAGACTCCTCCAAGTCGGCCGCCAAGCGCTTGAACATTATAGCATAGTAGGCTTGCACGATCTTCACCGCATCGGGATCCAAGTCCAACATCTTCATGGTCAAAAATTTTGTTGTCCTCCAAAGCGGTCGTGAGCTCAACCTTCTTCTCTTGGAGCTTGACCAACTTCTCTTGCACAATGATGAACTTGTCAAACCTCTCGGTCTTCTTTTCCTGTTTCACGTCAATGCATTTGATGCATGTGTCTCTTCCTTCGGCATGATGTCTTCGAACCTCTCTGTCATCTTGGTTGTCGCACCTTCTCGCTTCTTCTTCTTCTCCTCCCACTTCCTCCCCCGGTTCCTAGCCATTGTACGTTGCTGGTTCAAATTCAGCATGTTCTCGACAAAAATATGGATGCTTTCGAACAACACAAGACCTTCCACCACGGCGAGATGACGACCATCATATCAACTTATTGCCAGGTGTGCGTGCAATGCTTGTGAAGCCTTATCGCTACACTTCACAGCAGAAAGATGAAATCAAAAAACAAGTACGAGCAATGCTAGAACAAGGGATCATTCAATGCAGTCACAACCCGTTTGCTTTGCCTGTGCCGTTTTTTAACATATTACCTACATAGACTCTCATACATACGCACATACACTCACCACAATGAACGCACGCACGCACACCCTACCTCTGTGAGCACGTCTGAGAGACTGAGCCGTCACACCATCTTGGGATTGACGAAGTCGCCACAGACGCCTTCATAGTATATGGAACATCTTTTCTCACTGAATGCACATCGTCGGAAGGCCTGAAATAAATACAGGAAATGCGAGCACCCATGTCAAGTCTAGGATAACCGTGATGGGCTAGGGATATCACTGTCCTCTTAACCATCCAATCACAGGTTGGTTCGCACTTCGCCTGTGTTGTTGGTGCGCAAGAAAGATAACACCTGGCGATTTGCGTCGACTATAGGCAGCTGAAGGCAGTGACAGTGAAAGACAAATTTCCCATGTCGATTATTGACGAACTGCTGGACGAATTGGACGGCCCAACATTCTATACCAAGTTAGATTTGCGCCCGGGGTACCATGAGATACAAATTGCTGCAGGAGATGTACCAAAGTCCAAAGACAGCATCCTGCACTCACCACAGACACTTCGAATTCAAGGCAATATACATTTGGTCTCACGGCTGCACCTGTAACCTTTCAACCAGCCATGAATGTGGTATTTTCACCCTTGCCGCGTCGTTGTGTGCTAGTATCATTATAAAATATTTCTCCGCAAAAAAAATCATTACAAAATATGTTTTTATACCATATATAATTGATATAGTGTATACTTTATCATGAATATTCATGGATCTATGAAACATAAAAAAGTTTGACTCAAGGCAAACCTAAAACTTCCAATAATTTAAAACGATGCAAGTATTATGTGTTTAGATGCAAATACGTGTGATCATAACGCCCGGAAAGACGGAGTAGGAGGAGTTGTACTCATTGGTCTACCCAACGCTCGACACAAACTAGAAGAATATAAATCATCACATGGTATTGTTACTAAAAATGAAAAAAATGTGATTTTGGAACAATTGTCTGAGATAAAAAATAGGATTTCTGTTGAACAACTCTCGTCTTAACACATATACAAAAACAGGAGTATTATTTGAGAGTCACAGTGAAGGAGGTCAATATCCTACTCGACCAAAGGTCATCAACATAGAAAAGAACCATGCAGTGTTGGGAATATGAGCAAATTACTACGAGAT
Source organism: Triticum urartu (assembly GCF_056163025.1). Taxonomy (NCBI): domain Eukaryota; kingdom Viridiplantae; phylum Streptophyta; class Magnoliopsida; order Poales; family Poaceae; genus Triticum; species Triticum urartu. The sequence continues at coordinate 70,150,372 of NC_141879.1, read as the reverse complement.
TTAATCCGAATAAACAGAAAATAAATCATGGCAGCACTAGCAGAGATTAAACTAATCATGCGAACTAGCATAGTAGATGAACATATCACATCTAGGGCACATACTAGAAACATGAATTCTACCATGATCTCGAACAAGAAGGATAGCATCACATACGGTGCAGCATGAGAAGCACCGCCGGCGTTGAGGTTGTCGGCCATGTCATTGAGGATAAGGATGCCGAGGTCGGGGAAGAAGTCGTCGTTGGCGAAGACGTCGCTGCCAGCAGTCGCGTGAGTGCGCTCCCCAAAAATCCGACTGTCCCTCTCCCGTAAAGGATCGTGAGAGGAGGGGTTCCAGAGGCCTGTTGTCCCTTCTTGCGGTGCACGCCGGAAGGAGGCATGGAGAAGACTTGCGTGGAAGCGCAATGTTCTGGAACGGTGGTGCGAAACTATACGATACGGCGGCGGCTAGGGTAGACGTCTTCCTGACTATATAGTGCGGGCCGGGTAGGTCGTGGGAGTAAACCCCATCCGAGTCGCGATCCAAAAGAATCAAAAACGGTTCAGTAATTAACGCGTCCATTAGTTATTAATTAATGACTCATTAATTTCCCTGAGCAGCAAAAATATAGACAACATGCACAGCTCTGTCCTCGGCTCGGCTCAAGCCCGCAACCCGAAGCGCGTCGTGATGTGGAGAGCAAGGAGGAGGAGCACGCGTGTAGTCTCCTCTTCTCATGCTCATACAAGTGGTAGAAGAGCTCACCTTATAACGAGGTGCAACTCTCACTCAACTTTCATGGTGGGACTAAACTTTAGTCTCACTCACTCCACTCACATCTGTGCATGAATGGGCCAAGAGAATTTCAGAATTTTAGTTGGGCTTTGGGCCAAAGGCCTACTAGCAAAATTCCACAAAGTCTCATTGGCACATTTCATCATTTGTTCCAAAACATTGTTTATATACCGTTGCTCAGTGGAGACTATAAAGTTGAACTTCCACTCAGAGATTTATACTACACTAGATCACAACTTGAATAGTGAACTATGACTTGAACTACAAGTTTTCTGCGAGACTAGTTTCACACAAATTCTTGACCGATACTGGGCAGCCATAAGGCTTCCCCGCGGGTGGAGCATATACGTCATACTAGAGGGCCATTCATGAATTTATTAGAGAACACCCAATTCTCACAAACTGCGACGTTAACAGTCAAATTCATATAGGTGTGTTCCTCGGGAGATGCTCTGCATGACAACATCTCTTCTTACTCAAATAAGCCACTTGAAACACATTAAGATAAATATCAGCCTGCCATGCATATTAGGAGAGTATTGCATCTTCACGGAGTGGGATAATTAAAATAGGGATACTCTCCTCCCAGCTGACCAACAACTTGTCTCCCACTTCTACTTCACGGGATCTCTAATCACATAGAGTGGGTTACCACTGTGGACAACTCATGCGGTTGGTCTCAAACCCATCTCCATCGATGAATTATCTATCACATTATGTGATAGACCCTTTGCGAAGGCATCTGCCAAGTTTTTCGACATTTGGATATAATCCAACGTAATAACTCCGGAGTTCCTCAATTTTCTGACAGATTTTAGTCTCCTCTTCACATGCCTTGATGACTTCATATTGTCCTTAGAACTGTTTATCTTGACGATCACAATTTGATTATCACAGTTCATCGGGATAGGGGGTATTGGTTTTCAACCATAGGTAAATCCATCAAGAGCTTGATGTTGCTTGAAGCTACGTCGGTATTTTCCCAAAGAGGAAGCGATGATGCAGCACAACGACGATAGATATTTCCCTCAGATATGAAACCAAGGTTATCGAACCAGTAGGAGAACCAAGCAACACAACGTAAACAACTCCTGCAAACAAATAACAAATACTCGCAACCCGACATGTTAAAGGGGTTGTCAATCCCTTTCGGGTAACGCTGCCAGAAATTGGTGCGTTGACGGGAGAAAGTTGTAGATATTGATAGATCGAACGCAAAATAAAATAAATTACAGCAAGGTATTTTTGTGTTTTTAGTTTAACAGATCTGAAAATAAAAGGCATATAAAATTGATCACAAAGGAAAATAATATGAGAGAGAGACCCGGGGCCGTAGGTTTCACTAGTGGCTTCTCTCGAGAAAAATAGCAAACAATGGGTAAACAAATTAATGTTGGGCAATTGATAGAACTTCAAATACTCATGACGATATCCAGGCAATGATCATTACATAGGCATCACGTCCAAGATTAGTAGACCGACTCCTGCCTGCATCTACTACTATTACTCCACACATCAACCGCTATCCGGCATGCATATAGTGTATTAAGTTCATGGAGAAACAGATTAATGCAATAAGAACGATGACATGATGTAGACAAGATCTATGTATGTAGAGATAGATCCCATCGTTTTATCTTTAGTAGCAACGATACATACGTGTCGGTTCCCTTTCTGTCAGTGGGATCAAGCACCATAAGATCGAACCCACTACAAAGCACCTCTTCCCATTGCAAGATAAATAGATCAAGTTGGCCAAACAAAACCCAAATATCCGAGAAGGAATACGAGGCTATCATGGATAAAACAGATCAAAGAAACTCAAATACTTCTATGGATATAAAAATATAGATCTGATCATAAACTCAAAGTTCGTCGATCCCAACAAACACACCTCAAAAGAGTTACATCATATGGATCTCCAAGAGACCATTGTATTGAGAATTCAAAGAGAGAGAGAGAGAGAGAGAGAGAGAGAGAGAGGAAACCATCTAGCTACTAACTACGGACCCGAAGGTCTACAAAGAACTACTCACGCCTCATCGGAGAGACACCAATGGAGGTGGTGAAACCTATCCGAGATGGTGTCTAGATTGGATCTGGTGGTTCTGGACTCTACAACGGCTGGATGAATATTTCGTCGACTCCCCTAGGGTTTTGGGAATATTGTGCTATTTATAGAGCAAAGAGGCGGTCCGGGGGGCACCCGAGGTGGGCACAACCCACCAGGGCGCGCCTGGGCCTCCTGGCGTGCCCTGGTGGGTTGTGCTCCCCCTCGGAGCACCCCCCAGGTGCAGCCAAGGCCCATTACGTGTCTTCTGGTCCATAAAAAATCTCTGTAAAGTTTCGTGTCATTTGAGCTCCGTTTGATATTGATTTTCTACGATGTAAAAAAACATGAAAAAAACAGCAATTGGCACTTGGCATTATGTCAATAGGTTAGCACCAAAAAATGACTATAAAATTATTATTAAACATCCAAGATTGATAATATAACAGCGTGGATCAGTCAAAAAATTATAGATACGTTGGAGACGTATCAGCATCCCCAAGCTTAACTCCTACTCGTCCTGGAGTAGTAAGTGATAAAAAACAGAATTTTTGATGTGGAATGCTGGCAATCATGTCATATCATATTCTTTTCTTTATAGCATGGACATTTTAACTTTTATATTGTTCAAAGCAATAGTCTAGTTTTGACATGATAATTTAAATACTCAAGTATATCAACAAGCAACCATGTCTTTCAAAATATTAACGATAAAATAAGTTATCCCTAGCCCATCATGCTCAACCATTGATCCATTCATGAAACACAATCGCATATTAACTACACCCAATACTCAAGTACGATCATATTGCCTCCTAGTTGGTGCTTTTATAAAAGAAGATAGAGACTCAAATTCAAAATATAAATTGCTTAAATAAAAGAAAGGCCCTTCGCAGAGGGAAGTAGAGATTTGTAAAGGTGTCAGAGCTCAAAGCGAAAAACTTAGAGATAAAAACATTTTGGGAGGTGTATCCTTCCCACCAACGAAAATGACTTAGAGTTCCCAATACTTTCCATGCTTAGATATATCATAGGCGGTTCCCAAACAGAAAATAAAGTTTATTCCTTCTTCAACCATACTTTCACTTTCCAAGGCTAACTGTATCCACGGGTGCCTTCCATAGAAACACTTTCCAAGGAATTTATTATTTGACAACATAAAGTAAATTCATTTTTTATTTCAGGAATGGGCATCCCTAATACCTTTGCCTTACTCTCGTGTAATGACAAGTGAATAAACACTCATCATGAGAATAACACATCTAGCATGGAAAATATTAGCCACCCCTCACCGCTCCGCGAGCGAAACGAACACACAAAAGATAAGTTTATTTTGAAAATTAGAGATGGCACATACAAATTTGCTTATAACGATAAAAGAATACCGCATATAGGTAGATATAGTGGACTCATGTGGAAAAACTGATTTAAAGGTTTTTGGATGTACAAGTAGAGATCGTACTTAGTGCAATATGAAGGCTAGCAAAAGATTGAGAAGCAACCAACCAAGAAACGAATAATCTCATAAGCGAGCATTAAGCATAACTAACACCGAATAATGCACCACAAGTAGGATCTAATTTCATTGCATAATTATTGACTTTCGTGCTTGCATAGGGAATCACAAACCTTAACACCAATATTCTTACTAAATCAGAATTACTCATCAACATAACTCACATATCACATCATCATATCTCAAAACTATTACTAAGAATCAAGTTTATTTTGTCCAACGATCTTCATGAAAGTTTTTATTATATCCTTCTTGGATATCTATCACTTTGGGACTAATTTTTATTTGTTGTTTTTGACAAGCTCAAACAAATATAAGTGAATATCATGAGCATAATATTTCTTTCTTTCTCTCAAATTAATTGAAGTGAAGCAAGAGAGAATTTCTTGAAAATTTTACTAACTCTCAAATAAATCTAAGTGAAGCAAGAGAGCATTTCTTCCAAAAATACTAAAGCACACCGTGCTCAAAAAGATATAAGTGAAGCACTAGAGCAAGTCCATTAGCTCATAAAAATTGAAGTGAAGCATAGAGAGCAATTCTAACAAGTCATGAAATAATTTTGGCTATCTCAGATAGGTGTGTCCATCAACGAATCAAGACTTAAAACACAAAATAAAACAAGCAAAGACTCATATCATACAAGACGCTCCAAGCGAAACACATAGTATGTGACAAATAAAAATGTAGCTTCGAGTAAAATACCGATGGTCGTTAGAAGAAAGAGTCGATGCCACTCGGGGGCATCCCCAAGCTTAGTTGCTTGCTCTCTTTTGGATAATAGCGGGGGATGCCGGGACATCACCAAGCTTAGGCTCTTCTTACTCCTTATTCCTCCATCCATCGTAAGATAACCCAAAACTTGAAAAACTTCAATCACACAAAACTCAACAAAACCTTCTTGAGATCCGTTAGTATAAGAAAATAAATCACTACTATAAGTACTGTATAAAACCAATTCATATTTTGTTCTTGCATTATATCTACTGTATTACAACTTTTCTATGACAAAAACTCATCAAAGAAAACCATAGAGCCATCAAAATAAGCACATAACGCAAAGAAAACAGAATCTGTCAAAAACAGAACACTCTGTAGAAATCTAAGTATTTCGAATACTTCTATAACCCCAAAAATTCTGAAAAATTAGGACGGCATGAGAGATTTGTATATTGATCTACTGCAAAAGGAATGGGTATTTTATCGCTTTCTGGTTAAAAATGAGAATTATTTTTCGCGAGCGTAAAAGTTTCTTTTTTCAACAAGATCAAACAACTATCACCCAAGAAGATCCTAAAGGCTTTACTTGGCACAAACACTAATTAAAACATAAAAAACACAATCATAATAGTAGCATAATTGTGTAAACACTCAAGAACAGAAAGCAAAAAGAAAAAATAAATTTTATTCATTGGGTTGACTCCCAACAAGTGCTATAGTTTTACGCCCTTAGCTAGGCATAAAGCAAGGATCTAAGTTTTGTCTTCCGAAGTTTTGGCAACTTTTGTAAGGGTTTTATCAAACCCAGGAGGCTCTTTACGCTCCCCTAAAATCTCTGAAAAAGAAACCTTCTTTAGATCCAAAATATCCAATCGCTTGTTGCAAAGAGTAATCAAGGTATTCATGCGATTGATACTACCACTGAGATTTTTGAGGGGTTCGTTATATTTTTGTAATTCAACCATGTGTTTATGCAAATCACCAAGTTTTTCCAGCATTTGAACTCCCTCTAGGGTGAAAGTAAACCCTTTCTTTTGAGGTGGAATCCCCAAAACTGCAACTAAAATTTCATAGGCAGCATTGGCATCGAGCTCAATAAAATTCCCTTTAGCAGCAAAATCTAGGAGTTGTCTATGTTGCAAAGCCAATCCTATGTAAAAATTACGAAGCAAGACCTTAGCGTCCCCCTTTAAATTGGAAATACAATAAGATTCCATAAGCCTATACCAAGCATCTTTCAAATTTTCTCCTTGTATTTGCTTGAAGTAATGCACTTAAATATATGGTGACAAAGGAGGAGTAGGCATGCTAGCCATTAAGACTAGAAAGCAAGAAAACGGCGAACGAAAAAGAGGGGTGAATAAAACGGCAAATTTTTGTGAACTGGGGAGAGGAAAACGAGAGGTAAATGGAAAATAATGTAAATTGCGAGGAGATGAGATTTGTGATTAGGAACCTGGAATATGTTGAAGATCCTCCCCGGCAACGGGGCCATAAATTCCTTGTGATGCCGCTTGAAGCTACATCGGTATTTCCCCAAAGAGGAAGGGATGATGCAGCACATCGGCGGTAGGTTTTTCCCTCAGATATGAAACTAAGGTTATCGAGCCAGTAGGAGAACCAACCAACAGAACGTAACCAGCCCGTGCACACAAATAACAAATACTCGCAACCCAACGTGTTAAAGGGGTTATCAATCCCTTTCGGGTAACGGTGCCAGAAATTGGTGCGTTGACGAGAGAAAGTTGTAAATATTGATAGATCGAACGCAAAATAAAATAAATTGCAGCATGGTATTTTTGTGTTTTTAGTTTAATAGATCTGAAAATAAAAGGCAAATAAAATAGATCGCATAGGCAAATAATATGAGAAAGAGATCCAGGGGCCGTAGGTGTCACTAGTGGCTTCTCTCGAGAAAAATAGCAAATGGTTTGTAAACAAATTACTGTTGGGCAATTGATAGAACTTCAAATACACATGACAATATCCAGGCAATGATCATTACATAGGCATCACGTCAAGATTAGTAGACCGACTCCTGCCTGCATCTACTACTATTACTCCACACATCGACCGCTATCCCGCATGCATCTAGTGTATTAAGTTCATGGAGAAATGGAGTAATGCAATAAGAATGATGACATGATGTAGACAAGATCTATCTATGTAGAGATAGACCCCATCGCTTTATCCTTAGTAGCAATGATACATACGTGCCGGTTCCCTTTCTGTCACTGGGATCAAGCACCGTAAGATCGAACCCACTACAAAGCACCTCTTCCCATTGCAAGATAAATAGATCAAGTTGGCCGAAGAAAACCCAAATATCGGAGTAGAAATACGAGGCTATAAAAGATCATGCATAAAAGAGATCAAAGAAACTCAAATACTTTCATGGATATAAAAATATAGATGTGATCATAAACTCAAAGTTCATCAATCCCAACAAACACACCGCAAAAGAGTTACATCATATGGATCTCCAAGAGACCATTGTATTGAGAATTCAAAGAGAGAGAGATAGAGAGAGAGAGAGAGGAAGACATCTATCTACTAACTACAGACCCGAAGGTCTACAAAGAAATACTCACGCATCATCGAAGAAGCACCAATGGAGGTGGTGAACCCCATCCGAGATGGTGTCTAGATTCGATCTGGTGGTTCTGTACTCTGCGGCAGCTGGATGAATATTTTGTCAACTCCCCTAGGGTTTTGGGGAATATTGGGGTATTTATAGAGCAAAGAGGCGGTCTGGGGGGCACCCGAGGTGGGCACAACCCAGCAGGGCACGCCTGGGCCTCCTTGCGCGCCCTGGTGGGTTGTGCTCCCCTCGGAGCACCCCCAGGCGTAACCAGGGCCCATTACGTGTCTTCTGGTCCATAAAAAATCTCCGTAAAGTTTCGTGGCATTTGGGCTCCATTTGATATTGATTTTCTACGATGTAAAAAACATGGAAAAACAGCAACTGGCACTTGGCACTATATCAATAGGTTAGTACTGAAAAATGATATAAAATGACTAGAAAATGATTATAAAACATCCAAGATTGATAATATAACAATATTGAACAATCAAAAATTATAGATACGTTGGAGACGTATCAGAGCTCACAAAGCCACTCTGCTTCAAAAGTGGCAGTGTCTAATGCTGTGAGTTCAGCTTTCATAGTTGACCTTGTTAAGATGGTCTGCTTGCAAGACTTCTAGGAAATAGCGCCACCACCAAGTGTAAAAATATAACCACTTATGGCCTTAATCTTATCAGCATCAGATATCCAGTTTGAGTCACTATAACCCTCCAGTACCCTTGGATACTCGGTGTAGTGAATCCCATAGCTCGCAGTGCCTTTAAAGTAGAACATAACTCTCTCAAGTGCATGCCAATGATCATCTCCCGGTTTTGACACAAACTGACTCAGCTTGGTCAAAACAAAAGAGATGTCAGGCCTCGTGGCACTCGTCAAATACATAAGCGAGCCAATGATCTGAGAATACCTCGATTGATCTCTAGCAATCCGTAGATTCTTTCGAAGCAACACACTAGCATCATATGGAGTTGGAGAAGGCGTGCAGTCGCTATATCCAAAACGACTCAAGATCTTTTCCACATAGTGAGACTGAAGCAGTGTGATCCCACCATTCTCATCTCTCAACAGCTTGATGTTTAAGATAACATCAGCTACTCCTAGATCCTTCATCTCAAAACAGCGAGATAAGAAATCCTTAACCTCCTTGAATAGATCAAGTTTGGTTCCAAAGATCAATATGTCATCGACATATAGACAAAGAATAACTCCTTCGCCCCCACTGAAAGGATCGATATGGTTGACTAGAGGGGGGGTGAATAGGCATCTACCAATTTTTACTTTTCTTTACCAAATTAAACTTTGCATCAAAGTAGGTTGTCTAGATGTGCAACTAGGTGAGCAACCTATATGATGCAATAACAACAAACATACAAGCAAGCAAGGGAAGAAACACTAAAGAGCTTGCACAAGTAAAGGTAAGAGATAACCAAGAGTGGATCCGGTGAAGACGAGGATGTGTTACCGAAGTTCCTTCCTTTTGAGGGGAAGTACGTCTTCGTTAGAGCGGTGTGGAGGCACAATGCTCCCCAAAAGCCACTAGGGTCACCGTATTCTCCTCATGCCCTCACACAATGCGAGATGCCGTGATTCCACTATTGGTGCCCTTGAAGGCGGCGACCAAACCTTTACAAACAAGGTTGGGGCAATCTCCACAACTTAATCGACGGCTCCCAACAAGACCACGAAGCTTCACCACAGTGGACTATGGCTCCGTGGTGACCTCAACCGTCTAGGGTGCTCAAACACCCAAGAGTAACAAGATCCGCTAGGGATGAGTGGGGGAATCGAAAATCCCTTGGTGGAAGTGTAGATCGGGGCCTTCTCAACCACTCCCGAGCAAATCAACAAGTTCGATTGGCTAGAGAGATAGATCGGGCGAAAATGGAGCTTGGAACATTTAATGGAGCTTGAGCAATAAATGGAGCTTGGGGGAGGAAGAGGTAGGTCAAAGAGAAGAAGGGGACTCCCTTTTATAGTGGGGGCAACAATCCAACCATTGCCCCCCACCAACCAGCCCCGCAAAGGGCGGTACTACCGCTGAGAGGGGGCGGTACTACCGCTAGGACAGCGGTACTGCCGTGCCAGCCAGCGGCACTGCCGCGCAGAGGAGACTAGTAGGGAAAGGACCCTAACGCGGTACTACCGCGGTGGTAGAGGCGGTACTACCGCTCCTGGAACGGTACTACCACCTCTACAACCGCAACTAGTGCCGCAAAACCCGACATGAGAAAAAGACCTCTTGAATCGAGGCGGTAGGAGCCAGACTGCCCAGTGGTACTACGGCAGCGGGGTCACGGGCGGTACTACCGCTGTGGAGCGGTACTGCCGCTTGTGACCCTTCGACCGTACTACCACTGGCAGTGCGGTACTACCGCTGGGGCGCATAAGAGAGAGAGAGAGACTCTCTCAAAGATGCTGAGGACGAGGCGGAGGTGCCAGGCACCCCAGCGGTACTACTACTGTGGAGCCACGGGCGGTACTACCGCTGTGGAGCGGTACTGCCGCTTGTGGCTCCTCAGCGGTACTAGCGCTGGGTGCGCGGTACTACCGCTTGGACCCAGACAGGACAAGGAAGAGAGGAGAGAACTCTACAATGGAATGGAAAAGCTCGGAGGGTGAGAAGCTGATGTGTACGTGATGATTCCACCCATGCAATACCTCGGCGGACCCCCCCTTGATAGTACGGTGCCCTCTACGCAACTAGTCCACCGAGAAAGAAACGAAAGATCTACACCGTCTTGAAATACACTCAGAGGGGAAGAAAGCATCTCGTGCCAGGGGAGAATCTGTGAATTATTCAAAGCACAAGATTAGTCCACAAACATGTTGCCATCAATCACCAAAACTACCTTGAGAGAGATATGACGTAACAATCTCCCCCTTTTGGTGGATTGATGACAACTAGGGATTTGCGCAAGGAAAAGAATTAAAACAAAGAAAACTAAGAACTACAAAATATAGACGGGCTCCCCCAGAATGTGTACGCCTAGATATGGCAAGACACACACATTCGGATCAACACTCCCCTATATTTTATAGTCCAACAATACTAAGCACAAGATATATGAGAGAAGAGAATAAACATGACAAGCATGCATCTCATAATAAACTAAGGTACTCAGAATAGACATAAGTAATAAGGTAGCAATAGGGAGCATATGTCTCACACCATATGTCTAGAACTTAGGTCCCACACCAAACCAAACCAAATAAAGACAGAGAGAACACACAAGAACCCACAAGACGACTCAAAGCACGGCAACAAACACAAATCCCTACACTCTCTCCCCCTTTGGCAGCGAGACACCAAAAAGGTCAAAGAGTGACGCTACGACTCCAGGTGATGGGAAGATGAAGATCTCGAACATCACATCTCTGCATCTTCATCGTGGGTCGAAAACTGCTCGGCATCGGAATCGGTCCAAGGGCAATGCTGATGAATCCATTCCTCCTCTTCAGTGATCTGACCCTCAGACCCACTGGCAACTGTTGCTCCCATCTAACGCATGAGCTCCTTATGGCGCGTCCTGGCATGCTTCTCTGCCACATGAGTCATGTACTGACCATGAGACTCCATGCAGAAAAGCTTCTTCGTCTTGCGCTTAAGCTTCTGTGCCCACGACGGTTCTGTACTAGAGGGGCCAAAGTCCTCCTCATGATCATCAGTAGCAGCAGACGGACCCCCCTGTGGTAGCAGTAGCAGATGGACCCCCTGTGTGAGGCGCTGTCCAATTGTCCTTCTTCCTCAGACGCTTGATATCATGAGAAACCAAGTCTCCAGTTTCTAGCAACACTCTGGGATAAGTCTGTGCCCAGGCCCTCTCAATGAGCCTCATGATGAATGGACCATATATAGGGCACTTGCGCTCAGACACGGCAGAGAGAAGTTCAGACCACATGACATGAGAAATATCCAGGCTCTCTCCAGTGCTTGCTTCCTTCTCATGCTGACAGAAAAGGAGCAAGTCCACGAGGTAAGAGTGGACCATATCCAGATTCCCGATCCGAGGGAAGAGAGTCTCACGGAAGATGCTATGAAGAATGTCCAGATACGGAGATAGCTCATAGGTCTTCTTCTCAGTTACTGGGTGAACTTTCACAGTGCAGTAGGGCCAAAGGGCTTGCTTGTGGGTGGACGTAGCATTGCGGTGAGGGCGGAAACCGACAGGAGTCTCAAGCCCGTGATCCACCACATCAAGTAACTCCATGAAAGCCTTCCACTTGATAGAAAGCAGCTTGCCATTGGTCATCCATGTCAGAGTCCTTTCGACATCCGTCCCAAGATGGATGGTGGCATAGAATTGAGCCACCAAATCTGCATCGAAATCCTTGTTGAATTGCATGATCCTGAGAATGTTCAGCTTAGTGCACATCTGAAGGGCTTCGCCAAAGTACTCCGGGTCCTTGTCCATAGCATCAGTGTCAATGGAGCGAACATCAACAAAAAGATTCTTCTTGGCCTTGATCACATCAATGTAGATGGCAAACTGAAAACGGTTCCAGAACGGGCGGTTGACCAAAGTGGGTTCTTGGTCCACCGCATAGGGGTTGCGGCGACGCTTCTCCCAAAACTCCTTGTTGGTCATCTCAGTCACAGTCTTCCCCTTTGGCTTGTTGGCGGATCGCTTCAATTGCTGAGGAGGTGGAGGAACACTTGCATATGCACTTGCTGGAGGCGGTTGGGTGCTCGAGGAACCACCGGCTGGCTCTGAGGTGCGGTAGCGTTTTGATGTAGCACGCTCGGGGTTGATACGGCGACCTTGCTGCTCAGAATGGTCATCACCTGGAGCCAAACACAAGAACACGCAAAACAACCAGAAAGAACGAGCATAAGCCAACAAACTAAACAAAAATGATTAAGGTAAGGAAGAAAAATGATGGAATTTGGCATGCAGCGGTAGTACCGTGACATGCCCGCGGTAGTACCGCCCCAAGCGGTAGTACCGCCCCAAAGAGAGCGGTAGTACCGCTTGAGGTCAAGCGGTAGTACCGCTCCAATGAGAGCGGTAGTACTGCTCGAGGAGGCGAAACAACAGTTTCCTACAGCACGAGGCGGTGAAACATCGGTTTCCTACTACCGTGGTCAGATCCGGCACTACCGGCCTACCAAATTCAAAAATATTCCTACCAAACTCTAATCGAGATAGTCTAGTTGCCTTCTCCAACCAACTCAAGCCTAGATTTGGCCAGAAATCTAGAGATGCAACCACCATTGCCCCTAAGAAACAAGATCTGAAAACGAGACAAAAGGAAAGAAGGAACGGGGGCAATACCGGCATCCATGGCAAGAGAATGAGGTGGGGATCGACTCCACCAACGGAAATGAAGAGGGACGCCCCGGAGATGGAGATCCGCCGGAGCCCTCCCGCGGCGAGTGGAGGCTGGAGAGCGGAAGAGAAAAGAGGGGGCGAAGTGAATGGGTACGGGGGAGAAGAAACCTCCCCCTGCCCCGACTTAACCCCCTGGTCTTGTCCCCCAGCGGTAGTACCGTGCTGGGGGGCGGTAGTACCGCTTACGAGCGGTAGTACTGCGCACCACCAGCGGTAGTACCGCCCAGCACGCCACGGCAACTAAACAAACACGGCTTTTAGCTTGAAGAAAATACAAAATGGCAAGAAAAGTGAGCACACGAGCACACGAAAAACGACACACCTCTTCGAAGGAGGGCAGTGGCCGAGGCCACCTATGTTTGAGTTAAGAGGTATGGCGCCGCGAAGATTTTAACCTTGGGCCCATGACCAAAACTCATCTTTGAAACACAAATACCATCAACAATGGCTAAAAGTGAAAGACTTGATCAATTTATGCATAATGGGGGGAGGGAGAGTTCATTCAGAGAACAACACTCCCCCTATGTCCATGCCTACACCTCAACTAGACAACAAATTGAGCGTGGTGGGGTGTGCAAGGGTTCAAGCCACATTGCTTGAATCAATGATATTTAGCTCATGCCTTAACTCGCGAAATCTTGCTTCATCCAAGGGCTTGGTGAAAATATCTGCAAGGTTGTCATGAGTGTTGACATAGTTGAGCTCGATCTCTCCTCGCCTAATGTGATCCCGGATGAAGTGATACTGAATCTCAATATGCTTCGTCTTGAAGTGTTGCACCAGGTTGAGAGAGATCTTGATGGCACTTTCATTGTCACACCAAAGAGGCACTTTGTCACAAGTTACACAGTAATCCTTTAAAGTTTGCCTCATCCATAGGAGTTGTGCACAACAACTACTGGCGGCAACATACTCCGCCTCAGTGGACGAGAGAGACACACAACTTTGCTTTTTGGAAGACCAACTTACCAAAGAGCAACCAAGGAATTGACACCCTCCGGAATTGACTTCCTATCCTCTTTGTCTCCCGCCCAATCGGAATCTGAGTACCCTACAAGCTTGAAGTTTGTTCCTCTTGGGTACCATAAGCCAAAGTTTTTGGGGTATGAGCCAAATATCGAAAGATTCGTTTGACCGCCACATAGTGACTTTCCTTAGGTGCGTCTTGAAACCGTGCACAAATTCCCACACTCAACATGATGTCCGGTCTAGATGCACAAAGGTAAAGCAAGGATCCAATCATGGAACGATATACCTTTTGATCCACCACTTTACCATTAGGATCTAAGTAAAGTTGGCACTTGGTGGGCATTGGAGTGGAGGCCGGCTTGACGTCACTTAGCTTGAATCGTTTGAGCATGTCTTGAGTGTATTTGGATTGATTGATGAACGTTCCTTCTCTTCTTTGCTCTGGTGGGTTGTGCTCCCCTCGGAGCACCCCCAGGCGTAACCAGGGCCCATTACGTGTCTTCTGGTCCATAAAAAATCTCCGTAAAGTTTCGTGGCATTTGGGCTCCATTTGATATTGATTTTCTACGATGTAAAAAACATGGAAAAACAGCAACTGGCACTTGGCACTATATCAATAGGTTAGTACTGAAAAATGATATAAAATGACTAGAAAATGATTATAAAACATCCAAGATTGATAATATAACAATATTGAACAATCAAAAATTATAGATACGTTGGAGACGTATCAGAGCTCACAAAGCCACTCTGCTTCAAAAGTGGCAGTGTCTAATGCTGTGAGTTCAGCTTTCATAGTTGACCTTGTTAAGATGGTCTGCTTGCAAGACTTCTAGGAAATAGCGCCACCACCAAGTGTAAAAATATAACCACTTATGGCCTTAATCTTATCAGCATCAGATATCCAGTTTGAGTCACTATAACCCTCCAGTACCCTTGGATACTCGGTGTAGTGAATCCCATAGCTCGCAGTGCCTTTAAAGTAGAACATAACTCTCTCAAGTGCATGCCAATGATCATCTCCCGGTTTTGACACAAACTGACTCAGCTTGGTCAAAACAAAAGAGATGTCAGGCCTCGTGGCACTCGTCAAATACATAAGCGAGCCAATGATCTGAGAATACCTCGATTGATCTCTAGCAATCCGTAGATTCTTTCGAAGCAACACACTAGCATCATATGGAGTTGGAGAAGGCGTGCAGTCGCTATATCCAAAACGACTCAAGATCTTTTCCACATAGTGAGACTGAAGCAGTGTGATCCCACCATTCTCATCTCTCAACAGCTTGATGTTTAAGATAACATCAGCTACTCCTAGATCCTTCATCTCAAAACAGCGAGATAAGAAATCCTTAACCTCCTTGAATAGATCAAGTTTGGTTCCAAAGATCAATATGTCATCGACATATAGACAAAGAATAACTCCTTCGCCCCCACTGAAAGGATCGATATGGTTGACTAGAGGGGGGGGTGAATAGGCATCTACCAATTTTTACTTTTCTTTACCAAATTAAACTTTGCATCAAAGTAGGTTGTCTAGATGTGCAACTAGGTGAGCAACCTATATGATGCAATAACAACAAACATACAAGCAAGCAAGGGAAGAAACACTAAAGAGCTTGCACAAGTAAAGGTAAGAGATAACCAAGAGTGGATCCGGTGAAGACGAGGATGTGTTACCGAAGTTCCTTCCTTTTGAGGGGAAGTACGTCTTCGTTAGAGCGGTGTGGAGGCACAATGCTCCCCAAAAGCCACTAGGGTCACCGTATTCTCCTCATGCCCTCACACAATGCGAGATGCCGTGATTCCACTATTGGTGCCCTTGAAGGCGGCGACCAAACCTTTACAAACAAGGTTGGGGCAATCTCCACAACTTAATCGACGGCTCCCAACAAGACCACGAAGCTTCACCACAGTGGACTATGGCTCCGTGGTGACCTCAACTGTCTAGGGTGCTCAAACACCCAAGAGTAACAAGATCCGCTAGGGATGAGTGGGGGAATCGAAAATCCCTTGGTGGAAGTGTAGATCGGGGCCTTCTCAACCACTCCCGAGCAAATCAACAAGTTCGATTGGCTAGAGAGATAGATCGGGCGAAAATGGAGCTTGGAACATTTAATGGAGCTTGAGCAATAAATGGAGCTTGGGGGAGGAAGAGGTAGGTCAAAGAGAAGAAGGGGACTCCCTTTTATAGTGGGGGCAACAATCCAACCATTGCCCCCCACCAACCAGCCCCGCAAAGGGCGGTACTACCGCTGAGAGGGGGCGGTACTACCGCTAGGACAGCGGTACTGCCGTGCCAGCCAGCGGCACTGCCGCGCAGAGGAGACTAGTAGGGAAAGGACCCTAACGCGGTACTACCGCGGTGGTAGAGGCGGTACTACCGCTCCTGGAACGGTACTACCACCTCTACAACCGCAACTAGTGCCGCAAAACCCGACATGAGAAAAAGACCTCTTGAATCGAGGCGGTAGGAGCCAGACTGCCCAGTGGTACTACGGCAGCGGGGTCACGGGCGGTACTACCGCTGTGGAGCGGTACTGCCGCTTGTGACCCTTCGACCGTACTACCACTGGCAGTGCGGTACTACCGCTGGGGCGCATAAGAGAGAGAGAGAGACTCTCTCAAAGATGCTGAGGACGAGGCGGAGGTGCCAGGCACCCCAGCGGTACTACTACTGTGGAGCCACGGGCGGTACTACCGCTGTGGAGCGGTACTGCCGCTTGTGGCTCCTCAGCGGTACTACCGCTGGGTGCGCGGTACTACCGCTTGGACCCAGACAGGACAAGGAAGAGAGGAGAGAACTCTACAATGGAATGGAAAAGCTCGGAGGGTGAGAAGCTGATGTGTACGTGATGATTCCACCCATGCAATACCTCGGCGGACCCCCCCTTGATAGTACGGTGCCCTCTACGCAACTAGTCCACCGAGAAAGAAACGAAAGATCTACACCGTCTTGAAATACACTCAGAGGGGAAGAAAGCTTCTCGTGCCAGGGGAGAATCTGTGAATTATTCAAAGCACAAGATTAGTCCACAAACATGTTGTCATCAATCACCAAAACTACCTTGAGAGAGATATGCCGTAACACCCACCATGGCAATAGTACACACACTTGTCACCATCGTTTACTACAAAGCCGGCAGCAGTTAATGTTCTTTCGGATGTCTCATGCCACTCTTTGGAGCTTGTTTAAGGCCATATAAAGACTTTAATAACCTGAACATCCTTCCTTCCTGACCAGGTACTACAAAACCATTTGGCTGATCCATCTAAATTTCCTCCTTCAACTCTTCGTTGAGGAAAGCCGTCTTAACATCCATTTGATGAACGAGAAGACCATGTGAGGCAGCCAGTGATAGTAGCACCCGGATTGTGGTCAGTTTAGCCACGGGTAGGTAGGTATCGAAGAAGTCTTCACCTTCTTTCTGGGTATAACCCTTAGCCACAAGCTGTGCCTTGTACTTTTCAATCGTACCATTAGATCTAAGCTTCTTCTTGAACACCCACTTACATCCTACAGGTTTGCACCCATAAGGACGGTCCTTGATATCCCAGGTTCTGTTAGCTAGGTTGGAATCGATCTCGCTGCGAGCAGCTTCCTTCCAGTAGTCAGCATCAGTAGATGCATAGGCTTCTGAAATAGTCATGGGTGTGTCATCCATAGGGTACACAACGATATCATCACCAAAGGACTTTGCATTCCTCAATCTCTTACTCTTCACAGGAGTTCCATTGTCACCCTCAACATGATTCTCAATGTGTTCCATCACAATGGTGGGTTCAGGAATTACAGTGAATTCCTCACTAGATGTTGTGGGTATCTCCTGATTTGATGAACTCGACATATCCTTCATAGGAACTATGTCCTCATATAAAGTTTCATCATTCGACTCCATAATCGTACCAACATGCATGCCGGATACCTCAGATTTTATTTGAAAAAAATCTACAGCCAATGCTATGAAAAGCATAGCCCAGAAGAACACAATCCACGGTTTTTGGTGAAAGCATGCGCTTCTTGGGAATTGGTATACTGATTTTCGCCAAACAATCCCAAGTACGTAGGTAAGAGAGTTTCAAACTTTTCTTTTCCCATTCCTCAAATGGAGTCATGGTCTTATGCTTTGTGGGAACTCGGTTTAGGACATGACACGCAGTCATTAGCGCCCCCCCACCATTCCTTGGAGAGACCTGATGTGTCTAACATGGTGTTAACCATATCAGTTAGAGTTCAGTTCTTTATTTCAGCTACCCCATTTGACTGAGGTGAGTAGGGAGGCGTCCTCTCATGGATTATACCATGTTCCGCACAAAAGGAATCAAATTCATTTGAAAAATACTTTCCACCATGATCAGACCTATACCGTTTAATTTTCTGATCAAGTTGGTTCTCTGCTTCAGCTTTATAGTTTTTGAAGAAAGTTAAAGCCTCACCTTTTGATTTCAGAAGATACACATAACAATATCTAGTCGAGTCATCAATTAACATCATGAATTATCTCTTTCCACCTTTTGTCAACATGCCATTCATCTCACAAAGATCAGAATGTATATTCTCTAGTGGCGCCAAGTCTCTTGCCTCTGCAGTCTTATGGGACTTGCGAGGTTGCTTAGCTTGGACACATACTTGGCACTTGGAGCCTTTAACAGTAGAGATTTTCGGAATTAAATTCATATTGGCTAGCCGCATCATGCAACCAAAGTTAATATGACAAAGTCGTGAATGCCAAATATCGGACTCATTATTGTGGAAAACATTATTAATAACTTTAGTGCAAATATCTGACAAAGACAGGCGGAACAAGCCTCCGCTCTTATTGCCTTTTTCGACAAATTGTCCATATTTAGAAGTTACAACTTTATTGGACTCTAAAACCAACTTAAAACCATCTTGACATAAACGAGAACCACTAATGAGATTTTTATTGATGGACGACACATGATGAACGTTCTTCAGACACACGGTCTTCCTCAAAGTAAACTTCAGATCGAATGTACCGACACCTCGAATGATGGCATGTGACCCATTCCCCATCAGCATGGGAGAAGTCCCTGTGACCCAGATTCCTTCATATAAGTATCACTGATGACAACATCAGCGGACTTGCTGCTCTACTCATGTTCGCGCTCCTCAAAGCGGTTAGGACACTTCGGAGCCTAGTGATTAGGATCACCGCAGACATGGCAAAGTCCCTTCCCCTTCTTATGAGAATTCTTCTTGAAGTTGGTAGAATGTGACGGCTTGTTCTTTGTATCAAACTTGCCTATTCCCTGAGTTTTGTTCTTGTTGTTTTTGAACTTGTTGGGGTAAAAGTTCTTCTTCTATAAAATGTGGGCACTAGAAGCTCCCTCGACAACTCGAGCACGTGTGTCCTTCGCTCTCGCCTTCTCTTCAACATCAAGAGTACCAATGAGATCTGAAATGGAAAACTCCTGTCTCTTGTGTTTTAGGGAAGTAGCAAAATTGTTCCACGAAGGTGGAATCTTGGCAATGATGCCTCCGGCAACAAACTTGTCTGACAACACACACTTGAAGTACTCAAGTTCTTTTGCGAGTGACTGTAGCTCATGAGCCTGCTGTACAGTAGAGCACTCATCAGTCATCTTGTAGTCATAGAATTGTACAATGACTTACAACTCGCTGTCGGCGTCCAAGGCACCAAACTTGGCCTCGAGCGCAGCCCACATGTCCTTACCGTTGTCAAATGACATATACGAAGCCACAATGGAATCATCAAGAACACTTAGAAGGGTGCCTTTAAAGAGAGTATCGATCTTCTCAAAAGCTTCCAACTGTGCTGGATTAAGATCACCCTCAGGCTTGCCCTTAGTGGCGTCATAGCAATACATGGTCCGAAACCAGTAAACTGCTCTCGTGTGCCACCACTTATATTGCACCCCCTTAAAGGCAAGTGGCTTCAAATGCGCAGCAAAACCATTCGAGAAAATTTCCTATTATCAGGTTTTTGGATTGTTGGGAATATGAGCAAATTACTACAAGATTAGTTCCGAATAAACAGAAGATAAATCATGATAGTGAGAACCCACAAGTATAGGGGATGAATTGTAGCCTCTTTCGATAAGTAAGAGTGTAAAACCCAACGAGGAGCTAAAGGCATAACAAATATTCCCTCAAGTTCTATCGACCACCGATACAACTCTACGCATGCTTGATGTTCGCTTTACCTAGAACAAGTATGAAACTAGAAGTACTTTGTAGGTGTTGTTGGATAGGTTTGCAAGATAATAAAGAGCATGTAAATAAAAAGTAGGGGCTGTTTAGATAAAGACACAACTAAATTAGTTTTAGTAGAGAGCTTTTTGTCACGAGAAAGTTATTTGTCCCTAGGCAATCGATAACTAGACTGGTAATCATTATTGCAATTTTATTTGAGGGAGAGGCATAAGCTAACATACTTTCTCTACTTGGATCATATGCACTTATGATTCGAACTCTAGCAAGCATCTGCAACTACTAAATATCATTAAGGTAAAACCCAACCATAGCATTAAAGTATCAAGTCCTCTTTATCCCATACGCAAACAACCTACTTACTCGGGTCTGTGCTTCTGTCACTCACGCCACCCACCATAAGCAAATCATGAACATATTGCAAACCCTACAGCGGGAATCCCTCACACGTGCGCGACACGGAGAGCACTATAGGACAGCACCAATAATAAAACATGCAACTCAAACCAATCACGATCATCAATTAACCCATAGGACAAGACGGATCTACTCAAACATCATAGGATAGCCATACATCATTGGGAAATAATATATAGCGTTGAGCACCATGTTTAAGTAGAGATTACAGTGGGTATGAGAGAGGCTACACCGCTGCATAGAGGGGGGAAGAGTTGGTTGTGATGGCGGTGAAGTTGTTGGTTTAGATTGCGGTGATGATGATGGCCCCCGGTGGCACTTCGGTGCCACCGGAAGCGAGGGGGAGAGAGCCCCCCTCCTTCTTCTTCTTCCTTGACCTCCTCCCTAGATGGGAGAAGGGTTTCCCCTCTGGTCCATGGCCTCCATGGCATGGGAGGGGCGAGAGCCCCTCCGAGATTGGATCTGTCTCTCTATCTCTCTCTATTTCTGCGTTCCCAGATTCTGCCCTTTCACCGTTTCTTATATTCCCGGAGATCCGTAACTCCGATTGGGCTGCCATTGTAACACGATCTCTATCCGGATATTAGCTTTCTTGCGGCGAAAGAAGGGCATCAACCACCTTACGGGGTGGCCACGAGGGTCAGGGACGCGCCCCCTGCCACGTGGGCCCCTCGAGCATCGTCTCACGTTGATTTTTCTTCCCAAAAATCACATATATTCCAAAAAAATCTCTGTCAATTTTTATCCTGTTTGGACTCCGTTTGATATG
Organism: Triticum urartu; assembly: GCF_056163025.1. Classification (NCBI taxonomy): domain Eukaryota; kingdom Viridiplantae; phylum Streptophyta; class Magnoliopsida; order Poales; family Poaceae; genus Triticum; species Triticum urartu. The sequence continues at coordinate 70,129,041 of NC_141879.1, read as the reverse complement.
GATATTCTACGAAACAAAAACATGCAACAAACAGGAACTGGCACTGGGCACTGGATCAATATGTTAGTCCCCAAAAATAGTTTAAAAAGTTGCCAAAAATATATGAAAGTTGTATAATATTGGCATGGAACAATCAAATATTATAGATATGACGGAGACGTATCAGCATCCCCAAGCTTAATTCCTGCTCGTCCTCGAGTAGGTAAATGATATAAAATAATAATTTTTCATGTGGAATGCTACCTAGCATAAGCTTGATCACATATCTAATCATGGCATGAATATTAAGATATGAGTGATTCAAAGCAATAGTCTATCATTTGACATAAAAACAATAATACTTTAAGCCTACTAATAAAGCAATCATGTCCTTTCAAAATAACATGGCCAAAGAAAGTTATCCCTACAAAATCATATAGTCTGGCTATGCTCCATCTTCACCACACAAAATATTCACATCATGCACAACCCCGATGACAAGCCGAGCAATTGGTTCATACTTTTTAACGCGCTTCAGCTTTTTCAACCCTCACGCAATACATGAGCGTGAGCCATGGACATAGCACTATAGGTGGAATAGAATATGATGGTGGAGGTTGTGTGGAGAAGACAAAAAGGGAGAAAGTCTCATATCAACGCGGCTAATCAACGGGCAATGGAGATGCCCATCAATTGATGTCAATGTGAGGAATAGGGATTGGCATGCAATGGATGCACTAGAGATATAAGTATATGAAAGCTCAAACTGAAACTAAGTGGGTGTGCATCCAACTTGCTTGCTCATGAAGACCTAGGGCATTTGAGGAAGCCCATCATTGGAATATACAAGCCAAGTTCTATAATGAAAATTACCACTAGCATATGAAAGTGATAACTCAAGAGACTCTCTATATGAAGAACATGGTGCTACTTTGAAGCACAAGTGTGGTAAAATGATAGTAACATTGCCCCTTCTATCTTTTTCTCTCATTTTTTTCTTTTTTTGGCCTTCTCTTTTTTTTGCCTTTCTCTTTTTTTTCGTCCGGAGTCTCATCCCGACTTGTGGGGGAATCATAGTCTCCATCATCCTTTCCTCACTAGGGCAATGCTCTAATAATGATGATCATCACACTTTTATTTACTTACAACTCGATATTACAACTCGATACTAGAACAAAGATATGAATCTATATGAATGCCTCCGGCGGTGTACTGGGATGTGCAATGATCTAGCGTAGCAATGACATCAAAAAATGGACAAGCCATGAAAACATCATGCTAGCTATCTTACGATCATGCAAAGCAATATGACAATGAATTCTCAAGTCATGTATATGATGATGATGGAAGTTGCATGGCAATATATCTTGGAATGGCTATAGAAATGCCATGATAGGTAGGTATGGTGGTTGTTTTGAGGAAGATATAAGGAGGTTTATGTGTGACAGAGCGTATCATATCACGGGGTTTGGATGCACCGGCGAAGTTTGCACCTACTCTTGAGGTGAGAAAGGGCAATGCACGGTACCGAAGAGGCTAGCAATGATGGAAGGGTGAGAGTGCGTATAATCCATGGACTCAACATTAGTCATAAAGAACTCACATACTTACTGCAAAAGTTTATTAGCCCTCAAAGCAAAGTACTACCACGCATGCCCCTAGGGGGATAGATTGGTAGGAAAAGACCATCGCTTGTCCCTGACCGCCACTCATAAGGAAGACAATCAATAAATACCTCATGCTCCGACTTCATTACATAACGGTTCACCATACGTGCATGCTACGGGAATCACAATCCTCAACACAAGTATTTATACTAATCCACTACTACCCACTAGCATGACTCTAATATCACCATCTTTATATCGCAAAACTATTGCAAGGAATCAAACATATCATATTCAGTGATCTACAAGTTTATGTAGGATTTTATGACTAACCATGTGAATGACCAGTTCCTGTCATCTCTCTAAATAGATATAAGTGAAGCAAGAGAGTTTAATTCTTTCTACAAAATACATGCCCATGCTCCAACAAATCTAAGTGAAGCAAAAGAGCATTCTTCAAATGGTGGTTTTCTATGTAAAGAGAAACATGCAATCCAAACTTCAAATGATATAAGTGAAGCACATGAAGCATTCTATAAAGCCATAATCAAAAGATATAAGTGACGTGCATTGAGCATTCTATAAATCAACCAAGGACTATCTCATACCAGCATGGTGCATAAAAGAAAAATGAAAACTAAATTCAAAAGACGCTCCAAGATTGCACATATCACATGAATGAAACGAATCCGAAAACATACCGATACTTGTTGAAGAAAGAGGGGATGCCTTCCGCAGCATCCCCAAGCTTAGACGCTTGAGTCTCCTTGAATATTTACTTGGGGTGCCTTGGACATCCCCAAGCTTGAGCTCTTTCCTCGCTTCCTTCTTCTCACATCGACACCTTCTCGATCATTGAACACTTCATCCACACAAAACATTAACAGAAAACTCGGTAAGATCCGTTAGTATAGTAAAGCAAATCACTAATCTAAGTACTGTTGCAAACCAATTCATATTTTGTTTTTTCATTGTGTATACTGTAGTATAACTTTTTCATGTCTTAATCCACTGATATGAATCGATAGTTTCATCAAAACAAGCAAACTATGCATCAAAAACAGAATCTGTCTAAAATAGAACAGTCTGTAATAATCTGAACATTCACCATACTTCTGTTACTTGCAAAATTCTGCCAAAATTAGGAAAAATAAAAAAATTGCATAGAAATACAGTGCAGAAAGAATCAGAACCATTTGACGTTCCAGTAAAAATTGAAAAATCGCGCACTACAGACAAAGTTTCTGTCCTGCACCGTGCAAACCAACAAGCAAAGTAAACATCCTAAAGGCAAACCTTGGCACAATATTTTTATTTTTTAAATTTTATAAAAGCACATAACAGAAATAAATGACTCTCTAAAACTTCCGGGTTGTCTCTCTGGCAGCGCTTTCTTTAAAGCCATTAAGCTAGGCATATAGTGCTCAAGTAATGGATCCACCCGGATCCCAAGGTATATCAAAGTCAATTTTAATTAACAATGATTTGTAATTTAGTAGTGAGCACAAAGTAACATATATCACGCAACAACGAACTCTAACTCTCTTCTTATGCATCGGCATGTCATAAAAGAACAATTCATGCACACATAGTAAAGGCCAATGCATAGTATAAATAGTTTCTTGCAATTTTATTGTATTGGAAACATAGAGAGGTGGAGATATAGTTCCTCTCTCATAATAATTGCAAGTAGGAGCAGAAAGCACATGCATATTATATTCATCAAAATCATCATGTGTAATAGTAAAATGCAACCCATCAATATAATCCTTAATAAGTGCAAACTTCTCCGATATAGTGTAGTTGGGAGAATTCAAAAAGATAATAGGACTATCATGCGTGGGTGCAATAGCAACAATTTCATGTTTAACATAAGGAAGTATAGCAAGTTTATCTCCATAAGCATAATTCATATTGGCATCTTGGCCACAAGCATAGCAAGCATCATCAAAAAGGGATATTTCAAAAGAATCAACGAGATCATAACAATCATCATAGCATTCATCCTTCGGTAAGCACGAAGGGAAATTAAACAATGTATGAGTTGAAGAGTTACTCTCATTAGAAGGTGGGCATGGGTAGCTAATCCTCTGTTCCTCCTTTTGTTCTTCACTCTCCTCATCATCTTTTTCATCCAATGAGCTCACAGTTTCATCAATTTCTTCTTCCACAGACTCCTGCAAAATATTATTCTCTTCTTGGAAAGCGGAGTAATCCTCCATATATGGTTCAACATAGGCATTAGAAGCATAATTATCATAGAAATATTTAAGTATGGCAAAAATTTCAGATTTGTAAAGAGTTGCGTCATACTTTTCAATCAAAGAAGCAATTTCGTAAGCACCCTTAAAAGCAACAAATTCTTCAATTTGTTGAACATCATAGTAACTATAAACACCTTTAGCATACGAAGATACGATTCCATTATCACTAAACTCACATTGATAGGGAAGGTGTTTCTTAGGGTTTTCAGAACAACAAGTAAAATCATATATTTCACATAAATTCCAAGCATAACATTGCAAACGATGAATTTGACCTAGTAAAAGTTTCCCTTTTTCAGATATACGGTGTCGCACATAACAAGCATGCTCATCTAAAGATTTGCCCTCAACTAAGCTAGTTGGGGTTTCAGCACGAGCACATAGGGATCGAAGATGATCCAAGTAATAATCTTCAGGAGTGTGATAGATTTTGAGTGGTTCTTCAACCATTGGATCAGTAGGTACAACTAATTTTTTTTGGTATTTTGTGTGTCCTACCCATAACTAAAGATAGAAAACAACTAAGAACAGCAAATAAAAATTACTTAGTGATAAAGCAAACAAGCACACACGAGAATATTCACCCCATGATATTGCTCCCTGGCAACGGCGCCAGAAAAAGGTCTTGATAACCCACAAGTATAGGGGATCAATTGTAGCCTCTTTCGATAAGTAAGAGTGTCGAATCCAACGAGGAGCTAAAGGCAGAACAAATATTCCCTCAAGTTCTATCGACCACCGATACAACTCTACGCACGCTTGATGTTCGCTTTACCTAGAACAAGTATGAAACTAGAAGTACTTTGTAGGTGTTGTTGGATAGGTTTGCAAGATAATAAAGAGCATGTAAATAAAAAGTAGGGGCTGTTTAGATAAAGACACAACTAAATTAGTTTTAGTAGAGAGCTTTTGTCACGAGAAAGTTATTTGTCCCTAGGCAATCATTATTGCAATTTTATTTGAGGGAGAGGCATAAGCTAACATACTTTCTCTACTTGGATCATATGCGCTTATGATTGGAACTCTAGCAAGCATCCGCAACTACTAAAGATCATTAAAGTAAAACCCAACCATAGCATTAAAGTATCAAGTCCTCTTTATCCCATACGCAAACAACCTACTTACTCGGGTCTGTGCTTCTGTCACTCACGCCACCCACCATAAGCAAATCATGAACATATTGCAAACCCTATAGCGGGAATCCCTCATGCTTGCGCGACATGGAGAGCACCATAGGACAGCACCAATAATAAAACATGCAACTCAAACCAATCACGATCGTCAATTAACCCATAGGACAAAACAGATCTACTCAAACATCATAGGATAGCCATACATCATTGGGAAATAATATATAGCGTTGAGCACCATGTTTAAGTAGAGATTACAGTGGGTAATAGAGAGGTTACACAGCTGCATAGAGGGGGGAAGAGTTGGTGGTGATGGCGGTGAAGTTGTTGGTGAAGATTGCGGTGATGATGATGGCCCCCGGTGGCACTCCGGTGCCACCGGAAGAGAGGGGGAGAGAGCCCCCCTCCTTCTTCTTCCTTGACCTCCTCCATAGATGGGAGAAGGGTTTCCCCTCTGGTCCATGGCCTCCATGGCGTGGGAGGGGCGAGAGCCCCTCCGATATTGGATCTGTCTCTCTGTCTCTCTCTGTTTCTGCGTTCCCAGATTCTGCCCTTTCACCGTTTCTTATATTCCCGCAGATCCGTAACTCCGATTGGGATGAAATTTTAACACGATCTCTATCCGGATATTAGCTTTCTTGCGGAGAAAGAAGGGCATCAACTGCCTTACGGGGTGGCCACAAGGGTCAGGGGCTCCCCCCTGCCTCGTGGGCCCCTCGAGCATCGTCTCACGTTGAGTTTTCTTCCCAAATATCACATATATTCCAAAAAAAACTCCATCAGTTTTTATCCCGTTTGGACTCCGTTTGATATGGATATTCTGCGAAACAAAAACACGCAACAAACAGGAACTGGCACTGGGCACTGGATCAATATGTTAGTCCCCAAAAATAGTATAAAAAGTTGCCAAAAATATATGAAAGTTGTATAATATTGGCACGGAACAATGAAAAACCATAGATACGACGGAGACGTATCACATAGCCCAGCAGAGATCAAACTAATCATGCGAACTAGCATAGTAGATGAATATATCACATTTAGGGCACATACTAGAAACATGAATTCTACCAGGATCTCGAACAAGAAGGATAGAATCACATATGGTGCAGCGGGAGCAGCACCGACGGCGTTGAGGTTGTCGCCCCATGTTGTTGAGGATGAGGCTGTCGAGGTCGGGGAAGAAGTCATCGTTGGCGAAGTCGTCACTGCCAGCAGTCGCGCGAGTGCTCTCCCCAAAAACCTGATCGCCCCACTCCCGTACAAGATCACGAGAGGTGGGGTTCCGGAGGCCTGCTGTCCCTTCTTGTTGTGCACACCGGAAAGAGGGATGGAGAAGACTTGCGTGGCAGTGCAATGTTCTAGAATGGTGGTGCGAAACCATACAATACGGCGGCGGCTAGGGTAGACGTATGCCTGGCTATATAGTGCAGGCTGGGTAGGTCGTGGGAGTAAACCCCACGTCCGAGTCGCGATCCAGAAGAATCGGAAACAGTTCATTAATTAACGCGTCTGTTAATTATTAATTAATCACTCATTAATTTTCCCGAGCAGCAAAAATATAGACAATGTGCATAGCTCTGTTCTCGGCTCGGCTCAATCTCGCAACCCGCGACGCATCGTGACAAGGCGTGGCATGGCGAGGCAAGCGAGGAGGAGGAGCGCGCATGTAGGTCTCCTCTTCTCATGCTCATACAAGTGGTAAAAGAGCTCACCTTATAAAGAGGTGCAACTATCACTCAACTTCGGTGGTGGTACTAAACTTTAGTCTCACTCACTCCACTCACATATGTGCATCAATGGGCCAAGAGAATTTCAGAATTTTAGTTGAGGTTTGGGCCAAAGGCTTACTAGAAAAATTCCAACATGCAGCAGCGTATGCCTTCTCTCCGTTCAGTTCCGACGACCACTAGGTGGGATAGTGCAGTACGTGCACCGGCATCCGTCGAAAACGTACTCGCCCACCGAGATGCCGCTGATGCTGCCCTGGCAGTCCTTCATGCACACTTGTTGGGGGTGCATATACCGGGGATGGTCGGGAGCACCTTGCAGTCCATGGGGGTCACCGTCGCAGTGGCGCCACCGCTGTTCGCCGTCGTCACCTTCATCGCCACATCTACGGATCGAACAATGCTCACAGAGAATTAGCATGAGGCGTATATATATATATATATATATATATATATATATATATTGTTGGAATTTAGTCTATCTTGGGACAACCCAATAGCTATTTCAGAAATTCTTAATAAATCCTAAAGGTCCATTCAGCCCATTCGTGCAAGGCAAGGGGTATTACTAAAGTTTAGTTCCAGATTACTAGTTTCGTGGGAGTTGGACCTCCTTATAATGGAGGTTGTTTCCCCACATGTATGAGCATGAGAACAAGAGGGACATCCACGCGCTCCTCCGCTGCCCGCCACGCCTCGACGCGGGAATGAGCCGAGCCCATGTCTACATTTTTGCCATGCATGATTGGTATACGAAAGGTCACTCGGAAGCTGAAAGTTTTTGCTGTAATGGACTTTGAATACGAACGCTGCACCCTTCGGCTGCTGCCGATTCGTTTCATCTCCCTCGTTCCCTTCAGCTCCCGACGCAGCCTATTCGCCTCCTTCTCCTATGCCAATAAAAGGGATGTCGCTCCTCCCCAGAGAGGCACATCAGAACACCATCCTCCTGAGCACTGTGCTACCGCTACGATCTTCCCCATCCCGGCTTGTGGTGTGCACCGTAGGTCGGGACAGTAGGCCTCTGAAACCGCACCTCTTTGAGTCTTGTACGGGAGAAGTGTGATAAGGTTTTTGGGGAGCGCTCCGCGCGAGTACTGACTTCTTCGTCGGACTCCGACGACTACTTCCCCAACGATGACTTCTTTCCCAACGTTGACAACCTCTTCAACAACATGGCTGGCGAGAACAAGACCCCAAGACGGGTGCTTCTGCTTCTGATCCTGTTCCGTACGTTCTCATACTCTTTCTATTAGATGTTCTGCCACAAACTTACTCTAGTGTTTGCTTTGGATATGTTTGGTTCTAGTTCATACATGCAGATGCTATTTACCTTTTCTCTGTCGGATTGCATGACTTGTTTTATCTCTGCTACAATAGTCATGTTTTATCTAATATTTCTGTTCATAAAATCATATGGTAAATTGCTCATATTTCCAACAATCCAAAAACCTTATTATAGGCAATTTACCCCGAGTGGTTTTGCTGCTTCCATGAGACCTCCTATGTTTGAGGGTATCCACTATAAGAGATGACGCGTGAGAGCAGCCTTATGGTTTCAGACCATGAGTTGCTATGACGCCACTCTTGGCAAACCCCAAGGAGAGTATGATGCTCAACAGGAACAAGCTTTTCAGAAAATGGGTACTCTGTTTAAGGCGGCTCTCTTGAGTGTTCTTAGTGAAAACATAGTTGATTCTTATGCGTTAATTGACAATGGAAACAATATGTGGGACACACTCGATGCCAAATTTGGGGTCTCGGATGCCGGCACTGAGTTGTACATCATGGAACAATTCTATGACTACAAGATGCCGGCACTGAGCTGTACTCTCTTTAGGCCACTGTCAATTAAGAAGTGAAGGAAATCACTTCTACCAATACCCAAAATTGCTGACAAACCCAGGTATTTATCAGTCAATGCCTCGGTCATAATATTCATGAATATGCCTAACAATTCATTTTGCATCATAAAACATCAGGTATAAACATGATATAGATAGAACAATTTGGCTCTTGCATCATAGAACATCATGTCTAAACATGACTTGCATGCTCTTCCAACTTGTCCAATCCATTTTGCACTTATTTTTACTTCCATCTGTAAAACAATGCAGGTATCAATGTTAAAGAAAATTGTCATGTGTTAAATAATGCAACAGAGTTCAAATAAAAGTTTTTTCATGCGATAAATAATAAAACATTATTTAAACCCTAAACCCTTTTTATGTGTTAAATAATACATCAAAATTCAATCTGATTTTTTAAATGTGCTAAATAATACAACAAAATTCAAACAATTTTAATGTGTCAAATAATAAAATATAACTCTTTTTATGTGTCAAATAACTCAAACTGTTTTTTATGTGTCCTGACCAGCAGCATGACACGCGACAGCGCCTGCGCCCTGCCTAGTGCCATGACCCGCGCCATCTGCACCTCTGCACCGGATCATCGCTCTCCGCCTCCATCATCGCCCGGTAGTAGTACTCCACCGGAAGAGAGCGGTTCGGGTGCATGTAGGCCTTCCCCTCGTCTGTAAGGCAACCAGCGTTGATGACCGCCTCCTTGTAGATCATCGCCAGGTCAAGGAACCATGATCATATCTCGCTCAGCCGGGAGAGCTTCTCTGCATCGCTGACAGCCACCTGAACGAGGAGTTCCGCCAACGGAGGAGTGATCTCCATTGCGGATTCGAGATTGGACGGCGACGGATGGAGATCGATTGGCGAGGGTGAGAATGGATAGGGATTTGGGCAAGCTCGTCTGAGGGATTTGGGGGAGATAGGAAGAGACAGAGCGGAGGTGAGAGGAGTGGTGGTGTGGGGGGTGTGGCTGGCTCGGAGTGATAGACTGGAGGCGGCTGGTGTACTGAATAAGGCTATGACGATTTGACTACTCCGCTTGGGAGGATGACAAATGGGTCCGGAGACGTGGCAAGGTGCGTGGACTGGGGGAGCGCATGTTTTTCCACAAAAGGGAGGGGGCTTTCTGCAAAAATGTCGCGCCACACGGCAGCAGGGAGCTCTACTGTCAACGGGACCATAAGGCGTACCGTATAGTGCTATGTATTCACGTTTATAAGTATCATATTATAGTGTTTCTTGAGTTGTGGGATGGAATCGTTGTGCGCCAGAGACTTGAAGGAACAAACATGTAAATTTCTCCCCTCTTCTCTTCTTCCTTTCCCTCTGTGTATGCTATACACAAGATTTAACGTCAAAAAAAGGCACAAGATTTAGCATATCTGAAACAAAACCTTGTGTGTGTGTGTGTGCGCGCATATTAGTGCACAAGGGGTCTCGCTTGTCGACAGTGGAGAACGTAAAAGAAAAAAGAGTTGGACTATAACCCAATGAACTCCGAATTGATACATTTCTGTTTCGCCTTGATTATGGCATCTCTTCAATGTTTGAGCGAGTGGCCAGCAGCAAAGATCTGGTTAGTCTTTCTATGATTTGATTCGACATTTGAGAAGTTGCAGAGGAGATACCACAGCACTTTGCGAGCTTGCTGTGATGCTGCTTGCCGATCTTGTCATCTTGAAAGGATGCTGGGTCGATCAATTTGTGAAGAAAAAAGAGTTGGACGTGAAGTGGTGATTTACTCGGATGGGCGTGTCCGAGGCACGTCGCAGAGCCTTTTGAGGCCTACGGAAGCCTCCACCCAACAAACCACGCACCTCACGCCAACCCGATGCATCGGAAGGGTGGCACGCATATATCTTGGTGCACGCGATGGCCAGCTAGCCGTGGGAGCGACTACAATAGAAGAAGGTCCACAGATGCAAAAATAGAAATAAGGAACCTGGGCCGTCGGATTATAGATCGATGGTACAGATTATGCAGTGGGGGATCTGTACTCACGGTTACCTAAATTTTGCAAAAAGGTCCCGGCAATCTATTATATAATTAAAACAAGAGACAAACAAGCCATCACGCTTATCCACATACGCTAATATTATTTGCATCATTAGATCAGAAAAATAACGGTTGAGATTTAGAAAATTTTACGTAACATTTAAACATATGTGTACAAACATATTGGACTGTCACGTCTTTACGCTGGAAGACAAATAAGTTATCGCTAACTATAGAAATTGCCGGTCAAGATTAAAAAATTGATGCAACTTTGTATCAATTTGGAAAGAAAATACAAAGTACCATTGTCATCGGCTAACCCAAGCTAGCAGGGCTGTCTCCAAAAATTTGGGGCCTCGGTGTGAAATAAAAAAGGTTTGTCCAATGACGGACTAATTTCCATGCCATCCAAGATGATAGAAGATCCGCGCTTGTAGGCACTTCCGAGCAACCAATCACGTGAATCACATCGCACTGGAGTACTTAAGGTTGCACATTTGTGTGATACAAACAATGAATATAAAATATTGCCCCAAATTAAAAATGGCATACTTTTATTTTATTTTATTAGTTGCATTAACTTTTTTATGGAATTTCAAAACAGTAAGTGTATATTTTTGTAGGGTAAAATAGGAAGTGTATTTGGTTTATTTTTTGATTCCATAATTTGCTAGTGGGTTGTTTCCACTTTTTTTTTTAAAAGGCAAAAGATTTGCCTTTTTCATTGAATAAGGAGAAGAGTAAGGTTTAGTACAACACAGCTCTGCCAAAGCGGAAGAAGGGCAAAGGTCTACTCTCGTGGCATGAAATTACACAAATGTTTGACGCCCGCCATAGCCTTGATAGACGCTTCCTTCTTAATAGTTCACACTATCACCGCCACAGACGTCGCCTTGGTCCTAAATACGCGTGCATTTTGCTCTTTCGAAAGCTCCCAGCTTACAAGGTGGAGTACCGAGGCCGTTGTTTCCACTTGAAGTCTGCAGTAAAAAAGTCCCCACGGATGGAGGGATCTCCTTTCCTCCCTGATGATTTCCTCTCCTCCCTAATATTCATGCATGCAATTACATGCAAGCCAACAGATCCGGAAATAAATGGCGAATGGATTAGGCAGTTGCTCCCGGAAAAACTGCTTGCGTGAGATGAAAAAGGAATCCTGTGCATGCACAAGAGATAATCAAGCAGACTGCGGAATCGTGGGCAGAGAAGGGAAATTTTTTGCTGGGCGCTAAGATCAGGCAGGATTGGCCATATAATTAGCTTTAGGTTAGTGCGATCTGGGGCCCCCAGATTTTACGGGGCCCTGTGCGGTCACCCACCTTGGCCACCCTTGTCGACGGCCTGCAAGCTAGAGTCCGGACAGATTTTATAAAGGAGTCCGGAGCGATACAACATTGTCATGGGCCAACAACCCAAGGTAGTAGAGTCCAGCTGGGAGGCTAAGGTTTAGCACGGACTTCTCCTAACTTTTTGTGCCTTTATTTTAAACCGATGCGACTGGACCTTAATAGTTAACTAATTGATAGTACATGATGAGAAACACAGCCGTGTGTAGCACAGTATAAAGTCCGTTACACTGATATATCAGTCATATTAATCAGTATTTACTTTGTACAGAACAAATACATAATGCCAAATAATTAGGGTCTTTTTGACTTGCAAGATTAATAAATTTATAATGTCACAAAAAGTAGTTATAAATCTATTGAAATAGAAAAACAATAAATTGTTCACAAGTGCTAGCAACTCAAATTCCAAGTGATTAAATTTGTGCCTAATTTTTAATGCACAACAACAAAAGTGAAATAGTGTTTCTAAGAGATTTGAGTCCAACAGAAAATTACATCTATCTATTATATAATTAAAACAAGAGTCAAACAAGCTATTACGTTCGTCCACATAGATTAAATTATCTTGACCATTAATTTTGTAGATTAAGGGCTGAGATTAAAGATTTAAACGTTACATACAAATATTGTATATATGTCTTTTTTGGAACATAGGAAGTTGTCACGTACATGTCTTTTTTTAAGAATTGATGTACCCGTGTTATGATGGAAAGGTGCAAAGCAAAAGAGACGTATAACAGATATACACCCATCTCAAACTAGATCACGTTAACACTGAAGAGAAAAAATAACAAATCAGACCGGGTCACATAAAGACTTGGCGTATGTGGGCAGGAGACCGAGTCCTCAGGCAAAACAAAGGAGACCGGGTCCTTACGCACAAAAAAAGGAGACCAAGTCCCTATTCAACTTCCCAGGAACTGTGGCAAAAAAAAGTTCTCAAGTATTATAAAAAAAATTGCGAAGAAGTTCCCAGGAATTGCGATGCAAAAATCATGAGTCGAACTTGAGTCTCCTTAGTGTCCAAATCTAAGTCAACTCGGAAGGAAAATACACGTGTGTGATTTTCTTAGGCAAATGTGTGTGATTTTCATGGTCCTACCAAACATAAGAGCATGCTGATAGTATGATTAGATTTCAATAATATTATTACAACCGCGCAATTTTTTTTAAAACCGATGGCATTAATAATGATTTCAATAATGAAAAATGCAATTACTTTGCAGGTAAGCTAAATCAGAAATTAGATGGGTACACTATATATAATTAAAATGTAAAATGTATATGTATGGTAAATATCCACAATATAATACAAAAAATTATTTTCTTATTTGCATGTAAATTAATTCTACAACAACATGTCGAATATATCTTTAAAAAATTGTATGACATCAGTCCGTACTAATTAATGACTATTGTCAACCAACATTTGTAGCAGTATAAACATGCATGAATTGTTCGCAGACAAATACATAAACATGCATGAATTCATCGCTATAGGAAAATAAGTTTAGATCAGTTGGACGAAGATGAGTTGAGGTATCCTTGAATTGAGGGTCGCCATTGATGTATGACAACCTTAAATATTTTGAAAATACTTGCATTTATGAAAAACATGTTGAGCTCATGAAGACATGGAAGAGAAAAATATTAAGAGAGCATCCCAGTGTCATTGTGTAACGTGTGTGAGCAACACATCTTATGGGAAGAACAACGATGTTGTTTCCATGACAATAGACATGGAGGCGACATGCCATGTCCAGTACATATTAAGTTGCTTCGGTTATGCTAGAAATACGGTAGAAAAATTGTCCTACAGTCAGTGCTTCAAAAAAGTGTTGTTTCGGTTGAACCAGAAATTATAAGTTGCTTCAGTTATGCCAAAAATACCGTAGAAAAATTGGTCTACGGTCAGTGCTTCAAAAAATGTTGCTTTAGTTGAACCAGGAATTACAAGTTACAACAATAGAGAGAAGCAGTAAGAGAGGGCAAGCTATGATAATAGTGGTAGAGTGATTAGATTCACAAAGAGATAATGAGTGAGGGATAGTGTTCGAACAAAAAATTCATGAAAAAAATTATCAAAGATACTTACTAACCATGATGAAGAGATATACATGAATGCAAGATATGGCAAGAAACACAGAGAGAGAAAGAGAGAGGGGGAGGGGGGAGAGTGAGTAACTACAAAAATTAGATTTAAATCAATGGCTAATGAACATAGAAAATGAGAGTAAGATCAACTACCAACACTAGTAGAAAACATGGCTTTGGTCCAGGCCGAGGTGGCCCATTAGTCCCGGTTCAGTCTAGAACCGGGACCCATGGGGCCATCTGTCCCGGTTCGTGAGGCCAGGGGCCTGCCGGGCCTCGTGGGGGCATTGGTCCCGGTTCATCATGCCCCTTTGGTCCCGGTTGGTGGGACGAACCGGGACCAATGGGCCTCGCTCCTAGCCCACCACCATTGGTCCCGGTTGGTGGCTTGAACCAGGACCACAGGCTTCCCTTTGGTACCGGTTCATGCCACGAACCGGGACCAATGAGGTGCCTATATATACCCCCTCGCCGGCGAGCAGAGCACTCCACACTGCTCTATTTTTTCTGGCCGGCGAGGGGAGAGCTTTGTGGTGTTCTAGCTCACCTCCTATGCACATGAGGTGTTCGATGAAATGCCCGAGCCACACTAGTTAAGCTTTCTCCTCTCGAAGCTCGACCTCAGAGCTTCATTTTCCTCGAGATTTGTCTAGGTTTAGCGGCCCGTCACGTCCCACTCCCGTGTTCACCGCCGTGGATCGCCGACACCGATCTCGTCGCCGGCACCACCGTGGTGAGCCTCTTGTTCTTATCTTCTTTCTGAAAGAAAAAATTCTTACTTTAGCTAGATAGATACTTGTCTAATTTTCTTACTTTTATTATTGCTTATTATTATATAGTGCGATGGTTTTGGTATCCGCCCCCGTCGGCCCTCGTCCTGGCTATGATTCGGATGTGGTATATATTATCTTTTTATAACTATTTGGTTCATTTATTGTTTATGACAATTATGCCGACCAACGTGACATAGATTTTATTTATCTAGGAGGTAGTTGAACTAGAAATTCCAACCGACCCTATTGTCAAGAGGTTAAATTTAGTTAAAGAAGAAAACAATTACTTGAAGGACAAAATAAAAAAAATTGAGGAGGAGAAGATGATATTAGAGTTGCATGTTGCGAATGTCGTCGATGATCACAAGATCAAGATGGATGCAATGCGGTTGAAGATGAGAAAGATTAGAAAATGCCATTCATACCGAGGCTTGGTATCATTATGCCGTTGGATCAATTGTTACCTTGGTTGCGATTATGATCGCATTTATTTTCGCATTGAAATGTTTTACATAGTTTCAATGTATGGTTTAATTAATTAGATGCTCTGGAGAGCTATATGTTGTTAGATGAGAACTATGTATGTACTTTGGTTTTAATGTGATGATGAACTTCTATTAATTTGGTCACTTAATTATCTATTCATGATGTTCTATAATGGTTTTTGAGACACTTAATTATATATAATGCACGTATATGAACCGGCAATGGATGTACGGTGGCAGACACACCTCCGAGTGCATTAAGGGCGTGCATGATTTTCTCGAAGTGGCTGAGGCAAACAAGCAAAATGGTTTTATGTGTTGTCCATGCACTGAATGTGGGAATACGAGGTCTTACTCTAACCGGAAAATCCTTCACTCCCACCTGCTTTACAAGGGTTTCATGCCACACTATAATGTTTGGACGAGGCACGGAGAAATAGGGGTTATGATGGAAGACGGCGAAGAAGAAGACTCCGATGACAACTATGTGCCCCCTGAATACGGTGATGCTGCAACGGGGGGAGCTGGTGAAGATCAAGAGGAACCAGATGATGCGCCCAATGATGCTGCAACGGGTGAAGCTGCTGAAGATCAAGAGGAACCAGACGATGTGCCCGATGATGATGATCTCCGCCGGGTCATTGTCGATGCAAGGACGCAATGCATTAGTCAAAAGGAGAAGCTGAAGTTCGATCGCGTGTTAGAGGATCACAAAAAAGGGTTGTACCCCAATTGCGAAGATGGCAACACAAAGCTCGGTACCGTACTGGAATTGCTGCAGTGGAAGGCAGAGAATGTTGTTCCTGACAAAGGATTTGAGAAGCTACTGAAAATATTGAAGAAGAAGCTTCCAAAGGATAAAGAATTGCCCGATAGTACATACACAGCAAAGAAGGTCGTATGCCCTCTAGGATTGGAGGTGCAGAAGATACATGCATGCCCTAATGACTGCATCCTCTACCGTGGTGCGTACAAGGATCTGAACGCATGCCCGGTATGCGGTGCATTGCGGTATAAGATCAGACGAGATGACCCTGGTGATGTTGACGGCGAGCACCCCAGGAAGAGGGTTCCTGCGAAGGTGATGTGGTATGCTCCTATAATACCACAGTTGAAACGTCTGTTTAGAAACGAAGAGCATGCCAAGTTGATGCGATGGCACAGTGAGGACCGTAAGAAAGACAGGAAGTTGAGAGCACCCGCTGATGGGTCGCAGTGGAGAAAAATCGAGAGAAAGTACTGGCCTGATTTTACAAGTGACCCAAGGAACGTATCATTTGGTTTAAGCGCGGATGGCATTAATTCTTTCGGGGAGCAGAGCAACAATCACAGCACCTGGCCCGTTACTCTATGTATGTATAACCTTCCTCCTTGGATGTGCATGAAACGGAAGTTCATTATGATGCCAATTCTCATCCAAGGCCCTAAGCAACCCGGCAACGACATTGATGTGTTCCTAAGGCCATTAGTTGAAGAACTTTTACAACCGTGGAATGGAAACGGTGTACGTACGTCAGATGAGCACAAACAGGAGGAATTTAACCTGCACGCGTTGCTGTTTGTAACCATCAACGATTGACCCGCTCTCAGTAACTTTTCAGGACAGACAAACAAGGGATACCACGCATGCACGCACTGTTTAGAAGAAACTGAAAGTATATACCTAGACAAATGCAGGAAGAATGTGTACCTGGGCCATCATCGATTTCTTTCGACCAACCATCAATGTCGAAAGAAAGGCAAGCATTTCAAAGGCGACCCAGATCACCGGAAGAAGCTCGCCATGCGTACCGGTGATCATGTACTTGCTATGGTCAATGATTTACACGTAATCTTTGGAAAGGGTCCCGGCGGACTAGCTGTTCCGAATGACGCTGAGGGACACACACCCATGTGGCAGAAGAAATCTATATTTTGGGACCTACCCTACTGGAAAGACCTAGAGGTCTGCTCTTCAATTGACGTGATGCACGTGACGAAGAACCTTTGCGTGAACCTGCTAGGCTTCTTGGGCATGTATGGGAAGACAAAATATACACCTGAGGCACGGGAGGACCTGCAACGTTTGCACAAAAAAGACGGCATGCCTCCGAAGCAGTATAAAGGTCCTCCTAAGTGGGCCAAGGCTGAGAATGATCTTCTTGATAAAGGGATCAAACCAGAGACAATGAACTGGCCAGACCGTTACCGGACTTGGTTCTTCGGGGCTGGCGGAATCGTGGACCCTGTATCAGGGAAATGCGTTTGGACGGACGAGCAAATGAACATACTAGTCAAGAAGCTAAAGCACTATATCGATGCAGCGCAGCAAGGGACGTTCGTTCTAGACAGAGAGAACGACGAGCTCACAATGGCCCTCGGGAATCCTAAGCACCCTGGACGGACACGAGGCATGCCAGGCTCCGTTTCGTGGAAGGCTGGTTTTTCGGACGCAGGCGGTTACAAATACCAGGAGAGGAGGAAAAAAGTGCAGCAGACCCAAATGCAGGCGCTGCATGCAAGGGTACAAGCGATAGAGGAACGAGAAGCAAATCGCAGCAAACGAACTACCGAAGCATCCCCCGAAGCAACCCCGCCAGCTCAGCGGATAAGCAGCATGGCTTCCACCGAGCTACTACAGCCGGAGCATGTCTTGACGGCTCCTGCCAGCTATCCCGTGGATGCTATCACGGAGTCTCAAAATTGCCACCTTATGACGCATGCAATGGATGAATTAGAAGGTGAAGGCGCTGTTGGCTCTGTTTTTCCTACTGAACCCGGCGCAACTTTTCACTGTCGGCTGATTCCAGAAGGATATGCTAGGGTGATGGTGGATGAAATAACGGAGGGAAGACTCCATGCCTATGGCAGAAGGAGCTACTACGTCTTGAGCTTGCGTTGGTTTTCCCCGAAGAGGAAGGGATGATGCAGCAGAGTAGCGTAAGTATTTCCCTCAGTTTTTGAGAACCAAGGTATCAATCCAGTAGGAGCCCACGCTCAAGTCCCTCGTACCTGCACAAAGCGATAGCTACTCGCAACCAACGCAATTAGGGGTTGTCAAGCCCTTCACGGTCACTTACGAGAGTGAGATCTGATAGATATAATATTTTTGGTATAAATATGCAAAGAAAAAGTAAAGGCAAAGTAAAAAAGCAAAGCAAGATTAAAGTAATGGAGATTGATATGATGAGAATAGACCCGGGGGCCATAGGTTTCACTAGTGGCTTCTCTCAAGAGCATAAGTATTCTACGGTGGGTGAACAAATTCAGTTGAGCAATTGACAGAATTGAGCATAGTTATGAGAATATCTAGGTATGATCATGTATATAGGCATCACATCCATGACAAGTAGATCGAAACGATTCTACATCTACTACTATTACTCCACTCATCGACCGCTATCCAGCATGCATCTAGAGTATTAAGTTAAAAACAGAGTAACACCTTAAGAAGGAGACATGATGTAGAGAGATAAATTCATGCAATATGAAATAAACCCCATCTTGTTATCCTCGATGGCAACGATACAATACGTGCCTTGCTGCCCCTTCTGTCACTGGGTAAGGACACCGCAAGATCGAACCCAAAGCTAAGCACTTCTCCCATGGCAAGAACTACCAATCTAGTTGGCCAAACCAAACGGATAATTCGAAGAGACTTGCAAAGATAACCAATCATACATAAAAGAATTCATAGAAGATTCAAATATTATTCATAGATAGACTTGATCATAAACCCACAATTCATCGGTCTCAACAAACACACCGCAAAAAGAAGATTACATCGAATAGATCTCCATGAGAGAGGGGAGAACTTTGTATTGAGATTCAAAGAGAGAGAAGAAGCCATCTAGCTACTAACTATGGACCCGAAGGTCTGAGGTAAACTACTCACACTTCATCTGAGAGGCTATGATGATGTAGAAGTCCTCCGTGATGACGGCCCTCTTCCGGCGGAGCTCCGGAACAGGCCCCAAGATGGGATCTCGTGGATACAGAAAGTTGCGGCGGTGGAATTAGGTTTTTGGCTCCTGTTCTGATCGTTTGGGGGTACGTGTGTATATATAGGAGGAAGAAGTACGCCGGAGGAGCAACGAGGGGCCCACGAGGCAGGGGGCGCGCCCTAGGGGGGCGCCCCCCACCCTCGTGACCGCCTCTTTTGTTCCTTGGAGCAGGGTCCAAGTCTCCTGGATCACGTTCGGTGAGAAAATCACGTTCCCGAAGATTTTATTCCGTTTGGAGTCCGTTTGATATTCCATTTATCCGAAACACTAAATTAGCCAAAAAAACAACAATTCTGGGCTGGGCCTCCGGTTAATAGGTTAGTTCCAAAAATAATATAAAAGTGGAAAATAAAGCCCAATATAGTCCAAAACAGTAGATAATATAGCATGGAGCAATCAAAAATTATAGATACGTTAGAGACGTATCAGGCATCCCCAAGCTTAATTCCTTCTCCTCCTCGAGTAGGTAAATGATAAAAAGAGAATTTTTGATGCGGAGTGCTACTCGGCATAATTTCAATGCAAATCTTCTTAATTGTGGTATGAATATTCAGATTAGAAAGATTCAAGACAAAGGTTTATATTGACATAAAAAATAATAATACTTCAAGCATACTAATAAAGCAATTATGTCTTCTCAAAATAACATGGCCAAAGAAAGTTATCCCTACAAAATCATATAGTCTGGCTATGCTCCATCTTCACTACACAAAGTATTTAAATCATGCACAACCCCGATGACAAGCCAAGCAATTGTTTCATACTCTAACTTTTTCAAAACTTTTTCAATCTTCACGCAATACATGAGCGTGAGCCATGGATATAGCACTATAGGTGAAATAGAATGGTGGTTGTGGAGAAGACAAAAAGGAGAAGATGGTCTCACATCAACTAGGCGTATCAACAGGCTATGGAGATGCCCATCAATAGATATCAATGTGAGTGAGTAGGGATTGCAATGCAACGGATGCACTAGAGCTATAAGTATATGAAAGCTCAAAAAGAAACTAAGTGGGTGTGCATCCAACTTGCTTGCTCATGAAGACCTAGGGCAATTTTTTGAGGAAGCCCATCATTGTAATATACAAGCCAAGTTCTATAATGAAAAATTCCCACTAGTATATGAAAGTGATAACATGAGAGACTCTCTACTATGAAGATCATGGTGCTACTTTGAATCACAAGTGTGGTAAAACGATAGTAACATTGTCCCTTCTCTGTTTTTCTCTCATCATTTATATATATATATATATATATATTTGGGCCTTTTCTCTTTTTTATGGCCTCTTTTTATTTGGGCTTCTTTGGCCTCTTTTTTTATTTATTTTTCGTCCGAAGTCTCATCCCGACTTATGGGGGAATCATAGTCTCCATCATTCTTTCCTCACTAGGACAATGCTCTAATGATCATCACACTTTTATTTTTCTTATAACTCAACAATTACAACTTGATACTTAGAACAAAATATGACTCTATGTGAATGCATCCGGCGGTGTACTGGGATATGCAATATGACAATGATGGAGTGTGTCATGAACGGAACGGTGGAAAGTTGCATGGCAATATATCTCGGAATGGCTATGGAAATGCCATAATAGGTAGGTATGGTGGCTGTTTTGAGGAAGGTATATGGTAGGTGTATGATACCGGCGAAAGGTGCGCGGTATTAGAGAGGCTAGCAAAGGTGGAAGGGTGAGAGTGTGTATAATCCATGGACTCAACATTAGTCATATGGAACTCATATACTTATTGCAAAAATCTAGAAGTTATCAAAGCAAAGTATTACGCGCATGCTCCTAGGGGGATAGATTGGTAGGAAAAGACCATCGCTCGTCCTGGACCGCCACTCATAAGGAAGACAATCAATAAATAAATCATGCTCCGACTTCATCACATAACGGTTCACCATACGTGCATGCTACGGGAATCACAAACCTTAACACAAGTATTCTTTAAATTCACAACTACTCAACTAGGATGACTTTAATATTATCACCTCCATATCTCAAAACAATTATCATGTTTCAATCTTTTCTTAGTATTCAACACACTCAAAGGAAAGTTTCACAAATCTTGAATACCAAGCATATTATTATTAAGCAAATTACCATGCTATTAAGAGACTCTCAAAATAATTTAAGTGAAGCATGAGAGATCAATAGTTTCTTTAAAACGAATCCACCACCGTGCTCTAAAAGATCTATGTGAAGCACATAGAGCAAAATTATAATGCTCAAAAGATATAAGTGAAGCACATAGAGCAAAACTACATAGCTCAAAAGATATAAGTGAAGCACATAGAGTATTCTATCAAATTTTAATTCATGTATGGCTCTCTCAAAAGGTGTGTACAGCAAGGATGATTGTGTCATACTAAGACACAAAGACACAAATAATACAAGACGCTCCAAGCAAAACACATATCATGTTGGTGAATAAAAATATAGTTCCAAATAAATTACCGATGGAAGTGGACGAAAGAGGGGATGCCTTCCGGGGCATCCCCAAGCTTTGACTTCTTGGTGTCCTTGGATTATCTTGGGGGTGCCATGGGCATCCCCAAGATTAGGCTCTTGACACTCCTTGTTCCATGATCCATCAAAAGAATTCACCAAAAACTTGAAAACTTCACAACACAAAACTCAAAATAGAAAACTCGTGAGCTATGTTAGCGAAAGAAAACAAAAGACAACTTCAAGGTACTGTAATGAAATCATTCTTTATTTATATTGGTGTTAAACCTACTGTATTAAAACTTCTCTATAGATTATAAACTATTTTACTAGCCATAGATTCATCAAAATAAGCAAACAACACACGAAAAACAGAATCTGTCAAAAACAGAACAGTCTGTAGTAACTTGTAGCTAGCGCAAGATATGGAACCCCAAAAATTCTAAAATAAATTTCTGGACGTGAGGAATTTATCTATTAATCATCTTCAAAAAGAATTAACTAAATAGAACTCTTCAAATAAAAACGACAGCAGTTCTCGTGAGCTCTAAAGTTTCAGTTTTTTACAGCAAGTTCAACAAGACTTTCCCCAAGTCTTCCCAACGGTTCTACTTGGCACAAACACTAATTAAACACAAAAAACACAACCAGAACAGAGGCTAAATAATTTATTTATTTAATAACAGCAAGGAAAAATATTGGATTGTCTCCCAGCAAGCGCTTTTCTTTAAAGCCTTATAGCTAGGCATTGGTAATTTTAATGATGCTCACAAGAAAGACATGAATTGAAGCACAAAAGGAGCATCATAAAGCATGTGACAAACACATCTAAGTCTAACATACTTCCTATGCATAGGCATATTAAAGGCAAACAAATTATCATAGCAAGCAAAAACTAGCATATGCAAGGAAGCGGAAAGAAATAATAGCAATCTCAACATAACGAGAGGTAAATTAGTAACATGAAAATTTCTACCACCATATTTTCCTCTCTCGTAATAATTATATGTAGGATCATAAGAAAATTCAACAAAATAGCTATCACATAAAATATTTTCAACATGATCCACATGCATGCAAAGTTGACACTCTTAAAAATAGTGGGATTAACATTAACTAAAGTCATGACCTTTCCAGACCCACTTTTATCAAAAATTTCATAAGATTGATCATTCTCCAAATTTGTGGGATCTAAAGTTGATACTCTTCCAAACCCACTTTCAGTAATATTGCAAACACTATTATCAATCTCATATTCATCATGGGGATTAAATAAATTTTCAATATCATAAGAAGAATCACCCCAATCATGATCATTGCAACAAGTAGAGGACATAGCAAAACTAGCATCCCCAAGCTTAGGGTTTTGCATATTATTAGCATAATTGACATCAAGAGAGTTTATAGTTAAATCATTGCAATCATGCTTTTTATTCAAAGATCTATCATGAGTCACTTCATAAAGCACTTCATTACGATTTTCAGATTTACGGATTTCAGGCAAAAGCTTATAAAGATAATCTAGTGCATCCAAATCACTAGGAATTGGTTCATCATAATTGGATCCCTTAAAAAGATTGGCAAGCGGATGAGGATCCATAGATCTTAAGTTCTCTGTTTAGTAATAAATAAACAATTATTCTAACCATACGAGCAAACAAAAGGCAAGCAGGCAAAAAGAGGCAAATAGAGAGGGAGGATAGAAAGAGAGGGCGAATAAAACGGCAAGGGTGAATTGGGGGGGAGAGGAAAACGAGAGGCAAATGGCAAATAATGTAATGCTAGAGATAGAGATTGCGATGGGTACTTGGTATGTTGACTTTTTGCGTAGACTCCCCGGCAACGGCGCCAGAAATCCTTCTTACTACGTCTTGAGCTTGCGTTGGTTTTCCCCGAAGAGGAAGGGATGATGCAGCAGAGTAGCGTAAGTATTTCCCTCAGTTTTTGAGAATCAAGGTATCAATCCAGTAGGAGCCCACGCTCAAGTCCCTCGTACCTGCACAAAGCGATAGCTACTCGCAACCAACGCGATTAGGGGTTGTCAAGCCCTTCATGGTCACTTACGAGAGTGAGATCTGATAGATATAATATTTTTGGTATAAAGATGCAAAGTAAAAAGTAAAGGCAAAGTAAAAAGCAAAGCAAGATTAAAGTAATGGAGATTGATATGATGAGAATAGACCCGGGGGACATAGGTTTCAATAGTGGCTTCTCTCAAGAGAATATGTATTCTACGATGGGTGAACAAATTACTGTTGAGCAATTGACAGAATTGAGCATAGTTATGAGAATATCTAGGTATGATCATGTATATAGGCATCACGTCCGTGACAAGTAGATCGAAACGATTCTGCATCTACTACTATTACTCCACTCATCGACCGCTATCCAGCATGCATCTAGAGTATTAAGTTAAAAACAGAGTAACGCCTTAAGCAAGATGACATGATGTAGAGAGATAAATTCATGCAATATGAAATAAACCCCATCTTGTTATCCTTGGTGGCAATGATACAATACGTGCCTTGCTGCCCCTTCTGTCACTGGGTAAGGACACCGCAAGATCGAACCCAAAGCTAAGCACTTCTCCCATGGCAAGAACTACCAATCTAGTTGGCCAAACCAAACGGATAATTCGAAGAGACTTGCAAAGATAACCAATCATACATAAAAGAATTCAGAGAAGATTCAAATATTATTCATAGATAGACTTGATCATAAACCCACAATTCATCGGTCTCAACAAACACACCGCAAAAAGAAGATTACATCGAATAGATCTCCACGAGAGAGGGGAGAACTTTGTATTGAGATTCAAAGAGAGAGAAGAAGCCATCTAGCTAGTAACTATGGATCCGAAGGTCTGAGGTAAACTACTCACACTTCATTTGAGAGGCTATGATGATGTAGAAAACCTCCGTGATGATGGCCCTCTTCCGGCGGAGCTCCGGAACAGGCCCCAAGATGGGATCTCGTGGATACAGAAAGTTGCGGCGGTGGAATTAGGTTTTTGGCTCCTCTTCTGATCGTTTGGTGGTACGTGTGTATATATAGGAGGAAGAAGTATGCTAGAGGAGCAACGAGGGGCCCACGAGGCAGGGGGGCGCGCCCTAGGGGGCGCCCCCCACCCTCGTGACCGCCTCTTTTGTTCCTTGGAGCAGGGTCCAAGTCTCCTGGATCACGTTCGGTGAGAAAATCATGTTCCCAAAGATTTTATTCCATTTGGACTCCGTTTGATATTCCGTTTATCCAAAACACTGAAATAGGCAAAAAACAGCAATTCTGGGCTGGGCCTCCGGTTAATTGGTTAGTCCCAAAAAGAATATAAAAGTGGAAAATGAAGCCCAATATAGTCCAAAACAGTAGATAATATAGCATGGAGCAATCAAAAATTATAGATACTTTGGAGACGTATCAGGAGCTCATCAACCTTCCGAACTGGACGCCTCCGCCTCCTCCTCCGGCGAGTCAGGGCACTCCGCCTCCTCCACCGCCTCCTTCTCCGGCGAGTGACGATCAGGGCACTCGGCCTCCTTCTCCGGCGCGTGGCGGCACTCCGCCTCCTTCTCCGCCTGCGCCGGCGCGGCCGGGCAGCCAGCCTCCTCCTTCTCCGCCTCGTCAGCAAGGGCGGAAGAGACCCGCCGCCACTCCGGCTGCTCCGGCGCGTTGTAGTCCTTCTCCTCCGCCTTGTAAGCAAGGAAAGAAGATAGTCGAAGCCGCTCCGTCTGCTCTGCCGGCGTCTAGCAGTACAGCCAGAGGCGGGAGGCAATACAGATTCGGTCCTTCTCTGAAGACTCCAGAGAAGTTACCATCGAGAGGACCCCGGAGGAGAACGCCGACATCGTGCGAGCCGAAGTGAGGAACTTCTTTGAAGGGGTGAAAGCAAAGAAACATCCACCTCCGGAGGAGAAGGTAGATCCGGTGAAAGCGAAGCGCACTCTGGCTGCCCTGAAAAAACCAGCAAAGTCTCCGCCGAAAGGCAACTATGAGCACATTATTGAAAAGTAATTTGTCGAAGCGGAGCAGCCAGGAAGTACTGTCAGTGATCAAAGGTTAAAAGAACGACGAGCTGGGAAAAACATTGCCCAGCTCGGCGAACAAGCGAACCAATCATGCCCCCCGCTCAAGGTGCCTACTAATGATCCGAGGATGGTGCCCGGTTATAGCAATCTTGGAGATTACCTGCCCGACGATGTACATTATGAGTTCTTAGAGGTGGAGGAACACAAATACGAGTACGGGAAGCCTCTCGTCAAAGATGAAAGATCTCTAACAACGATGATGCGAAGATTCCATGATTGGTACATGAAAACCTTGAGAGAGTCTGGGGGGAGGAATACTTTGACGCTGAGAGTTAGAGAGGAGCATGACCTCGTTGTGAACTGTTGAATGTTCCATTTGAGGAGTTCTTCCAGTTTTTCAATCAAAAGGCCCTCGATAAAGCAACGG
The DNA here is from genome assembly GCF_056163025.1 of Triticum urartu. Lineage (NCBI taxonomy): Eukaryota > Viridiplantae > Streptophyta > Magnoliopsida > Poales > Poaceae > Triticum > Triticum urartu. The sequence continues at coordinate 70,102,884 of NC_141879.1, read as the reverse complement.
TCACTTGCTACTGTCTGTAAGTAGTACTACTTCTGTCATTAAGTCTCTCTATATAGGTAAACTCTTTCATTGCATGTATTTATAATTATCCTCACTATATTATGCAGATTGAAGATCGCCGAATTGAAGAAAAGACAAATCGGTGATATTGGGTTCATTAACACAAATCTCATAGATGCAACTGAGGTTAAATATCGTGCCGAAGATACCGAGGCCAACTTGCTACGATCGTTGGAAATAAATGAAAACAAAGATATAATACTCTTTCCTTACAACTTCAAGTGAGTGTTACTATCTTGTGCATATTCAGTTTCCCTTATTAGTCCAGGTTATAGTAATGTAATTGATGAGTTATGCATGCGTGCACATGTTCCACTATATATATATTCTCCTAGAGATTAAGCTTGAGCAGGGACTAGTAACCGTCTTAGACTCGAGACGAAAAGATCCCCAGGACTATGCGGACATGACTCAAATGCTCGAGAAGTAAGTTAAATCGATCATTATCCACCATATCAGCAACTTTGTTCATTTACTGATATCAAGTAATTGTTTTCTTTGTCTGGCAGGGTTTGGACAAAATTCACCAAAAAAGCTCCGGGACTGCCGAAGAAGCTGCAATTTAGACACCCGAAAGTAAGTACTATAGTAACATGTTCCGCTCATCTCCTAGTGATTCAAGCGCTAGTTTCATCAATACCATTTGGCATGCTTGCTTATCAGTTTGATTGACCTCTATTTCTTGTAAAGTGGTTGTGGCAGGAACAAGGGAATGATTTCTGTAGATACTACGTTTGCGAGTCCATCCGCCACATGACCTGTGAACGAGGGTACTCTGACGAACAATATGAAGTGTGTAAGCAATAATATTCACAATTTTATTTTATTACCATCATTTGTGTTGAGTTTCATTTATTTATATATATATATATATATGTATGTATTGATCCCCTTCTTCTAATTAGATCTTTCAGATGCGGGATGAACTCCTAGCACCACATCGTATGCGAGCAATTCAAGAGGAATTGGCAGCATTCTTCCTTGACCACGTGATCGCTGAAGACGGAGAATACTATGTGGATCCTGTGTTCGTATATAATTAGGAGATTATATTGTAAGAGATAATTATTGTATATATGTAGCCAGTAGTGTCGGATAGATATATGAGAACTTGTTATTCGACCAATCTCTCGGAGAAGGAGAGGTGGTCGATATCACTTCTCTCTGTATGCATATATGTTCATGACGATTTTCTGTTTCCTTCGTTTGCTTACTAGCTAGCTAGCGTGTCTAGTCCTCTTTATACGTATATAGTACGTAACGTCGACCAAGCACGGACATAAGAGAGGACACTTCTCTCTATTAATTAGCTAGCTAACACAATATATGAAACACCTAAATTAACCTCCCAAAGCCCCCAACCCCCCCCCCTTAAAAAAAACAAAAACCTCAGCCCCTGAAATGCTGACGCGTGGATGCCTATTGGTCCCGGTTGGTGCCACCAACCGGGACCAAAGGCAAAAAAACAAAACCTCAGCCCCTGAAATGCTGACGCGTGGATGCCTATTGGTCCCGATTGGTGCCACCAACCGGGACCAAAGGCCCTTCTGCTTGGGCTCGGCGCACCGGCCACGTGGAGGCCCATCTGTCCCGGTTCCTGTTTGAATCGGGACTAAAGGGCCAGGCCATTAGTAACGACCCTTTAGTCCCGGTTCAAAAACCGGGACAAAAGGCCCTTACCAACCCGGGCAGAAGACCCTTTTTCTACTAGTGCAATGAAGTATTTGAAGGCATGCCATGTACAAATTTGTGGATGCCTTCAAGGTAATACAACCACAAATAAGGTGCGTAGTACAAGGGATGTGTAGGATGAGATGGGAGTACGAGGTACAAATGTTTAGATTCATTATAGGAAAGAAATTTGGTTCACACAAGTTATAAGTGAAAAGGTAGATACATCCAAATGTAGTAGAAGTATAATGATCATGGCTAAGTCAACTTGATAGCAACTAAATATTGCAAATCTAGCCGCGCAAATGCGCGGGTCACACTACTAGTTCTGATTGATTTTTGCAGACGGGTCACCCATCTCCCCCAGCACCTTTTCTCTTGCACACTGTGGCGGCGGTCCAGATCCGGCGGGATGCCGTCGACTTGCGCAGCCTGTTCCGGGTATTCCCGCTCACAACTATCTGGATCCGCCTCCCGGGCACCCCCGATGTTGCTCTCCACATCAACACAGCAGCCGCCGTCCCAGCAGCTGCTATCAAGGTCCACTCCCCCGGGGCACCACCTCGCCTTCATTGCGCCGGACTACGGCGGGTTTGTGGCCAGCCGGAAGAACCATAGCACAGGCGTGCCCGAGAGGACGCAGCCTGACGGCCGCACGTGCCAGGTCTTCTTCCTCGACCCCGACGGTGAGGGATTCGTTCTCGGGTAATGCTTAATGTTCGTTGGATTCCTATTTTATGAACACTATTTACAGTTATGATTGTAAATTGAACTTGCTATCTCCGTGATTTCTCTATTCCTGGTCTATACGTCCCAGGATCGAGCAGTGGCATGTTGATTAGTAGTTGTGGTACTGTATATTGCTACTCGCTGATGGCAAGTTTGGTGGATTGATGCTAGGCTCCTTTCCAAGCTGAAGCGATGGATTTTTTTTCTAAGTTTTGGTTTCGTACTGGTTATAGTGTTGGCCTACTCGGCTCTCCTGCTTTCGTTTGGCACTGTATCCGATACCTTCTCAGCTTTGCCAGTCCAGGGGTTACTCTAGACTTAATATAGTATTAGACTGAAACACTTTTTGAGTTCTTTAGATGTTTATTTCTTTCTCTGTAGCAAGAGATCGGAGTGGGGAGCACTTTTTTCTTCAAAACAATATTGTGATAATATATCTGAAAACACATGAACAGAAATATTAATCACTGCACAAGCTTCCTATGCTTATACTAGATTTTTTAGCAGTTCTGTATATTGAAATTTCATCCTCTTCTCGAATATTGTACACGGGAACAAACTAATCTCATCTACCTATTAAATTACCTGCATGTGAAGTGCTTGTACGCACAGGACTGAAATTCGTTTGACTTGCAATAGGTGCCACTTTACTGATTTCTGAGAGTTCACTATCTATTTGTCCAATAATGTCATTGAAACTAAAATCATGATAGTTTTGGTTTAGTGAAACAATAGTATTAGCTTTTTGGTCGTACTCATTCGGCTTTTATGACACTACAATTGTAAAAAGAACAATCACAAGTTTTTTACCTTTTGTATGTAGAAAAGAAGACTCTCTTTCTGGGTATCTTTTTAATTTGCAACATTAACATTGCAATCTTGGAACTGGGGCTGATTTTCTCAATTTTTGTTGTGCACATGCTGGATAGATTGAAGCTCGTCGACTAGTAATACTAAGTTTGTTCTCTGCTATTTTGTTGCTGCATCTTGAACTGAAATGGAGGGAAATAGTGAGAGATCGCCTTTAGGAGAGCCTATAATTGCAAAATTTGTACCATCACTATCAGGTGAGAAGACGCAATCCAAAAAAGCAAGAATATATTGTCATTACCTAATTTTATGTTAATCTCTTTGATGTTTTTTGCTTAATATTTGTTTGCAGCCGTGGAATCGGTCAATAGTGTTCAAAATCAAGATTTCAGTGATGGTACCTTGTTTGCAGAGATTAATTCTCCAATGCTTCTCATTGATGATGCGAGTACACCAAAAAAGAAACAAGCTTGCTCTTCAGAGGTACCAACCATTGAGCCATAAAACTTAATGTAATATCAATACATCAGTACAGCCGGTCGTAATCTGTTTGCGTTACCCAAGTCTTATTGGGATGATGAGCTATGAAAATTGATATAAATGATCCATCATTGTCAAGCTGTGAATATGTTTTTCCATATGATATTGTTTTCATTTTCTCTTCACTGGTCTGACATGTGCCTTTGTGCTGCAGCATAATTTTTTTTTACTTTTGTCATCTACAAGTCAGCAAAAGAACTTGAATTGCATTCTTAATTGTTCCATACATACATGATCAGGATTAGAGAACATAATTTTCCTATTTCTTTCATTGTAATGTAAAATATTTTTTTCCTTTGTATTTGTAGATGCATGATGCTCCGACAACAGGAAATATCAGGACTACAGATGGATAGAAGAAGTTTTTATCAAAGTCTCCCCTTTCTGACAATTGAGAGAATTTCTACACAAGATAAATTTAACTCTGCTCTTGATCATGCATCTGTACTTGTCTGTGCTCAACTCAATCGTGTTTTCTTGGTGTGGTCTCTCCCAGAACAAGAAGCTTGATGAGCAAGAAGTAGTAGAACTGGAGGGAAATGCTAGAGCTTTTCTGTTATGTACGGTCAAGATAGTAGATCTTATCGTTTTAAATTGCAATGCCTGTTGAGTGATGATCGTATTAGTCCTTAATACATTGTCTTGCTGGACATGTACTAAAAATAGTGATGCCATGTCTCATCAAGATTTATGCTTCTGATATGCTCAATCTGGTATTGTCCAGTCTGATGTTTAGTTATGCTTCAAAGGGTGGCTTAATTTGATCTATGTACTCACATATCTGTGATGCATATTGACACACTTTGCCCTGACAATCATATTCAGCTTCTTTTTGCATAATTAGTGATGTAGTACAAGCGACGAATAATGCACTGAAATATGCATGGTTTTGATGAAGTAGATACGTGCAAAGATTTTAAGCAGTATAACTAATAGGATATGGGGCTTCACCACTGCAGATTCCATAAGGGTCGTCGGACAAAATGAATGGAGAGGGAGATGAAATACTTGAGGTGGTTGTTGCAAATGTTCTGTTTTATAACTAGTTGCTAATAGGGGGGTTTTCGTAAAATGTACATTAAGTGGCTGAGATCCATCCGCCTGAATCTGTGCCACCCACCTAGGATCCAATGGCCCAGGTTCCTTTTTGTATTTTTGCACCTGTAGCTCTTCTTCTATTGTATTCACTCCCGCTAGCAGTACGGTACATTTCTTTTTTAGGAAAGCGGTACGGTACAACTGGTCCCTCCGTAAGAGGATCTACAGCCATTCATGCATCTTCAATGCCGTTCATCAAAAAACAGATACCCTAAATATTTGTGGACACGTTCGGATGTGTCCACGGACAAAGCTAGTGGAGCTGGCCATCCAACCTTATACATCAAATGTCCGTCCTAGAGGCCGGGGGTATGCCTCCATTTTCAACAAAAAAAGATCGGTCCTTCTTCATTTGACATGCATATACAGATCATTATCAACTTATATGAAGTACAAACATATGCAATTACAACCAAAATGCGTGGGATGTCAAATGTTAAATTTGCATGTTTGGCTGGCCGTGCAAGGAACCTCATTTTTTTTGTCTCCCAGATCAGCTGTGTGCCAAATCCATCAATGTGCAACCGACTCCTCCAAATCGGTCGCCAAGCACTTCAATATCCTAGCATGGTAGGCTTGGACGATCTTCACCGCATAAGAATACAAGTCTGACGTCTTCACTAGTAGAAAACAGGGCTTTGATCACAGCGCAATATACACATTAGTCCCGGTTGCATTACGACCCGGGACTAATGTGAGCATTAGTCCCAGTTCGAGCGGCTAAAGGCATTAGTCTCGGTTCAAATGGGCACGATGCCCTTTAGTCCCGGTTCGTGTCTCAAACCGGGACTAAAGGGGCCATTTCTCAAACTCTACCCCCCCTCATGTATCGCCATTTCAGTTTCAAAAAAAACAAAAGAAAATGATAAAAACTTCAAAAAATAAAATCCTTCAAGATGTAGTTATATTACTACATCTACTAGTTTGGAAAATTTAAAAACTTAAGTTTGGACATGTTTTGCAAAAAAACTATTATGAAAAAGTAAAACGGCTATAACTTTTGCATACGATGTCAGAAAAAAGCGTATAATATATCAAAATGTTCAGCACGAAAATCCGCATCTGATTTTGACTACCTATGGCCTGTTTGTAAAGTTTTAGAATCCTCAAATTCTTAAAGAAAAAAAGATATGCTCAAATTTCAGTTTTTTGAATTTTGGTTAAATCAGGTCAAACTACTTATTCAAGAAGTATTAGTGTTACTAAAAAATTATTCAAGAATATTAGTGTTACTAACTAATTATTTCTTTTTTTCGAATTTTGGTCAAATCTGGTCAAACTATGGTCAAACAATGGTCAAACTACTTATTCAAGAAATATTAGTCTTACTAAATAATTATTGTTTCTTAGAATAATAGTTTCAAACTCAAATAGTGAAACATGTGACTTCATGGTCAAGCTAAACTCGTGAGGGTTAATAGGATTGACATCTTACTATTGTAGGCTGGAGTAGTGAGAGGATGGGTGACCGGCCGGGAAGTTAGATGATTTGGAATGATGATGGGTGATTAGAGATTAGAGGTTAAATTGAGTAGTGATGAAAGGTGATTAGAGATTAAATTGTAAAATAATTCAGAAATTTGAAAATCGGAATTTTTAAAAAAATAATAATTTTTTTTGTAAAATTTCCTTTAGTCCCGGTTGATCAACCGGGACGAACCGGGACTAAAGGGGGGGCTTTAGTATCAACCCTTTAGTACTGACCTTTTTTTTCTACTAGCTAGTGCTTCATGGTTAACATCTTGGTGTCCTCCGAAGCGACCGCAAGCTCATCCTTCTTCTCACAGAGCTTGATCAATTTCTCTTGCACCCCAATGAACTTGACAAAAATATAGATTGCTTTCCAACACCATAAGACCTTCAACCATGGCAAGATTATGACCATCATATCAATTTATTGTCAGGTGTGCGTGCAATGTCAGTGAAACCTTATCTCTACACTCCGCAACACAAAGATGAAATCAAAAAACAAGTACGAGCTGTTCTAGAACATGGGATCATTTTTTTTAACATAGTACAGACGCAAACACTCATACATACATACATACATATATTCACCTCTATGAACGAGTGCATGCACATCCTACTCCTATGAGCACATCCGAGATACTGAGCCGGTATATCATCTTGAGATTGATGAAGTCGCCACAGACACCTTCATAGTCGACAGAACATCTCCCACTGAACGCACATCGCCGGTAGGCTTGAAATAAATCGAGAAAATGCAAGCACCGGTGTCAAGTCTAGAATTTGAACCCTCGTTGGCTGGGAATATCACTGTCCTCCTAACCATCTAATCACAGGTTGGTTCGGACTTCGCCTGTGTCGTTGGTGCGCAAGTAAGATGCACCCGGCGTTTATGCGTCGACTATGGGCAATTGATTGTAGTGAAAGTGGAAGTCAAATTTCCTGTGCCGATTGTTGACGAACTGCTCGACGAATTGGACGGCCCAACATTCTGTACCAAGTTTGATTTGCGCTCAAGGTACCATGAGATACCAATTGCTACAGGAGATGAACCAATGACAACATTCCACACTCAGCACGGGCACTTCGAATTTAAGGTGATACCATTCGGTCTCATGGCTACATCAGTAACCTTTCAACCTGACAAGAATGTGGTATTTTCACCCTTGCTGCGTTGTTGCGTGCAAGTATCATTGTAAAATATCTCCCCGCAAAAGAATAATCATTATAGAATATGTTTTATACCATATGTAATTGATATAATGTAGACATTATCATGATTTCATGGATCTATGAAACATAAAACCATTTGACTCAAGACAAACCTAAAACTTCACATAATTTGAAACGGTGCACGTATTATGTTTTGATGCAAATACATGCGACCATAACACACGGAAAGACGGAGTAGTACACTAGTAGAAAAAGGACCTGATGTGAGACACATTAGTCCCGGTTCGATTTTGGCTCGGTACTAATGGCACCATTAGTGTCGGTTCGAACGACTATGCATTAATGCCGGTTCGTGTTGAACCTTTAGTACCGGTTCGTGCCACGAACCGGTGCTAAAGGGGTGGTGGCAGGCTGGCGTCAGGCCGGGGCCCCATGATCACCTTTATTACCGGTTCGTGGCACAAACCGGTACTAAAGGGCTAACCTTTAGTACCGGTTCGTGCCATGAACCGGGACTAAAGGGGTCTGACCTATAGTCCCGGTTGGGGACACAAACCGGGACTACAGGGCAATTTTCAAACTCTACCCCCCCCTCCGCATGTATTGCCATTTCAGTTTTGAAAAAATCAAAAGAAAATGACAAAAACTTCAGAAAATAAATCCTCCGAGATGTAGTTATATTACTACGCCTACTAGTTATGAAAATTTGAAAACTTAAATTTGGACATGTTTTGCAAAAAGTGTAGGGAAAATGTAAAACGGCTATAACTTATGCATACGTTGTCAGAAAAAAGTATAATATATCAAAAAATTCAGCACAAAAATCCGCATCTGATTTTGTAGGATCAAAAGTATGTCTAGAGGGGGTGATTAGACTACTTGAACAAATAAAAACTTAACCTTTTCCCAATTTTAGTTCTTGGCAGATTTTAGCTATTTTAGGACAAGTCAAGCAATCATCACACAATTCAAGCAAGCATGCAAAGAGTATATTGGCAGCGGAAAGTAAAGCATGCAACTTGCAAGAATGTAAAGGGAAGGGTTTGGAGAAATCAAACGCAATTGGAGACACGGATATTTTTCCCATGGTTCGGATAGGTGGTGCTATCCTACATCCACGTTGATGGAGACTTCAACCCACAAAGGGTAACGGTTGCGAGAGTCCACACAGGGCTCCACCCACAAAGGGTAACGGTTGCGCGAGTCCACACAGGGCTCCACCCACGAAGGGTCCATGAAGAAGCAACCACCCACAAAGGGTCCACGAAGAAGCAACCTTGTCTATCCCACCATGGCCATCGCCCACACAGGACTTGCCTCACTAGCGGTAGATCTTCACGAAGTAGGCGATCTCCTTGCCCTTACAAACTCCTTCGTTCAACTCCACAATTTTGTCGGAGGCTCCCAAGTGACACCTAGCCAATCTAGGAGACACCACTCTCCAAGAAGTAACAAATGGTGTGTAGGTAATGAACTCCTTGCTCTTGTGCTTCAAATGATAGTCTCCGCAACACTCAACTCTCTCTCATAGGATTTGGATTTGGTGGAAAGAAGATTTGAGTGGAAAGCAACTTGGGAAGGCTAGAGATCAAGATTCATATGGTAGGAATGGAATATCTTTGTCTCAACACATGAGTAGGTGGTTCTCTCTTAGAACATACGAGTTGGAATGGTGTATGTGTTCTGATGGCTCTCTCATCAAATGAGGAGGAGGTGGAGGGGTATATATAGCCTCCACAGAAAATCCAACCGTTACACACAGTTTTCCAATCTCGGTGGGACCGAATCAACAAACTCGGTCGGACCGAAAATGTAAACCTAGTGACCGTTGGAGATTTTCGGTGGGACTCACATGCAACTCGGTAGGACCGATATGGTTAGGGTTTGGGCATAACGTAATCTCAGTGAGACCGATTACACAAACTCGGTGAGACCGAATTTGGTAATTAGCTAACCAGAGAGTTGGTCAGGCAAACTCGGTGGGACCGATTTGCTCTTTCGGTGAGACCGAAAAGTTACAAAGGGGAAACACTGAATTTACATTGCAATCTCGGTGGGACCGATTCGCTCTTTCGGTGAGACCGAAAAGTTACGAAAGGGAAACAGAGAGTTTGCAATCCCATCTCGGTGAGACCGAGATCCCTATCGGTAGAACCGAATTGCTAGGGTTTTGGCAGTGGCTAATGACAAGTGAAACTCGATGGCGCCGGATAGGAAGAATCGGTAGGACCGAGTTTGGCTTAGGGTTTAGGTCATATGTGGATATGCGAAAGCAGTTGAGGGTTTTGGAGCATATCACTAAGCACATGAAGCAAGAGGCTCATTAAGCAACACCTCATCCCTCCTTGATAGTATTGGCTTTTCCTAAAGACTCAATGTGATCTTGGATCACTAAAATATAAAATGAAGAGTCTTGAGATTTTGAGCTTGAGCCAATCCTTTGTCCTTAGCATTTTGAGGGTTCCACTTTCACATCCATGCCATGCCAATCATTGAGCTTTCCTGAAATAATCATCTTGGAATAGCATTAGCTCAATGAGCTATATGTTGTTATGAATTACCAAAACCACCTAGGGATAGTTGCACTTTCAATCTCCCCCTTTTTGGTAATTGATGACAACATGTAGATCAAAGCTTCGACAAATGATAATAAGCATGAAATATATCGTCGCTTTGAGAAGTATGTGATAAGTAAGAGCTCCCCCTAAATTTGTGCATATTTAAAATTTGCTTTGGACTGCAAATGCACAAGGAGTTAGAGTCATGGGTTACTCTTCCATGTCACATACATCTTGGTGGAGCGCTTAAAATGATAAGAATGAAATACATGCACTCATCACCAAGGATAGTGAAAGATCACATAAGATAGATAAGATAATAGCATTAAGCAAGCATTAAGTGTAGCTTATGATCAAACACATGATCATCAATGTCTCACAAATAATGACGTAGTATCTCAAGCACTCAAAAGCAAACAAAGTTCGAAAAACCACCAAATAAAGCAAGAGAGAAAAGCAACACTCTCTCTCTCTCTCAGCCTATGATCTATACATTTTTCTCCCCCTTTGGCAACAAGTTACCAAAAAGTTCCTAGAAAATGCATAGTACTAGATCGACACTCAGGCTTGATCTTCAGGTGGTGGTGGAGTCCGGATCACTCCAAGGACGAAGGCTTCTGTAGATGTTGAAGTAGACGCTGGAGTTGGAGCTGAAGTAGATGCTGGAGCTGGTGGAACTGAGGCTGTAGCTGCTGCTAAGGTGGTGGCTCTGGTGTCAGCAACTGGCACGGCAGACGACCTCGGACCTCGTGGCACTCTGGCAAAGGCATGAGTGGTAGTCCTGCCTCTCCTCTCATGCATGTCATCTTGGAGCTGCTCCACTGCAGTCTGAATCTCCGCTACCTTGACATCCAAGTCATAGAACTTCTGTTCCATGATTCTCTCTAGGCTTGCCTGGTTTTGAGTTAGGGTGGCTAGTCCTTGCTCAATCCGCAGGGTGGATGCAATCAGGTAACCAAGCTGCTCTTGTTTGGTCTTCAAGAAATACTCAGATGCCTCCTCTTGAGTTGGCATCTTGGCAGCTTTCTCCTTCCTGGCCTTCTCCTTCTTGGCTTGTGCTTGAACTGATGATGGCTCATTCTCAGTCATAACAACTTGATTGTCCTCAAAATCTGGACGGATGGGCAAATGTTCCTTGTCCAATAAATATATGCCCGTGCCCATCTTGGAGTTAATGAGCTCCTGGATCTGAGGGGCATATCCGCAACTCCTCTTCTGATCTGCTGCAGTCCTTTTGATAGTTTCCACTATGAGGCTCATCACCTTGAACTTCTGAGGCACATCAAATACATGTAGAAAGTTGATAGCATGGCCTCTGATCATCTTGTGATCTCCGGACTTGGGCAATAAGGTGTGCCTCAAGATCCAATTGATAGTTGGCAGCCCTGACAGAAGGTAATGCACAGACCCAAACTTGAAAGTATCAAGTGCTTCATTTGGGATCTCCTTGTACATATTGGACATTGAGTTGTGGTCCATCTTCTTCTTGGCATAGATATCCAAGTCATCATCATGCTCCTCTGGGGCATTAATGATCTGTGCCCACTCAGCAACTGTGGATTGGTACCTTGTACCCTCAGACATCCATGTGATCCTCCCATCTGAATAAAAATGTGCTGTGGAGTAGAACTGCATTATAAGCTCCTCATTCCACTTTGTGAGCTTCTGCCCAACAAAGTCAGCTACTCCACAAGCTATGAAGTTGTCTTGCACTCCAGGATAGTGCTCCTGATTGTCCTTGATGTACTGTCAGTCAACCCATCTCATATCACAGACTATTGGCTTCTTATCAAGCAGCACTGTCTCATAGAAGTCCTGATGTTCCTTAGTGTGGAACCTGTAGTCAACAGCAGTCCTCCTCCTTGAAGCATATGGATCTGCTTCTCTCCACTTCCTCAGCCCTGAATCTCTCCTGAGCTTCATGTCCTCAGCCACAGGATGAGCATCATTGAGGTCTGGGATCTTGGGCTTTAGCTTTCTCAGAACATGCTCTTCATCCTCTTCTTCAGCAACAGTCTCAGGCACTGGGGCCTTGTTCTTCTCAGCTGCAGGAATGCTCCTTGTATTCCTCTTTGGTTTTGGCTTGGAGGCAGCTTTGGGCTTAGATGCAGTAGCCCCTAATCTTATGGCATCACCCATCAGCTTGGGTGCCTTGGGTGCTGGTGCAACTACCTCTTCTTCCTCTTCCTCTTCCATGATGGAAGCCTTTCCTAGCACTCTGGCTACGGTCTTCTTGACCCTTTCCTTTCTTTTCTTTCCCTCAGCAGCAACTGGCTCTTTAGGTGCAGGCTTCTCAGTTGAAGCTCTTGCCTTTGACATGGGCTGCCTGCCTGCTGGCCTTTTGATTTTCAGCCCTGGCTTTGTGCCTTGAGCTGGCTGAACTCTCTTTGATGTGGCCTCTTCCTCTGCCACATAATCTTCATCTTTGGAATCAGAAGTTCTCTTCTTCCTCTGTCTGGTGGCAGCTTTTGGCAAGTTGCTAGGGGTGCTCCTGCTGCCCTCATCTGAAGAGCTGGAGGGACTGGTGCCCTCACTCATGTGCACCTGCTGCTCTGACACATTCTGGCTGTCACTCTGATCAGACATGCTGCAAGCTCTGACTGCTGACCCTGTGAACAGATTATAGATGAGGTAGAATAGATGAGCATCACAAAATGCAGAGATTTTTGCAAAAAGAATGATCCAAAAACTTAGTTTTAGTTTCCCACTGAAATCATCTCGGATCTACCGATTTTTAAACTCGGTGATACCAAAGCAGTTTTGGAACCTAAACTAGTGAACTCGGTTGGACCGAGTCACTGTTCGGTGGCACCGAGACTGCTAGGGTTTCACAGAGTTCCAAAATCGGTCACACCGATAAGTAATTCTCGGTCAGACCGAGTCTCACTTGTGCAATGGCATAAGCCAAATCGGTGGGACCGAGTTTTTCAACTTGGTGGGTCCGAGATGGTTTCGGCGGAAACCTAACCCTAAAATTTTCGAATCAAAGCTAATCTACGGGCGTATTGACTAGATAGGAGTGTTTCAATCGTGGCAAGAATCATGATGATCACAATGTGCTAAGAATCGGATTGGGGAATAGCACAAAGATCGAGTCCATACCCTAGTTTGGCGGAGACTCGCTACGGCGGCAACGGCGGGGCAGATTCCCGTTGACGGTGACGAAGACCAGCGACTGGAGGCGGCTGGCGGCGAGAAGACGATCCGGAGACCACGTTGGCAGAGTAGGCTATCGCGCGGGCGAAGGGGTTTGGAGAAATTTCTAAAATTTTGCCCGTGACTATATATAGCCCGACCCTGTCGATGTGACCGAGTGGAACAACTCGGTGGCACCGAGATTCATAACTGCAGGCAGTTACTGAAACTCGGTGTGACCGAAAGGTTCAAATCGGTTGCACCGAGATCAAAAACCTAGATCAACTTAATGATCTCGGTAGGACCGAAAGTGGGGTATCGGTCAGACCGAGAATCACAAAGAGGTTTTGGAAGTTTTAAGTCTATGACGAATTGGGGACTCCGAGCGCTCCTCACACAGAGTGGTTCGAATCTGACTTGATCAAATTTTGTGATGCAGCATGAATAGAGTTTGAGACGAGAAAAGCATAGATAGCTAGAGGAGGTTCTTAGGCATTCTTGTCCATCCACTTGGCAAAAGAAAATAAAGCCAAACAATCAAAACAACAAGTGGATGTCCTCGAATGAGTAAAATATGCAACCAGCATGCTTAGACAATAAGATGGCAAATGAAATATGTGACAAGGCATGCACAACCAATTCTAGCATCTATCAAGCAATTTGCGATGACTAGGTCATCTATATATGAGTATATTGACTTAGGAGTCAAGTGAGAACACTTGATCATAGGTCATACTCATCGTTTAAGCTCAAGTGGGGTTACCACTTTTACATAAAGCATTGTTGTGTTCACATCTTTAGAGTTGCTTTAGCTCAAGTCTTAGAGTAAAGCTCCCCCTAGATGTGATATCCCCCCTAAGAGGGATGAACTAACCTTGGGTTTTGTCGATGATGACTTCATGTAGATGTTGAAGATGTGTATGCTCAATATTGATGTAGATCACTTGGAGCCATCCATTTGAGTGAATTGCACTTTCAGTACCTACATGGGTTAGTCCCACAAGGAACAAACAAGGATATCCATAGACATAGAGTGATGCACACAAAAGATGATGTCCATGAAAACTTTTAGGTTACCTTGTCCCTTGTCTTACCAACAAGAGGGTTTGTGACTCCTTGAACTAGTGCAAGATGTGGAAGTTGATTGCACTTGTTCTTGCCAAAATGATAAGAGTGAAGTATGTTGGCGGAGTCACCCTCAAGAACTCTCTAGTTCTTCTTCTTTTGGATCCACATCATCTTGATGGGAATCCTTGGAGTTGTAGTCGTACTTGATGAAGTGGAACTTGAAGTAGTCTTGGGAATCCACTTGACTAAGGTCTTAGGAGCTTCTTCAAATGCGTCAATTTCCTCTTGAAGCTTGTCCTTGACTTTTTGCTTGTAGTCTTGTGGTGGAAGATCATCTTGAGCTTGTGTCCCCTTGAAAGAAGTATACTTATCTTGTTGAGGAACAAACTTTGTCTTGGGGTATTGATCTTCTTCCCACTCAACTCCATTGGCATTGAACTTTCGTTCAAAACCAACACCTTGATTCTTCCGGTGCATTCCTTGCTTGCGCACAATTTCCTCGAATTGCTTACTCCCGGAAAGGCTTTTGTACACTCCTTTCTCTATAATTCCCTTCAATAAACTATTTTCTTGCTCAAGTGTAACTTGGCTAAGAGAATCATTAGTGGAATCAAGAGAACTACTAGAAGCAACAATATTTGATTTAGCATGATCATTGTTACTGCTAGAGGAAGAATCTTTCTTGTTCTTGTTACTAGACTTGACTTGAGGCATGTAAGTGGATAAGAGTAAACGCTTGGCAATGTAAGAAGAACTTTTCTTGCAGAGATCATCATTGATTGCTTTTAAGAACTCATGCTCTTGCTCAAGATTGAGCTTTTCAAAGCGTAATTTCTCATGAGCTCTTAAAAGTTCTCGATGATCTTCGAAGATAGTTTCATGAGCTAACTTAAGAGTGTTTAGTTTTTTAGTTAGAGCCTCAATCTTCTCCTTATCATTGTCATTCGTTTTATCTTGATTAGCATGATTAATTGGTCTTTCATCATAGTATTCATCACTAGAGTTGTCAATAAGCAAATCATCACCTAACAAGCCATCTTCATCACTATTGAAATCAACATACTCGGGGTGTGTTACCTTAGGACCTTTGTCCATGAAGCATCTTCCAATTCCTTCATTCGGTGAGTCAAATATGTCGTAGGAGTTGGTTGACACAAGTGCTAGGCCGGCAACACCTTCATCTTGAGTATCTTCAGAGTCAGAGTGATAACTTCTCTCGGAGTGGCTGTCGGAGTCGGAGCCGGATACCCATTCACCAACATGAGCTTGATGTCTTCGTCTTGTGTAGCTCCTTGATGATTTTTCCTTCCTTTCCGAATCCTTGCTTCTCCTTGAGTATCTTCGTTCATAACGATCATCTCTACTCCTTCTCTCTCTTGGTGGTGATTCTTTGCTTCTTCTTTTTGGAGAATCTTCTCTTCTCTTGTAGGGAGCCGTACACTCATTGGAAGATCTTTTGTCATTGTAGGACCTTGACTTGAAGCTTCTATCTTTGCTTCTACTCTTGTAGAACTTGTTGAAGTTCTTCACCATTAAGCTCAATTCTTCATTGAAGTCTTGTTTCTCACTTGATGATGTAGGGGCTTCACATGAGGCTTTATAGGCACCACTTGATTTGTTGTGAAGTTCCTCTTTATCCTTAAGTGACATCTCATGAGCAACAATTCTTCCAATCACCTCCGTTGGCTTGAGATCTTTGTAATTGGGCATCATTTGGATCAATGTGCACACGGTATCATATTTTCCATCCAAGGCTCTTAGGATCTTCTTGATGATGAATCTATCGGTCATCTCTTCACTTCCTAAGCCGGCAATCTCATTTGTGATGAGAGCAAGCCTAGAGTACATTTCAGCGACACCTTCACCATCCTTCATCTTGAACTTGTCAAGTTGACTTTGAAGCACATCCAACTTGGATTCCTTGACGGAGTCGGTACCTTCGTGCATATCAATCAAAGTGTCCCAAATTTCCTTTGCATTCTCAAGACGGCTGATTTTGTTGAATTCTTCGGGGCACAATCCGTTGAAGAGAATATCACAAGCTTGAGCATTGTATTGCAACATCTTCAACTCATCCGCGGTAGCTTCACGGTTTGGTTCTTTCCCATCAAAGAAGTCACCTTGCAAACCAACACACCCAATAGCCCAAATGGCGGGGTTATGTCCAAGAATATGCATTTTAATTTTATGCTTCCAACTAGCAAAATTAGTACCATCAAAGTAGGGACCTCTACGGTGATAATTTCCCTCGCTAGACGCCATACTCTCCTAGGTTGTGAAACCAAGTCTATGACCACCAAAGCTATGGAGATCAAAGCAATGGAGACCAAAGCTCTGATACCACTTGTAGGATCGAAAGTATGTCTAGAGGGGGGTGATTAGACTACTTGACCAAATAAAAACTTAACATTTTCCCAATTTTAGTTCTTGGCAGATTTTAGCTATTTTAGGACAAGTCAAGCAATCATCACACAATTCAAGCAAGCATGCAAAGAGTATATTGGCAGCGGAAAGTAAAGCATGCAACTTGCAAGAATGTAAAGGGAAGGGTTTGGAGAAATCAAACGCAATTGGAGACACGGATATTTTTCCCGTGGTTCGGATAGGTGGTGCTATCCTACATCCACGTTGATGGAGACTTCAACCCACAAAGGGTAACGGTTGCGAGAGTCCACACAGGGCTCCACCCACAAAGGGTAACGGTTGCGCGAGTCCACACAGGGCTCCACCCACGAAGGGTCCATGAAGAAGCAACCACCCACAAAGGGTCCACGAAGAAGCAGCCTTGTCTATCCCACCATGGCCATCGCCCACACAGGACTTGCCTCACTAGCGGTAGATCTTCACAAATTAGGCGATCTCCTTGCCCTTACAAACTCCTTGGTTCAACTCCACAATCTTGTCGGAGGCTCCCAAGTGACACCTAGCCAATCTAGGAGACACCACTCTCCAAGAAGTAACAAATGGTGTGTAGGTAATGAACTCCTTGCTCTTGTGCTTCAAATGATAGTCTCCCCAACACTCAACTCTCTCTCATAGGATTTGGATTTGGTGGAAAGAAGATTTGAGTGGAAAGCAACTTGGGAAGGCTAGAGATCAAGATTCATATGGTAGGAATGGAATATCTTGGTCTCAACACATGAGTAGATGGTTCTCTCTCAGAACATACGAGTTGGAATGGTGTATGTGTTCTGATGGCTCTCTCATCAAATGACGAGGAGGTGGAGGGGTACATATAGCCTCCACACAAAATCCAACCGTTACACACAGTTTTCCAATCTCGGTGGGACCGAATCAACAAACTCGGTCGGACCGAAAATGTAAACCTAGTGACCGTTAGAGATTTTTGGTGGGACTGACATGCAACTCGGTAGGACCGATATGGTTAGGGTTTGGGCATAACGTAATCTCGGTGAGACCGATTACACAAACTCGGTGAGACCGAATTTGGTAATTAGCTAACCAGAGAGTTGGTCAGGCAAACTCGGTGGGACCGATTTGCTCTTTCGGTGAGACCGAAAAGTTACAAAGGGGAAACACTGAATTTACATTGCAATCTCGGTGGGACCGATTCGCTCTTTCGGTGAGACTGAAAAGTTACGAAAGGGAAACAGAGAGTTTGCAATCCCATCTCGGTGAGACCGAGATCCCTATCGGTAGAACCGAATTGCTAGGGTTTTGGCAGTGGCTAATGACAAGTGAAACTCGGTGGCGCCGGATAGGAAGAATCGGTAGGACCGAGTTTGGCTTAGGGTTTAGGTCATAGGTGGATATGGGAAAGTATTTGAGGTTTTTGGAGGATATCACTAGGCACATGAAGCAAGAGGCTCATTAAGCAACACCTCATCCCTCCTTGATAGTATTGGCTTTTCCTAAAGACTCAATGTGATCTTGGATCACTAAAATATAAAATGAAGAGTCTTGAGCTTTTGAGCTTGAGCCAATCCTTTGTCCTTAGCATTTTGAGGGTTCCACTTTCACATCCATGCCATGCCAGTCATTGAGCTTTCCTGAAATAATCATCTTGGAATAGCATTAACTCAATGAGCTATATGTTGTTATGAATTACCAAAACCACCTAGGGATAGTTGCACTTTTAGATTTTGACTGCCTACGGCCTGTTCGCAATTTTTTAGAATCCTCAAATTCCAAAAGGAAAAAAGATATGCTCAAATTTCAGTTTTTTTATTTTGGTCAAACTATGGTCAAACTACTTATTCAAGAAGTATTAATGTTACTACATAATTATTCAAGAATATAAGTGTTACTAAATAATTATGGTCAAATCTGGTCAAACTATGGTCAAACTGTGGTCAAACTATGGTCAAACTTATTCAATAAATATTAGTGTTACTAAATAATTACTGTTTTTTAGAATAATAGTTTCAAACTCAAATGGTGAAACGAGTGACCTAATGCTCAAGCTAAACTGCTGAGGGTTAATAGGATTGACAGTTTACATTTGTCAGGAAAACAACAAGTACAGACTTGGAAAGTAGGGGGAATAGAACTCCGAAGTTAAGCGCGCTCAGGCTGGGGGAGTGAGAGGATGGGTGACCGACCGGGAAGTTAGACGATTTGGAATGAGTGATCCACACTTGACTAGTTAAGAGGGGTGATTAGAGACTAAATCATCAAATAATTTAATTCAGAAAATTGAAAATCAAAAAAAATTCCAAAATTTTCAAAAAAAAAATTCAAAAAAAAAACCTTTAGTACCGGTACTAAAGGTCCCCCATGCCACGGCGCGAGCTCACGCCACGTGGTGGGCCTTTAGTGGCGGTTCGTGCCGAACCGGTACTAGGGGGGGCACTACTAGGGAAAAGCCTACCAGCAGCGAGGGTTTTGGGCCGGCGCGCACCGGCGCTACTAATAAGGCGCTACAACTAACGTATAGCAGTAGCTCCGGTTGTCCCACGCTACTGCTATACATGAATAGCTGTAGCGCTCTTTGGGAAAGGGCGCTACTGATATTATCTGCAGCGCTGTTTGCTGGGACGCGCTACTGACAATGCGGCGCTACTGCTAAATTTCCCCCTCGCTACTACTAGTTTATTTATTAGTTCTTTTCCTGCATATTTGTTTTGTATTTGTTTTGTATTTGAATAGGCTTTATACAATAATCTTTAGCATATCATACACATACAAATGTAATCATAGCATATACATACAATTAGTCTCATCAAATCATGTCATCACCATAATCATCATCCAACACAAAGTGGTCTCTCGTCATCATCTCGAAAATAGCGATACAAGTCTCGAATGATATGCAAATACATCGTCATCCATCTAAACAATGATATACGCGAGAAGAGCTATCACTTTGAGAACATGAGTTCGTATCCCTCTTTCGCATTAGCGTGAACCTCTAAACTAACTACTGTCTGTCGCTCGGAAACTGGAAGGGCCTGACACTCCGGCCACTTGTCGTATATATACTCCTGGCATAGCAATTCTTCGCCATCTATGATCTATGCACCTGCATCATCACATGAGTCGATGATATGCAACATATATAGTTGAGCAACAGAAAGAGACAGACTTGGCAAAAATAAAAACAACATATCATAAGCATAAATAAAAAAGTTCATCGTACCCCAAAATGCCCTAACTAGAGTGATTTTCGCTAGTCGAGGAGGAGGACGGTTTAATTACATCACAAATAAAGTTTCACCGTGCATAACTCAAAGTTTTGTCATACATAAAGTATGGACTAAACGGACACATTGTCATATATCGACGATCACTCCAACATGTCGTTCCATCCATCCAAGTCAGGGAGATAGTCCCCAAGCCTAGTGAAAGGCTTCAGGTCGAGACGCTGAGAGGCTATCCATGTTCAGACGTCTTCCCACGACATTTGTCCTTCTCCGTAGAACATCCCTATTTTTCCGACGACCTCCTTCATGATGATTTGGGCAAGTTCGCGCTGGATGTTATAGAACTCAGCTCGAAGTCGATGATCCTCGATATCTCCTATGTCCTTTGCCCATTGCAGAATATGGGCATCGCCGGATCTAGGTGACATGCGAAGGTTCTGGTGATCCCGTCTGTACTCCAGCATGTGGTGTAGGACATAGAATCCATCATTAAGAGAATCGTTCGGTTGCTGAATGCAGCAGAAGTCGTTCTTATGGCCGAAGGCGACCCTGCCGCCCCTTCTCTTCTTGTCCCTGACCTCTCCACCCCTTGCTTGGTAGTAAAACATAGCACTGTCGAGAACATCCTTGATGTGGGTGTACTCCTTTTTGTGAATGTTCTTTGACGAGTCCAAGTAAAGAGCGTGGGAGAATCTGGGGTAGAGGATGATGAGGACGGCGCGCCTGCCGCTGCGCAAAATAAGTCCTCAAAATAATTAGCCTCCATCGTGCAAATGAATGATTGAAATCGAAGGAAGGATAGCAGCGTGGATGACTTACACGGGATGATAAGGCACGAGAATCGCCTCCTTGTCCTTATTGGCGAGCATGAAATTGACGATGTAATCCCTCGCGTATTCACGGTGATTTGCGCAAACTCCCAAGAAGCCCTCGTGCATGTAGTACGGGTCAGCGACACAGATATGAGATATCTGCTCAACCCCGATGATTTAGTTCATGTGCAAGGCATAAAGGCGGACAAACGTAAAATCCAGCTTCTTCACGTGAAACATGTCGAATATGTAATCGAATCGGAGGAAGAACTTATCCGCGGGGAAGCTGTCGACGTACGACATTCTACGGAACGTTAACCACGTAGAGTGGGTATCCTGGATCTTTCGAGGCGATGAGGTCTTTATCTACCTGCAGCACATCGTCATGAAGTCTCTTTAGATCGCCGAATCTGGCCCGTAGCGCTGTTGCAGGTAGGATTGGTTGACCGAGGATATGTCATTTATCTGCACCGGGGATATCTATACGGTCCTGAAGCCGAGGCTGCTGAGGCGGCTGGATCATAGAAACAGCTTTTTTGCCTTTCCTCGCTCTCTTCCTAAACTTCTTTACTACCGAAGGTCGTCCATAATATGTTGAGACGATAATTCAGGAACCGACTCATGACGCTCAAACCCTGAGGAGGCGCCAGTATAGACATACTGTTCAGCAGCGCCATCATCGTCCTCATCCTCATCCATGGCGACGTCATCAGCGACTAATGGAGCCTCCTCCTTACCCCGTCCGCTATCACCCAACCCGACACCCGACGATAATTGGGTAGGTGGGGTGTTGATGTTCATACCTTGCTGAGGCTGCGTGCTCGTGGGTGTGCTCCCGGCCGCCTCCAGATGAAGCAGACTCTTTGGCCACAACAGGACCCACCCAGCATTGCAACAATCACCAAGCCACCGCGGTGTCTCGTCGTCATCCCCCAGTAGTACTGGAGGAGGCAAATTCTCGTGGCCCGGTTTGACACTGGCCACGGAAACCTTGAAGACGTTCGGGGGGGTCGGCCGGCTATGGAACAATGGGTCCTTCGGCTCCATTATCGTCGCCTTCCCCACGTCCACCTTCTAGTCGCCAATGGTGTACAATATGGTGCATGGGGTTTCGTCAGCCTGCAAAGAAAAGTCTGCGACGTGAGACATCCGAAAGGCAACGAAAACAGGAGACTATACATTTATATTGAAGGGGGCTGGTGTGACAGATACCGTGAGGGCGTCGAGCTCAGCCAAAGACGAAGCACCGCCTAGCACGTCTGGTGCGGGAGCCGGTGCGGGAGCAGGTGCAGCTGCAGGTGCTGGTGCAACGCTAGTCGAGCTGCTCCCCGCCAAGAAGTCAGCAAGGGGAAAGTCCGCTGCATCTTTTTTTGGATTTTGCCTGGTCCAATTGAAAACGGCCGGAACAAAGGTAGTAGAAATATCTAAAGCCACCTGTTTTGCGGCAGCTACCGCTGTTGCGACTGTCTCAGTTGATTTCTTCTCAACCGCAATCTCAACCCTCTTGTCGATGTTTTCTTCATTTAACCTCCGTCTTTCCTTTCTCTCCTCCGTGGTCTCACGGTAGTACTTCTTCCACGTGGCGCCGGCTCCGACACCGTGCACGCGTCCATACGACGGTCGAGTATCCAGCGGTTGTTGTTTCAATATGTTCAACGCCCGGTTGAATGGAGTGTCCCACTTGGGCCTCGCCAATGCCTCAGACACCGAGTCGCTTTCGGCCGCAATCCTGTGCTGCTCTCTCTGCAAAAGGCACAATGATCGTTTACAAATATGACTAATGTGTGCAGTCGAATTGATCAGAAACTAAAATTACCAGCAGTCTCATGAACTCCGTAATGACCGGTGTTGTCTCGTAAACCTTTTTCACTGGGTCCCAACGGTGCCGGGCCCTGAGGACGTCACGCTCCTGCGGGACGGTGTACTCCGCCAAGGGGTCTGGGATGCCCAGACTCGCGGCTTCCGCGTCCTCCTTGGCCCATTTGGACCTCTTTCCGCCGTAACCATGGCTTCCGAGGTGGTGGCTCCCAATGTTCCTCTCTTGAAGCCCCTTCATGTACTTACACTTTTTTTGGCATCTTCGGCCTCGCAAGCCTCCTTGAATATTTGAAACTGCTCTTCTGTGATTGTCGGATTATCCTTTACAATCTCGGAGTAGGGTTCCTTCTTGTCGATGATCCTTAATTTCATTCGATTTTTCCAGGCGGCCAACGCGTCGCTAAACTTGGTCATGGCGTGTTTGTTTATCTTCTTCATTGTTGGGTCCTCATCTAGATCTTTATAATCCTTCTCATTCCGGCCCGGGAACAAGAATATCTGGTGAAACTTCTTTAGGAGGGAGCTCCTCATATTTTCTATCTTCTGTAGTTTCTCATCGTTGATGGTGGCGGTTGTCCGTACGATGCAGCCTATTTGATTGCCGTAGCATCGACGCGCTTCCTCGGGCGCTGTTGGCTCAAAATTGCCGTCGTCCACCTCCGTGACCACCACTCTAGTAGTCCTGAGTTTGTTAGGAACCCGTTTGCCTCTTTGCTTTTGGTTCTACACCGGCTCTGCTCCCCGAGGCAGCGCCGGTCTCAGTCTCAGTGCCGGTCTCGATGCTGAGTCTGAGCGTCGGTCTCAGTCTCAGCACCAGTCTGCGTGTCGGTCTCAGTCCCCGATGCTACCGGTGGGCCCAGCAATAACATCGGTTGATCATCGGTAAGGCTAAAAAATTCGTCTGCCGCCCGGTAGGCGTCGTCGCAATCACCAGAACCCTATCCTTCATCGTTGCTAGCCATGTTTCCTATGATTAAATCTAGTCAATTAATTCTAGACCTAATAAAATGAATAATAACATAAAAAGGCCTATTGTTTTGCAGGAACGTTTACTCCTTCCTGGTGCGGCAAATCACACGGGCACTCGATATGTCCTAGTTTGTAGCACAAGTCATGCCGAAATTCACGGAAAATTTCGGCATGACCTTTGCTAAAAAGTGGACAAATCGAGAACCTAAAATTTGCCGGAACGGAAATGAATCAACATTCTCGCAAAATATATATAGGCCACTCAGCTTCATTGAAACAACAAAGCCACTTGGGCACAAACAACATGACCACTTCAATGAAAAGATATAATCAACAATAAAAGTCTAGGAAGGGATCATCTTTAAAATAAAACTTGCCTAAATAACCTAGATAATTAACCTAATCAAACTAGTTAACCTGACTAGTTCTCTGTCAAAGCCCTAACTAAATTTTTGCACTAACCTAGGTAATTAACCTAATTAAACTAGTTAATCTAACTACTGCTCTGTCAAAGCCCTAAATAAATTTTTGCCCTAACCTAGATAATTAACATAATTAAACTAGCTAACCTATGCATGAGAGAGAGAGGAGGGGTGGGGGCTTACAGAGGATGGCTCCGGTGGTGGCGAGGGAGGCAGTGGTGGCGAGGGAGGCAGGGGCGTCTCCGGTGACGGCGAGGGAGGCTGTTCTGGCGAGGGAGGATCCGGTGGCGTCGACGGCGGCTCCGGTGGCGTTGATGAGGCCGCGCGGCTCCGTGGCGTTGGGGGAGGCTCCGATGGCGTCGACAGCACACGGCTCTGGTGGCTCCGGGGGCGTCGACGTCGGCAGGAGACGGCGGCAAAGTGGGGCAACGACGAATCGGGGAGACGGCGGCGGGGTGGGTCGAGAGATTTGGGGGGCAAGTGGTGGCCGGGGGGGGGGGGGGGGAACGGTTTTTTGGTTAAGTCAAAACTAGCGGTAGCGCTTTTCGCAGAACGCGCTATAGCTAAGGTAGCTATAGCGCTTTTTCCAAAACGCGCTACTGCTATACATATGTAAGTTTCTCTCTTTTTTATTTCCTTTTCTGTTTCTATAGCGGGGGTCCTCGAAATACGCTGCAGCTGCGTTAGCTACAGCGCCTCTTACTAACACAGGCTACAGCTAAGCCTTTATTTGTTTTTTCGCTTTTTCATTTATTTTGCTTTACATTTTATTTTTTTTCTTTCTCCTTTTTCTGTTTCTTTCATTTTCATTTACTTTTCTATTTGTTTTTCATTTTATTTTATTTCCATTAGCAGTAGCGCTGTTACAGGGAAACACACTGCTATTCATGCCCTAGCAGTAGCGCGCTTCCTGCAAGGCCGCTACTGCTATGCGTAGCCCATCGTTCCAGCAATGGGAATATTAGTAGTAGCGCTTTTACGGGCACACGCGCTACTGCTAGAATCGTATCTGCAGCGCGGTTTATTTTGAACCGCTACTGCTATCTAGCACTAGCGTCCTTTTTTAACCCGCACTGTTGCTAAATTTCTGTGTATAAGGTTTTCCCTAGTAGTGGGGGCCTTTAGTGCCCACACTTTAGTGCCGGTTACAGAACCAGCACTAAAGGCCCTTACGAACCAGTTTTAAAGCTCCGTTTTCTACTAGTGGTAGGAGTAGTACTCAATGGTCGACCCTACGCTTGGCACAAACTTGAAGATTATAAATCACCACATGGTATTTTTACTGAAAGGGAAAAATGTGATTTGGAATGAGTGATCCACACTTGAGCAGTTAAGAGGGGTGATTAGAGACTAAATCATCAAATAATTCAATTCAGAAAATTGAAAATAAAAAAATTTCCAAAATTTTCAAATTTTTTTTTTTAAAAAAAACCTTTAGTTCCGGTTGGTAACACCAACCGGTACTAAAGGTCCCCCATGCCATGGCGCGAGCTCACGCCACGTGGTGGGCCTTTAGTGGCGGTTCGTGCCGAACCGGTACTAAGGGGGGGGGGCTTTAGTACCGGTTGGTGTTATAGAACCGGCACTAAAGGCCCTTACGAACCGGTTTTAAAACACCGTTTTCTACTAGTGGTAGGAGTAGTACTTAGTGGTCGACCCTATGCTTGGCACAAACTTGAAGATTATAAATCACCACATGGTTTTTTTACTGAAAGGGAAAAATGTGATTTTGGAACAACTGCCTAAGATAAAAGTAGGATTTTTGTTGAACGACTCTCATCTTAACGCATATACAGTACAAAACATGAGTATTATTTCAGAGTGACAGTGAAGGAGGTCAATATCCTATCTCGACCAAAACATCGTCGTCAACATATCATTATTCAGGAAAAAGGAAGGATGCAGCAGCGTATGCCGGTTCTCTGTTTAGTTTCGACGACCTCTAGGTGGGATAGTGCAGTACGTGCACTGGCATCTATGGGAAACGCACTCGCCCACCGAGGTCCGACCGATGCCGCCCTGGCAGTCCTCCATGCACTTCTTGGGATTGCATATGCCGGGGATGGTTGGGAGCACCTTGCAGTCCATGGGGTCACCGTCGCAGTGGCGCCATCGTCGTTCGCCTTCACCACCTTCGTCGCCACATCTATGGATCGAACAGCGCACACAGAGAAATTAGCGCACACCATCACCACTTTTGGAAGAGAAAATAAGTGTTCAGCTGACCCAAATTCCGATAAAAAACAAAAACTTATGGATTGAATGAAGGTTGAAACTAATAACGCATGTAGATATGCCTACGTGAGTGTATATGCATACCTTAACAGAGCACCACAATGGCGAGGGCTAGTAGCATCGTGTAGAACGGCCTCGTCCTGACTTCGCGAGGTTGTTTGGGCCTTTGGGCAGTGCTGAGAGACCTAGCGAAGGTTACTGACTGCTGGGATGTGTATTCGCCTAATGGTTGCGGGACGAACTAACTGCCTTGGCTTGTTAGTTTATAATAATGCAAAGAACGGGCCTGCAACTTTTGGAAGCATTTTACTTCGCGGCTTTAGATGGAATATAATACTCCTCAAAAGAAAGAAAGATGGAACGTAATTAAAGGTGGCAATTATATATTTTTATTGAGTGCATATACGTACTACTTGTAATTGGAATACTAAATTAGTTTTCCACATAAGGAGTAACAAGTAATTATTTGTTTGAATAAAATTGCAAGTAATCAAGGAAGGCCTTTATGTGGTCACCAGGATATGCACACCTATATATAGATAATAATAAGGCCAAGTATCCTGTGAAAATGAACGTAAAAAAAAAGTATCCTGTGAAAATGGGCAACTAGTAAAAATCTGAAGTTCTATCACGGGCCATCAGATTGAGAAGAAACGGCAATGATTGAAGGTGGGATTGTAACCATACACTTAAACGCATATTAGCATATAACCCCCTTCTTTTACCCACCATCTACGTTACTAATCCCTAAATCCCCCCGCCACCAAATCTCCCCATACCTGCTCCACCACGCGCCGGCGCCGGCGTCGGCGTCTCAGCTGCCAAGCCATCTGCTCAAGCACGCGACGGCGGCGGTCCGCCACGCGACCTTCCAGGCTGCCGGCGGCGCTGCCCCACCGCGATGGAGACCCTGCATACGCCCACGTGATATCAACCAACCCAACCGGCGGCGCTGCCCCGTAGCGACGGTGAGCTGGCTGCGGCCAGGAGCCATCAGCCTCGCTGTGTCCCTATGTCCCGGCGACCCGGTGGCTGCGGCGCTACTGCACCGGATGGCGACTCGGCGGCCTGGGCGCAACCCCGATGCGAGGACGACCGGCCTCGGCACTGCTCGACGCGAGGAAAACCCATCGCAACGGTGACCAAGCGGTCTCGTGATGCTCGATGTGATGGCAAGTTGGCAACCTGGTAGCCTAGGCGCTGGTTGCTCCATTGATTGTGCTGTATATAACTGAATGTGCAATGATGCTATACCTGAAGCAGAGTAGTGCTCTACTGAATGTTGCCGATGCACTACATCTGGGGGATGTATTACCTGAAGCAGTACATGCTGCTGCTTGATCCAAGAGAAGCTAGCACTATACTTGAAGTAGTACCTGAAGCAGTGTACATGCTGATGCTTGCTCCCCTTAATGTTGCTGATGCACTACATAGCATGTATGAACCATGGTGGCGCTACATCTGTAGCTCATGTGCAAGTTGTATGTAACTGAATGTACATGGGAACTTTTCCCCTGTTCTCTTCTAATATATTCACATGCATCTATTCTAATTTCCGATGTAATCCATTGATGTTTGATTCGGTGGTTCAGAATTGGTTGCAGAAAATTGCTAATAGATGGATCTTGCCATGACCAGATTAAACGAAAATCCCAGAACAGTACATACTAAGTTGCAACTAAAATCTCAGGATATTCTTGTGTGCTCAACCATAACAACAAGAAGAAAATAGACTAGACATGTCTCTCTTCAAGATATACGGTTCAGGCAGACATTATACATAAATCAGTGGCAGCTTACAATTCTTCAGAAGATAAATAACTACACATGTCTCTCTTCAAGATAAGGTTGAACTTCTCTAAACATAAACGAAAGGAAGTTCCCAAAGATAACACCGCAGCTCTCAACAGATAAGATGACAAGCAAGCTCGCAATAGCTCAAAAGATAACGCTGCAGCTTTGAGAAGATGAGGCTGAAGCTTTGAACTTCATCTTGTACTACACCAAAATAAAAGCACCAGGTTACTTCGAATCAAAATAAAAGAATCTGCAAGTAGACATGAAAAGGTCAATTATAATGGACAAAAGGATTAGGGAATAATATAGCCATTTTTTCTGTATGACAACTACCTTTATGATACTTGATCCTTGTTGTGGCAGCTACGACTGTCATGGAAGCCAACCTGCTTACACGTCCTACATGTGCGAGGCTTTTTTCGGTCCTCCAACATTTTTCTTCCCCTTTCCGTTCTTATTTTGCTTCCCTTCTCCACCCTTGTCTAAGTGCCCCTTAATTCTTTTGCATCTCCCCTTTGTGTGGACATCAGATGGTGGATGGATTTCAACTTTGTTAGGCATACTACAACCAATATATGCCTTGAATTCATCTTGTCTACTAGGATTTTTGGCAGTAACCCTTTGAGATAAATTTCTTTTCATGTCAAGGAAACCGTTTACCAAGCAAATATAGCGGCAACAGCTGTATAGGCTACAGTGTAATGACGAATTGGCAAACAGAGGGATTCATATGATTCAGAAGTATCAATCCAGGAAGGAAAACAGTGATAATAACGAACTCAATGCTTACATGTACATGACTACGAGAAGGCTGAGGCAGGTCATGCGACAGAGGAGCGGCAAGGTCGACGGTTACAAGAGGCAACGATGCAGCCGGCGGAGGCAGAGGGTTTAGGGCCGGCGGAGGGCGCGTCAGGGCCGGCGAAGGTAGGGGTTTAGGGCCGGCGGAGGGCTAATCTCCATCACGGCATGATCGAAGACAAATCGATCGTGGTTAAAGGACCTACTGATGGTGAGTAAAAGAAGGGGTTATCTGCTAATATGCGTTTAAGTGGATGGTTACAATCCCACCTTCAATCACTGCCGTTTCTTCTCAATCTGATGGCCTGTGATAGAACTTTTTCAGATTTTCACTGGTTGCCCGTTTTCACAGGATACTTCGCCTTTTTTTAAGTTGGTGTTTGAAAGATAAATATTCTGAAGACCATGCTAAAAAAAAATATTCTGAAGACCATTTTAATCTGTCAGAAAAAAGAAAGATTAAACAGGAAAAAGAGAAAAAAGAAAGGTTAAACAGCAAAAGGTGAAAAAAGTTGAGAGGGAGGGGTTCGAAACTGCGTCTCCCCGTTAGAAGACCGAAGCTCCAGCCAATGCAAAACTTGAATAATTCCACTACTTTTGAGACATTCCACTTAAATAAACCAGGGACCTCTGACGCGACTTGTGAAAAAAAGAACGAATCGTTTTTTCTACTTATAGATGGCATTGGTGGGTAATATTCAGCAACTTTAGGGGCAAATTATGTGACGTACCACCAGAAGCAATACCTGCTTTATTATTATATATAATTAAAAAAAATAGGGGGAGAGGGAGAGATTTAACATTTATACTAAGCAGTGGACCCCATCTGTCATTGATACAATAGGGTAATTAGCAGGGGGCTTAGCTTTGAATTACTTTTTGTTAGCCCCTAAACTAATCCTAACTGCACACACGCACACCTACACAGCACGCACGCACATAGAACACACACACACGCACGCATGGCCGCTCGGCCATGACCAAGGCCAGAGCCAGCAGCAACATTAGTAGCCGAGGGGACGGTTGTGGCCGCGGCGAGGTCGGTCTACGGGAGCGGTGGAGGCGAGCGTGGCGTGGGACGACGAGGAAAGCTCGGGGGCTGCGGCTGAGGCCAGAGGGCGGGGCGGAGCGCGCAGATGCGGGCGCGGGACCGGCAGGACGCACGGGAGGCAGGATGCGGGCGCGTGCCCTGCCTAGGGCGCGGCCGAGCGCGGGCGTAGTCATATGGCCGAGCGGGACATCGAAGGGAGCAGAAGCTGGAGCGGGAGCAGCCGAGGCGGGCACGGGTGGTGCGGCGAACGGAAGCGGGCCTGGCGAGGTCCAGGGGGCGTACGAGCAGTGGGAGATACGCAGGGGCGAGCGCGGGCGCGATGCTACCGACAATGATGGCCGACTCGCAGGATCTCAGGCTCGATCTAAAAAAGGAGTAACTGGTCTGGGCAGGGCTCATAACGGGTTGGACACGAGCTTGAGTAGGACGATGTGGGTCGACGCAGTGCAGATTGAGTGGAGAAGCGCGGCCACCATAGTCGAGGAAGACAACCCGATTGCGGCGGTTCCCGATGATCCAGCCCGTGAGGTACCGTGTAGAGGACGAAGGCGACGAGGCGGACCTCCTGGACATGTTTGAGCGGCGAGGAGAGGCTTCGGTGCGCGGTGACGACGAAGACGTGACGACGGCAACGGTTGCGGGCGGGTGTGCTCAGGGAAGAGCAAACCGAGGGAACGGATATGGGGGATATGAGGGCTAGGGTTTCGGGGAAGGAGAAAGGGGGCAGGGAGTTGCTCTTACCCCCCTGCGGTGCAGAAGGGCACGGCGCCGAGTGATATGTCTCCAATGCATCTATAATTTTTGATTGCTCCATGCTATATTATCTACTGTTTTGGACATTATTGGGCTTTATTATCCACTTTTATATTATTTTTGGGACTAACCTATTAACCGGAGGCCCAGCCCAGAATTGTTGTTTTTTTGCCTGTTTTAGGGTTTCGAAGAAAAAGGAATATCAAACGGAGTCCAAACGGAATGAATCCTTCGGGAACGTGATTTTCTCAACGAACAAGACCCGGGAGACTTGGACCCTACGTTAAGAAAGAAAAGAGGAGGCAACGAGGTAGGGGGGCGCACCCATCCCCACCAGGCGCGCCCTCCACCCTCGTGGGACCCCTATTGCTCCACCGACGTACTCCTTCCTCCTATATATATCCATGTATCCCCAAACGATCAGAAGAGGAGCCAAAACCCTAATTCCACCGCCGTAACTTTCTGTATCCACGAGATCCCATCTTGGGGCCTGTTTCGGAGCTCCGCCGGAGGGGGCATCGATCACGGAGGGCTTCTACATCA
The DNA here is from genome assembly GCF_056163025.1 of Triticum urartu. Lineage (NCBI taxonomy): Eukaryota > Viridiplantae > Streptophyta > Magnoliopsida > Poales > Poaceae > Triticum > Triticum urartu. The sequence goes on along the minus strand of NC_141879.1, from coordinate 70,071,771 downwards.
ACATCATAGCCCCTCCGATGAAGTGTGAGTAGTTCACCTCAGACCTACGGGTCCATAGTTAGTAGCTGTTGGAAATATGCCCTAGAGGCAATAATAAATTAGTTATTATTATATTTCCTTGTTCATGATAATCGTTTATTATCCATGCTATAATTGTATTGATAGGAAACTCAGATACATGTGTGGATACATAGACAACACCATGTCCCTAGTAAGCCTCTAGTTGACTAGCTCGTTGATCAATAGATGGTTACGGTTTCCTAACCATGGACATTGGATGTCATTGATAACAGGATCACATCATTAGGAGAATGATGTGATGGACAAGACCCAATCGTAAGCCTAGCACAAAGATCGTGTAGTTCGTATGCTAAAGCTTTTCTAATGTCAAGTATCATTTCCTTAGACCATGAGATTGTGCAACTCCCGGATACCGTAGGAATGCTTTGGGTGTACCAAACGTCACAACGTAACTGGGTGACTATAAAGGTGCACTACAGGTATCTCCGAAAGTGTCTGTTGGGTTGGCACGAATCGAGACTGGGATTTGTCACTCCGTGTAAGCGGAGAAGTATCTCTGTGCCCACTCGGTAGGACATCATCATAATGTGCACAATGTGATCAAGGAGTTGATCACGGGATGATTTGTTACGGAACGAGTAAAGAGACTTGCCGGTAACGAGATTGAACAAGGTATCGGGATACCGACGATCGAATCTCGGGCAAGTACAATACCGCTAGACAAAGGGAATTGTATACGGGATTGATTAAGTCCTTGACATCGTGGTTCATCCGATGAGATCATCGTGGAACATGTGGGAGCCAACATGGGTATCCAGATCCCGCTGTTGGTTATTGACCGTAGAACGTCTCGATCATGTCTGCATGTCTCCCGAACCCGTAGGGTCTACACACTTAAGGTTCGATGATGCTAGGGTTATAAAGGAAGCTTGTATGTGGTTACCGAATGTTGTTCGGAGTCCCGGATGAGATCCCGGACATCACGAGGAGTTCCGGAATGGTCCGGAGGTAAATATTTATATATAGGAAGTCCTATTTCGGCCATCGGGACAAGTTTCGGGGTCATCGGTATTGTACCGGGACCATCGGAAGGGTCCCGGGGGCCCACCGGGTGGGGCCACCTATCCCGGAGGGTCCCATGGGCTGAAGTGGGAAGGGATCCAGCCCAAAGTGGGCTGGGGCGCCACTTCCCTTATGGCCCATGCGCCTAGGGTGAAGGGGGAACCCTAAGGAAGAGTCCCAAGGAGGGAAGGCACCTCCTAGGTGCCTTGGGGGGAGGGAAACCTCCCCTGGCCGCCGCCCCCTAGGAGATTGGATCTCCTAGGGCTGGCGCACCCCCCCTTTGGGCTCCCTATATATAGTGAGGGTAGGAGGGCCTCTTGAGACACTCCTTATGCCTTTGGTGCAGCCCCTCCCTCTCTCCTAAGTCCTTCTCCTCTCCCGTGGTGCTTGGCGAAGCCCTGCAGGATTGCCACGCTCCTCCACCACCACCACGCCATTGTGCTGCTGCTGGATGGAGTCTTCCTCAACCTCTCCCTCTCTCCTTGCTGGATCAAGGCGTGGGAGACGTCACCGGGCTGTACGTGTGTTGAACGCGGAGGTGTCGTGCGTTCGGCACTTGATCATCGGTGATTTGGATCACGACGAGTACGACTCCATCAACCACGTTCACTTGAACGCTTCCGCTTAGCGATATACAAGGGTATGTAGATGCACTCTCCTTCCCCTCGTTGCTGGTTTCTCCATAGATAGATCTTGGTGACACGTATGAAAATTTTGAATTTCTGCTACGTTCCCCAACAGTGGCATCATGAGCCAGGTCTATGCGTAGTTTCTATGCACGAGTAGAACACAAAGTAGTTGTGGGCATTGATTTTGTTCAATATGCTTGCCGTTACTAGTCTTATCTTGATTCGGCGGCATCGTGGGATGAAGCGGCCCGGACCGACCTTACACGTACTCTTATGTGAGACTGGTTCCACCGACTGACATGCACTAGCTGCATAAGGTGGCTAGCGGGTGTCTGTCTCTCCTACTTTAGTCGGATCGGATTCGATGAACAGGGTCCTTATGAAGGGTAAATAGCAATTGGCATATCACGGTGTGGTCTTTGCGTAGGTAAGAAACGTTCTTGCTAGAAACCCATAGCAGCCACGTAAAACATGCAAACAACAATTAGAGGACGTCTAACTTGTTTTTGCAGGGTATGCTATGTGATGTGATATGGCCAAAAAGGATGTGATGAATGATATATGTGATGTATGAGATTGATCATGTTCTTGTAATAGGAATCACGACTTGCATGTCGATGAGTATGACAACCGGCAGGAGCCTAAGGAGTTGTCTTTATTTATTTATGACCTGCGTGTCAACATAAACGTCATGTAATTACTTTACTTTATTGCTAACCGTTAGCTATATAAGTAGAAGTAATAGTTGGCGAGACAAATTCATGAAGACACGATGATGGAGATCATGATGATGGAGATCATGGTGTCATGCCGGTGACAAGATGATCATGGAGCCCCAAAGATGGAGATCGAAGGAGCTATATGATATTGGCCATATCATGTCACTACTATATAATTGCATGTGATGTTTATTATGTTTATGCATCTTGTTTACTTAGAACGACGGTAGTAAATAAGATGATCCCTCATTAAAATTTCAAGAAGTGTTCTCCCCTAACTGTGCACCGTTGCTACAGTTCGTCGTTTCGAAGCACGCCGTGATGATCGGGTGTGATAGATCCTTACGTTCACATACAACGGGTGTAAGACAGTTTTACACATGCAAAACACTTAGGGTTAACTTGACGAGCCTAGCATGTGTATAGACATGGCCTCGGAACACAGAAGACCGAAAGGTCGAGCATGAGTCGTATAGAAGATACGATCAACATGAAGATGTTCACCGACGTTGACTAGTCCGTCTCACGTGATGATCGGACACGGCCTAGTTAACTCGAATCATGTAATCACTTAGATGACTAGATGGATGTCTATCTAAGTGGGAGTTCATAAGATGAACTTAATTATCCTGAACATAGTCAAAAGGTCTTCACAAATTATGTCGTAGCTCGCGCTTCAGTTCTGCTGTTTAGATATGTTCCTAGAGATTTTTTAGTTGAAAGTTGATAGTAGCAATTATGCGGACTAGGTCCGTAAACTGAGGATTGTCCTCATTGCTTCATAGAAGGCTTATGTCCTTAATGCACCGCTCAGTGTGCTGAACCTCGAACGTCGTCTGTGGATGTTGCGAACATCTGACATACACGTTTTGATGACTACATGATAGTTCAGTGCGTAATGCTAAACGGTTTAGAGTTGAGGCACCGAAAACATTTTTGAAACATCGCGAAACATATGAGATGTTTCGAGGGCTGAAATTGGGATTTCAGGCTCGTGCCCATGTCAAGAGGTATGAGACCTCCGACGATTTTCTTAGCCTGCAAACTAAGGGAGAAAAGCTCAATTGTTGAGCTTGTGCTTAGATTGTCTGAGTACAACAATCGCTTGAATCAAGTGGGAGTTGATCTTCCAAATGAAATAGTGATAGTTCTCCGAAGTCATTACCACCAAACTGCTAGAGCTTCGTGATGAAGTATGATATATCAGGGACATATATGATGATCCTTGAGATATTCGCGATGTTTGACACCACAAAAGTAGAAATCAAGAAGGAGCATCAATCGTTGATGGTTGGTGAAACCACTAGTTTCAAGAAGGGCAAGGGAACAAAGGGATACTTCATGAAACGGCAATTCAGCTGCTGCTCTAGTGAAGAAACCCAAGGTTGAACCCAAACCCGAGACTGAGTGCTTCTGTAATAAGGGGAACAGCCACTGGAGCAGAATTACCCTAGATACTTGGTAGATGAGAAGGCTGGCAAGGTCGATAGAAGTATATTGGATATACATTGTGTTGATGTGTACTTTACTAGTACTCCTAGTAGCACCAGGGTATTAGATACCGGTTCGGTTGCTAAGTGTTAGTAACTCGAAACAAAAGGCTACGGAATAAACGGAGACTAGCTAAAGGTGAGCTGACGATAAGTGTTGGAAGTGTTTCCAATGTTGATATGATCAAGCATCGCACGCTCCCTCTACCATCGAGATTGGTGTTTGCGTTGAGCATAGACATGATTGGATTATGTCTATCGCAATACGGTTATTCATTTAAGGAGAATAATGGTTACTCTATTTATTTGAATAATACCTTCAATGGTCTTGCACCTAAAATGAATGGTTTATTGAATCTTGATCGTAGTGATACGCATGTTCATGCCAAAAGATATAAGATAGTAATGATAGTACCACCTACTTGTGGCACTGCCACATAAGTCATATCGGTATAAAACGCATGAAGAAGCTCCATGTTGATGGATCTTTGGACTCACTCATTTTTGAAAAGTTTGAGACATGCGAACCATGTTTGTTGGTAGATATGCATGAAGAAACTCTATACAGATGGATCGTTTGGACTCACTTGATTTTGAATCACTTGAGACACGCAAATCATACCACATGGGCAAGATGACTGAAAGCCTCGTTTTCAGTAAAATGGAAATAGAAAGCAACTTGTTGGAAGTAATACATTTTGATGTGTGCAGTCCAATGAGTGCTGAGGCGTGTAGTGGATATCGTTATGTTCTTACTTCACAGATGATTTGAGTAGATGTTGAGCATATTTACTTGATGAATCACGAGTCTAAATTATTGAAAGGTTCAAGTAATTTCAGGTTGAAGTTAAAAGATCGTCGTGACAAGAGGATAAAATATCTATGATATGATCATAGAGATGAATATCTGAATTACGAGTTTGGCACAGAATTAAGACATTGTGGAAATTGTTTCACAACTAATACAGCCTGGAACACCATAGTGTGATGGTGTGTCCGAACATCATAACTGCACCCTATTGGATATGATGCATACCATGATGTCTCTTATCGAATTACCACGATAGTTTATGGGTTAGGCATTAGAGACAACCACATTCACTTTAAATAGGGCACCATGTAATTCCGATGAGATGACACCATATGAACTATGGTTTAGAGAAACCTAAGCTGTCATTTCTTAGAAGTTTGGGGCTGCGACGCTTATGTGAAAAAGTTTCAGGCTGATAAGCTCAAACCCAAAGCGGATAAATGCATCTTCATAGGACACCCAAAATAGTTGGGTATACCTCCTGTCTCAGATCCGAAAGCAATAAGGGATTGTTTCTAGAATCGGGTCCTTTCTCGAGGAAAAGTTTCTCTCGAAAGAATTGAGTGGGAGGATGGTGGAGACTTGATGAGGTTATTGAACCATCTCTTCAACTAGTGTGTGGCAGGGCACAGGAAGTTGTTCCTGTGGCACCTACACCAATTGAAGTGGAAGCTTATGATAGTGATCATGAAACTTCATATCAAGTCACTACCAAACCTCGTAGGATGACAAGGATGCATACTACTTCAGAGTGGTACGTAATCCTGTCTTGGAAGTCATGTTGCTAGACAACAATGAACCTACGAGCTATGGAGAAGCGATGGTGGGCCTGGATTCCGATAAATGGCTCAAGGCCATATAATCCGAGAGAGGATCCATATATGAAAACAAAGTGTAGACTTTGGAAGAACTACTTGATGGTCGTAAGGCTGTTGAGTACAGATGGATTTTAAAAGGAAGACGGACAATGATGGTAAATGTCACCATTAAGAAAGCTCGACTTGTCGTTAAGATGTTTTCTGACAAGTTCAAGGAGTTGACTACGATGAGACTTTCTCACTCGTAGCGATGCTAAGAGTCTGTTGGAATTATATTAGCGATTACTGCATTATTATGAAATCTTGCAGATAGGATGTCAAAAACATTGTTTCCTCGACGTTTTTTTGAGGAAAGGTTGTATGTGATACAAACCGGAAGGTTTTGTCAATCCTGAAAGATGCTAATAAGTATGCAAAGCTCCAGCAATCCTTCTAAGGACTGGAGTAAGCATCTCGGAGTTGGAATGTATGCTTTGATAAGATGATCAAAGATTTTGGTGTATACAAAGATTATGAGAAACTTGTATTTCCAAAGAAGTGAGTGGGAGCACTATAGAATTTCCGATAAATATATGTTGACATATTGTTGATCAGAAATGACGTAGAATTTCTGGAAAGCATATAGGGTTATTTGGAAAGTGTTTTTCAATGGAAAGCCTGGATTAAGCTACTTGAACATTGAGTATCAAGATCTATAAGGATAGATCAAAACGCTTAATGGTACTTTCAAATGAGCACATACCTTGACATGATCTTGAAGGTGTTCAAGATGGACCAGTCAAAGAAGGAGTTCTTGCCTGAGTTGTAAGGTATGAAGTTAAGACTTAAAGCTCGACCACGGCAGAATAGAGAGAAAGGACGAAGGTCGTCCCCTATGCTTAAGACATAGGCTCTACAGTATGCTATGCTGTGTACCGCACCTGAAGTGTGCCTTGCCATGAGTTAGTCAAGGGGTACAAGAGTGATCCAAGAATGGATCACAGGACAGGGGTCAAAGTTATCCTTAGTAACTAGTGGACTAAGGAATTTTCTCGATTATGGAGGTGGTAAAAGAGTTCGTCGTAAAGGGTTACGTCGATGCAAGCTTAACACCTATCCGGATAGTTCTGTGTAGAGATACCGGATACGTATAATGGAGCAACAATTTAGAATAGCTCCAAGTAGAACAGTTATTTAGAATAGCTCCAAATAGAGCGTGGCAGCTGCATCTAGGAGATGACATAGAGATTTGTAAAGCACACACGGATCTGAAAGGTTCAGACCCGTTGACTAAAACCTCTCTCACAAGCAACATGATCAAACCCAGAACTCATTGAGTGTTAATCACATAGTGATGTGAACTAGATTATTGACTCTAGTAAACTCTTTGGATGTTGGTCACATGGCGATGTGACCTATGAGTGTTAATCACATGGCGATGTGAACTAGATTATTGACTCTAGTGCAAGTGGGAGACTGTTGGAAATATGCCCTAGAGGCAATAATAAATTAGTTATTATTATATTTCCTTGTTCATGATAATCGTTTATTATCCATGCTATAATTGTATTGATAGGAAACTCAGATACATGTGTGGATACATAGACAACACCATGTCCCTAGTAAGCCTCTAGTTGACTAGCTCGTTGATCAATAGATGGTTACGGTTTCCTAACCATGGACATTGGATGTCATTGATAACAGGATCACATCATTAGGAGAATGATGTGATGGACAAGACCCAATCGTAAGCCTAGCACAAAGATCGTGTAGTTCGTATGCTAAAGCTTTTCTAATGTCAAGTATCATTTCCTTAGACCATGAGATTGTGCAACTCCCGGATACCGTAGGAATGCTTTGGGTGTACCAAACGTCACAACGTAACTGGGTGACTATAAAGGTGCACTACAGGTATCTCCGAAAGTGTCTGTTGGGTTGGCACGAATCGAGACTGGGATTTGTCACTCCGTGTAAGCGGAGAGGTATCTCTGGGCCCACTCGGTAGGACATCATCATAATGTGCACAATGTGATCAAGGAGTTGATCACGGGATGATGTGTTATGGAACGAGTAAAGAGACTTGCTGGTAACGAGATTGAACAAGGTATCGGGATACCGACGATCGAATCTCGGGCAAGTACAATACCGCTAGACAAAGGGAATTGTATACGGGATTGATTAAGTCCTTGACATCGTGGTTCATCCGATGAGATCATCGTGGAACATGTGGGAGCCAACATGGGTATCCAGATCCCGCTGTTGGTTATTGACCGGAGAACGTCTCGGTCATGTCTGCATGTCTCCCAAACCCGTAGGGTCTACACACTTAAGGTTCGATGACGCTAGGGTTATAAAGGAAGCTTGTATGTGGTTACCGAATGTTGTTCGGAGTCCCGGATGAGATCCCGGACGTCACGAGGAGTTCTGGAATGGTCCAGAGGTAAAGATTTATATATAGGAAGTCCTATTTCAGCCATCGGGACAAGTTTCGGGGTCATCGGTATTGTACCGGGACCACCGGAAGGGTCCCGGGGGCCCACCGGGTGGGGCCACCTATCCCGGAGGGTCCCATGGGCTGAAGTGGGAAGGGATCCAGCCCAAAGTGGGCTGGGGCGCCACTTCCCTTATGGCCCATGCGCCTAGGGTGAAGGGGGAACCCTAAGGAAGAGTCCCAAGGAGGGAAGGCACCTCCTAGGTGCCTTGGGGGGAGGGAAACCTCCCCTGGCCGCCGCCCCCTAGGAGATTGGATCTCCTAGGGCTGGCGCACCCCCCCCTTTGGGCTCCCTATATATAGTGAGGGTAGGAGGGCCTCTTGAGACACTCCTTATGCCTTTGGTGCAGCCCCTCCCTCTCTCCTAAGTCCTTCTCCTCTCCCGTGGTGCTTGGCGAAGCCCTGCAGGATTGCCACGCTCCTCCACCACCACCACGGCATTGTGCTGCTGCTGGATGGAGTCTTCCTCAACCTCTCCCTCTCTCCTTGCTGGATCAAGGCGTGGGAGACGTCACCGGGCTGTACGTGTGTTGAACGCGGAGGTGCCGTGCGTTCGGCACTTGATCATCGGTGATTTGGATCACGACGAGTATGACTCCATCAACCCCGTTCACTTGAACGCTTCCGCTTAGCGATCTACAAGGGTATGTAGATGCACTCTCCTTCCCCTCGTTGCTGGTTTCTCCATAGATAGATCTTGGTGACACGTAGGAAAATTTTGAATTTCTGCTACGTTCCCCAACAGTAGCTAGATGGCTTCTTCTCTCTTTTTGGATCTCAATACAAGGTTCTCCCCCTCTCTTGTGGAGATCTATTCGATGTAATCTTCTTTTTGCGGTGTGTTTGTTGAGACCGATGCATTGTGGGTTTATGATCAAGTCTATCTATGCATAATATTTGGTTCTTCTCTAAATTCTTTTATGTATGATTGGTTATCTTTGCAAGTCTCTTCAAATTATCAGTTTGGTTTGGCCTACTAGTTTGATCTTTCTTGCAATGGGAGAAGTGCTTAGCTTTGGGTTCAATCTTGCGGTGTCCTTTCCCGGTGACAGTAAGGGCAGCAAGGCACATATTGTATTGTTGCCATCGAGGATAACAAGATGGGGTTTTCTTCATATTGCATGAGTCTATCCCTGTACATCATGTCATCTTGCTTAAGGCGTTATTCTGTTTTTAACTTAATACTCTAGATGCATGCTGGATAGCGGTCGATGAGTGGAGTAATAGTAGTAGATGCAGGCAGGAGTCGGTCTACTTGTCTCGGACTTGATGCCTATATACATGATCATACCTAGATATTCTCATAACTATGCTCAATTCTGTCAATTGCTCAACAATAATTTGTTCACCCACAGTAGACTACTTATGCTCTTGAGAGAAGCCACTAATGAAACCTATGGCCCCCGGGTCTATCTTTATCATATTGATCTCCTTTGCTATTTACTTTGCCTTTATTTTACTTTGCATCTTTAATCATAAAAATACCAAAAATATTATCTTATCATATCTATCAGATCTCACTCTCGTAAGTGGCCCTATAGGGATTGACAACCCCTATTTGCGTTGGTTGCGAGGATTTATTTGGTTTGTGCAGGTGCGAGGGACTCGTGCGTAGCCTCCTACTGGATTGATACCTTGGTTCTCAAAAACTAAGGGAAATACTTATGCTACTTTGCTGCATCATCCCTTCCTCTTCGGGGAAAACCAACGCAGTGCTCAAGAGGTAACAAGAAGGATTTCTGGCGCCGTTGTCGGGGAGGTCTACACAAAAGTCAAGATACCAAGTACCGATCGCATACCCTTATCTCCCGCATTACATTATTTGCTATTTGCCTCTCGTTTTCCTCTCCCTCACTTCACCCTTGCCGCTTTATTCGCCCTCTCTCTCTATCATCCCTCTCTATTTGCCTCTTTTTGCCCGCTTGCTTTTTGTTTGCTTGTGTGTTAGTTTGCTTGCTTGTCACGATGGCTCAAGATAATACTAAATTGTGTGACTTCACCAATACCAACAATAATGATTTTATTAGCACTCTGATTGCTCCTCTTACCAATGCTGAATCTTGTCATTAAAGATTCGTTTTCCGGCCTTCCTAGTGAAGATGCCGCTACCCATCTAAATAGCTTCGTTGATTTGTGTGGCATGCAGAAGAAGAAAGATGTGGATAATGATATTGTTAAATTGAAGCTATTTCCTTCTTCGCTTAGAGATCGTGCTAAAGCTTGGTTTTCGTCTTTGCCTAAAAATAGTATTGATTCATGGAACAAGTGCAAACATGATTTTATCTCTAAGTATTTTCCTCCCGCTAAGATCATCTCTCTTCGAAACGATGTTATGAATTTTAAGAAACTTGATCATGAACATGTTGCACAAGATTGGGAGAGAATGAAATTAATGATACGTAATTACCCTACTCATGGTTTAAATTTGTGGATGATTATACAATTTTTTATGCCGGATTGAATTTTGCTTCTAGAAATCTTTTAGATTCGGCCGCGGGAGGCACTTTTATGGAAATCACTTTAGGAGAAGCTACTAAACTCCTAGATAATATTATGGTTAATTATTCTCAATGGCATACTGAAAGATCTACTAATAAAAAGGTGCATGCGATAGAAGAAATTAATGTTTTGAGTGGAAAGATGGATGAACTTATGAAATTATTTGCTAATAAGAGTGTTTCTTCTGATCCTAATCATATGCCCTTTTCTACTTTGATTGAGAATAATAATGAATCTATGGATGTGAATTTTGTTGGTAGGAACAATTTTGGTAACAACACGTATAGAAGAAATTTCAATCCTAGGCCTTACCCTAGTAATCCCTCTAATAATTATGGTAATTCCTACAACAATTCTTATGGAAATTATAATAATATGCCCTCTTATTTTGAATCTAATATTAAAGAATTTATTACTTCGCAAAAGAATTTTAATGCTATGATTGAAGAAAAATTGCTTAAGATTGATGATTTGGCTAGGAACATTGATAGAATTGCTCTTGATGTTGATTCTTTGAAACTTAGATCTATTCCACCTAAGCATGATATCAATGAGTCTCTCAAAGCCATGAGAATTTCCATTGATGAGTGCAAAGAAAGAACCGCTAGGATGCGTGCTAAGAAAGATGCCTTTATAAGAGCGTGTTCTTCTAGTTCCTATGAAAATAAAGATGAAGATCTAAAAGTTATTGATGTGTCCCCTATTAAATCTTTGTTTTGCAATATGAATCTTGATAATGATGGGACTGAATATGATCCACCTTTACCTAGAAGGCGTTCCAAGAATTCGGAATTTGTTGATCCTAATGCTAAATTTGATAAAAGTGGGATTGAAGAAATTAAAACCCTAGATGTTGCTAAACCCACTATTATGGATTTCAAGGAATTTAACTATGAAATTTTCTCTTTGATTGATTGTATTTCCTTGTTGCAATCCATGCTAAATTCTCCACATGCTTATAGTCAAAATAAAGCGTTTACTAAACATATCGTTGATGCCTTGATGCAATCTTATGAAGAAAACTTTAAATTGGAAGCTTCTATCCCTAGGAAACTTTATGATGAGTGGGAACCAACTATTAAAATTAAAATTAAGGATCATGAATGCTATGCTTTATGTGATTTGGGTGCTAGTGTTTCCACGATTCCAAAGACTTTGTGTGATTTGTTAGGTTTCCGTGATTTTGATGATTGCTCTCTAAACTTGCACCTTGCGGATTCCACTATTAAGAAACCTATGGGAAGAATTAATGATGTTCTTATTGTTGAAATAGGAATTGTGTGCCCGTAGATTTTATTGTTCTTGACATAGATTGCAATCCTTCATGTCCTATTATTCTTGGTAGACCTTTCCTTAGAATGATTGGTGCAATTGTTGATATGAAGGAAGGAAATATTAGATTCCAATTTCCATTAAGGAAAGGCATGGAACACTTTCCTAGAAATAAGATTAAATTACCTTATGAATCTATTATGAGAGCCACTTAGGGCATGTACAATGGTTGATAAGATAACCTTATCTTAAGTCTTGCATGTAATTAAGAGATGACAAAAAAAGATGTCTACGATGGGTCATTTCTTAGCCTTATCTTCATAACTAGTTATTCCTAAAAACGTGGTGACACATATTGTGCTAAGATGTCATCTCTTGTCTTATCTTAAATAAGAGAAGACAAGCCTTTTATTATGATTTTTCTCTCCTCCACCTCATCATTTATCCTACACGGCACTCCTAAGATAGCACCATTGTACATGCCCTTATGGATTTCCTACCAAAGATGGCAATACCTAAATCTATTCCTGCTTGTAATGCCTATCTAGGGGCGTTAAACGATAGCGCTTGTTGGGAGGCAACCCAATTTTATTTTTATTCCTTGCCTTTTTCTCCTGTTTAGTAATAAATAATTTATCTAGCCTCTGTTTTGTTTGTGTTTTTTTGTGTTTAATTAGTGTTTGTTCCAAGTCGAACCATTGGGAAGATTTGGGGAAAGTCTTGTTGAACTTGCTGTAAAAAACAGAAACTTTAGCGCTCACGAGAACTGCTTTAATTTTTATTTGGAAAGTGATATTTAGTTAATTATTTTTGATGGTGATTAATATATAAATTCCTCACGTCCAGAAATTTATTTTAGAATTTTTGGAGTTCCAGATCTTGCGCTAGCTACAGATTACTACAGACTGTTCTGTTTTTGACAGATTCTGTTTTTCACGTGTTGTTTGCTTATTTTGTTGAATCTATGGCTAGTAAAATAGTCTATAAACCATAGAGAAGTTGGAATACAGTAGGTATAACACCAATATAAATAAATAATGAGTTCATTACAGCACCTTGAAGTGATCTTTTATTTTCTTTCGCTAACGGAGCTCACGAGATTTTCTACTTTAAGTTTTGTGCTGTGAAGTTTTCAAGTTTTGGGTAAAGATTTGATGGATTATGGAACAAGGAGTGGCAAGAGCCTAATCTTGGGGATGCCCATGGCACCCCAAAGATAATATAAGGACACCTAAAAGCCAAAGCTTGGGGATGCCCCGGAAGGCATCCCCTCTTTCGTCTACTTCTATCGGTAACTTTACTTGGAGCTATATTTTTATTCGCCACATGATATGTGTTTTGCTTGGAGCGTCTTGTATGATTTGAGTATTTGCTTGTTAGTTTACCACAATCATCCTGGCTGTACACACCTTTTGAGAGAGCCATACATGATTTGGAATTTGTTAGAATACTCTATGTGCTACGCTGATATCTTTTGAGTTATATAGTTTTGCTCTAGTACTTCACTTATATCTTTTAGAGCACGGTGATGGATTTGTTTTATAGAAACTATTGATCTCTCATGCTTCACTTAGATTATTTTGAGAGTCTTAATAGCATGGTAATTTTCTTAAAATCCTAATATGCTAGGTATTCAAGATTAGTAAAATTTTCTTAAGAGTGTTTTGAATACTAAGAGAAGTTTGATGCTTGATGATTGTTTTGAGATATGGAGGTAATAATATCAAAGTCGTGCTAGTTGAGTAGTTGTGAAATTGAGAAATGCTTGTGTTTAAGTTTGCAAGTCCTGTAGCATGCACGTATGGTAAACGTTATGCAACAAATTTGAAACATGAGGTGTTATTTGATTGTCTTCCTTATGAGTGGCGGTCGGGGACGAGCGATGGTCTTTTCCTACCAATCTACCCCCCTAGGAGCATGCGCGTAGTACCGAGGTTTTTGATGACTTGTAGATTTTTACAATAAGTATGTGAGTTCTTTATGACTAATGTTGAGTTCATGGATTATACGCACTCTCACCCTTCCATCCTTGCTAGCCTCTTCGGTACTGTGCATTGCCCTTTCTCACATTGAGAGTTGGCGCAAACTTCGTCGGTGCATCCAAACCCCGTGATATGATACGCTCTGTCACACATAAACCTCCTTATATCTTCCTCAAAACAGCCACCATACCTACCTATTATGGCATTTCCATAGCCATTCCGAGAAATATTGTCATGCAACTTTCCATCATTCCTTTCATCATGACACATTCATCATTGTCATATTGCTTAGCATGGTCATGTAGTTGACATAGTATTTGTCGCAAAGCCACCATTCATAATTCTTTCATACATGTCACTCTTGGTCCATTGCATATCCCGGTACACCGCCGGAGGCATTCATATAGAGTCATACTTTGTTCTAGTATCGAGTTGTAATCATTGAGTTGTAAATAAATAGAAGTCTGATGATCATCATTTTCTGGAGCATTGTCCCAAGTGAGGAATATATATATATATATAAAGAGAAAGGCCATAAAAAAAGGAGAAGGCCCCCCCAAAAAAATGGAGAAAGGCCATAAAAAATGAGAGAAAAAGAGAGAAGGTACAATGTTACTATCCTTTGCCACACTTGTGCTTCAAAGTAGCACCATAATCTTCATGTTAGAGAGTCTCTTGTTTTGTCACTTTCTTATACTAGTGGGAATTTTTCATTATAGTGCTATGTCCATGGCTCACACTACTAGGAAAAGGGCTAAAGATGAAATTGACACTAATGGCGCACTAGAGAAGTGGTGCGCCACTACTATATACTAATGGCGCACCATGTGGAGATGCGCCATTAGTGTGGAAGACACTAATGGCGCACCAGGCACACGGTGCGCCACTAGTAACAAAATGTTTTTTTTTCATTTTTTCAAACATACTAATGGTGCATCCGGGCAGAGTGCGCCATTAGTAGTTAGAACTACTAATGGCGCACCAGCCATAGAGTGCGCCACTACTGTATTTTTTTTACTTTTTTGCAAAACTACTAATGGCGCACCATTGCATAGTGCGCCATTACTAGTTTAAACTAGTAATGGCGCATTGTGCCATGGTGCACCATTAGTATAATATTTTTTTACTTTTTTTTGCAAAACTACCAATGGCGCATGTCTGTGTGGTGCGCCATTAGTAACCTAGGACCAGCTAGATATTTTTGGACAACCACACCTACACACTCACTTTCCCCACTTCATTCCCCCCACCTCCTTCTCTAAGATTGTCGGCTGCCTCCTCCTCCTCACCTCATTTGCACCATAGATTCATCAAAATTAAGTGTTGAAATTACCTTTTTTTGATAGGTAAGTAAGGGGAAAGCTATCTTCATGTTGTAGATCTACTTTTTTTCTCCCTAGCTCGCTCCAACAACATGCACATGCACTTTTTGTGGCCTAGCTAGATCTATGTATGTTTGTGGTGTTGCATATGTTTGTGGTATTGCATATATGTTTGTGTTTGCAGGTACCGGTATTTGAAATGAGATAGTTGCCAATATTTTGCCAGAATGTTGATTCATTTCCGTTTCGGCGAGAATTTTGGCACTATGCATTCTTTTTGGTCCTATTTTTAGGGAAAGTGATGCCAAATTTTTTCTTGGTTCTAAAATATCGTTTTGCTCTACCCTGCAGGCGACCATGGTCCGCACGATGACCGAAGGCATCGTGAATAGGTTTTTGAGCTCCGCGAAGGCCGAGATGCTTCAAAAGAACGAGATGGAGATAAGATGTCCGTGTCGAAGATGCAAGCTGAAGAGCCTTATTGCGGACCCGGATTCCAGGCAGGTGCGGGACCACTTGCTCGTGCGTGGTTTCATGGATGGCTATCGGTGGCAAGGTGATGAAGATGACTATGAAGTCATCCATGGGGGCCGGGCAAGAAATGAGGAAGGGCAGCAAGACAACCATCGCGGCTCGGGCGGGCGAGAAGACGAAGAATCTCCAGGACATGATCACGATGGTGATGTTGTACACAGTCATCATGTAGAAGATGCCGGACATGATGATGAGGAAGATGCCGGAGCAGACGAAGGGCATGATCATGAAGATCTAGATGCCGGAGGAGTAGACGACGATGGACCATCGATGAGCTGGGTGTAGGACCCTCATATTCAAGAGCTGCTTCTCAAGCAGACGGATAACGCAAGAGCTGCCGCCCGAGAGAAAGCCAAGATGGATCATCTGGAGATAGACGCGGTTACTCCATTTTATGAAGGATGCAGACCCGAGGATACCCGCCTGAAAGTAACGCTCATGGCTTTGGAGATGAAGGTAAAACACAAAATGACCGACGCATGCTTCGACGAGAACATGTCATTTTGGCACGAATGTCTTCCCAAGGGGAACAAGTGCCCGACCAGTTTTGAGGAGGCGAAGAAAGTCATGTGTCCTCTGGATTTACCGCGCGTGAAATACCATGTGTGCATGAACAATTGCATCATTTATCGGGGCGAACACGCGGAGTCTACCATATGTCCGGTGTGCGGCGTCACTCGATACAAGAAGAGGAAGAAAGCTCCTCAAAAAGTGGTGTGGTACTTTCCGATCACTCCTCGTCTGCAGCGGTATTTCGCGGACCCTAAGGTAGTAAAGCTCCCGCGTTGGCACGCGGATAGGGAGGAGAAGAAGCGAGAAGATGACGCAAATGATCCGGAGATAAATAAAAAAGACAAGATGCTGAGTCACCCTAAGGATGGGAGCCAGTGGGAAGCGTTGAACTTCGAACACCCAGAATTTGGGAAGGATCCAAGGAACATCGTGCTAGGCGCGAGCACCGATGGAGTCAATCCGTTTGGCAGCCAGAGAAGCACACATAGCACCTGGCCTGTGTTTGTGTGGATGTACAACCTTCCCCCCTGGTTGTGCATGAAGAGGATGTACATTCACATGAGTATGCTAATTGAAGGGCTGAAACAACTAGGGAACGACATCAATCTGTATCTGGGGCTGTTGAAAGAGGAGCTAGACACGCTGTGGAAAACGCCAGCCAATACGTGGGACGCCGCAGAGAAAGAATATTTCCCTATGAGAGCCGCACTGCTCACGACGGTGCACGACTATCTCGGTTACGGATATCTCGTGGGGCAGGTGGTGCACGGATTTTCTGGATGCGTCAGGTGCATGGATGACACAACATATCGCCAGCTAGATAGAGATCCCGAGTCTTCAAAAACCGTGTTCATGGGACATCGAATGTGGCTTCGCGACGATGACCCGTGGAGGAAACGCAAGGATCTGTTCGATGGTGAAACCAAACTCCGAAGACGCCCGCGTACGAGGAGCGGCGAGGAAATAGACAAGCTGTTGAAAAATTGGAAAGATTGCCCACTGCCGGGAAAGAAGCAAAAGGCGCCAGAGCCGGGAAAGAAGCGAAAGGCGCCAGAGCCGCTGCTGAAGGTATGGAAAACGAGGTCTGTTTTCTGGGACTTGCCGTACTGGAAGATCCACCGTGTGCCTCACAGCCTTGATGCCATGCATATCATGAAGAACGTGTGTGAGAGTCTGCTTGGTACCCTGCTCAACATGCCAGAGAGGACCAAAGATGGGCCGAAAGCAAGGGCAGACTTGAAATCAATGGGCATCAGGCAGGAGCTTCACGCTAATGATGATGATGATGATGATGAGGCGAAGCAGGACACAGAAAGTCGTCGCAAAGGCAAAAAGGCCAAGAAGACCGGAAATGACTACCCTCCCGCGTGCTTCACTCTAAGTCAGGAGGAGATCGAGCAGTTTTTCACCTGCCTCGTAGGAGTAAAACTTCCTTACGGTTACGCGGGGAAGTTAAGCAGATACCGAGACCCAGCGAAGTAGAAGTTCAGCGGGATGAAGTCTCAGGACTGTCACGTGCTGATGACGCAGATACTTCCAGTTGCAATCCGTGGGATCATGGAAGCGCACGTCCGTGAAACGCTATTTGGCCTATGCAACTTTTTCGACGTCATCTCTCGGAAGTCGGTTGGCGTGAGGCAACTCAGAAGGCTACAGGAAGAGATCGTGGTGATACTATGCGAGCTTGAGATGTACTTCCCGCCCGCATTCTTCGACGTTATGGTGCATCTGCTGGTCCATATCGTGGAGGATATCATCCAACTCGGGCCGACGTTCCTGCACAGCATGATGCCGTTCGAAAGGATGAATGGTGTCATCAAAGGATATGTTCGCAACATGTCACGTCCAGAGGGAAGTATAGCCAGGGGCTTTCTGACCGAAGAGTGCATCTCCTACTGCACGAATTATCTAGGCATCGAGAACCCCGTTGGTCTGCCCGTCAACGGGCACCTCGGCAGGCTCGCTGGATGGGGTCACCGTGAGGGTCGCCGCGAAATGCATGTCGACTTCGAGGGTCGACTCGCCGACTTTGAAAGAGCAAACCTAGTCGCGCTACAACACATAGACGTGGTCGATCCTTGGGTGGTAGAGCACAAAACCTTTATTGAGAAGACGTACAATGACCGAGGCCAACAGAGGACGGACGGAGACATAATCAAAGAGCACAACTCATGTTTCACACGTTGGTTCAAGCAGAAGATTCTGTCGTACCCTTTACATGAGGATTCTTTCGCGGAAGAACAACTAATATTCGCCTTGTCACAGGGCGCCGAGCACAACCTGATGACCTATGAGGCGTACGATATCAACGGCTACACATTCTACACCGAGGACAAGGACATGAAGAGCGATGGTTATCAGAACTCCGGGGTAACGATGGAATCCTACACCGGTAACGACAAGGACAAATACTACGAAAGTATCGAGGAGATCTGGGAGCTGAGCTACGCTGGAGAGAAGGTCCCGATGTTCCGTGTCAAATGGGCCAAGAACGTCCTAAAATAAGACCAGTATTTCACCACCATGGTTATACCCGAAGCCAAATTCAAGACCGCGGGCGCAAACGTCACCGCGAAAAATGAGCCATGGGTACTGGCTTCCCAAGTGGACCAATGCTTCTTCATTACCGACCCGTCAAAGCCCAGTCGTTTTGTCGTGAGGAGAGGCAAAAGGAAGATCATCGGAATGGATGGAGTAGCCAATGAGCAAGACTTCGACAAGTACGGCGACCCGAAGATCGAACATGACGACGACGATGAAGTAGCAGCATACACCACAAAAAGAAGCAGGACCACCCTACCTAAAGGACGTCTGTTCCACAAAAGAACTCCATTTGCGAAAAAGAAGGGCAAGAAGATTATGAACAAATAGCTAGCTAAGATCGACTGTATTTAAATCGTAGTCTTCATTTCTCGGTTGTATTTCATGGGCACTTTTTGATATCATGAACATTTTTAAATTTCATGGGCACTTTTTGAATTCATGAATATTTTTTCAAATTTGATGATATTTTTTCATATTCAATATGATAAAATATTGAATATTCATGAGGACACTCGATCTTGATCCCCCTCCATCTCGATCTCGATTCCCCCCATCTCGATCTCGATGCCCCTTTATCTCGATCGCTATCCCCCTCCATCTCGATCTCGATTCCACCCGCACCCTCCCCCGCTAGCTCCACCACCGCCGATGACCCACTGCACCCTCCCCCGCTCCACCGCCGCCGACGAGCACCCCCCGCACCCTCCCCGCTCCACCACCGTCGACGAGCACCCCCCGCACCCTCCCCTGCTCCACCACCGCCGACGAGCACCCCCCACACCCTCCCTCGCTCCACCACCACCGACGAGCACCCCCCGCACCCTCCCCCGCTCCCCGGTGAGCTCCGCCTCCTCTCCCCTCTTCATTTTTAAAAAAATAATAATAAAAAAGTGTAGACTACAATTGTTGTTAAACAACAGTTATTACTGTTTTTATAAAAAATATTACTGTTTCATATTCATATTCATTTTCTAAAAAAATTATTACATGCAACAAAAAATAAAAATAAATTACTTATGGTGCACCTCTGGCTAGTGCGCCATTGCTATATATATAAAAAAAGATTACTAATGGCGCACCTCTGCCTGGTGCGCCATTGCTATGTAAAAAAAAGATTACTAATGGCGCACCGACCGCGGGTGCGCCATTAGTAAGATTCCCCCCCTAGCTAATTCCCTCCCTCTCGCCAGATCCCCTTCGTCCCTCTCCCTCGCCAGATCCACTTCCCCCCGCCGCCCTGACCCACGCCGCCGGCGCCCCCGCGCCTTCGTCTCCGTCACCGCCCCCAGTCAACCCTTGCCCTGCCCCCCATCGCCGTCCGCTCCCAATCCACCCCTCCCTCGCCTTCACCGCACCCACCCACCCCCTCCCTCGCCTTCCCAGCCCTCGAAACCCTAGAAACCCGTGACACTCCACCGTGCCTTCTCCTCTCGAGCTCCACCGTGCGAGGCGACAGGCAAGGCGGCGGGCAGAATCTGCTTCAACACCGGGCCGATGAGCCGTGGAACCAGGGCGCGACGGTGCTCGACCCCTCCACCCCCCTCCACCTCTTCTTCCTCGAGTCGCCGCTATCTTCCTCAACTCCGGCCACCTCTATTGCTACTAAGCTGTCGCAGGGCCTCCTTGCGCCTCCCCGGTGAGCTCCGCCTCCTCTCCCCTCTTCCTTCTCGCAAACACTCTGTTTGTCCAGCAAATCGGCGATGGACAGAAGCAGCAGTGGTGCCGGAGTTGAGTTCAGTTAGTAGAACTAGCGGTAGTTCCTTCCGTGATCCTGTAGGCTGAGAGGTGGGTCTCTGGTGGAGCTGGAATTGCATAAGCTTTCACCCGAGTTAGCCTGAATGTGATGTGGTCGATGTTGAGATGTCTCCTCTATGTAGTCTGTAGGTTGTTCTACTTTTAGGTACCGTGGGCTGTGAAAGTGAACTTGCCGGGTTTAACCATCTGACCTCTTATGTATATATTAGTATCTAAGATCAGCAGACATTAGTCAATTTGTGCGCTTGGTTAGTGACTTTTGGAGTTGGCCCGGTTAATGCTTTGCTCTGTGATGCAAGATGTTAGGCTCTGGCACTTTACAGAGTTTCTTTGTGAAATCCCTAACTGTGAGTCTTGCTAGTGATCTAATTGTGATAATCCTGCTCACATACCCACTTGCAGCAGAGGCAGGCAATGCCTCTATATGCTCTGTTTTACTGCCTAGCTAGAGCACAAACCTAGCCCCAGTTCTGTATTCCCAATTGCTAGTGGTCTAACTGATGTTTCCCTAGTTGGGTGAGACTGACTTGGCTCTTTCTTGGAGGAGACAGATCAAACAAGTGTTGTCAGTTTTTGTTTGAACTTCAAAGAGTGTTGTGACTTGGCTCTTAATCAAAAGAGTGTTGTCAGTTTTTGTTTGAACTTTGCTTGACTGGAGGAAATTACTCTTAAATGCTAGTCCTATTCTGGTGGAGATTTTTCTTGTCCTGAGTTACACTGAAGATATTTTTCTGATAATATTATAAAAACTGCGTGGTGTGTGTTCAACTTGTATCTTCTAGCTTAAGTTTAACTTGTCCTGAGTTACACTCAAGTTATAATGTGTTTAACTTGTAGCTTCTAGCTTAAGTGAGTAGCCAGTACTGTAGTCAGTAGCTTAACTTGTATAAGTACTGCTAGTTAGTTGTACTGATATTAAATGATGTCTGAAATGATGTATCATGTATCTTTAGAATGACCTGTTTCAGATAATAAATGATGCTTGAAATGAATTCTTGTGTAAGTGAAGGCTTGCTATGTTGTTGCAGCCAGCTATTTTCTGTTTCTTCATTTGGATTACTCAGTTATTTAGTTTATTATTACTTGGGAAAAGTACTGTGAGAAAAAATGATTATCTGCATTGCATTGTTAAATGTTGTACTTGGGCACAGTACCTTTTCATCCATCATTTACACTATGAATCCAATACCAGTTGCCCATGCTGATTATTTCACTTCAAACAGGCCACCTAGTGGCACAAAGCTCCATCAGAAACAGAATCAAAGATGGCCATGACATGCTTGGCAGTAGTAGAAGTGACATGGAGCAGTGTAGTGGCATGGCCATTGACCTGTGGCTGGCATCTAGACACCACACACAAACATACAGAGGCACATTGACTATTACTATGGCAAGTACTGTGTCAAGTACTCCATGTGTTTTGTTGGCAGTTTATCATGAAATTGCAGGTACCCCGAGAGGCCCTTGAGTTTGCCGGAATGTCGATTAACTTCCGTTCCGGCAAATTCGGGTACTACATATGTCCTATTTTCAGCAAAGGTCATGCTAAAATTTTCCGTGAATTTTAGCATGACTTTGCTAAAAATAGGACATATGGGGTACTTGCGACTAATGCATGGGCCGGGGTATCTTAGTACTTACTTAAGTAGGATCAACTGCCCCGCCATTCTTGCTGCATTAAACCATAGGTGGCAATAGAGCCAAGTGATTAGGCCCAACTTAGAATTCTCCTTAGCATCGATAAACCCTAGATGATAAACCCAACATAGGTGGCAATAGAGCCAAGTGATTAGTGCCAAGTGATTAGGCCCAACCTAGGGTGCCTTGGCTTAGGCTTTTAGGGTGCCTCGACATCGACAAACCCTAAATGATAAAAGCTTAGCTTTTAGGATGCCTCGGTATCGACAAACCCTAAATGATGAGACCATGATCTTGTTCCTTGACAATAACCAACTTTTTGACCAAACTTTTTTCCTATTTAGAGCGAAACATGGCCCACAACGATGAGGCTGGCGGTTCGGGCGGCAAGCAATTCTGGGAGCTGTCCAGGAGTTGGAGGAAGAACCTCACCGCTATGAGGACGCCGCGGAAGACACCGATCCTGACTACACAACCCCTAGTGGCGTCGGGGATGACACCACTGATGATGGCGCCGCGGATGCCACCACTGATGATGGCGGCGCACGCATAGATGGCAGCCAACCGAAGAGGCAACGGAAGGACCGACGCCCGAACATGCTCGGCACCGTCAGGGAGGAATTTACTGAAGTGAACTCCGATGGGCATCCGACGGCGCCCAAACACGTAGTCAAGGAGTACTCGGTTCAGCTCGGGTGCATTCTCCGGAGCACCGCCTCGATCAACACCGAGAACCTAAGGCATAAGGACCGAGGGAATTTGCGCAGCCTCCTCTTCACGAAGCTGCATGAACGATACAAGTTCCCCACTGAGTTCGCAAACACACGCCTCTCGGGGAATAAAGTGAACGGTACCGCCCTCACGAGGATGAGCACGGCCCTGTGTACTTGGAAAAGCACGGTGAAGGCAATGATTGACAAAGGTGATAGTTATGAGAAGATCAAGGCGAAATATCCTTTGATTAGCGAAGATGACTACAAGGAGTTCAAGATCAAGTGCAAGAGCCCCGCAACCTCCGAATCAAGTCAGTGGGGGAAGGAAATGCGGCAGTTGAACATAGGGGTCCACCAACTTGGTCCCGGCGGTTATAGAGTGGCGGAGCGTATATGGGACAAGGAGGACGCGGAGCGTGTCGAGCAAGGCCTACCGCCCCGCTTCGAGAAATACCATGACAAGCAGACCAGGAACTTTCTCAGGGCCCGGTACAAGGAGGACCCGGTAACAAAGGAGCTTACCACGGATCCAAAGACCAAGGCGCTTGAGCTTGTTCTGGTAAGGAATACACCCCCGCGTAATTAGCTCCATATGGTTGCATTCTAATTAATCCCCAATATTTCTAAATGGTTCACGTTCCTTCCACAGGACAAAGAAAGCAGTAGCGCGGGGTCGTCTCAGAGCTCCCCTTTCGACACCCCTTTGAATAGGGCGTTGAACGCAATGAAAAACAAGGATAAGCTCAGTAAGCCAACGTCAGCTGGTCGTGTGGCCGGCAAAGGCTTGTCCACAAAATGGTCATCATACTATACCGCTGGTGGGCGAAAGGAGAAAAAGACCAGCTCGGAAAGCCAGTCGCGCGAGGTTGAAGCACTCAAGGTGCAAGTGGCGCGGATTTCGGAGATGGTCCAAGAGCAAGTGCAACAACAACTGGGATCAACGCTCACCGGCATTATGCCTACCTTGATTCATGGGATAATGACGTGGATTGCGGGTGGCCAACAGGGGCCTCCCCCGATTCCCAGCTTCACGGCCAGCAACTCGCACAATGTGCAGGCGACGCCATTGGTGTCTCCGGCGGCGGCGGTATTGGTGTCTACGGCGGCGGCGCCATTGGTGTCTCCGGCGGCGACGGTATTGGTGTCTCCGACGCTGGCATTGGAGCTTAATGCACTCAGGAGTACGCCGGCCGGCACCTCGCCAGCAAGCGGCCCCTCCGTCAGTTGCACGCCTGCCGTTGGCGGTGCCTCGACATTAGCCGAGCTCGACGGCATCACGGTAACTAAGCCTCTCGGCCGAGGACTTCATCTCCTTGCCTTTGACTGGGCATCCCCGACGCCCTACATGTTTTCGCAGGGCGCCGCCGACGTTCCTTGCACTCTCCTGCACTTCGTGGGCGGCGAGTTGGTTGATGTCGTCAAGGGCAGAATCGTTCAACCGGGCAACCCCGTGTTCCACGGTAATCCGATGCCACCCACAATGTATAGGGTTGAAGTGGTTCGGGTGCTGCTAGGCTGCGACGAGCTATTACCTCCGATTCGACCCGCTGGGGCCGACGAAGAAGATGAGATGACCCTCAGCGCCTGCGTAAGTTGGCCCCTGCTTTGGCCGAAGAGCCAGATTCGTTTGGGGGCGGAGGACACCACCCCACAGACAAGACCGCCAGTCGTGCGGGCGCCAAGCCATGGCAAGAATGCCGCAACGCTACCGGACATGCCGGACATCCCTATGGCACAGGATCCGGACATGCATATGGCACAAGATCCGGACGACGAAGACAACGGTACATTTACCAACGTCAATAAGTACTTTGCCGAACATGGGTAAGATGACGAGTTCTGCGGGCCTCCTTCTCAAGAACCCAACCAAGACGACCGCGATCTAGCTGGTACATCGGAGAAACCCAGTTGCAACAGGCTTCGTCTGGCGTTCAGTTCTCAGGAGACGCCTCCAACTGCCGCCTTCACCGAGCCTCAGATAGCTGAGGTGCGAAATATTATCAGCCCCAACACGCTCAAGAAGGCGGTCTTTGAGCAGAACTCGGTCCCATTACAACAGATCAAGAAGAAGAGCCGGAAACGGCAGACTAAAAAGGGCGCCGGTGCGAGCCAGCCGGCACCGAGTACGATCCGTGCTCAGGATGGGCCACCTTCACCTAAGGATATCTCGAGGAGGGTGCATGTGGCGGGTAGGGCGATGCTACCGACAAATATGCTCAATGCTGCAACCGGTGCTATGCGGAGTCTGCACGGCAGTGTTCTTTCTTTGGAGAAGCGGCGTCTAAGAGAGAATGATGTGGCATACCCGGTTTTCGTGGCCAAGGTGCCAGAGGGAAAGGGCTTTGTGGATGGCGACATCGGGGGTATGATCGTCCTGCAGTTTGATGACATCTTTGCTATGTTTAACCTTCATCCGCTGCACTACACCTTCGTTCGGCTGTTTTCGCTGAGTATGGAGATGCGGATCATTAGAGACAAGACCCCGGACATCGTGATCGTCGACCCCTTCTACATGCATGCCAAGCTCTTGAGCAGCACTGGGGACCGCCAAGTCGCGAGTTCACACCTCAAAGACGTCATTCTGGCAAACCCAGATAAGGATAACTTCCTTGTGGCTTACTTTCCCGAGTAAGTCATCCCTTAACCGCCCCGTAACATATGATTTCTTAGATTTTGATCGTTCTTTTTTTCCTAACATTCCATGTTCTGTGTAGTGACACAGATTGCACACTCATCCTCTTAAGCCCGAAATATTCCATGGCCACATATTTCGACCCGAACCGTAACTCCAAGATAGACTACACAAATATCAAGAAAGTTCTTGATGATGTTCTCCCCGCCTACGCCAAATCTGGAGGCACCTTCACTAGGGCGGTTCATAAGTACGGCAGCACGTGTTCGCCCACAATACGATGTTCTACTGCGTCAAGCAGCCGTCTGGCGGTCAGAAGGATGCCTACTATGCCCTCCATCACATGCGGGCGATTGTAAGGGACCATCATCACCTTCTGCTACCAAATAATCTCAAAGATTGGGCCGCGAGCTTGTCGGCAATCCAGGACGCGGACATCAGACAAGAATTCTTTCGCATCCAGTTGGATTTTGCGGATATCATCCATCAAGATGTCCTTCATACCTCGGGGCAGTTCTACCTCAGATATCAACCGTCCAATAGGGAGATAGACGGAACGCTACAAATGCAGGCTGACAATGCCCGCGATTTCATGACCATCACGACAGACGGCGGCTTCATCCACGCTCCGGTCCCATGAGTCGAGTCGACAGTAGTGATGCTATGTGTAGTTCTGAAACATTGATTGGCTCATGTTGTAACTAAACTTTAATGAACTTGTATGTCTCTTTGGTTTGGACAGTCGTTCAACTTAGACGTAATCGATGCTATTTATTAGTAGGACCATGAATCGTGCTATTAATGTCATGTCTTGCTTTTCTCTTCTGATCCTTTTGTTGCATACTTATATATTGCTTATGTATGTATTGTCTGTTGTTTGGCTTGTGCATAGAGATGCCGTCGTATGTCGTGTACAAGGGTAAGGTTCCCGGAGTCTACGACGACTGGGAGGAGTGTCGGAGACAGGTTCACCGTTTCAGCAGTAACAGTTACAAAGGGTACACCACTAGGGCGGAGGCGGAATCTAGATACGCCCACTATCTAACGGGAGAGAGGATGGAGCGTTGGAGGAACCGGATGAAGACCAGTTTCATCGCGATGATGCTCATCGTGATGACCGCAGCTCTCTTCTATGTGATGGTAGTTTAGATGATCGATATCGACTTGTAATGTGAAGACAAACTCGATACTCGCGGTCTCGAGACTTGTAATGTTTTATCTTTGTTCGGTCTTTTGAATTCGGAGACTAATATGATGAATTGTATTCGGAGACTAATATTCTATTGTATTCGAAGAATCTGCTGTTGCTGTGTGCTATTGTCTATATTCTGTTAAATAATATATTTTGTAACCTGTGCAAAAATCAGAAAAGTAAAAAAAATAAAACCTAATATTCATACTAATGGCGCATCACTACAGAGTGCGCCATTAGTATGCCAAAGTATACTAATGGCGCATCACCAAACAGTGCGCCATTAGTATGCCAAGTATACTAATGGCGCATCCATCCGCAGTGCGCCATTAGTGTGCCAAAGCACATGGTTAAATATGCCCCCTGGGAGGCATACTAATGGCGCATGGTGTTATATACTAATGGCGCACTGGGTGGTGCGCCATTAGTATACCAGATACTAATGGCGCACCAGTGGTGCGCCATTAGTAATAAATACTAGTGGCGTGATACTAATGGCGCACCAGTGACGTGCCATTAGTAGGCAAAACTGGTGCGCCATTAGTAGGCCTTTTCCTAGTAGTGTCACGCTCATATATTGCGTGAAAGTTTATAGGTTTGAGATTACTGAAGTATGAAACAATTGCTTGGCTTGTCATCGGGGTTGTGCATGATGAGAGAATTCTTTTGTGACAAAAATGAAACATAACTAAACCATATGATTTTGTAGGGATGAACTTTCTTTGGCCATGTTATTTTGAGAAGACATAATTGCTTTGTTAGTATGCTTGAAGTATTATTATTTTTATGTCAATATGAACTTTTGTCTTGAATCTTTCGAATCTGAATATTCATACCACAATTAAGAAGAATTACATTAAAATAATGCCAAGTAGCACTCCGCATCAAAAATTCTGTTTTTATCATTTACCTACTCAAGGATGAGCATGAATTAAGCTTGGGGATGCTTGATACGTCTCCAACGTATCTATAATTTTTGATTGCTCCATGCTATATTATCTACTATTTTGGACATTATTGGGCTTTATTATCCACTTTTATATTATTTTTGGGACTATCCTATTAATCGGAGGCCCAGCCCAGAATTGCTGTTTTTTTTTTGCCTATTTTAGGGTTTCGAAGAAAAGGAATATCAAACGGAGTCCAAACGGAATGAAACCTTCGGGAACGTGATTTTCTCAATGAACAAGACCCGGGAGACTTGGACCCTACGTCAAGAAAGAAAAGAGGAGGCCATGAGGTAGGGGGGCGCGCCCACCCCCACCAGGAGCGCCCTCCACCCTCGCAGGACCCTTGTTGCTCCACCGACGTACTCCTTCCTCCTATATATATCCACGTACCCCCAAATGATCAGAAGAGGAGCCAAAACCCTAATTCCACCGCCGTAACTTTCTGTATCCATGAGATACCATCTTGGGGCCTGTTCCGGAGCTCCGCCGGAGGGGGCATCGATCACGGAGGGCTTCTACATCAACACCATAGCCCCTCCAATGAAGTGTGAGTAGTTCACCTTAGTCCTACGGGTCCATAGTTAGTAGCTAGTTGGCTTCTTATCTCTTTTTGGATCTCAATACAATGTTCCCCCCTCTCTTGTGGAGATCTATTCGATGTAATCTTATTTTTGCGGTGTGTTTGTTGAGACCGATGACTTGTGGGTTTATGATCAAGTCTATCTATGAATAATATTTGAATCTTCTCTGAATTATTTTATGTATGATTGGTTATCTTTGCAAGTCTCTTCGAATTATCAGTTTGGTTTGGCCTACTAGATTGATCTTTCTTGCAATGGGAGAAGTGCTTAGCTTTGGGTTGAATCTTGCGGTGTCCTTTCCCGGTGACAGTAAGGGCAGCAAGGCACGTATTGTATTTTTGCCATCGAGGATAACAAGATGGGGTTTTCTTCATATTGCATGAGTCTATCCCTCTACATAATGTCATCTTGCTTAAGGCGTTACTCTGTTTTTAACTTAATACTCTAGATGCATGCTGGATAGCGGTCGATGAGTGGAGTAATAGTAGTAGATGCAGGAAGGAGTCGGTCTACTTGTCTCGGACGTGATGCCTATGTTGGGGAACGTTGCAGAAAACAAAAAAAATTCCTACGTTTCACCAAGATCAATCTATGGAGTCAACTAGAAATGAGAGGAGAGTGCATCTACATACCCTTGTAGATCGCGAGCGGAAGCGTTCAAGAGAACGGGGATGATGGAGTCGTACTCGCCGTGATCCAAATCACCGATGACCAAGTGCCGAACGGACGACACCTCCGCGTTCAACACACGTACGGAGCGGATGACGTCTCCTCCTTCTTGATCCAGCAAGGGGGAAGGAGAGGTTGATGAAGATCCAGCAGCACGACGGCGTGGTGGTGGATGCAGCAGTGATCGCAGCAGGGCTTCGCCGACCTTCTGCGAGAGGGAGAGGTGTAGCAGGGGAGAGGGAGGTGCCAAGACTTGAGGTGCAGCTGCCCTCCCTCCCCCCCTTTATATAGGCCCCCTGGGGGGGCGCCGGCCCTAGGAGATGGGATCTCCTTGGGGGGGCGGTGGCCAAAGGGGAGGCTTGCCCCCCGAGGCAAGTGGAGGCGCCCCCACCCTAGGGTTTCCAACCCTAGGCGCAGGGGGGGACCAAGGGGGGGCGCACCAGCCCACTAGGGGCTGGTTCCCTCCCCACTTCAGCCCACGGGGCCCTCCGGGATGGGCGGCCCCACCCGGTGGACCCCCGGGACCCATCTGGTGGTCCCGGTACAATACCGGTGACTCTGAATCCTTCCCGATGGCCGAAACTGCACTTCCTATATATAATTCTTCACCTCCGGACCATTCCGGAACTCCTCGTGACGTCCGGGATCTCATCCGGGACTCCGAACAACTTTCGGGTTGCTGCATACCAATATTTCTACAACCCTAGCGTCACCGAACCTTAAGTGTGTAGACCCTACGGGTTTGGGAGACAAGTAGACATGACCGAGACGACTCTCCGGTCAATAACCAACAGTGGGATCTGGATACCCATGTTGGCTCCCACATGCTCCTAGATGATCTCATCGGATGAACCACGATGTCGAGGACTTAATCAATCCGTATACAATTCCCTTTGTCAATCGGTACGTTACTTGCCCGAGACTCGATCGTCGGTATCCCAATACCTTGTTCAGTCTCGTTACCGGCAAGTCACTTTACTCATACCTTAATGCATGATCCCATGATCAACCACTTGATCACATTGAGCTCATTATGATGATGCATTACCGAGTGGGCCTAGAGATACCTCTCCATCATACGGAGTGACAAATTCCAGTCTCGATTCGTGCCAACCCAACAGACACTTTCGGAGACACCTGTAATGTACCTTTATAGTCACCCAGTTACGTTGTGACGTTTGGCACACCCAACGCACTCCTACGGTATCCGGGAGTTGCACAATCTCATGGTCTAAGGAAATGATACTTGTCATTCAGAAAAGCTACAGCAAACGAACTACACGATCTTTGTGCTATGCTTAGGTTTGGGTCTTGTCCATCACATCATTCTCCTAATGATGTGATCCCGTTATCAATGACATCCCCATGTCCATAGCCAGGAAACCATGACTATCTGTTGATCAACGAGCTAGTCAACTAGAGGCTCACTAGGGACACATTGTGGTCTATGTATTCACACATGTATTACGATTTCTGGATAATACAATTATAGCATGAATAATAGAGAATTATCATGAACAAGGAAATATAATAATAATTTTATTATTGCCTCTAGGGCATATTTCCAATAGTCTCCCACTTGCACTAGAGTCAATCATCTAGTTACATTGTGATGAATCGAACACCCATGGAATTCTGGTGTTGATCATGTTTTCCTCTAGGGAGAGGTTTAGTCAACGGATCTGCTACATTCAGGTCCGTATGTACTTTACAAATCTCTATGTCTCCATTTTGAACACTTTCACGAATGGAGTTGAAGCGACGCTTGATATGCCTGGTCTTCCTGTGAAACCTGGGCTCCTTGGCAAGGGCAATAGCTCTAGTGTTGTCACAGAAGAGAGTCATCGGGCCCGACGCATTGGGTATGACTCCTAGGTCGGTAATGAACTCCTTCACCCAGACTGCTTCGTGTGCTGCCTTCGAGGCTGCCATGTACTCCGCTTCACATGTAGATCCCGCCACAACGCTTTGCTTGCAACTGCACCAGCTTACTGCCCCACCATTCAAAATATACACGTATCCGGTTTGTGACTTAGAGTCATCCAGATCTGTGTCGAAGCTAGCATCGACGTAACCCTTTACGACGAGCTCTTTGTCACCTCCATAAACGAGAAACATTTCCTTGGTCCTTTTCAGGTACTTCAGGATATTCTTGACCGCTGTCCAGTGTTCCATGCCGGGATTACTTTGGTACCTTCCTACAAAACTCACGGCAAGGTTTACATCAGGTCTGGTACACAGCATAGCATACATGATAGACCCTATGGCCGAGGCATAGGGGACGACACTCATCTTTTCTCTATCTTCTGCCGTGGTCGGGCATTGAGCCAAGCTCAATCTCGTACCTTGCAATACAGGCAAGAACCCCTTCTTTGACTGATCCATTTTGAACTTCTTCAATATCTTGTCAAGGTACATACTCTGTGAAAGACCAATGAGGCGTCTCGATCTATCTCTATAGATCTTGATGCCTAATATATAAGCAGCTTCTCCAAGGTCCTTCATTGAAAAACACTTGTTCAAATAGGCCTTTATGCTTTCCAAGAATTCTATATCATTTCCCATCAACAGTATGTCATCCACATACAATATGAGAAATGCTACAGAGCTCCCACTCACTTTCTTGTAAATGCAGGCTTCTCCATAAGTCTGCATAAACCCAAACGCTCTGATCATCTCATCAAAGCAAATGTTCCAACTCCGAGATGCTTGCACCAGCCCATAAATCGAGCGTTGGAGCTTGCACACCTTGTCAGCATTCTTAGGATCGACAAAACCTTCCGGCTGCATCATATACAACTCTTCCTTAAGGAAACCATTAAGGAATGCCGTTTTGACGTCCATTTGCCATATCTCATAATCATAGAATGCGGCAATTGCTAACATGATTTGGACGGACTTCAGCTTTGCTACGGGTGAGAAAGTCTCATCGTAGTCAACCCCTTGAACTTGTCGATAACCCTTAGCGACAAGCCGAGCTTTATAGATGGTCACATTACCATCCGCGTCTGTCTTCTTCTTAAAGATCCATTTATTTTCTATGGCTCGCCGATCAACGGGCAAGTCAGTCAAAGTCCATACTTATTTTTCATACATGGATCCTATCTCGGATTTCATGGCTTCCAGCCATTTGTCGGAATCCGGGCCCGCCATCGCTTCTTCATAGTTCGAAGGTTCACCGTTGTCTAACAACATGATTTCCAAGACAGGGTTGCCGTACCACTCTGGTGCGGAACGTGTCCTTGTGGACCTACGAAGTTCAGTAGCAACTTGATCTAAAGTTTCATGATCATCATCATCAACTTCCTCTCTAGTTGGTGAAGGCACCTCAGGAACATTTTCTTGAGCTGCGCCACTTACCGGTTCAAGAGGTAATACTTCATCAAGTTCTACCTTCCTCCCACTTATTTCTTTCGAGAGAAACTCTTTCTCTTGAAAGGACCCATTCCTGGCAACAAAGATCTTGCCTTCGGATCTGAGGTAGAAGGTATACCCAACGGTTTCTTTAGGTTATCTGAGGGAGTCCTGGATTAGGGGGTGTCCGGGTAGCCGGACTATACCTTCAGCCGGACTCCAGGACTATGAAGATACAAGATTGAAGACTTCGTCCCGTGTCTGGACAGGACTTTCCTTGGTGTGGAAGGCAAGCTTGGCGATGCGGATATTTAGATCTCCTACCATTGTAACCGACTTTGTGTAACCCTAACCCTCTCCGGTGTCTATATAAATCGGAGGGTTTTGTTGGGGAACGTTGCAGAAAACAAAATTTTCCTACTCGTTTCACCAAGATCCATCTAGGAGTTCATCTAGCAACGAGTGATTAGATGCATCTACGTACCTTGTAGTTCGCGAGCGGAAGCGTTCAAAGAACTGGGATGATGTAGTCGAACACGACGTGATTCAAATCACCGATGATCAAGCACCGAACGGACGGTGCCTCCGCGTTCAACACACGTACGGAACGGATGACGTCTCCTCCTTTGTTGATCCAGCAAGGGGGGAAGAGAGGTTGATGAAGATCCAGCAGCACGACGGCGTGGTGATGGATGCAGGGCGTCACAGTAGCAGGGCTTCGCCTATACTACGAGAGAGAGACGTAACGGGGAGAGAGGAAGCACCAAAGGCTGATGTATGAAGTCCCTCCTCTCCTCAACTATATATAGGAGGGCCAAGGGGGGTGGTGCGCCAGCCCAGGAGATCTAATCTCCTTGGTGCGGCGGCCAGGGGAGGTTTCCCTCCCCCCCAAGGCACTCAGGGGTGCCTTCCACCACTTGGACTCCTCCTTGGTGGAAACCCTAGGCGCATGGGCCTATAGGGGCTGGTGCCCTTGGCCCATGTAGGCCAAGGCGCACCCCCTACAGCCCATGTGCCCCCCCGGGACAGGTGGCCCCACCCGGTGGGCCCACGGGACCCCTCCGGTGGTCCCGGTACAATACCGATAACCCCGAAACTTGTCCCGATGCCCGAAACAGCACTTCCTATATATAATTCTTTACCTCCGGACCATTCCGGAACTCCTCGTGACATACGGGATCTCATCCGGGACTCCGAACAACATTCGGGTTACTGCATACACATATCTTCATAACCCTAGCGTTACCGAACCTTAAGTGTGTAGACCCTACGGGTTCGGGAGACAAGCAGACATGACCGAGACGACTCTCCAGTCAATAACCAACAGCGGGATCTGGGTACCCATGATGGCTCCCACATGCTCCACGATGATCTCATCGGATGAACCACGATGTCGAGGATTAATCAACCCCGTATACAATTCCCTTTGTCAATCGGTATGTTACTTGCCCGAGACTCGATCGTCGGTATCCCAATACCTTGTTCAGTCTCGTTACCGGCAAGTCACTTTACTCGTACCGTAATGCATGATCCCGTGATCAACCACTTGGTCACCTTGAGCTCATAATGATGATGCATTACCGAGTGGGCCCAGTGATACCTCTCCGTTATCCAGAGTGACAAATCCCAGTCTCGATCCGTGTCAACCCAACAGACACTTTCGGAGATACCTGTAATGCACCTTTATAGTCACCCAGTTACGTTGTGACGTTTGATACACCCAAAGCACTCCTACAGTATCCGGGAGTTACACGATCTCATGGTCAAAGGAAAAGATACTTGACATTGGAAAAGCTCTAGCAAACGAACTACACGATCTTTGTACTATGCTTAGGATTGGCTCTTGTCCATCACATCATTCTCCTAATGATGTGATCCCGTTATCAATGACATCCAATGTCCATAGCCAGGAAAGCATGACTATCTGTTGATCAACGAGCTAGTCAACTAGAGGCTTACTAGGGACATATTATGGTCTATGTATTCACACGTGTATTACGATTTCCGGATAATACAGTTAGAGAATGAATAAAGACAATTATCATGAACAAAGAAATATAATAACAATGCTTTTATTATTGCCTCTAGGGCATATTTCCAACAGTCTCCCACTTGCACTAGAGTCAATAATCTAGTTACATTGTGATGAATCGAACACCCATGGAATTCTGGTGTTGATCATGTTTTGCCCTAGGGAGAGGTTTAGTCAACGGATCTGCTATGTTCAGGTCCGTATGTACTTTACAAATCTCTATGTCTCCATCTTGAACATTTTCACGAATGGAGTTGAAGCGACGCTTGATGTGCCTTGCCTTCTTGTGAAACCTGGGCTCCTTGGCAAGTGCAATAGCTCCAGTGTTGTCACAAAAGAGTTTGATTGGCCCCGACGCATTGGGTATGACTCCTAGGTCGGTGATGAACTCCTTCACCCATATAGCTTCATGTGCTGCCTCCGAGGCTGCCATGTACTCCGCTTCACATGTAGATCCCGCCACGACGCTCTGTTTGCAGCTGCACCAGCTCACTGCTCCACCATTCAACATATACACGTATCCGGTTTGTGACTTAGAGTCATCCAGATCTGTGTCGAAGCTAGCGTCGACGTAACCCTTTACGACGAGCTCTTCGTCACCTCCATAAACGAGAAACATTTCCTTAGTCCTTTTCAGGTACTTCAGGATATTCTTGACCGCTGTCCAGTGTTCCTTGCCGGGATTACTTTGGTACCTTCCTACCAAACTTACGGCAAGGTTTACATCAGGTCTGGTACACAGCATGGCATACATAATAGAACCTATGGCTGAGGCATAGGGGATGACACTCATCTCTTCTATCTCTTCGGCCGTGGTCGGACATTGAGCTGAGCTCAATTTCATACCTTGCAAAACAGGCAAGAACCCTTTCTTGGACTGATCCATTTTGAACTTCTTAAAAATCTTATCAAGGTATGTGCTTTGTGAAAGACCTATGAGGCATCTTGATCTATCTCTGTAGATCTTGATGCCTAATATATAAGCAGCTTCTCCAAGGTCCTTCATTGAAAAACTTTTATTCAAGTAGGCCTTGATGCTGTCCAAGAGTTCTATATCATTTCCCATCAAAAGTATGTCATCTACATATAGTATGAGAAATGCTACAGAGCTCCCACTCACTTTCTTGTAAACGCAGGCTTCTCCATAAGTCTGCGTAAACCCAAACGCTTTGATCATCTCATCAAAACGAATGTTCCAACTCCGAGATGCTTGCACCAGCCCATAAATCGAGCGTTGGAGCTTGCACACCTTGTTAGCATTCTTAGGATCGACAAAACCTTCCGGCTGCATCATATACAATTCTTCCTTAAGGAAACCATTAAGGAATGCCGTTTTGACGTCCATTTGCCATATTTCATAATCATAGAATGCGGCAATCGCTAACATGATTCGGACGGACTTCAGCTTCGCTACCGGTGAGAAAGTCTCATCGTAGTCAACCCCTTGAACTTGTCGATAACCCTTAGCGACAAGACTAGCTTTGTAGATGGTCACATTACCATCCGCGTCTGTCTTCTTCTTAAAGATCCATTTATTTTCTATGGCTCGCCGTTCAACGGGCAAGTCAGTCAAAGTCCATACTTCGTTTTCATACATGGATCCTATCTCGGATTTCATGGCTTCTAGCCATTTGTCGGAATCCGGGCCCGCCATCGCTTCTTCATAGTTCGAAGGTTCATTGTTGTCTAACAACATGATTTCCAAGACAGGGTTGCCGTACCACTCTGGTGCGGAACGTGTCCTTGTGGACCTTCGAATTTCAGTAGGAGCTTGATCAGAAGTATCTTGATCATCATCATTAACTTCCTCTCTAGTCAGTGCAGGCACCTCAGGAACATTTTCTTGAGTTGCGCCATTTACCGGTTCAAGAGGTAATACTTCATCAAGCTCTACTTTCCTCCCACTTACTTCTTTCGAGAGAAACTCTTTCTCTAGAAATAATCCATTCCTGGCAACAAAGATCTTGCCTTCGGATCTGAGGTAGAAGGTATACCCATAAGTTTCTTTAGGGTATCCTATGAAGACGCATTTTTCCGACTTGGGTTCGAGCTTTTCAGGTTGAAGTTTCTTGACATAAGCATCGCATCCCCAAACTTTTAGAAACGACAGCTTAGGTTTCTTCCCAAACCATAATTCATACGGTGTCGTCTCAACGGATTTCGACGGAGCCCTATTTAAAGTGAATGCGGCAGTCTCTAAAGCATACCCCCAAAAGGATAGCGGTAAATCGGCAAGAGACATCATAGATCGCACCATATCTAATAGAGTGCGATTACGACGTTCGGACACACCGTTACGCTGAGGTGTTCCAGGCGGCGTGAGTTGTGAAACTATTCCACATTTTCTTAAGTGTGTGCCAAATTCGTGACTCAAGTATTCTCCTCCACGATCTGATCGTAGAAACTTGATTTTCCTGTCACGTTGATTCTCAACCTCACTCTGAAATTCTTTGAACTTTTCAAAGGTTTCAGATTTGTGTTTCATTAAGTAGACATACCCATATCTACTCAAGTCATTAGTGAGGGTGAGAACATAACGATAGCCACCGCGAGCCTCAACACTCATTGGACCGCACACATCAGTATGTATGATTTCCAATAAGTTGGTTGCTCGCTCCATTGTTCCTGAGAACGGAGTCTTGGTCATTTTTCCCATGAGGCATGGTTCGCACGTGTCAAATGATTCATAATCAAGAGACTCTAAAAGTCCATCTGCATGGAGCTTCTTCATGCGTTTGACACCTATGTGACTAAGGCGGCAGTGCCACAAGTATGTGGGACTATCATTATCAACCTTACATCTTTTGGTACTCACACTATGAACATGTGTAGTAATACGCTCGAGATTCATTAAGAATAAACCATTGACTATCGGAGCATGACCATAAAACATATCTCTCATATAAATAGAACAACCATTATTCTCGGATTTAAATGAGTAGCCATCTCGTATTAAACGAGATCCTGATACAATGTTCATGCTCATACATGGCACTAAATAACAATTATTGAGGTTTATAACTAATCCCGTAGGTAAATGTAGAGGTAGCGTGCCGACGGCGATCACATCGACCTTGGAACCATTCCCGACGCGCATCGTCACCTCGTCCCTTTCCAGTTTCCGTTTATTCCGTAGCTCCTGTGGTGAGTTA
This sequence comes from Triticum urartu, assembly GCF_056163025.1. NCBI lineage: Eukaryota > Viridiplantae > Streptophyta > Magnoliopsida > Poales > Poaceae > Triticum > Triticum urartu. The sequence goes on along the minus strand of NC_141879.1, from coordinate 70,034,417 downwards.
CAAATATGAGCAACGGCACCGGTATCAAATACCCAGGAGTTACTACGAGTACTGGTAAGGTACACATCAATTACATGTATATCAAATATACCTTTGGTGTTGCCGGCCTTCTTGTCCGCTAAGTATTTGGGGCAGTTCCGCTTCTAGTGACCCTTCCCTTTGCAATAAAAGCACTCTGTCTCAGGCTTTGGTCCATTCTTTGACTTCTTCCCGACAGCTTGCTTGCCGGGCGCAGCAACTTCCTTGCCGTCCTTCTTGAAGTTCTTTTTACCCTTGCCCTTCTTGAACTTAGTGGTTTTATTCATCATCAACACTTGATGTTCCTTCTTGACTTCTACCTCTGCTGATTTCAGCATAGCAAATACTTCAGGAATGGTCTTTACCATCCCCTGCATATTGAAGTTCATCACAAAGCTCTTGTAGCTTGGTGGAAGCGACTGGAGGATTCTGTCAATGACCGCGTCATCCGGGAGATTAACTCCCAGCTGAGTCAAGCGGTTATGTAACCCAGACATAGTGAGTATCTGCTCACTAACAGAACTATTTTCCTCCATCTTAGAGCTGAAGAACTTATCGGAGACTTCATATCTCTCGATCCAGGCATGAGCTTGAAAAACCATTTTTAGCTCTTCGAACATCTCATATGCTCCATGTCTCTCAAAACGCTTTTGGAGCCCCGGTTCTAAGCTGTAAAGCATGCCGCACTGAACGAGGGAGTAGTCATCAGTACGTGTCTGCCAAGCGTTCATAGCGTCTTGGTTCTGTGGGACGGGTGGATCACCTAGCGGTGCTTGTAGGACATAATCTTTCTTGGCAGCTATGAGGATGATCCTCAGGTTCCGGACCCAGTCCGTATAGTTGCTGCCATCGTCTTTCAGCTTGGTTTTCTCTAGGAACGCGTTGAAATTGAATACAACGTTGGCCATTTGATCTACAGGACATATTGTAAAGATTTTAGACTAAGTTCATGATAATTAAGTTCATCTAATCAAATTATTAATGAACTCCCACTCAGATTAGACATCCCTCTAGTCATCTAAGTGTTACACGATCCAGGTCAACTAAGCCGTGTCCGATTAACACGTGAGACGGACTAGTCATCGTCGGTGAACATCTCCATGTTGATCGTATCTTCCATACGACTCGTGTTCGACCTTTCGGTCTCTGTGTTCCGAGGCCATGTCTTCACATGCTTAGGCTCATCAAGTTAACCCTAAGTGTTTTTGCATGTGTAAAACTTCTTACACCCGTTGTATGTGAACGAAAGGATCTATCACACCCGATTAACACGTGGTGCTTCGAAGCGACGAACTGTAGCAACGGTGCACAGTTAGGGGAGAACACTTCTTGAAATTGTTGTAAGGGATCATCTTATTTACTACCGTCGTTTTTAAGTAAACAAGATGCAAAACATGATAAACATCACATGTAATCAAATAATAATAGTGACATGATATGGCCAATATCACATAGCTCCTTTGATCTCCATCTTGGGGCTCCATGATCATCCTTGTAGATCGTCATACTCATCGACATGTAAGTCGTGATTCCTTGTACAAGAACATGATCAATCTCATACATCACATATATCATTCATCACATCCTTTTGGCCATATCACATCACATAGCATACCCTGCAAAAACAAGTTAGACGTCCTCTAATTGTTGTTTGCATGTTTTACGTGGCTGCTATGGGTTTCTAGCAAGAACGTTTCTTACCTACGCAATGACCACAACGTGATATGCCAATTGCTATTTACCCTTCATAAGGACCCTCTTCATCGAATCCGATCCGACTAAAGTAGGAGAGACAGACACCCGCTAGCCACCTTATGCAACTAGTGCATGTCAGTCGGTGGAACCTGTCTCACGTAAGAGTACGTGTAAGGTCGGTCCGGGCCGCTTCATCCCACGATGCCGCCGAATCAATATAAGACTAGTAACGGCAAGCATATTGAACAAAATCAACGCCCACAACTACTTCGTGTTCTACTCGTGCAAGAGAACTACGCATAGACCTAGCTCATGATGCCACTGATGGGGAACGTTGCAGAAAACAAAATTTTCCTACTCGTTTCACCAAGACCCATCTAGGAGTTCATATAGCAACGAGTGATTAGATGCATCTACGTACCTTGTAGATCGCGAGCGGAAGCGTTCAAAGAACGGGGATGATGTAGTCGAACACGACGTGATTCAAATCACCGATGATCAAGCACCGAACGGACGGTGCCTCCGCGTTCAACACACGTACAGAACGGATGACGTCTCCTCCTTTCTTGATCCAGCAAGGGGGGAAGAGAGGTTGATGAAGATCCAGCAGCACGACGGCGTGGTGATGGATGCAGGGCGTCACAGTAGCAGGGCTTCGCCTATACTACGAGAGAGAGACGTAACGGGGAGAGAGGAAGCACCAAAGGCTGATGTATGAAGTCCCTCCTCTCCTCAACTATATATAGGAGGGCCAAGGGGGGGTGGTGCGCCAGCCCAGGAGATCTAATCTCCTTGGTGCGGCGGCCAGGGGAGGTTTCCCTCCCCCCCAAGGCACTCAGGGGTGCCTTCCACCACTTGGACTCCTCCTTGGTGGAAACCCTAGGCGCATGGGCCTATAGGGGCTGGTGCCCTTGGCCCATGTAGGCCAAGGCGCACCCCCTACAGCCCATGTGGCCCCCCGGGACAGGTGGCCCCACCCGGTGGGCCCACGGGACCCCTCCGGTGGTCCCGGTACAATACCGATAACCCCGAAACTTGTCCCGATGCCCGAAACAGCACTTCCTATATATAATTCTTTACCTCCGGACCATTCCGGAACTCCTCGTGACATCCGGGATCTCATCCGGGACTCCGAACAACATTCGGGTTACTGCATACACATATCTTCATAACCCTAGCGTTACCGAACCTTAAGTGTGTAGACCCTACGGGTTCGGGAGACAAGCAGACATGACCGAGACGACTCTCCAGTCAATAACCAACAGCGGGATCTGGATACCCATGATGGCTCCCAAATGCTCCACGATGATCTCATCGGATGAACCACGATGTCGAGGATTAATCAACCCCGTATACAATTCCCTTTGTCAATCGGTATGTTACTTGCCCGAGACTCGATCGTCGGTATCCCAATACCTTGTTCAGTCTCGTTACCGGCAAGTCACTTTACTCGTACCGTAATGCATGATCCCGTGATCAACCACTTGGTCACCTTGAGCTCATAATGATGATGCATTACCGAGTGGGCCCAGTGATACCTCTCCGTTATCCAGAGTGACAAATCCCAGTCTCGATCCGTGTCAACCCAACAGACACTTTCGGAGATACCTGTAATGCACCTTTATAGTCACCCAGTTACGTTGTGACATTTGATACACCCAAAGCACTCCTACGGTATCCGGGAGTTACACGATCTCATGGTCAAAGGAAAAGATACTTGACATTGGAAAAGCTCTAGCAAACGAACTACACGATCTTTGTACTATGCTTAGGATTGGGTCTTGTCCATCACATCATTCTCCTAATGATGTGATCCCATTATCAATGACATCCAATGTCCATAGCCAGGAAATCATGACTATCTGTTGATCAACGAGCTAGTCAACTAGAGGCTTACTAGGGACATATTATGGTCTATGTATTCACACGTGTATTACGATTTCCGGATAATACAGTTATAGCATGAATAAAGACAATTATCATGAACAAAGAAATATAATAACAATGCTTTTATTATTGCCTCTAGGGCATATTTCCAACAGGTTTTAGTCCGTAGGACAACTTCATCATACAACAATCATACCATAGGCTAGCTTTTAGGGTTTAGCCTCCTCGATCTCGTGGTAGATCTACTCTTGTACTACCCATATCATCAATATTAATCAAGCAGGACGTAGGGTTTTACCTCCATCAAGAGGGCCCAAACCTGGGTAAAACATCGTGTTCCTTGCCTCCTATTCCCATCCAGCCTAGACGCATAGTTCGGGACCCCCTACCCGAGATCCGCCAGTTTTGACACCGACATTGGTGCTTTCATTGAGAGTTCCTTTGTGCCGTCGCAATCAGGAAGGATGCCTCTTCCCGTCTTTCAAGACGGCGCCGTTACTAAGGGAGCCTTGGCTGTCAGCCTAACTCTCCGGCTAGGCGGTTTTCTCATGACCGCTTGTTCGGCCGTTGCACCGACGGTGACCTCTTGGGTCATCAAAAGCAATCTTCACGTCAGCTCGGAACTCGCCGAGCAGTTAGATCCAATGGAGCTCTCTTCCGTAAACGAGCTCTTGGATCGCATCGCCACCTTGGGGGTCACTACGGATTATGACCAGATTGGGCTTAAACACGATCTAAGAGAAATTAATTCTCCCCAAGTCACCCATCACGTTGCCGTGGTAGAGGCACAGTGCGGCGACTCTTCATCTATCTTAAGGACTAGCTACGTCCGGATTCCCGATCCCTCCAAGCCGGATACCCGTGGAGGGGAGGATGTAACTCAAGACCTGAACTTAGAATCAGGCAATGGGCTAGATTCACTGGACAACATCCAAGAATCCAAACTTCAGAGTTCGGAAACTCCTTGGCCTCTGAGTCTTAGATTGGGTCAAGTTCCGGACTTAATTCCACCCACCCACCCGAACATAAGCGATCTATCCCAAATCAGGCAAAAGCCCGAAGAAACAGTACATCATTACTGGGCAAGGTTCCTCCTGGTTATGAACAGGATAAAGGACTGCCGCGAGGAAGACGCAATCTCAATCTTCTGCAATAATTGCACGGACAAGGGAGTCCTCAACGCCACAGGTCATCGTGATCTTACACGCTTCGCTGACTTGGTGTCCATAGTACAAAAGTACTGTGCGATGGAAAGCGCCCGAAAAACCGAAACTAAATTTTGGGACAATCCGGCCCTGAATAGAAACCTCCTCCGAAATAAAAGGGTGCATCATCATCAGACACCCGGGTTAAAAACCAAAAAACCAAAACCCTCTACAGGGCATGGAACCGTACTGGAGGGATGGCTTAATGGACCCTCTAAAATTCATAGTACAGAGGACGCCACACCAACTCATAGCCTCAGAGCATGTTGGATACTCTGGCAGGTGGCCAAAAGGGGTGAAGATCTCCTAATTCCGGAGGCCGCAGAAAGCCACCTCAGGCACTCCAGTACAGTCTTAACAGTCTTCGAGACTTCTGCATCAAATAATATGCAAAAAAGAACACTCCACAGCCTCGCCGAAGTCTATCAAGTAGCAACAATAAACCCATGGAGTGACACGGCTATTACTTTTAATGCCAGTGATGAACCTAAATTTCGAACAGCTCGAGCACCAGCCGCATTGGTACTCAGTCCTATAGTGGACGGCTTTCGCCTCACCAAGGTACTCATGGACGGAGGCAGCGGATTGAACCTCATTTATGAGGAAACCCTTCAAAAAATGGAAATAGACTGGAACCGCATTGAGCGAAGCAGCACAACCTTTAGAGGAATAATCCCCAGTCGGGAAGCGCGCTGTGCAGGAAAAATCACACTAGATGTGGTGTCCGGCACGCCGGATAATTATAGGTCCGAAGAGGTCACATTCCAAGTGGCCCCGTTCAGTAGCGGATACCACGCTCTGCTGGGGCGGGAAGCGTTTAGAATCTTCCAAGCAATACCCCATTACGGGTACATGAAGCTCAAGATGCCTGGGCCGAACGGAATCATCACTCTCTCTAGTGATCCGGACATAGCACTCCGCGCCAAAAACAAGACAGCCGCATTGGCCCTTGAGGCACTGTCCGAAGCCCTAGCGGCTGAGGAACTGACTATGCTGTGCTCCACGGTAAACAGGGACGATGTGATACTCGACAGAAGATCCAAGTCCACCTCTTTTAAACCAGCGGATGAAATAGTCAAATTCCAGGTCCATCCAACGGACCCCAATAAAACAGCTTCCATCAGGGCACGATTAATCCCCGATGTAGACGCCGCACTATGAGAATTCCTACGGGAGAACTGGGACATTTTTGCCTGGCACCCTTCAGACATGCCAGGAATCCCATGCAGGCTGGCCGAACACAGCTTGAATATCCTAAAAGGATTCAAACCTGTCAAACAAGCCCTTCGGTGTTTCTCTGAGCCCAAGAGACAGGCAATGGGAGAGGAGCTAGCCAAACTATTGGAGGCCAAATTCATCAGAGATATAAAACATCCGGACTGGCTAGCAAACTTGGTGATGTTACCAAAGAAGGGCAAATCCTGGCTCCTGTGCGTTGACTTCAAAGACCTTAATAAGGCTTGCCCAAAGGATCCCTTCCCCCTCCCCCGCATTGATCAAATTATCGACGCCACTGCAGGACACGATTCGTTGTGCTTCCTCGACGCATACTCCGGTTACCATCAAATCAAGATGGCCGAGTTAGACCAAGCCGCAACAGCATTCATCACCCCATACGGCCCATTCCGCTTCAACATAATGCCTTTCGGGCTCAAAAACGCTGGCGCAACATATCAGCGCATGATTCAGACATGTCTGGCAAACCAGATCAGCAAAATAGTAGAGGCATACGTGGATGATGTGGTCGTAAAAACAAAACATGTCGAATCTCTAGTAGATGACTTGAGGCTTACATTTGACAACCTCCGAGCATATGACATCAAGCTAAATCCGGAAAAATGCGTTTTCGGCGTTCCAGCTGGAAAGCTCTTGGGCTTCATTGTATCCGGTAGAGGAATTGAAGAAAATCCATCCAAGATTCGAGCTTTGTCACAATTGGATATCCCAAAGGACCTCAAACAAATAGAAAAATTAACCGGATGCATGGCGGCTCTAAGCCGCTTTATCTCCCGGCTGGGAGAAAAGGCGCTACCCCTCTATCGCCTCCTTCGGCGCACCGAACACTTCGAGTGGACGGATGCCGCCACGGCCGGACTCGAGGAAATAAAAGCCATATTGGCAACAAACCCCGTCCTGGCCGTGCCAAACATCGGCGAACCAATGCTATTGTACATTGCAGCAACCCATCAAGTTGTCAGCGCAGTACTCGTCGTCGAACGGGAAACGGAGGGACACAAATTCCCCCTTCAAAAGATGGTTTACTATGTGTCCACTGTCCTCACCCCATGCAAATCATGGTACCCACATTATCAAAAGATTGCATATGTGGTATTCATGGCATCCGGAAGCTACGACACTACTTTCAAGAGTGTTCAATCACAGTAGCATCAGAAGTACCACTCAACGATATTATAAACAACCGTGACGCAACGGGCCGGATTGCAAAATGGGCCATCGAGCTCCTCCCGTTCGACATAACTTATAGGCCACGGCGAGCTATCAAGTCGCAAGTTTCGGCCGACTTCATCGCAGAATGGACGGAGGCCGAACTCCCTAAAGAGTACGGCACATATTCAAACTGGATCATGCACTTCGACGGTTCCACATTGTTGGCCGGACTTGGGGCTGGCGTCATTTTGACGTCCCCGACAGAAGACACAGTTCAATATGTACTCCAGATTATGTACACGGACTCCAACAATGCAGCCGAATACGAGGCCCTTTTACATAGTCTCCGGATGGCAGTATCCATGGGCATTCAACGCCTAGAGGTGCGCGGGGATTCGAACCTCGCGATATCCCAAATAAATGAGACTTCAATGCCAAGGATCCAAAAATGGCAGCTTACCGCAACGCCGTCGTCAAAATGTCAGCTCGGTTTGAGGGGCTCGAATTTCACCGTATAGCCCGAGAAAACAATCAGGCGGCAGACGTCCGGGCACACATCGGCGCAAAACGCGATGCGATCCCCCCCAACATCTTCCTGGAAAGGCTGTTCAAGCCATCCGTAGTATGGGAAGGGGAACATGGCAATATTATCCCGGACCCAACCGCACTGTCCGACGCCGAACAATCTGACATAATCGGAGGCTCTGCCAATGAAATCACAACCTCAACCCACGTACTAATGGCCGTTATCGCCCCGTGGAAAGAGCCATTCCTAGCCTACTTTACTAGGCAGGAACTCCCAGAGGACCAAAACAAGGCACGCTGTATAGTGCGGCGAGCTAAAGCCTATAAAGTCCATGAGGGAGAACTTTATAAGAAAAGTACTACCGGAGTCCTTCAAAGGTGCATCTCCGAAGAGGAAGGGCGGAACCTGCTGGCTGAAATTCATGCCGGACTCGGTGGCCATCACGCCGCAGCCCGGTCCCTTGTAAGCAAGGCTTTCCGTACAGGCTTTTATTGGCCGACGGCCCAGGCGGACGCTCAGGACTTGGTCCAATGATGCGCCGGTTGCCAGCTTTTTGCAAACCAAAGACATATGCCACCCACCGCCCTCCAAACTATCCCCATCACTTGGCCTTTCACGGTCTAGGGCTTGACATGGTGGGACCCCTTAAAGGCGGAACCCACAAGAAAGAATACTTACTGGTCATGGTGGATAAGTTCACCAAATGGATAGAAGGCAAGCCTGTTAAGACGGCCGAATCCGGACATGTGATAGACTTTATATCCGGGGCCGTACACCGTTATGGCGTCCCCCACAACATCATCACCGATAACGGCACGAACTTTACGGTCGATGAGGTAAAACTCTGGTGCAAAAACATGGGCATCAAGCTCGATTATGCTTCTGTCTATCACCCACAAACTAATGGTCAGGTCAAACGTGCAAATGGTCTCATCATGAGTGGCATCAAACCCAGATTAGTGCGGTCCCTCAAGGAATCTAACATGCACTGGGTAGAGGAGCTTGACTCCGTACTCTGGCGGCTGCGGACCACACCGAATCGCACAACCGGATACACACCATTTTTTATGGTGTACGGCGCAGAGGTAGTCTTGCCCTGCGACATAATTCATGACTCACCTCGAGTGCGCATGTACGAAGAAAGGGAAGCCGAGCTCGATCGGCAGGACAGTTTGGACGCCTTAGAGGAGGAGCGCGACGTGGCAAAAGCCCGTTCCGCATTCTATCAACAGCAGGCTCGAAGATATCAAAGCAGAGAAGTGCGGGCCAAAAACTACAACGTTGGCGAATTAGTTCTACGCCTGCCGGACAAGAAAAAGGACAAGCTGAAGCCCAAGTGGGAAGGTCCCTTCATAATCGACCAAGTCCTGACTGGTGGAGCATACCGCCTGCGAGATGCGTTGGATAACCGACTCGAGCCGAACCCATGGAACGCAGCCCGTCTCCGAAGATTCTATGCCTAGCGCCGGACTCTGTGTTTGTCTCCTTCCTCTGTCCATTTTTTACATTTTCTGTCTTACATTTCTATCCTCCCCCCTTTTTTCTTTTATAGCCCTTAAAGGCTCCTCAAGTGACGTGCTACTCGCGCTCCTTAAACCTGGGGGCTTCTTTAACCGAAGCTTATTTATACGGGCTTCATGCCCACCACATGTGTCAAACTTCCGCATGTACCTTTTCTTCACCATTATATGCATCGATATGACTTAAGTTTTGGCCAAGCTGGGTTGCCTGGCTCCTGTGCTTACCCCTACGTTCCCGATTGTTCGGCTAGGTGGTAAAGGGAGCACCTCTGCGATTGTTACTGCCGGATCAGCCGGATGTGTACCTCAGACTGAGTGAAGCCGAAAGCTAGCGTTCTTAAGGGAATATTCGGTCGGTGAACTAAAAGATGACCTTTTTTACTTATTTATATATATTCCCCCAGATGATTTTCCTGCGTTTGCAGTCCGGACATGCACTTTAGGGCATGCCTCCCAGAGAAAGGAACCCCTAAGGGAACTATTCTCTCTGGAAGATGTTTCTTACTAACCATGTAATATAAGATAACTAGTGGGGCACTTGTCTGATAAAGCACTAATGAACCCTACGCCTGGTCTCCATGCATACCCCGGTTCTTACATAACCGGTAGGGTATTCGGACACACTCCGGACCGTCAGGTCCTAAGGTTGAAGCGAAAAGGTCGGCAACGACAAACGATCTACAATCCGGCTAGAAGGCATTACACATGTCAATTAAAAATTACATAGTCACTCTGACTGATTGTATTCCTCTTCAATACCATCTAACAGGCTGTCTAACTTACAGTCCTACTGGGAATACTTGGCGGCCAATTCTACTTGGCCGTACACTAAGCTTACAGGGATCTCCTTCCCGTCAGGCCCCACAGGCCCGACCTCGGCCATGTGGTTTGGTTCAGACTTCGTGTACCGCGTCTTCACCATGGCCTAGGCCTCCCTAGCGCCTTGTCGGCAGGCCGATATCTTCCACAACCGGAAGCGCCGCCGAGCTCCCTTAAGCTTCTCCGAAAGCTCTCCATGGCCCTTGGGAATGGAGTGGGAAGGCCATAAGGCTTGGGCAACGCCTCGCATCGCCTGCCGAACTCGCTCGTGCAGTTGCAAGAGCTCGGGAAGAAGGTCACCCGTAGAACCGGGCATCCCCTCTGCAGGACGACCCGTTAGCATACCTACAGACATTACTCTGTTAGTCGACTTCCTCGCCGAACTCTTTTCTTTCAAAGATTTGCTTAAGAACTTACTAAACATGTCGCGTCGAAGCCGTTGATTCTCCTTAGTGGAGTCCGACAGCTGGCCACGAACATCTCTAAGTTCAACGTCCAGCTTGGTGTTGGCATCCTGAAGATCATTCTTCTCCCGCCTCACCCTTGTCAGCATACTCTCACCGGCCTTTAGCCGGTGTAAGAGTTGTTGCCTCTCCGGATCCAGTCCGGCGCCATCTGCAATATGAGTTGCCAGATTTACACCCACGCCGCACTTCCCAAGATACTAATCTTTCGAAGTGTATCTTACCAGAGGGGGTCTCTTTGGGCTCCCCTGCTGCGGCTAGTGCGGCCTCCAGTTGGGCTTTGCACTCTTCCAGCTCCTGGGACAGTACGGTATTCTTCTCTATGAGAACCTGCATAACAAATGATCCTTAAATCAGTTATTCTAACTGTTTCAAGTCTCGGGGGCTACTGGTGGTATATATATATATTTGCCAAAAAATTTCTTACCCATATGTCTTTTACATATTGCTCCGTGGCTCTGGCTAAACCATTTTGAGCGGCACGGAGGTACGCATCTCCCGAATTGAAGGCATCTAAAGCCTCTTGGGAGAAACAAGCATCACGAAGAACTGTCCGGCGACGCCTGTGGTTCATGGCACTCTCCACCTTGGAATTGGTGGCAGACAGCCTGTCCGCATCCTCTGTCGGAGGAGCGTCCGGTGCGCGCCTTGTGTTTGTTTCCGCTTCCGGGCCAGGCGTTGGAACCTGGCTGGTGGAGGCGCGATTGGCAACCTCTCCGGATGTAGTCCGGTGAGGTCTCTTTGTCCTGAAGATAGCACGAATGTTAATATGCCCTGAAGAAATAACACCAGGGAAAAATAGGGTGTGCTATACCTTTGCGCTGGCGTCTCAGTCTGGACTACATTCCTTTTTACCCCACGGGGCCCTGCGGCCCCTCGTTGGCTAGCCGCCGCAGGTTCGGCCTCCCGCCTCGGAAACCTCCCCTGCAAAACATGGTCGTTGTCAGGAAAACTGAAATGCGTGAGAATGGATTCCTTCTCAAGGGGATGAGACTCCGCTCTCTGTTACCTGGGAGGCCGGAATTAACCCTGGGTAATCAACCGTAATGGCCACCAAGGTGTTGTCCTTGCTTAGCTGATGAAACACCCCGTCGATCAGCTCCACCGATATGTCCGGATCCTCTTCGGAGTCCGGATCAAGGGACCGTTCTGGATCCTCGGGCTGTGGGGGACGGCTGTTTATATCCTTTACTTCCTGACGCAGTTCCTGCGTTGAAGTCGTTAGACTACATATTTAATCATGGGAATATAAAACAGATGGGCAAGCACAATTGTCCACTTACCCAACTCGGAGGGTTGTACATTGTAAATCCGCCCTGCGGGTTGACGCAGAGGAATTCCTCCTCTTCTCCCTTGTACAAAGAGGATAAGATCTTTACTAGAGCGGCATCTGAGGCTGGCCCCTTACAACCATAACGGGTGGCGTCATCCTCCCCGTTAAAATCCCACATGGGGTGGCCTCTATATTGAAGCGGTTGCACCCCCCGCGTAATGCATGCGGCCATGACTCCAATCATGGTTAGTCCGGAATGAGCCAATAGTCTTATCCGGCCCATCAGGCGAAGGACGTCCCTGTCGCCTTCTTTCTGAGAGCTCCACGGATGCCAGCTTAGGCGTTTCTTTAAGGGAGCACTGTTGAATTCGGGGAGACCGGCCCGGATAGGATCCGGCAGCAGGACATCATCTATATAAAACCATTCCGAAGGCCAGTCCTCGGACGCCTTCTTTGGGGTTCCGGATAGATATCCGGTCCCGACGATACGCCACACTTCGGCTCCACCCACTTGATATATAGACCCCTCTTGAGAGCGGGGCACCAGGCAGAATAACCTCTTCCACAGCGCGAAATGAGCCTCAACACCCAAGAATAGCTCGCAAAGGGCGACGAAGCCCGCGATATGCAATATAGAGCCGGGCGTGAGATTGTGCAGCTGGAGGCCGTAGAACTCCAAGAGCCCACGGAGAAACGGATGAATTGGAAATCCAAGTCCTCTTATTAGATAAGGGACGAGGCACACCCGCTCTCCTCTGGAGGGATTGGGGGTGCTCTCCGCTTGCTCTCCACCATTATAGGTGGCGAGTCCGGCTCGGACCGGGACCATATAGGCCTGAGGGAGAAATCCCTTGGCCTGAAGCGACACTAGCTCACTGTGCGGGATGGAGCACCTCTCCCAGTCTCCAGGTTTTGGACTGGAAGGGCGAGAGGAGGAGCTGCAACGGCTGGCCATGTTGGAATGGACCTTTGCTGGAGGCGCTCTGATGATTACTCGCGGAGAGGAGAAGGTGTGGTTTGGATCTGAATCCCCATCCCATTAAATAGGTGGATCGTTTATGCGGCTAGGGGTGTGAATGTAAAAACACCCCAACTTTTCGCATTCGTTTGACACGCGGAAGATGGCCATTATTGGGCGTGGAAGCCAAGGTGCGCTACATTATGAAAATCAGACATTATTCAGCAGGTACACGGAATTTGGAGAAGAACCCGCCTTGCAATGCCGAAGACAATCTGCGCGCCGGACTCGTCGTCATTGAAGCCTGGTTCGGGGGCTACCGAGGGAGTCCTGGATTAGGGGGTGTCCGGGTAGCCGGACTATACCTTCAGCCAGACTCCAGGACTATGAAGATACAAGATTGAAGACTTCGTCCCGTGTCCGGATGGGACTTTCCTTGGCATGGAAGGCAAGCTTGGCGATGCGGATATTTAGATCTCCTACCATTGTAACCGACTTTGTGTAACCCTAACCCTCTCCGGTGTCTATATAAACCGGAGGGTTTTAGTCCGTAGGACAACTTCATCATACAACAATCATACCATAGGCTAGCTTTTAGGGTTTAGCCTCCTCGATCTCGTGGTAGATCTACTCTTGTACTACCCATATCATCAATATCAATCAAGTAGGACGTAGGGTTTTACCTCCATCAAGAGGGCCCGAACCTGGGTAAAACATCGTGTTCCTTGCCTCCTGTTACCATCCGGCCTAGATGCATAGTTCGGGACCCCCTACCCGAGATCCGCCGGTTTTGACACCGACAGTATCCTATGAAGACGCATTTTTCTGACTTGGGTTCGAGCTTTTTAGGTTGAAGTTTATTGACATAAGCATCGCATCCCCAAACTTTTAGAAACGACAGCTTAAGTTTCTTCCCAAACCATAATTCATACGGTGTCGTCTCAACGGATTTCGACGGAGCCCTATTTAAAGTGAATGCGGCAGTCTCTAAAGCATAGCCCCAAAATGATGGCGGTAAATCGGTAAGAGACATCATAGATCGCACCATATCTAATAGAGTGCGATTAAGACGCTCGGACACACCATTACGCTGAGGTGTTCCAGGCAGCGTGAGTTGTGAAACTATTCCACATTTTCTTAAGTGTGTGCCAAATTCGTGACTCAAGTATTCTCCCCCACGATCTGATCGCAAGAACTTGATTTTCCTGTCATGTTGATTCTCAACCTCACTCTGAAATTCCTTGAACTTTTCAAAGGTCTCAGACTTGTGTTTCATTAAGTAGACATACCCATATCTACTCAAGTCATCAGTGAGGGTGAGAACATAATGATAGCCACCGCGAGCCTCAACACTCATTGGACCGCACGCATCAGTATGTATGATTTCCAATAAGTTGGTTGCTCACTCCATTGTTCCTGAGAATGGAGTCTTGGTCATTTTACCCATGAGGCATGGTTCGCACGTGTCAAATGATTCGTAATCAAGAGACTCTAAAAGTCCATCTGCATGGAGCTTCTTCATGCGTTTGACACCTATGTGACCAAGGCGGCAGTGCCACAAGTATGTGGGACTATTATTATCAACCTTACATCTTTTGGTATTCACACTATGAATATGTGTAGCATTACGCTCGAGATTCATTAAGAATAAACCATTCACCATCGGAGCATGACCATAAAACATATCTCTCATATAAATAGAACAACCATTATTCTCGGATTTAAATGAGTAGCCATCTTGTATTAAACGAGATCCTGATACAATGTTCATGCTCAAAGCTGGCACTAAGTAACAATTATTGAGGTTTAAAACTAATCCCGTAGGTAAATGTAGAGGTAGCGTGCCGACGGCGATAACATCGACCTTGGAACCATTCCCGACGTGCATCGTCACCTCGTCCTTCGCCAGTCTCTGCTTATTCCGCAGCTCCTGCTTTGAGTTACAAATGTGAGCAACCGCACCGGTATCAAATACCCAGGAGCTACTACGAGTACTGGTAAGGTACACATCAATTACATGTATATCACATATACCTTTTGTGATGCCGGCCTTCTTGTCCGCTAAGTATTTGGGACAGTTCCGCTTCCAGTGACCACTTCCCTTGCAATAAAAGCACTCAGTCTCGGGCTTGGGTCCATTCTTTGGCTTCTTCCCGGCAGCTTGCTTACCAGGCGCGGCAACTCCCTTGCCGTCCTTCTTGAAGTTCTTCTTACCCTTGCCTTTATTGAACTTAGTGGTTTTATTCACCACCAACACTTGATGTTCCTTTTTGACTTCTACCTCTGCTGATTTCAGCATTGCAAATACTTCAGGAATGGTCTTTTCCATCCCCTGCATATTGAAGTTCATCACAAAGCTCTTCTGCTTGGTGGAAGCGACTGAAGGATTCTGTCAATGACCGCGTCATCCGGGAGATTAACTCCTAGCTGAGTCAAGCGGTTATGCAACCCAGACATTTTGAGTATGTGCTCACTGATAGAACTATTTTCCTCCATCTTACAGCTGAAGAACTTGTCGGAGACTTCATATCTCTCGACCCGGGCATGAGCTTGGAAAACCATTTTCAGCTCTTCGAACATCTCATATGCTCCGTGTCACTCAAAACGCTTTTGGAGCCCCGGTTCTAAGCTGTAAAGCATGCCGCACTGAACGAGGGAGTAATCATCAGCACGTGTCTGCCAAGCATTCATAACGTCTTGGTTCTATGGGACGGGTGCGTCACCTAGCGGTGCTTCTAGGACATAATCTTTCTTGGCAGCTATGAGGATGATCCTCAGGTTCCGGACCCAGTCCGTATAGTTTCTGCCATCATCTTTCAGCTTGGTTTTCTCTAGGAACGCGTTGAAATTGAGGACAACGTTGGCCATTTGATCTACAAGACATATTGTAAAGATTTTAGACTAAGTTCATGATAATTAAGTTCATCTAATCAAATTATTCAATGAACTCCCACTTAGATAGACATCCCTCCAGTCATCTAAGTATAACATGATCCGAGTTGACTAGGCCGTGTCCGATCATCACGTGAAACGGACTAGTCAACATCGGTGAACATCTTCATGTTGATCGTATCTTCTATACGACTCATGCTCGACCTTTCGGTCTTCTATGTTCCGAGGCCATGTCTGTACATGCTAGGCTCGTCAAGTCAACCTAAGTGTATTGTGTGTGTAAATCTGTCTGGCACCCGTTGTATGTGAACGTTGGAATCTATCACACCCGATCATCACGTGGTGCTTCGAAACAACGAACTGTCGCAACGGCGCACAGTTAGGGGGAACACTTTCTTGAAATTATTATGAGGGATCATCTTATTTACTACCATCGTTCTAAGTAAACAAGATGCAAAAACATGATAAACATCACATGCAATCAAATAATAGTGACATGATATGGCCAATATCATATAGCTCCTTTGATCTCCATCTTGGGGCTCCATGATCATCTTGTCACCGGCATGACACCATGATCTCCATCATCATGATCTCCATCATCGTGTCTCCATGAAGTTGCTCGCCAACTATTACTTCTACTACTATGGCTAACACGTTTATCAATAAAGTGAAGTAATTTACATGGCGTTTCTCAATGACACGCAGGTCATACAAAAAATAAAGACAACTCCTATGGCTCCTGCCGGTTGTCATACTCATCGACATGCAAGTCGTGATTCCTATTACAAGAACGTGATCAATCTCATACATCACATATATCATTCATCATTCATCACAACCTTTGGCCATATCACATCACAAAACAGTTGCTGCGAAAACAAGTTAGACGTCCTCTAATTGTTGTTGCAAGTTTTTATGTGGCTGCTATAGGTTTCTAGCAAGAACGTTCCTTACCTACGCCAAAACCACAACGTGAATTGCCAATTTCTATTTACCCTTCATAAGGACCCTGTTCATCGAATCCGATCCGACTAAAGTGGGAGAGACAGACACCCGCCAGCCACCTTATGCAACTAGTGCATGTCAGTCGGTGGAACCGGTCTCACGTAAGCGTACGTGTAAGGTTGGTCCGGGCCGCTTCATCCCATGATGCCGCCGAATCAAGATAAGACTAGTAACGGCAAGCAAATTGACAATATCGACGCCCACAGCTACTTTGTGTTCTACTCGTGCATAGTAACTACGCATAAACCCGGCTCATGATGCCACTGTTGGGGAACGTTGCAGAAAACAAAAAAATTCCTACGTTTCACCAAGATCAATCTATGGAGTCAACTAGGAACGAGAGGAGAGTGCATCTACATACCCTTGTAGATCGCGAGCGGAAGCGTTCAAGAGAACGGGGATGATGGAGTCGTACTCGCCGTGATCCAAATCACCGATGACCAAGTGCCGAACGGACGGCACCTTCGCGTTCAACACACGTACGGAGTAGATGACGTCTCCTCCTTCTTGATCCAGCAAGGGGGAAGGAGAGGTTCATGAAGATCCAGCAGCACGACGGCGTGGTGGTGGATGCAGCAGTGATCGCAGCAGGGCTTCGCCGAGCTTCTGCGAGAGGGAGAGGTGTAGCGGGGGAGAGGGAGGCACCAAGACTTGAGGTGCAGCTGCCCTCCCTCCCCCCTTTATATAGCCCCCCTGGGGGGGCGCCGGCCCTAGGAGATGGGATCTCCTTGGCGGGGCGGCGGCCAAGGGGGAGGCTTGCCCCCCAAGGCAAGTGGAGGCGCCCCCCACCCTAGGGTTTCCAACCGTAGGCGCAGGGGGGGCCCAGGGGGGGCGCACCAGCCCACTAGGGGCTGGTTCCCTCCCCAGTTCAGCCCACGGGGCCCTCCGGGATGGGTGGCCCCATCCGGTGGTCCCGGTACAATACCGGTGACTCCGAATCCTTCCCGATGGCCGAAACTACACTTCCTATATATAATTCTTCACCTCCAGACCATTCCGGAACTCCTCGTGACGTCCGGGATCTCATCCGGGACTCCGAACAACTTTTGGGTTGCTGCATACTAATATCTCTACAACCCTAGCGTCACTGAACCTTAAGTGTGTAGACCCTACGGGTTCGGGAGACAAGCAGACATGACCGAGACGACTCTCCGGTCAATAACCAACAGCGGGATCTGGATACCCATGTTGGCTTCCACATGCTCCTCGATGATCTCATTGGATGAACAACGATGTCGAGGACTTAATCAATCCGTATACAATTCCCTTTGTCAATCGGTACATTACTTGCCCGAGACTCGATCGTCGGTATCCCAATACCTTGTTCAGTCTCGTTACCGGCAAGTCACTTTACTCGTACCGTAATGCATGATCCCGTGATCAACCACTTGATCACATTGAGCTCATTATGATGATGCATTACCGAGTGGGCCCAGAGATACCTCTCCGTCATACGGAGTGACAAATCCTTGTCTCGATTCGTGCCAACCCAACAGACACTTTCGGAGACACCTGTAATGTAACTTTATAGTCACCCAGTTACGTTGTGACGTTTGGCACACCCAAGGCACTCCTACGGTATCCGGGAGTTGCACAATCTCATGGTCTAAGGAAATGATACTTGACATTCAGAAAAGCTACAGCAGACGAACTACACGATCTTTGTGCTATGCTTAGGTTTGGGTCTTGTCCATCACATCATTCTCCTAATGATGTGATCACATTATCAATGACATCCCCATGTCCATAGCCAGGAAACCATGACTATCTGTTGATCAACGAGCTAGTCAACTAGAGGCTCACTAGGGACACATTGTGGTCTATGTATTCACACATGTATTACGATTTCCGGATAATACAATTATAGCATGAATAATAGAGAATTATCATGAACAAGGAAATATAGTAATCATTTTATTATTGCCTCTAGGGCATATTTCCAACAGCCTATATACATGATCATACCTAGATATTCTCATAAATATGCTCAATTCTGTCAATTTCTCAACAGTAATTTGTTCACCCACTGTAGAATACTTATGCTCTTGAGAGAAGCCACTAGTGAAACCTATGGCCCCCGGGTCTATCTTTATCATATTGATCTCCTACTACTTAGTTATTTCCTTTGCTATTTACTTTGCCTTTATTTTACTTTGCATCCTTAATCATAAAAATACCAAAAATATTATCTTATCATATCTATCAGATCTCACTCTCGTAAGTGGCCTTATAGGGATTGACAACCCCTATTTGCGTTGGTTGCGAGGATTTATTTGTTTTGTGCAGGTACGAGGGACTCGCGTGTAGCCTCCTACTGGATTGATACCTTGGTTCTCAAAAAATGAGGGAAATACTTACGCTACTTTGCTGCATCATCCCTTCCTCTTCGGGGAAAACCAACGTAGTTCTCAAGAGGTAGCACCGAGCGCTCGTGGCCATGGCGCCTCGGCCTTCTTCTGTAGCAGGAGGTGGACGAAAGGCCGGTGTAGTTAGGCTGGGCCACACTGTGGCAACTCCAAGCCCATTGGAACAGTAGGCCTTAGACATTATTATTTTATTTTATTTTGTTTAGTTTTCTACACAGTTTTGCATTAAGTAGAGCCACCAAATGATTTTTGCTAAGTGTGCCACTTGACACATTAAATACTTTGCAATATTTTGAGTTTGTACAAAAAGGCCTCAAAGCATTTGAGAGTGTCTTACTATTTTGGGAAATTGGAAAGGAATAATAATTGATGCTGGACCACTATTCTAGTTGCTAGGGTCAATTTGAAATTTCAAATAATGTTGGCATTTTTTTATAATTGCTATGGGATTATATGCAACACTCTAAAAAATTTTATTTGCCGCTTGAAGAAATACTAGTTTGAATTTATTTTAATTTGATTTTGAATTGAATTTTGAATCAGTTTCAAATCAACGCGAGTTTATCAACAGTAACCGAGGTGACGTGGCATCAATAGTAGAGAGTTACTGTAGCTTAATTATCTGGGCGTCACAATTCTCCTCCACTACAAGAAATCGCGTCCCGAGATTTAATAGGTTGTGTAGGGGGGAAGTTCTGGTTACGAAATTCTAACGAGTCTTCTCGGCCTTGGTTGCTCTTCTCGAAGAGGTCGATCCATTACGTTGATGTCTTCATTTCTCTGCTTCGGGTCATCATGATGAAGTCGGCATCCTTTCTTCAGGAACTCCATCGTACATACGAAAGAATAAAGGGTAGGTTTTCTGGGAAAGCGGACCTCTACAAGGCCGAAACATCAGGGAAGATGGAGGAAAGTGACTCTCGAATTGAAACTTAAGGAAATATCAAGAGCAAAGTAAGGAGGTATCATGGGAAGTTTCGAGCGGGCGGGCAATCATTCGATGCCTGAAACAGGGCGTGAAAGGGGCTCAAAGCAACAAGAATAAGTATTGCGTCTAATACCAGAATTGATGATCTCTCGGAAGGTGGCTCAGGAATTACATACGAGGCCATGTGCGAGGAACAACCTTGGAAACAGGGGGTATAGGAGAGTCAGGTTTCGATCCTGTGGAACTGTTGGTTATGGGCCCACCATGTGGTTAAAAGTAGGAAAGGCATTGACACCTTGCGCGGTCATGATAGCAAGACAGGTCAAAGGGTAGCCTATCAGTTATGTCGACAGCAATGTCGATACCAAGGGCGAGGGACGAAGAGAACCATTTTCTTGCTCGTTGAACGAGGCAGACCATTAGGCAAAGTTCTCGTCCATTGGTGGCTAACGGAATGTCATCAACTATAGTAGCAGGGTCTTGCTGACAGTATTGTACACCGAGGTGTTTACACAAGCAGGAGAATATTACTGCTTAGATCATATAGACCTCAAGAAAGGTTAAACCAAAAAATGGAAAGGATAATATGATTATCAAATTAAACAGAACAATGGAAAGGAAAATGTGTTTAAACACATATTTCAGGGGTATATCCTTCCCAAGGACAAGCACAATAAGATATCCATGACAGGATATAAAGTAGAAAACCCTTTAGGTAAGGGGAGAGGAATTTTATGCCATTACCCATACCATGGTGTTTGGATAATTGATAAAGAAAATTTATCATTGTGCTTCAAATATTCTTATTGAGAATCGGAGTACCACAGACATGCTTTGAGATAGCATTGCCATGGTCTTCAAGCAAAGGTCAGACTTTGGATACACAAAGGATCCATCAGGAACAACTCATAGAATAAGTCTTACAATTTCCTCATTGAAGAATGTCTAACCTCGCTAAAAGGAAAGCTATAAAAATAGGTCCTCTGGCCAGGTGTCCTAGGCATGACATCGCCTTACCGGGTCATATAAAGACCAATGTTATAACTCTTGGAAATATGTTCCAACCATCATATCTAACCGAGATTCAGATCTGATTGGTGTCAGGATACCTCAGGCTTAGGATTCCTGAGAGGAAAAAGGTGCAACTCAAACTGGCGAGATGACATTGCAAGATTCTCGGTAAATGAATGATGGAAGCAAGTTCCGAAACAAAATTTCATCATTAACCAAGGAGAAGATGAGGATGTGGCTGATGGACTCAGCGACAATTTATCAAGAATTCCAAAAAGATGGATTTCCACAATTATGTGATCAAGGAGATAACATTTGTCAGATCAATGATATAATGATGTATGTTCGAGGAAAACATCCACAATTAAACATTTTTTGAAAAGTGCACTCAAAATATGGGTTGGGTTGCATAGCCAATGTCGGAATGACGATTTAGCAACCAACACACTAAATTGGAATTATTGTCCATTAACTTCGAAGCAATATGGTTGCTAAAGATAATAAATCCTCACAACAGAGTTCACTTATTGGTATTCCAGTTGGAACACGGGGACCAAGAAAGATTGGTGATGGCGAGAAGCATAACTGTATCAAGAATTCTTAAGAGGTGGTGAAACTCTCATAATATCCTTGACAATAAAAGACAGTAATACTTCAAGGTAGAACATAATACAAGCTGGGTAGCAAGTTGCATCCATAACATAAAAAGTTTGTGATGAGAGGAAGGTAGTGATGTTGCCGATGGTAACTCAAATTACTAAGGGACGATGATGGCACTTATCATCATGAATTAGATTGATATCCTGGAAGGAATCAAAATGTTGATGATGATCACGACAAATTTTTATCAAGGGGCTCCACGAAGAAGCAAACGAACGATGACTACATCAAGCAAAAGGAATGATGAAGCAAAAGGTTTTTGGAACCACGGATACGACACAAACTAGAATCAAGCGTGTTATTCGAGGTGAAACGATATGATGATCGACGTAAGCTTAGCTCATCGTCGAAAGGTGTGCTCCGGGAATAAGGACCAGGTAGCACAGTTTAATAATTAGCATGATAATGATATAATCGATCAGGCTAGGAATGACTTGAAGGATTATTAAACTCATAAGCAACAAAAATTACTTAGAGTTATTGAATCGGAGTGCGGAATTGATTCACTTATCGATGTTCTCGAGTGACTAATAACTCAGAACCCGGGAGAAATCTGAAATCGGTGAGAAGCAATACAAGATGAGGACTCATAGGAAGCAACACAACTCTTTGATATTCTCGAGATACCAGAGGGTAATACTCGAAGGAAGATCAAAATAGGGGTTGCAAAGATGTATTGTTCTGCAGAAGACAAGTGCTTTACCTTGTCTGGGAAATGGAATCAATTAGAAAATATGGTTAGAACCACGATTGCAAAGAATCAATTCACATATACCAGATGATATTATATCAAGGAAATAGTTATTATTACAAGAAGCTTCCATGATAGGATCTACATCGTGTCCATGGGCATAACAAAAAGTTCAAGGTCGACTCCCACTTCTCCAATGCATAACCTTTCATTCACTTCTCGTCCTCGAAGAAGTTGTAATGTTGAAATTTTATCAAAACACCAGAAGAGTATGACTCGTGAAAACTTTTGTGTTCACATAGATTAGAGAAGGTATAGGTTCAACCCATAGGGGCATCTTAGAAACATATACCACAAACTTCAGGAGTAAATAATACAAGATTGAAAGTAGAGCATGCTTGACAACGCAAAGGATACAATTTATCAAATGCATTATTTACCCTAGGAAAGGCTCACAAGGTTATTGAATATGAAGGACGCTCTTGTATGAAATCCAACAAAGGATCTGGCGATCCACAAGGGATCTGATGTGAGCATCGGTACTCAACCAGAAGGAGAATGAATGCAAGGAGATCATATTGTAGAAACAACTGACTAATTCAAAGCTCAAATGCAAAGGAAATATGATTTCCAAATCAAGGGATCAGAAGCAAACGCTCTTATTAAGGATGGAAAAGTTGAGTAAGCTTAGGGGTACAATCGACGACAATTTGATAAGTCGAGATCTAGCTCATGTTTAAAATGACGTCTAAGCCGGAAGGATGAATTCTATGATCTGATTGAGGATTGCAAGCATTCGCAACATATTGAATAACCAGACTCAAAATGAAAATGACAAGGGATGCCAATAAGATTACTAGACTTATGGGATTAAACATAACGCAAGCAAGCAAAAATTACAAGAGCAATAGGCTGCTGAGGATTTTAGGAAGATCGAATGGTATTTTGAAAACGTTTGTGAAATACTTGAATCAACTATGGATGAGCGGATACTTGATAAGTGCAAGAAATTATCCATAGGGGTATTTAGGTGGCAAAGAACTGCAAGGCAGTAAGCTCAAAGGATTCTCGGAACAACGGAGAGCAGTTCGGGGCATCTTGTTATCACAAGATCAACGGGGTTGAATGTAAGTATGGCAAGTGTATGCAGTTATCCATAAGGATATAACAGCGGTAGGAATTTGCAAAGGCAGTGGGCACAAGCGTCTCGGGAAAACACTGAATAGCAACTTCAGAACCTTCTAGTGAAGCAGTCGATCATCTGGAATGAAGGGGCTCTCTGGCAGGAAGTGGTAACGAGAACCTAGAGTTATAATTAGTAAAATCATTTAACCCGAATAGAAGAGAGATCAGAATCATAGAGTATAGACGAGGAATAAAAGATCCTAATACCACCCAATGGCGATGTGGGCCCATAACCCACAGGTCCCAGGATCGAAACCTGGCTCCGATACCAACTTGTGACGCCCCCGATTCAATCGTACAATAATCATACAAGAAAATGTGTATGATCAAGATCAAGGACTCACGGGAAGATATCACAACACAACTCTAGACACAAATAAAATAATACAAGGTTTATATTACAAGCCAGGGGCCTCGAGGGCTCGAATACAGGAGCTCGATCATAGACGAGTCAGCGGAAGCAACAATATCTGAGTACAGACATAAGTTAAACAAATTTCCATAAGATGGCTAGCACAAACTGGGATACAGATCAAAAGAGGTGCAGGCCTCCTGCCTTGGGTCCTCCTAAACTACTCCTGGTCGTCGGTGGCCTGCGAGCAGTAGTAGGCACCCTTGGTGTAGTAGGGGTCATCGTCAATAGTGGCGTCTGGCTCCTGGGCTCCAACATCTGGTTGCGACGTCCGAGAAGAAGAGGAAAAGGTGGAAAAGAGGAAGCAAATCAACCGTGAGTACTCATCCAAAGTACTCGCAAGCAAGGATCTACACTACATATGCCTGGGTATCTATGTAAAGGGGCAATATCGGTGGACTAGACTACAGAATGCCAGAATAAGAGGGGGATAGCTATTCTTATCGAAGACTACGCTTCTGGCGGCCACCATCTTGCAGCATGTAGAAGAGAGTAGATGGCAAGTTCACCAAGTATCATCGCATAGCGTAATCGTACCCGGCGATCCTCCCCTTGTCGCCATGTGTGAGAGCGATCATCGGGTTATATCTGGCACTTGGAAGGGTGTGTTTATTAAGTATCCGATTCTAGTTGTCATAAGGTCAAGGTACAACTCTGGGTCGTCCAGTTACCGAGGATCACGACTATTTGAATAGATAAACTTCCTTGCAGAGGTGCACCACATTTCTCAACACGCTCGATCCTATTTGGCCGGACACACTTTCCTAGGTCATGCCTGGCCTCGCAAGATCAACACGTCGCAGCCCCACCTAAGCACAAAAGAGAGGTCAGCATGTCGGTCTAAATCCTATGCGCGCAGGGGTCTGGGCCCATCGCCCATTGCACACCTGCACGTTGCGTACACGGCCGGAAGCAGACCTGGTCTCCTTAATACAAGCACAGGCTTACGGTCCAATCCAGCGCGCGCCGCTCAGTTGCTGACGTCAAGAAGGCTTCGTCTAATACCACGACATCGAGTTCCCATAACTGTTCCTACGTAGTTGGTTAGTACGTATAGGCCAGTTGCTAGACTCAGATCAAATACCAAGATCTCGTTAAGCGTGTTATTTTAAAGTAACCACGGACACCGACCAGGGCTAGGCCCACCTCTCACCTAGGTGGTCCCAACCTGCTGATACGTCCATTTTGCATCATGCTTTTATATCGATATTTATTGCATTATGGGCTGTTATTACACATTATGTCACATACTTATGCCTATTCTCTCTTATTTTACCAGGTTTACATAAAGAGGGAGAATGCCGGCAGCTGGGATTCTGGGCTGGAAAAGGAGCAAATATTAGAGACCTATTCTACATAGCTCCAAAAGTCCTGAAACTTCATGGAAGACGTTTTCAAAATATATAAAAAATACTGAGCGCAAGAAGTTCACCAGGGGGCCACACCCTGCCCACGAGGGTGGGGGCACGCCCTACCCCCCTGGGCGCGCCCCCTACCACATGGGCCCCCTGGTGGCCCTCTGATGGCCATCTTCTGCTATATGGAGTCTTTCGATGAGAAAAAAAATCATAAGCCATCTCTTCGGACGGAACTCCGCCGCCACGGGGCGGAACCTTGGGGGATGCAATCTAGGGCTCCGGTAGAGCTGTTCTGCCGGGGAAGCTTCCCTCCGGGAGGGGGAAATCATCGCCATCGTCATCACCAACGATCCTCTCATCGGGAGAGGGCAATCTCCATCAACTTCTTCACCAGCACCATCTCCTCTCAAAACCCCAGTTCATCTCTTGTATCCAGTTCTTGTCTCCAAGTCCGGGATTGGTACTAGTAGGTCGCTAGTAGTGTTAATTTCTCCTTGTAGTTGATGCTAGTTGGTTTATTGGTGGAAGATCACATGTTCAAATCCGATATGCATATTAATACCCCTCTAATTACGAACATGAATATGCTTTGTGAGTAGTTACGTTTGTTCCTGAGGACATGGGAGAAGTCTTGCTATTAGTAGCCATGTGAATTTGGTATTCGTTCGATATTTTGATGAGATGTATGTTGTCTCTCCTCTAGTGGTGTTATGTGAACGTCGACTACATGACACTTCACCATTATTTGGGCCTAGAGGAAGGCATTGGGAAGTAATAAGTAGATGATGGGTTGCTAGAGTGACAGAAGCTTAAACCCTAGTTTATGCGTTGCTTCGTAAGGGGCTGATTGGATCCATATGTTTCATGCTATGTGTTGGGGATATAGCTATCAGTTATGACCCGCCCAAGAGGGGCCGGGTCAGCCCTGATGGCGGGTTACAAAGGAAGCCCAGTAAACATTCAAGACGATAGTTTATAAAATCTTATAGAAGGCCTAAAAAGCCTAGAGGCAGCTTAAGGCCCAATATTGTAAACCGCCGTATGTAAGGAAAGACTTGTCAAGAAAGGCATGTAAAAGAAGTCACCGAGCCGGACAAGATTTATGAGCCGGCCGGGACACTGTAGGCCACCAGGTGTCAACCCGTGTATATAAGGGGACGACCAGGTGGCGGCTTAGGGCATGAAACAAGAGATCGATAACCAAGCCAGTGAACTAGCCTCTTGGTAACCGAAACCCCAGCAATACCAACACAACTAGACGTAGGCTTTTACCTTCATCGTAAAGGGCCGAACTAGTATAAAACCTCTCGTGTCCTTTGTCCCGATTAACCCCTTTAAGCTTCCTAGTTGCGATGGCCCTACGACTAAGTCCTTCCACTAGGACATCTGCCGTGACAATTCCACGACAGTTGGCGCCCACCGTGGGGCCAGTGCACGGTGGATTTGAGTTATTGAAGGGCAACTTCAAAGGGCTCAAGGGATACGCTGTGGGCCGGATGACCAAGAGTCGTTGCAGCAAGCTCTACATCGACGACGAAGGTTGGGGCCCCGAGGCCGGCTCAATCGAGTACGGGTACCGGGTCTCCTTTGGCGGAATTCATGTCTTCATCGGCCGGATCAGCGAGTCGGGCCTTGAGCCGGACGTCCACACCAACCTCATCGAAACGGCTCGGCACGCGAGGACCGCCCGTGTTCAATCTGTCGTGAAGCATGCTTTCGTAGGCTGCGTCCACGGCGGTGAATACTCTGAAGGATCGGTGGATGGCGGTGAGACGGCCGTCTGTTCTGACGCTATATCATCAACAGGCGAGACGGGCTCTTTGTATCAGCTGCAGGATGGCATGCTCGGGGGCTGTTCCAATGGCAGCAGTATTCCGGACCCCCTTGAGCCGCTGAATTGGGCCGGAGTCTTCATGGTAGGAACACAGCCCAGGCAGAACTCCACGGCAGTAGTGGCAACAACTACCGGGTCGGCCGCAATCGGGTCAAGAGACCCTGTGCACCCCCGGCTCTGATTCTAATGGACCTCATGGATAAACTGACGACTCTATTAACTGCCGTGGTGGAGCCGGCGGATAAAGCCCAGCATGACACAGAGGTGGCACGCGTACGTGAAGAGATGGTACAAGCTAAAGAAAATCTAGCAGCAGAGGAGGTTAGGATGGCAGCGGAGCGGGCGGCTTTGGACATTCGTGCTCAACAGCTTCAAGCGGAGACTTTCCAGCTCTTGGTGGATCTGAACGCGTCAAACGAGGTCATGAGAAGAAGGCATCAGAAAACTCAGTCACGTCTACCTCTGACGCTCGATCCTAGGAACCTTTTTCATACACCTGGGGCCGGGACAAGTAACCCGCCAGAGGCAAATCAGATCACGACACCCGGGGCACCGGTTCAGCCGCGCGCCATGGAACCACCTCGCATACATACCACTCCGCCTCATTATGTACCAACACCACCGGGTCACTTCTCCAATCCCTTGGAAAACCTCATTGCGGCCGGCTCGTTTGGCGGCTCTCCCGATGGAGGGAGACTCTCCGGTGGCGATCGAAACACGAAGGGTGAGAGAACTTCTTCAAACAGCTCTGGCGCAGCAGGATGCGTACTCTTACAGTCGAGACAAGATCCATTCAACCCCTCGCCCGAGCCGGATCCCAAGCTACATTAGGCATATGGATTCAGCTGCCATGTCAAGCAATGTTCAACATTGCCACCGGCCGCAGAGGCATGAGCCGGGACAGGCTGGAGCCCTTAACTTGGCGGATCAGGAGAGGATCCGACAAGAAGCGGAGCGAGCAGTTCAACTGGCGGTGGAACAGGCGGCTCATCAAGTGTTTCCAACTTATCCAATAACCTCGGTTGAGGCAGGAGTGGCCACAAGAACCAGAGGTGTTCCTTGCCTGGTTCCGGCCATACGTAATGAGCGTTTGCCAAAGGATTTCAAGGGGCCTCGTAAGGTGCCTAATTACATGGCCGACTTGCAGCCTGGGGCTTGGATTGAGAGTTATGAGATGGCTATGGAGTTGTTGGAGGTCAGCGACGCGGCAATGGCCAAGTATTTCACTATGATGTTGGATGGAAGAGCTCGTACTTGGTTGAAGGGGTTGCCACCCAATTCTATTGGCTCCTGGGCGGAGTTGAAGGCCCGGTTCATTCAGAACTTCAAAGACACATGTAAGCAACCCATGTCGATTGTGGACCTGACTAATTGTAAACAAGAGGAAGGTGAATCTATAACCCATTGGGTGCACCGGGTCAAGGAGATAATACATTCATCTGATAAGATGGATGCCGGCTCAGCGGTCTTGATGTTGGAGAAAAACTACCGTTTTGAACCTCTGAAGCAGAAATTGGGGCGGCTCAAGCGTGACTGCAATGACATGGGCCAGTTGATGGCATCTCTCGTCAAGTATGCTGATTCTGATAGTACCAAGGACCCCGTGTCTGACGAAGAAAAGACAGGGAAGGGAAAGAAGAATGGCAATAGCAAGGGTCACCAGCATAACCAGGCAAATCAAGGAGGTAATAAACGTAAGGCTGATGAATTTGTCGCTAACACCAATGCACAGGACGGCAATCAACGGCACATGGGGAGGCAACCCCCTCGGTCGGGCGGGTCAGGTCCCACCCTTGAGGAACAATTGAATGAACCTTGTCCAAGACACGTCACATGGGAGAAGCCAGCCACCCACCCGTGGAAGGATTGTATAATCATGAAGGCGTTTAAAAATTCAAATGCATTTGATGGAGGTCACGGCCCAGGCGGCGGTTCAGGTGGGGGCGGTTTCCATGGCCCGGGCACCGGTTCAGGTGGAGGAGGATTTCACGGTCAGGACCATCCAGGTAACCAGGGAGGCTATAATCCACAACCCGGCCAAGGAAATCAGCAGCAATAGTCTGGATATCAGAGCAACCCAAAAAAGTTGAATAGTGCGCAATACCATGTGTTCACCACTAGCTTATGTAAGAGGGACCAGAAGCTTCACAAGAGGGCCGTCAATGCCATTGAGCCGGCAATTCCACGTTACTTACGGTGGTACGAACAGCTTACTGTGTGGAGCAGAGAGGATCATCCACCCCGGGTTGATAATCTGGGTCACTTGGCCTTGGTAGTAGCGCCTCAGGTTGTTGGATATAAATTCACTAAGGTGCTCATGGATGGAGGCAGCAGCATCAACATCCTCTACTGTGAGACGTTCTATCGGATGGGGTTGACTGATAAAAGTCTTAAGCAATCCAACATTGTTTTTCACGGTGTGGTACCTGGCAAGTCGGCATACCCAGTTGGTAAGATTGAACTGGAAGTATCCTTTGGGGATGAGTATGACTCCAGAGCAGAAAAACTAACCTTTGAGGTGGTTAAGTTCAAAAGACCATATCATGCTCTGTTTGGACGGCCGGCTTATGCCAAGTTCATGGCTCGGCCGTGTTATGTGTATTTGCAGCTCAAGATGCCGGGTTATAAGGGCACCATTACAGTACATGGAAGCTGGCAAATAGCCCTGGAGTGTGAAGAAGGCGATGCTGCATATGGTGAGTCTGTTTGTGCAACCGAGGAATTAAAGTTTTATTAGGATCATGTTGACCCGGCAGACATGACGTCTTTAAAGAAACCAACAACGGAGCATGAGCCGGTGTTGAAGTTCAAATCAGCTGATGACAGCAAGATGGTTGACTTTGTGCATGGCGACTCATCCAAGTAGTTCATCATCAGTGCAAACTTGGATCTGAAATAGGAAAGCGCACTCATCGAGTTCATCCGTGAGAACCGGAACATCCTTGCGTGGAAACCTTCCGACATGCCGGGTGTCCCGAGGGAACTCGCTGAGCACACTCTCAATATTAATCCAAAGTTTAAACCGGTTAGACAGTTTCTCCGACGGTTCAACGAGGAAAGGCTCAAGGCCATTGGAGAAGAGGTGGCCCGGCTCTTGGCGGCCGGGTTCATTGTGGAAGTCTTTCACCCAGATTGGTTAGCCAACCCGGTGCTTGTACTAAAAAAAGAACGGCACCTGGCGTATGTGTGTGGATTACACTGATTTAAACAAGGCTTGTCCGGCTAAACCTTTTGCTCTCCCCCGTATTGATCAGATCATCGATGCTACGACGGGTTGCGCACATTTGAGTTTTTTGGATGCTTATTCAGGTTATCATCAGATCAAGATCAGGAGAAGACAGCTTTTATCACTCCGTTTGGAGCTTTCTGCTATGTGTCTATGCCTTTTGGGCTTAAGAGTGCCCAGGTGACTTATCAACGGTGTGTGCAGAATTGTCTTCACAATCAGATTGGGCTTAATGTTCATGCTTATGTGGATAATATAGTGGTAAAGTCCAGGAAAGAGGAAACCTTGGTCACAGATCTGAAAGTGACCTCCGATAACCTTCGGGTCTACAAAATGATGCTTAATCCAGCTAAGTGTGTTTTTGGAGTCCCAGCCGGCAAGCTCTTGGGTTTTTTGTTGTCCAACCGAGGTATTGAAGCTAACCCGGAGAAGATTAAGGCAATCACATCTATGGCCAAACCAACATGCATCAATGATGTTCAACGGCTGGCGGGTCGTGTGGCTGCTTTAAGCCGGTTCATAAGCCGGTTAGGGGAGAAGGCGATGGCTTTGTATCAGATGATGAAGAAAAAAGATGATTTTGTTTGGAGTGATGCTGTGAACTCTGCTTTTGGAAACAGCTTGCTGAGCCACCGGTTCTTTCTGCTCCAATTGAGAAAGAGCCGTTATTGTTATACGTAGCCGCTAACTCACGGGCTGTTAGTGTGGCAATTGTGGTGGAGTGCAAAGAGGTTCGCAAGGAACATCCAGTTCAATGGACGGTTTATTATGTCAGTGAGGTACTGATCGAATCTAAACAAAGATATCCACATTGGCAAAAGCTCGTGTACGGGGCGTTCATGGCAAGCCGGAAGCTCAAGCATTACTTTCAAGGTCACCTGCACTGTGGTTAGCTCTACACCTTTAGGGGACATCATCCAAAATAGAGAGGCCACTGGACGAGTCACCAAGTGGGCCATTGAACTTGGATCTCATGGGTTGAAATATGTGCCACGTACTGCGATCAAGTCTTAGGCGCTGGTTGACTTTATTAATGACTGGACAGAGATGCAGATGCCGGAGGAGAAACCAGACAACACATATTGGACTATCCACTTTGATGGGTCCAGAGAGTTGGAAGGCTCGAGGGCTAGAGTTGTTTTAACCTCCCCTTGAGGTGACAAATTTTGTTATGTGTTGCGGCTGATGTTTCCTTGCACTAACAACGCAGCGGAATATGAAGCCTTGCTCCATGGTCTTCGAGTGGCCAAAGAGATGAGCCTGAGCCGGGTCCAGTGTCTTGGCGACTCAGATTTAGTGGCTCAACAGGTGTCAGGCAAGTGGGATTCCAAAGACCCTCTCATGGCGGCTTATCGCCGTGAAGTTGATGCTGTTGCAGGGCATTTTAAAGGTTATTAGGTGGAGCACATTGACTGTAGGAAGAACGAAGCAGCTGATGCTCTAAGCCGGTTGGGATCTCAGCGAAAGCCGGTGCCACCTAACACCTTTTTGGATGTTTTGCATAACCCATCTGTTAAGTTACCCACAGAAGAAGATCTAGCTGTTCTTGACCCAGAGGTACAGTTGGTGGCGGCTCTTCATGTCATCCCAGATTATACAGTGCCGTTCTTGGCTTATATGACCCGGGGCGAGCTACCCGTGGATGAGACACTGGCCCGACAGATAACCCGGCGGTCTAAGTCAATGATGATTTCTGACGGATAACTATACCATCGAAGTGTCTCTGGAGCGCTTCAGCGGTGTGTTTCCCCTGAAGAAGGCCAAGAAATACTCCGTGAGATCCATGAAGGCGATTGTGGCCATCACGCCGGGTCAAAGTCTATGGTGGCCAAGGCTTTTCGTCACGGTTTTTACTGGTTGACGGCTCATGCTGATGCAGAGGATCTGGTCAGTAGATGTGACAGATTTCAAAAATTCGCACGACGAGCACATGTGCCGGCTCAAGAGCTATGGATGATTCCGATCACTTGGCCGTTTGCGTTCTAGGGGCTTGACATGGTTGGACCTTTCAAAAGGTCTAAGGATAAAAAGACACATCTTTTAGTGGCAGTTGACAAATTCACAAAGTGGGTTGCGGCAGAGCCGGTGAGTAAGTGTGATGCGGCCACGGCGGTTCAGTTCATGAAAAAGGTGATCTTCCGTTTTGGTTTTCCACACAACATTATCACTGACAACGACACTAATCTATTCCAAGGGGCTATGGAGGAGTTTTGTCAACGTGAGCATATTCGGCTTGATGTTTCTTCTGTAGCTCATCCTCAATCCAATGGTCAAGCTGAGAGAGCAAATTAGGAAATCTGAAAAGGTCTCAAGCCCCGGCTTATGGTTCCCTTGCAGCGAATGCCGGGTTGTTGGGTAGAGGAATTACCCTCGATGTTGTGGAGTATCAACACCACACCTAACAGGTCTATAGGTTACACACCTTTCCTCATGGTGTATGGAGCAGAAGCAGTGTTGCCTAGTGACATCCGTCATGACTCGCCCCGTGTGGCAGCTTATGTTCAAGCTAATAATGAACAAGCCAGACAGGATGCACTTGACTTGTTATATGAGGAAAGAGACTTAGCAGCGGCTCGATCAGCAATTTATCAACAGGACCTGCGCCGTTATCACAGCCACCGGGTTAAGTCTAGGACCTTTCAAGAAGGCGACCTGGTGCTCCGGCTCATCCAGGATCTGTCAGATGCACACAAGTTATCCCCGCCTTGGGAAGAACCCTTTGTGGTCAGCAAGAACTTAAACAACGGGTCATATTACCTCATTGACGTTCGAGAGCACAAAGACTCATGTAAGTCGGAAGAGGAGACCCGCCGGCCGTGAAACATTGCTCAACTTCTGCCATACTACACCTGAGCCACCGGCTCTCGTCATGTACATATGTTAAACGTTGTATATACTATGATAAGTAATAAAGCAGGACCATCGGTTTCTTTTCTTTTAAAGATTACGCATCTTTATTGTTTTTTATTATTTTTAAATGACTATTAAGGAGCTGATCATATTTGCATCAAGTCAAACCTTTTTGGTCTGGCTTATGATCGTATTCGTATCTAGATGCAACTATCATGGTCACTTGGGGGCTTCCTATTCAAACATAGGTAGTATTCGAACCAAAGAGAACATAGCTGTTGTAACCCTTTTGATCGGCTCAAAGCCAAACTCACTAGGGGGCTTCTTGATCGTATCCGAATCATAGATTAACCCCTTTTGGGTCTGACTTGGATTGTATTGGAATAAGGGTCGTTAAAAACCTCTCAAGGTCATTTGGGGGCTTCCTATTCAAAAATAGGTCGTATTGGAACCAAAGAGAACATAGCTGTCGGTACCCTCTTGATCGGCGCAACGCCAAAGCCACTTGGGGCTATATGGTCGTATTCGAACCTTAGTTTAACCCCTTTGGTCCAGTTTACTGATCGTATTCGAATCAGAAATCCCAACCTTTAATTACAAGGTTAATTTTATTTACCACCTATTATTTGCCTTATAGTTTTTTGTTGTTTCAATTTCACAAATAACTAGCATGGTCTTTTTCGCCGGCTGGACTATTTGACAACAAGCCACCAAGGTATGATGATCATTAAAGTATTCAAAAGCATTGACTTCTCAAAAAGATTGGATTATCAATTTCATCACCCGGGTTATTTAAACCGGTGGTCTAGAGATCAAAGGTACAAGTATGGCTATTGTTTATAAGCAATTGCCTCCTGTATTAATCAAAGGGTTATTTCAGCATTTTTCTCTTTTTATGTCTGTTTCTGTTTTCTACTATGGTAAACATAGTGGCTATAAGCCGGGTGTTCTAACCCGTTCGGTACTAAGCCGCCAAGCCAGTTTTTTCTCTTGTATCTACAGGAACAGAGCTAAAGTATTGCAGGGACAACCATCAATATGATGCATATATTGACATCAGGATACACAGGATCACACACAGTGTTTTATGCGCGATGGCATAGGCAAATCATGCAGTGCTTTCACAGCTAATCTATTACAAGGCTTTTATAAGCCGATGAAGATGGTTATCACTCCTCCCTCGTCGGTTCACCGCCCTCTGCTGATTGCAAGCTGGGTTTTGACCAATCAAAACCGTTCACGGCGACAAATTCTGCTTCTTCGTCAATCAGGCCGGCCGGATCAACTTCCAGAGGAAATGTATGTTCACGAACAGGCGGGATCAAATCTGTCACCTTGTACGAGGTAGTTGCCATCTTCTTATTTTCCACATCAAAACCCGGCTGATACTTGTCGATATTGGTTTCATCTCCAAGAATAGTCGCCTGAGGTCGAACTCCGCGCACGCAAGCCATGAAGTCATCTTGTTCAAAGGGAGATCCGTCTTCCTTCACGGTACGATACCCTCTGGCTACGTCCGCCGGGTCTAGATCTAGCACCCAAGCCTTGGAGCGGCTCAGGGCCGTCAAAGCTCCACCTCTGGCACAGGAGCGCTTCACTTCTTGGAACCTGGCAGGCAAGATTGACAGCTTCTTTAAAACATCACTGAGCCGGTTGGGTCCTTGATTGGCAGGAGAGATAGCGGCGAGTGCTCATTGTGCGCCAATGTACAACTGCTCTACTAAAGTATAGACCGCCTTCAGCTTAATCACATGGTCTTGACTCAGATTCTTGCTTCGAGGGCCTGCATATGTTTTGAACATGAAGGGTCAGCTAGCGGCTTGCAGTTCGGGTCAAAAGAAGGTAAATAGTTCAGTACAGATGGCTTACCAAAGATGGCGGACACCATCTGTGACACCTGGTTCTTTAAACTGGTCAGCTCCGTCGTAACCTCTTCAAGGGCGGCTTCAGCGTTCTCGGCACGTTGTGTCAGAAGCATTTTTTTCTTCAGCCCAGGTTTTCTTCTTGGCAGTGAAGCAAGTTTTTAATTTTGTCGTTTCAGAGAGACTTACTTGCAGTTTGGAGTCAGCAGACTTGATCTCTGCCTCCTGATCCGCCAGCCGGATCTTAGAACAGTTAATTGCGAGCTCAGTTCAGATAAGGCATTCTGCAAAACATACCTAGATGAATCAAGATTTCAGTTAAGGTTCAAAAGTCAAGATTTCAGTTAAGGTTCAAAAGTCAAGATTCAAAGTCTCAAGTCCTTTGCATTTCAAAACCACTTGACACTTGGGGGCTAATGTATGCCAAAACAATTTCTTATGACTCTAAAACATACTTTAAGTCCCAAGTACTTTACAAAGTAACAACACTTGGCACTTGGGGGCTAATGTATGCTATTCAGCAAGTTTCTCAAGGTTAAGCCGGATTACAAATGTTTTTTGGCTACGGTACAAGATAATTATGAAAATTAAAAGTACTGGCTCATTATGGTCAAGTGAACCGGTCCTTGGGGACTATGGATGAAGCTTTGTTTTATTTTATTGAACTCCAGGAAAATCTAAAAGGTAAAAGTCTTATCCTAAATCATAAAGTCTATAGATCATTCCGGTTCTCTCATAATCTAAAGACTTGGGGGCTGGCAGAATATAAGTAAGCCGGAAGAACATACCTCGTATTTCAGCTGCAACTGCTTGACCATTTCGATCTCTGAGTCACGGCTGGAGTGCACATGGCTGAGATAACCAGATAAAATGTCGTTGGCATTCAGATGGTCATAATGTGAAACATCAAAACACACTTTCTGTCTCTCCAACACCTCTTGTTTCGCCGTGTGACGAGCCAACACGGTGGGATTCCCCGGTTCAACAAAGCGGCTCCCGGTGATCAAAACATCTTGCACAGACAGTGATGGCGGGTTGGCCGAGCTTGATGGTCCAGTTGCGGAAGGGTTAATGGTGGTATCGTCAACCGATGGCTCAGGAGGATTTGCTTCTGCATTGACAGGCGGGTCTTCTGGAGTTTCAATTGATGGAGGAGAAGGTGGCCTTGCCGGTTCAGGTGCAAGGACTGGCAGGTCTTCCACCGGCTTGGTTGCCTTTGCTTTCTTGGACTTAGCTTGACCACTAAGAGAAATATTATAGGACTATCAGTATAAAGATACAGTTTGAAAAACACAAGAAGGAAACCTCCTGAACCCTAATGCAGATCTATGGGGGTGAGAAGGTGAGAGCTTACGGGTGCGGAGTTGCTGCGGAGGATTGTCGCCGTTCTCTGGACAGAATTAGGGTGATGCAGCGGCCGAGCTTGAGGACGACGATGAGCGTTGTGGCGCGGTGGAGCTCGAGCGACAGGAGGGTTGCGAGAGGAAGGAGATGAAGAAGAGAGAAGAATGAGAAAAGGCCGGGGCATGCCTATTTATAAGGGAAAAGGTGAACAGACAGGCGCGGAAATCGAGGAAGACCCAAATAATGATTATCCACACTAGTGCAGAATAGGGCAATAGCACCGGTTCGTAAGGCCCTTTAGTGCCGGTTTCGGAACCGGCACTAACATTTCGGCACTAAAGCCCCCCCCCCCTTTAGTACCGGTTCAGCACGAACCGATGCTAAACGGCAACCACGTGGCACGAGCCAGCTCCGGGGGCCGGGAGCCCTTTAGTACCGGTTGGTAACACCAACCGGTACTAAAATGTTTGGGGGATTTTTGGTTTTATGATTTCTTTTTCATTTAATTTTGCGTTTTCCATTTTAATTCTTTTTCGTTTGCTGGTATTTTACGGTACTACACATTGTACACGTTATGCATATATATATATATATATATATATATATAGAATTTCTAGTAGAACCAATCATATATATATATATATATCATCAATGTCTCACAAACCACCATATTAATTTACACATACACACATGTATAGCTATATACAATTTCTCCTACATATGCATGTTGCCTTCGGAGCCAGTGGCATTAGCCTAATTGGTTCCTTCGGAGCACGATGACAATTGGAAGTGGTTCATGACATGTTCAATGGGGGCGGTAGCGGGTAATAGTATTCTCCCTTCGGATTTATGACCTGGTCGAGCAAAAATCCCGCTATTTCCTCTTGAAGTGCTTCTACGCGCTCTGTTTCTAGGAGCTTGTCCCGCACCTCTTTGAACTGTTAAGAAGGAGATCAATATGCATGTGTATTAGTTGTGTGACTAGATATCGATAATGGTGTAAAAATTGTGAATAGTGTTCTGACAAGCGTACCCATTCCTGTCTTTGAGATCTGCTCCTTTCGGACGCCATCATGCAAATGTTCTCGCAAACGCAGTATGCACACAGATTAGTCCCCTGCGCCTGCTTCAGGGCCTTTATTACGAGAATGGAATTTAATTTGATCAGATAATAATTAAGCAAGCATGATAATTAAAGAGATGGCAGCTAGCTAGCTAGCTAGTACTACTTAATTACTTACCTTGGATCGAAACCATTTCAGCTGTGGTTTCCATTCGCCTTCCGTGACGCTGATGAACCTTGCCCAAGCCCTGCCCGCCGACAAAGAAAATGAATAAAGGGGTTATTAAATAGTTCATATCATGAAATGACGAACTAAATAGGCCGAAGTTAATAATGATTGAAATTACCTGTTGACTATCCCATACAAGATGTTGTAGTCACTATTTGCTTTGAGTAGCGAGTCCAGTATTTCAACTGTTCCGGCGTCAACTTTAATGATACACAAGATCCAGTGAAATCTGCATGGACACATGTTTGCATGTCTTAATTAAGCGGGCATATGTAAGCAAAAACATGTAGCTAGCTAGTAGGCAAAAACAGAGAATTTGTAGTACAAGAAAGTGTGACTCACTCGAAGTTGTAAGGAAGTAGTATATCTTCATTGTATTTGAGGCGCTTCAAGAACTCTAGCATGCTGTCCTCTACCTGCTTTTCATAATACTTGCTCATTTTCCATGTGTATTGATTAACGGTGTTTGGGTCAATGAACCCAATGCCATAGCGTCCACCTTTTCTCATTTCATACATCTTCATCCTGCATAATACCATAGAAAAGAATATAGTGAGGATAATTACAGGTAATGATTGATCAAAAGGATCACTACAGCTAGCTTGAGACTTAAATTACAGAAAGAAATCACTTACAGACAATAGCAACTGACGATAGATTTGTCGAGTGCGTCTTGATTGTATAACTGAAATAGTTCAGAATACTCAACGGCCACAACTTTCTCATGGTAGTAATGATCCTTCTTGACATACACCATGAGGGACTCTCGATCGGATCTCTTGGTAATGTCCATGTACCATTGATGCAATTCATACATTCTCGTTGGGAGCTTCTTGACATCTTCTGGCTTGACCAAAGGTTGGCCCCTGACATATTTCCGTTTTATTTCCTCCTCTGTAATCACAGGCATGTCCTCGATCTCGAGGAGTTGTCCAACAGTGATCTTGAGTTCTTCAGCCTGCATTATATGCTCCTGGGTTATTACCACATCGCCCACCTCGGGAACGTAAACTGTTTGGCCACAATAATATTGGGCGCGCGTACTGTCACGTGTTGTCGGCACAACAAGCGGGGGGGTCGATTGCGCCGCCTGTTCTCCCAGCTGGGCAACGGTTTTCCCGCATTTTCGACAGTTGCTTGTTGTTTGCTCGAGCTCGAGCTCGCCTCCTTCTGTAGACGTTGTCGATGTAACTTCCTGATGTGGCGCTCATAGTCGGTGTCAACAGGCTTAGGAGCTGGTGGTTGAGCCATACGAATGAAGTGGTCAACTACTTCCACAGGCACTTTCTCCCTTGGCGGTGGTGGCGGTTTCGGTCCAAAATGGGCGTCGACTTCTACCCGCACTATGGCATTCGTTTGCTCCTCGGTCCTGTCGTAAGCCCTCACAGGAAGAGGAGTAGTGAGGTTTGGACCATATTTATATCGCTTGCCTCCGCCTGTACTTCCTGTACTATGACCTCGACTGGTACCGCTACGCACCATAGCTGCAGGGTGTCTCTTCTGCGATTGCTGAGGCGGCGGAGACGGCTGACGGGGCTGAGTTGGACGAGGAGGAGTGGCCTGAAGCTGTGCCGGACTTGGAGGAGGAGTGGCTTGACACTTTGCCGGACTTGGAGGAGGAGGAGTGGCCTCACGCGTTGGTGGACTTGGAGGAGCGGGAGTCTGCTGACTCGGTGGCGGACTTCGACGAGGAGTCGGGTGACGCGGTGTCGGTGGCCTTCGAAAAATGATGCAATCCTTTCTCCATAGGATGATACGATGTTTGGCATCTCTGAGTGTGTGCTCCTCATCACCTCCAGGAATGTCAAGCTCTAGCCCCGAATATTGGTCCACCACCTCATCAACCAAGACACGAGCATAGCCCGCTGGAATCGGGTTGCAATGGAAGGTTGCCTCGGGGGAATTTGAAAAAGCAACGGCGTCCGCCATCTTCATGGATATGTTCTTCATTTTGAAGTGTAGCTCGCAGTTAGTGTTCTCCGTGATGTCATCCACGGGGTATCTATCCAGCACTACTGCGTCGCCCGGGGTGGAACCCACGCTGCTTCTCGGCATGGATGGGGCGGTGGTATCCAATGCTGGATCATCCGCTAGCTGCTGCAGCTGCTGAGACCCCCTTTGCTGGCTAAGTGAGTCGATCTGCTCCTGCTGCCGCTGGAATTTAGCTGCCAATTCCGCTTGACTTGCTTCTAGGCCTTGAAGGCGTTCATAGTCGAGCTTCCTTTGCTCCTCCTCCATCTTCCTCTTCTTCTCCTCCGCAATCTTCTTTCTCGCACGGGTTCTGTAGTCGGCGTTCCAGTCCGAAAACCCCTCATACCACGGAATAGCGCCCTTGCCTCGTGTTCTTCCCGGGTGTTCAGGATTTCCCAGGGCACGCATAAGCTCGTCGTTCTCTCTGTTGGGCTGGAACACCCCCGATCGAGCCTCTTCTATTGCAACAAGTAGCGCATCGTCGGCTCCGTTCAGACATGCCTTCGTCGAAACATTGCCTGTCTTCGGGTCCAACTCCCCCCATGCGCATAGAACCAAGTCCTGCACCTGGGGGGCCAGCTCTTACTAACCGGAGTGACACCTGCATCCTCCATCTCGTTCTCAGACTTATCCCACTTAGGCATTGCCACCGCGTAGCCACCTGGCCCCAACTTATGGAACTTATCCTTTTTTTCGGCATTCTTCTTGTTTATTCTCGACCGTTCCTTAGCTAATTCCGAATCCTTGAATTTCACGAAATCGTCCCAATGAGCACTTTGATTCTCTAGTATCCCCTCGAATACTGGAGTCTTCCTTCCTCCCTTGACGTACTTCTCCCACGTCATTCTCTTGTGGTTCTTGAATGCAACCGCCATCTTCCTAAAAGCAGCGTCCTTGACTTTCCGCACGTCTACTCCTGTGAAATTATCTAGTAAGGTGAAATGTTCCATGAGAGTATCCCAAAGCAGATTTTTTTTGCTTCTTGTCGACAAAAGTAACATCTGGACGTGGATTTGCTGGCTTTCTCCATTCTTGAAGGGAGATCAGGAGTTGGTCCTTCACAATAACTCCGCACTGACGAACGAACTTGTCCGCAATCTTCTTAGGCGCTAATGGTTCGCCATTAGGTCTGATTGCCTCGATATTGTACTTTACGCCCTCCTTCAACTTTTTGTTCGGGCCTCGTTTCGTCCTTTTGCCTGAAGATTTGCTCGATCCGGATGGCTGAAAGAAGAAAGATCGATTCGTTAATATATCTTCAACTCATTTAAAACATGTGATGATCACCAGATTCCTGCTTATATAAATATATATACCTCACCGGTGTTTGTTGTTTCAGGATCAACATGTTCTTCGTCGTAGTTCATGACTTCATCTTCTCGGTCGTCGCGATCGAATATCATATCACCCTCTCCGGTGTTGTTTAGAAATTCGGAGCCGTCAAAATCTTCTTCATTCTGATCATCATCTGGCCCGCATATGATATCGAGCATGGTCTGTTCTCTCTCTCTGTCGGTATTGTCCGCCATAGCTTTTATTTAACTATGCCAAAAGAAATAAAAAACAATTTAGTATAATCTTGAATAATAGATATAATCTTGAATACATCATCTCGAATAATAGATATAATCTCGAATACATCATCTCGAATAATAGATATAATATTGAATACATCACTAGCTAGCTAGCTAGCAAGCTAATAAAGATCGAATAGTACAGAGTAATCTAGGCCACTCGCGGTTCCTGAGGTGCGGGCGGTGGACACCCAAAGAGAAGGAACCATCACTGGATCATAGCTCGGGTGGTCTCCCCAAAGAACCTGCCAGGTATTGGAGAACCTGACGTCCATAGCAGCCATGTAGCGATGGACGTGCTCGTCCTCCTCCCTGACACGGCGACGTACCACCTCCGGCGGGGCCGGCTCCCTCCGCACCGAAAGTGGCCCACATGAATGCCACCAAAGGAGATGAGGGTCGACGACGGGACCCGGGGCCGGGTTCCTCACCAAGCGTCGCTCCCCTGAAGGTAGCACCTCCCAGTGCCAGCCCGGCGGAGCCCAGTCCCGGACATGGGTCCTCTGAAGCAGGACGTCGTCGCGGACGTTTCGACGGCGAGGATGTGGGCCGGGCATCGTCGACAACAAAATACTATATGCCGCAAAAGTAAATTAACATTTTTTAAATGATGGATTGTGATGATTTCATATATGCAAATTCTAAATTTTATAACTAAAAATATAAGAAACTAAAAAAACATCGATCATCGTCTAACAATTTGAAATTAATCTAATTCATCTAGCTAGCTAAAACTAACATTTCCAAAATTTCTAACATTTCTATAACATTTGACATTATATATATTATAGCTAACATTTCTACATACTATTTGACATTAATCTAATCTAATTAATTAATTCATCTAAAACTTTGTATGAAAAACAGAAAAACAGAAAAAACTAAAAGCTAAAAACAGAAAAATTGTGTGTGTGTGCGCGTCTAGTGTGTGTGTAGTGTGTGTGTGTGCATGTAGTGTGTGTGTGCGCGCGCGCGTGTGGGTGCGCACGGTCGGCGCCGGCGCCGGCGCCGGTGTGCGCTACGATCGATTGGAGGGAGGAGAGGGGCCGGGGGAGGGGCTCACAGCGCGCGCGGGCAAGGTCGAGGCGACGGCGAGGGCGAGGGCGAGGTCGATCCAAAGGCGACGGCGACGGCGAAGCGAGGGGATTGGCGACCGGGACGGCGACGGGGGTGCCGCGGAGTCGACGGGGACGACGCGACGAGGACGGGGGCGTCGCGGAGTCGACGGGGACGGCGCGACGGGGGCGGCGACGGCGCGGGACGGGTCGGCGGCAGAGAGAAGTGGGAGATGAGAAACTGAAAATTTTCGAAGTGTTTCTTATATAGGGGACACCTTTAGTACCGGTTGGAGCCACCAACCGATACTAAAGGCCTGTTTTGGCCAGGCCAAGCGGGGGGGAGCACCCCCCTTTAGTACCGGTTCCTAGCTCCAACCGGTACTAAAGGCCCCCCCGTTAGTACCGATTGGTGCCACGACCCGGTACTAAAGGGGGTGCGCTGCCAGGCGAGGGGCGCAGAAGTTTAGTCCCACCTCGCTAGCCGAAGGGCGCTCACACCTGCTTATAAGCCCCGCCGCCGCTGCTGTCTCGAGCTCCTCTCTAAAGCAGGCCTTCTGGGCCTACCTCTGCTACTCTGCCCTGTGGGGCCTATTGGGCTTGCGGGCCTGCATCCTGGCCCAACAACAGGTTGGGTTTCTAGTCGTATGCAGGCCACTGTGGCCCGGTAGGTGGGCTTTTTTCATTTAGTTTTTTCTTTTTTGCTTTATTTATTTTGTTTTATTTATTTTTAGTTGTTTTTTGCTGTATTTAGAGTTTCTTTGTGAATATTTTTGATAGTTTTTAGAAACTTTCAGTTAGTCCCAGTAGTTTTTAAATTTGAATAGTTTAAATTTTGAATTATTTGAAATTTGTGTGAATCACTAGTTTGTGAATAACTTAACTTTAAAAATACATTTTCCAGTGATTCTTTTTTATTATGTTTAATATTAGTGTGTTTTATCATTATATTCAATTTGGTAATGCTTAAGTTATTTAAAAATGAAATGCCTTTGTAACGGATGAGTTTTCGTCCGAAACCCTGATACTTCGAAACAGATTGTCCATT
This sequence comes from Triticum urartu, assembly GCF_056163025.1. Classification (NCBI taxonomy): domain Eukaryota; kingdom Viridiplantae; phylum Streptophyta; class Magnoliopsida; order Poales; family Poaceae; genus Triticum; species Triticum urartu. Next base: position 69,991,097 of record NC_141879.1, on the reverse strand, counting down.
TTGTACACGAAGTGTATCCAGTTTTTGCGGTAACCCTCTCTACTTTGTTGCATATGCTATGTGGGTGAAATTATGATACCATGCCAACTTTCATCCTTTTCTGAGTTCATTTGAAATGCTTTTCAATTTCAGGGTCATTTAGCTGAAAAAATCAATAAATGCATGAAAGAATTTGCTTGCACATAAAATTTCTTCGCGTTTCAAATGCCAAAACACATAACTAGCTACCCTAACTATTACAGAGATTCCCTCCTGGGTGTGAAACACAGAAGAAAGTGATGATAGCTAAGCCGATCACATCCCAGATCTTTGGGTGTGAAACTTTTTCTTCGCGTGTGTCCCTTTGCGTCGTAGCCATGGAAAATCTTCATCATTTAACGGGATGCTCGGGTCAATATTCATTGTGAATGGAGCAATTTCATCAAACTTTTCATAATCTTCTGACTTGTCTGTCTTGTCATCCACTCCCACGATGTTTCTCTTCCCAGAAAGAACTATGTGCCGCTTTGACTCATCGTACGATGCATTCGCTTCCTTATCTTTTCTTTTTCTTGGCTTGGTAGACATGTCCTTCACATAGAAAACCTGTGCCACATCATTGGCTAGGACGAATGGTTCGTCTGCATACGCAAGATTGTTGAGATCCACTGTTGTCATTCCGTACTGCGGGTCTTCCGTTACCCCGCCTCGTGTCATATTGACCCATTTGCACCGAAACAAAGGGACCTTCAAACCACGTCGATAGTCAAGTTCCCATATGTCCTGTATATAACCATAATATGTTTCCTTTCCCGTCTTGGTTTCTGCATCAAAGCGGACACCACTGTTTTGGTTGGTGCTCTTCTTATCTTGGGCGATCGTGTAAAATGTATTACCATTTATAACGTACCCTTTGAAAGTCATTATATTCGAAGATGGTAACTGGGACAGCAAGTACAGGTCATCTTCAATAGAGGTGTCATGCATGGTACGTGCTTGCAACCAGCTGGCGAAACTCCTGGTTTGTTCACATGTAATCCAGTCATCAGACCGCTCCGGGTGTTTGGAGCGTAGCAAATTCTTGTGTCCATCCATATACGGAGCCACCAAGGCGGAATTCTGTAGAACTGTGTAGTGTGCTTCAGTGAGAGAATGTCCGTCCATACATATTATTTGTTCCCCTCCTAGCGTGCCTTTTCCATCCAGTCTGCCCTTATGCCGCGATTCAGGAACACCAATCGGCTTAAGGTCAGGAATAAAGTCAATACAAAACTCAATGACCTCCTCATTTTGATGGCCCTTGGAGATGCTTCCTTCTGGCCTAGCACGGTTATGAACATATTTCTTTAAGACTCCCATGAACCTCTCAAAGGGGAACATATTGTGTAGAAATACAGGACCCAAAACGTTAATCTCTTCGCATAGGTGAACTAGGACGTGCGTCATGATGTTGAAGAAGGATGGTGGGAACACCAACTCGAAACTGACAAGACATTGCACCAAATCATTCTGTAACCTTGGTATGATTTTTGGATCGATTACCTTCTGAGAGATTGCATTGAGAAATGCACATAGCTTCACAATGGCTAATCGAACGTTTTCCGGTAGAAGCCCCCTCAATGCAACCGGAAGCAGTTGCGTCATAATCATGTGGCAGTCATGAGACTTTAGGTTCTGGAACTTTTTCTCTGCCATGTTTATTATTCCCTTTATATTCGACGAGAAGCCAGACGGTACCTTAATACTGAGCAGGCATTCAAAGAAGATTTCCTTCTCTTCTTTGGTAAGAGCGTAGGTTGCATGACCCTGATGTATGCCGTCTTTTCCGTGCATACGTTGCTGGTCCTCCCGTGCCTCAGGTGTATCTTTTGTCTTCCCATACACGCCCAAGAAGCCAAGCAGGGTCACACAAAGATTCTTTGTCACGTGCATCACGTCGATTGCGGAGCGGACCTCGAGGTCTTTCCAATAGGGCAGGTCCCAAAATATAGATTTCTTCTTCCACATGGGTGCGCGTCCGTCAGCGTCATTCGGAACAGGTTGTCCACCAAGACCCTTTCCAAAGACCACCTTCAAATCCTTGGCCATATCATGTACATCAGCACCAGTACGGTGGCGAGGCTTCGTCCGGTGATCTGCCTCACCTTTGAAATGCTTGCCTTTCTTTCTTACGGGATGCCTGCTCGGAAGAAATCGACGATGTCCCAGGTACACATTCTTCTTACAATTAGCCAAATATATACTGTCGGTATCGTCCAAACAGTGCGTGCATGCGCAGTATCCCTTGTTTGTCTGTCCTGAAAGGTTACTGAGAGCAGGCCAATCATTGATGGTCACGAACAACAACGCCTTTAGGTCAAATTCTTCCCCCATGTGCTCATCCCACGCACGTACACCTGTTCCATTCCACAGTTGTAAGAGTTCTTCAACTAATGGCCTTAGGTACACATCAATGTCGTTGCCGGGTTGCTTAGGGCCTTGGATGAGCACTGGCATCATAATGAACTTCCGCTTCATGCACAACCAAGGAGGAAGGTTATACAAACATAGAGTCACAGGCCAGGTGCTATGGTTGCTGCTCTGCTCCCCAAAAGGATTAATGCCATCTGCGCTTAGACCAAACCATACGCTCCTTGCGTCATCTGCAAACTCCTTCCCATACTTTCTTTCGATTTTTCTCCACTGCGACCCGTCAGCGGGTACTCTCAACTTTCCGTCTTTCTTACGGTCTTCTCTGTGCCATCGCATCGCCTTGGCATGCTCTTTGTTTTGGAACAAACATTTCAACCGTGGTATTATAGGAGCATACCACATCACCTTGGCAGGAATCTTCTTCCTGGGGCGCCGGCCCTCGACATCAGCAGGGTCATCGCGGCAGATCTTATAGCGCAATGCACCACATACCGGGCAAGCGTTCAAATCCTCGTACTCACCGCGGTAGAGGATGCAATCATTAGGGCATGCATGTATCTTCTGCACCTCTAACCCTAGAGGGAAGACAACCTTCTTTGCTTCGTACGTACTCTCGGGCAATTCGTTGTCCTTTGGAAGCATATCCTTTATCACTACCAGCAACTTTCCAAATCCCTTGTCAGATACACCATTCGCTGCCTTCCATTGCAGTAATTCCAGTGTGGTGCCCAGCTTTTTCTTGTCACCTACGCAATTCGGGTACAACAATTTTTTGTGATCCTCTAACATGCGCTGCAACTTCTTCTTCTCCAAATCACTTGCGCAGTTTCTCTTTGCATCGGCAATGGCCCGACCTAGATCATCAATGGGCTCATCTGATGCCTCTTCTTCAGCTTCTTCCTGCATTGCCGGCTCAGCTTCTTCCCGCATTACCGGCTCAGCTTCTTCCCCCATTGTTGTATCATCGTATTCAGGGAACCCATGGCCAGGATAGCTGTCGTCGTCCTCTTCTTCTTCTTCATTGTCTTCCATCATAACCCCTCTTTCTCCGTGCTTGGTCCAAACATTATAATGGGGCATGAAACCGGTCTTAAACAAGTGGACGTGAATGGTTCTTAACGTAGAGTAATTGTGACCATTCTTACAGCGAGCACATGGACAAGGCATAAAACCATCCGCCCGCTTGTTTGCCTCAGCCGCAAGCAGAAAAGTACGCATGCCCTCAACGAACTGGGGAGAGCATCGGTCATCGTACATCCATTGCCGGCTCATCTTCATTACACAACACCGAATAGACCAAATTAATACAAGTTCATACATAAAGTTCATACAACACTTAAATGCAACAAACAAATAACTCTCTAGCTAAAGCATTTAAATGCAAAAACAAATACGATCAAGATCGCAACTAAGGTAACAATGGATCCAACAGCATAATGATACCAAGCCTCACTATCGATGGCATATTTTCTAATCTTTCTAATCTTCAAGCGCATTTTATCCATCTTGATCTTGTGATCATCGACGACATCGGCAACATGCAACTCCAATTCCATCTTCTCCCCCTCAATTCTTTTCAATTTTTCTTTCAAGTACTCGTTTTCTCTTTCAACTAAATTTAACCTCTCGGCAATAGGGTCGGTTGGAATTTCAGGTTCAGATACCTCCTAGAAAAAATTTCTATGTCAACTTGATGGGCATAATTTGTCATAAACACGAAATGCAACTAGTTTTAAAAGAGAATATACATACCACATCCGAATCATAACAAGGACTAGGGCCGACGGGGACGGATATCAAAACCATGGCACTATATGTATAACAAACAACGTACGGGTAAGATAATTATACGAGTAACTATATATCCAAATCACACACATCAATTTTTATATAAAATTTCATGAACAAGAGGCTCACCACAAGGTGGTGCCGGCGACGGGACGGTGCCGGCGATCGACGGTGGCTATGATGGAGATTTAGAAGGCACTAAGTAAACCACACCTACATATGCAAACTAAGTGTTATTTTTGACCTCAAATTGCATATAAATCAAATACTAGCACATATATATATATCCTCCCAAATTACTAAACTCACAAATTAATCACTATATAAACCAATGCAAGAGCTAATCTAGCAATGAGAGATGAAAGGACAAAGTTGCTAACCTTTGTGATCATTTGAATGGATGAGGGCCTTCAAATCTTGACAAATTTTGGGCAAATTTTGTGATGAACTCGAGAGGAAGAAGGGAAGAACAGAGGAGAGGGCCGGAGAGGGGAAAGGGGGAAGAACAGAGTGCTGGTGGACGAAGGGTTTATATAGGACGACCTTTAGTACCGGTTCGTGGCACGAACCGGTACTAAAGGTGCTGGAGGGGCCCCACTCTGACAACATCCTGCCACCACTCTCATTAGTACCGGTTCGTGGCACGAACCCGGTGCTAAAGGTTCGCCACGAACCGGTACTAATGAAAGCGGCCCGGCTAGCCGTTGGAACCGGCACTAATGTATACATTAGTGCCGGCTCAAATACAAACCGGCACTAATGTGCTTCACGATTGACCCTTTTTCTACTAGTGCCAACTAAACAGACGCCTCGATTCTGGGAGGCATTAAAGATGAAGATCCGTTGATGGATGACGTCATAAAAGTTTCTTGTGTTTTCAAGAGATGACGTCATGGCGGGTTACAAAAACTTCTGCGAAGAAAAGAAGATGGATTTTGTCTAAGTGTTGAAGATTGATAAAGAACAAAGTTCAAAGTCAACCTGGGGCCTAATATTGGGGATATAGCTATCAGTTATGACCCGCCCAGGAGGGTGTCGGTGTACTAGAGTAGGGGTACCCTCAGTACCCCGAACTTGTGCACGGGCAGTCGCAGCATCCCCGCGGCAAGGCTTGCCGGGTGACCGCCAAAACCCTCCGCGGCTACTTTGAAGACCATTCAAGAACAAAGTACTCAAGACAAGGCCCCGGCAAGGGGAGCTTGCCGGGAAGAAGACAAGGCCCCGGCAAGAGGAGCTTGCCGGGAAGGCTATCAGAAGCGTCCCAAGGCCCCGGCAAGAGGAGCTTGCCGGGAAGGCCAACCAAGGCATAGCAAGAAAACTTGCCGCGGCGCCCCGCGCGCCCCGGCAAGGCCCGGTGAGCAACAAGCTCCCGGACACGACAAGGCGACGACCGCGGCAAGGTGCTTGCCGCGGGAAGCCCCCACTTCGTGCCCACGCTCCAGCACGCCCACCATGTGTTGCTCTGGGACCCTCCCAAGCACACGTGGCAGGAGGCTGTGCAGCGAGGAGCGCGAGGTGGCAAGCAGGCGCTGGCAAGATAACCACCGTGGCTAACGGTGGCGTCCCGAGCAAGCCTCTTTCGGTACTGTTAGGGCGACACAGACGGGCATTTAATGCCCTTGTCCCCTGCCGTCAGAGTTAGGTATGATAGCACTGTAGCGGGTAGCTGTGCCTGCTACAGCACCTAGCTGCCCCTACTGCGGCGCTTCTCCATTTTTGCCCTTGACTCCCGTTGCTCTATGTCGGTAACCCCTTGAGCATATAAAAGGAGGCCCGAGTGCAACGGGGGCGGGGGGACACCATTTTTTCCACACACTCACACTCGGTCTCAGCTAGAGGGTACTGTAGCACTCCACGCTCCCTAGCTAGAAAGCAATACAATCCACAAAGCAGGAGTAGGGTTTTACGCATCCGTGCGGCCCGAACCTGGGTAAATCGCTCGCGTGCCTCGCCTCGATCTGCTCTTTGCGCGACCTCCGCCCCCCGCCGAACCGAAAGGGACCCGGCCCGCCGTGTCCCATAGGTGTCCGTGGATCAACAACCCCGGCATCTTTGGCGCGCCAGGTAGGGGGGCGTCGAAGTCGTGTGAATCAGATCTGGCGTCCTCGCGGGCTAGACCTCCATCGTCTTCAGATCCGGTGTTCTCGCGACCTAGATCTTCATCATCTTCATCAACATGCCGCCGAAGAAGAAGGTTTCGGAGGCAGCTGCCCCGTCCGCGCCGAGCCACCCACTGCCAGAGAAAACTGCCGGTGGGGCCGACGCCGGCGGAAGGACGGGCGGCGACGAGGGAGCTCGCGGTGCTGCCAGGTCCAAGGACAAGGCTGCGCTGCCCATCGGCGGCGTAGCCGGCTCCCACAACGACCGGGCGCACTCCAAGACCTCGGCGTTCGTGCATGCACCGCGCCCATCTCAGGAGGCGCGGGACTGGCAGTGGCATGGTACTCACGGTACCATGCACTCGCTGGATCCGGACCGAGCTGGTGGATCTCGGAGCGCTCCGGACCACCATGCACGCCAACCTGCTGGCGCGAGCGAGACATGGTCGCCTGGACGGGATGCTGCTCCTTCTAACGTGGTTAGAAGTCCGAGCATGTCCCGCTCCTCGCACCGTTTGCTACCGCCGCCCGCCACCGCAGCAGAAGCTCTGGCGCGAGCTCAGCTGCGCCTAGACTACCCTCCAGCGGCGGACAAGATCAACGACTGGAGGGCCACTATCCAGAGTCTCATCGGCTTCGCCAACGACGACACTCCTCGGCAGCCAAGCACGTCGCAGCCGCAGCGAGTCAGCCAGGCGCGAACCGGTGGTGACAAGACTGGTGGGGGCGCAACTACTGTGCACTCCCCACCCCGAAGGCCAAGATCGCCGACTCGCCGGATCCACCTCGACAGCGACTCCACCGCGTCGTCAGATCCGCGAGCCCGTCGCGATCAGCGCCAAGTTCTTCAAGAGCGATAGCGGGAAGACGCTCGTACTCGCATCGAGCGCCGGAGAGAAGCGCGGCGTCAATCCGACCAGCGCGCTGGGCCCTCCGTTGGCATGCATGCGCCAGGGGAACCAGGCGACTTGCCGTACACGGTAGGTTGCCCTGCGTTCACTCGTGAGCTGCGGCAAGTCCAGTGGCCCAGTACGAAGAACTTCAAGCCAGATGTGCCGGAGAAGTACGACGGCAAGTCGCATCCGTCCGAGTTCCTCAGCATCTACACCATCGCGGTGCAGGCTGCTGGGGGGCGGGACGACAAGATCCTTGCCAACTACTTCCCGCTGGTGCTCAAGCCCAACGTCAGGTCCTGGCTCATGCACTTGCTGGACAACTCCATATCCTCCTGGGCTGATCTATGCCATCAGTTTGTCGGCGCCTTTACGGGCGGCCACAAGCCTCATGGCCAAGAGAGCGATCTGCATCTGCTCGTCCAGAAGGAAGGAGAACCCCTGCGCAAGTACATTCAGAGGTTCAGCCGTGTGCAGTACAACATCCCAGACGTCCACCCCGCCGCGGTCATCAGCGCGTTCCACCAGAACGTGCGTAACCGCAGGATGCGGGAGGAGATGGCGATGTGCAGGATCAGAGATGTCAGTGAGCTATACGCCCTGGCCGACAGGTGTGCACGAGCTGAGGAGGGGAGGAGGCTCCCCGGAGAGAAGACCGGAGCGGAAGGGTCTGACAGTGAAGATGCCGCCCCGGCAAAGAAAAACCGGCGGCGCGGCAAAAGGAAGAGGCAGAACAAGGAGGTGCTAGTTGTTGAGCAGTCCGGCGACGAAGGTGGCGCCAAGAAGGCTACCGTTGGTTGCTCCGGCAAGGAAGTTGCCGCGTGCACCAACTGTCAGGCCGTGGCCGCCGCCGACAAGCGGGACGGCTCCGACAAGCAATACTGCAAGATTCACCGCACCAAGGGCCATGACCTCCACAATTGCAAGAAGGTCGAGCAGCTTGTCCAGCAACAGAAGGCTGAGTACGAGCGGCGCGACAAGGAGAGAGCCCAAGGGGGTGCCGGGAAATCTGGCCAGAAGCGCACCGGCCAGGGAGAACTCCGCAGCAAGGCAAAGCAGCGCCAAGGAGACAGACCTCCCCGCGGCCGCGACAAGGATGAAGACGACGATGACGACGAAGACATGGATGACGTTGAGACCAGCGAGCAGGAGTTTCAGAAAGCCACGGAGGTCTTGTGCGTTGACGGGGGTGCTTCTCTGCATACCTCGCACCGCCAACTCAAACAGTGGGTGCAGGAAGTCAATGCAGCGGAACCACCCATCGAGTCGCGCAGGCTTCTGAAGTGGTCCAACACGCCTATCATCTTCGACATTGAGGACCACCCTGATCGCACAACTGCGGTCGGGTGTTTGCCGATGTTGGTTTCACCAACTATCTGCAACCTCAAAGTCACCAAGATGCTAGTCGACGGCAGGGCCGGCTTAAACTTGATCTCCTCTGCTGTACTCCGAAGACTCCAAATCCACGACAGCGAGCTCGAAGAGACCGGCACATTCCAAGGAATCAATCCGGGAAGGAGCAAGCCGAAGGGGAAAGTCACGCTGCCGGTGACGTTCGGTAGCGAGCTAAACTTCAGGACTGAGAGGGTCACATTTGACGTTGCCGATATTCCGTTGCCCTACAACGGGATACTTGGCCGTCCAGCACTCGCTAAGTTCATGGCGGCCTCTCATTATGCATATAACATCCTGAAGATGCCAGGCCCGATGAGCGTCATTTCTGTCCCCGGCGACAAGAAGGACGCGCTTATCTGTGCCGACAAGATCTACCGGGAAGCAGCAGCTGCGGCAGATCGCGACCCACTTGCCGCTGAAGCTCCCGGGAGCAAGAAGACCAAGTCCGGCAACAGCTCTGGTGCCCACTCCGGCAAGCGCGCCTCTTCGGAGTGCTGCGCTACCATCGAGGACGCACCATCGAGCTCCACCGGCAAGTACAAGAAGACGATGGCAGCTCCACCAGAGATGAAGAAGGTGTCCGCCAAGGAGGACGGCGCTGGTGGTACCTTCACCATCAGCGCCACGCTTGACCCTAAATAGGAAAGCGCGCTCGTTGCTTTCCTGCGGGCGAATGTCGACGTGTTTGCATGGCAACCGTCTGACATCCCCGGTGTTCCCAGGAAAGTGATTGAGCACCACCTTGCCGTTTGTCCTCATGCGCGGCCCGTCAAGCAGAAGATCAGGAAGCAAGCTGTGGAGCGCCAAGAATTCATTGCAGAAGAGATCAAGAAACTGGAAGCAGCAGGCCTCGTCAGAGGAGTGCTCCATCCCACGTGGTTGGCCAATCCTGTAGTCGTGCGCAAGGCAAACGGGAAATGGAGGCTTTGTATCGATTTCATCAATGTTAACAAAGCTTGTCCCAAAGACCCATTTCCTTTGCCGCGCATTGACCAGATTGTTGACTCCACCGCCGGATATGATTTGCTTTCGTTTCTTGACGCATACTCAGGATATCATCAGATCTTCATGGCAGAAGAGGATGAGGAGAAAACCGCATTTATTACTCCATGTGGCACGTACTGTTTCGTACGGATGCCTTTCGGATTAAAAAATGCTGGTTCGACGTTTGCAAGAGTAGTCCATGTTGCCCTTGGGCCGCAAATACACAGAAATGTGGAGGCCTACATGGATGATATAGTGGTCAAGAGCAAGGACAGAGCAACCTTGGTTCAAGACCTGGACGAGACCTTTGCGAATCTGCGCAAGGTAAGCCTCAAACTCAACCCGGAGAAGTGTGTGCTTGGAGTCCCCTCCGGCAAGCTTCTCGGGTTCTTCGTGTCTCAGCACGGAATTGAAGCCAATCCCGACAAGATCAAGGCCATCGAGCAGATCGAAGTACCAAAGCGCGTCAAGGATGTACAGAAACTTGCCGGTTGCCTGGCTGCTCTCAGCAGGTTCATCTCTCGGTCTGCTGAGCGCGCCCTGCCGTTTTTCAAATTATTGAAAAAGGCAGGTCCAATGAAATGGACTCCGGAAGCGGAGGCTGCGCTGCAAGACCTGAAGAGATACCTGTCCACCCCTCCAATACTTGTCGCGCCTAAGCCACAAGAGAAGTTGCTGCTGTACATAGCGGCAACCAATCAAGTGGTTAGTGCTGCGTTAGTAGCGGAGAGGGAGGCAGACGATGAGCCAGCAACCACGGCGAGCGCATCCGGTGACAAGCAGGGGGCTTCCCCGGCAAGCTCTGGTCCTGACCAAGACGAATCCGCGCAGATACACGAGGAGATACGGAAGAAAATGGTGCAGCGCCCAGTTTACTTTGTCAGTTCCCTTCTGCAGGGGGCTAGGTCAAGGTACTCTGGTGTGCAGAAATTGCTTTTCGGCCTCCTCATGGCCTCGAGAAAGCTGCGCCATTACTTCCAAGCACATGAGATCACAGTTGTCACTCGCTTTCCGCTGAAGAGGATACTGCAGAATCCAGAAGCGACAGGCAGGATTGTCGAGTGGGCACTGGAACTGTCAAGCTTTGGCCTCAAGTTTGAAAGCACTTCAACTATCCAGAGCAGAGCATTGGCAGAATTCATAGCAGAGTGGACGCCTACGCCAGATGAAGAAACTCTAGAAACGAGCATCCCCGACAAAGAAGCAAGCAAAGAGTGGCTGATGTACTTTGATGGTGCCTTTTCGCTGCAAGGCGCCGGCGTTGGCGTACTGCTTGTCGCGCCCGCCGGAGAGCACCTCAAGTACATAGTCCAGATGCACTTTCCCAAGGAGCAAGCAACAAACAATACTGCAGAGTATGAAGGCTTGCTTGCCGGTCTCCGGATCGCGGCAGACCTTGGGATCAAGAAGCTCATTGTCAGGGGTGACTCACAGCTTGTCGTCCGCTGAGTAAACAAGAGTTATCAGAGCCCATTGATGGAAACCTACGTCAATGAAGTGAGAAAGCTAGAAGAGCGTTTTGACGGCCTGCAGATGGAACATGTTCCAAGAACTCAGAACGCCATCGCCGATGGCCTGTCAAAATGCGCTGCACATAAGTTACCTGTGGAACCAGGGATCTTTGTGCTCAATCTGACTCAACCGTCCGTGACACCGTCAACTGGGCAGAGCAAGAAGAGGAAGTTGGTTTCTGGTGACTATTTGCCGGCAGAGCTTCCCGAAGCCGCCGCCAAGAAAGTCCCCAAGATCGACGCCAAGACCGCTGAGGAGCAGCCCGCTCTGGCAAGTCCCAGGGCTTGTTCCGTTGTAGCAGAAGCTCCCGACAAGGTTTGCTCCGGCAAGCTTGTCCGGGAACGTCACGCTCCGGCAGAGCCGCAGGCTCTTGCCGTAGAAGCGGATGTTCCCGCAGCAACCCCCAAGATCAACGCTAAGACCGCTGAGGAGCAGTCTGCTCCGGCAAGCCCTAGGGCTTGTTCCGTTGCAGCAGAAGCTCCCGGCAAGATTCACTCTGGCAGGCCTGCCGGAGAACGTCAAGCTCCGGCAGAACAGGAGGTTCTTGCCGTCGAAGCAGACGTTCTCGCAGCCGCGGAATTGCCTTTAGTCCTTGTTGTCGAGCCACAAGCTCCAGCATGGGCGCAGCAGATTGTCCATTTCCTTCAGATAGGAGAACTTCCCGAAGAGCAAGAAGAAGCCAAAAGAGTAGCCCGGCAGTCAAGTATGTACCAGTTTGTCGACAAGACACTGTACAGAAGAAGACTCAACGGTGTGAAATTGAGGTGTATTCCCCGGGAAGATGGACAAAAGCTGTTGGCAGAGATACATGGAGGCATATGTGGTCACCACATTGGCGCAAGAGCACTTGTCGGCAAGGCATTCCGGCAAGGTTTCTTCTGGCCAACAGCCCTCCAGGATGCAACTGCACAAGTAACCAAGTGTGAAGCGTGCTAGTTCCATTCCAAGCAGATACACCAGCCAGCTCAAGCTCTCTAGACGATCCCTTTATCCTGGCCATTTTCGGTCTGGGGGCTCGACATCCTCGGCCCCTTTCCCCGTGCTGTCGGGAGCTTTGAGTACTTGTACGTTGCAATCGACAAGTTCACAAAGTGGCCGGAAGTGGAACCAGTAAGAAAGGTGACCGCACAGTCAGCAGTCAAGTTCTTCAGGTCGATTGTTTGCCGCTTCGGGATCCCTAACAGGATAATCACCGACAACGGCACACAATTCACGAGCCACACCTTCATGCAGTACGTCCAAGATCTCGGCGCCAAGGTCTGCTTCGCTTCTGTTGCTCACCCGAGAAGCAATGGTCAAGCGGAGAGGGCAAATGCTGAAGTACTACGTGGGCTCAAGACCAGAACTTTCGACAAACTGCACAAGTGCGGAAGAAACTGGATCGAGGAGCTGCCAGTGGATCTTTGGTCGGTCAGAACGACGCCAAATCGAGCCACTGGCCAGACACCCTTCGCTCTAGTCTATGGAGCGGAAGCAGTTATCCCCACGGAACTCGTATACGGATCGCCTCGAGTGCTCGCCTATGATGAGCTTGAGCAAGAGCGGCTGCGACAAGATGACGCGCTGCTCCTTGAGGAAGATCGTCTTCAGGCTGCTGTGCGAGCTGCTCGCTACCAGCAAGCTTTGCGCCGCTACCATAGCCGCAAAGTTAATGCCAGAAGTCTCGAGGAAGGCGACCTTGTTCTTCGGCGCGTTCAGTCGGCTAAGAATTCCAACAAGTTGACGCCGAAGTGGGAAGGCCCTTACCGGGTGAAACGAGTCACTAGGCCTGGCGCTGTCCGCCTTGAGACCGAAGATGGCATTCCAGTGAGCAACTCCTGGAACATCGAGCATCTTCGCAAGTTTTACCCGTAAGGCGCGGTTGTCGGGCCCTGCCCGGCAACCACCCTTCTGTACAAGTCTTGCCGCTGTTGCATGTAATCCTTTGTACAGAGCCAGGCGCAGACCCTGAGCACCAGAGAATGAAGCGCTGCATACCCCGGGGTTATAGCATGCATGCTAGGTTGAGTCTCGTCCTTGGTTAGGGTTGATAGTGCCTAACAGCGGCTAACCCCTAACTTAGAGGTCGAGTGTCCGTCCCTTTGCTTTTCCTTCGTTCGCAGGGCTCGTATATCCTGGCCAGGCCGCTTGAGGGCGAGAAGGAGAAGAAGGGCGCGCCGGCGCCTGGGCCCCGGCGAGTCAGCATTGCCGGGGGCTGCAGGGGCCAAGATGTCACCCCCGGCAAGCCAGAGTTGCCGGGGGTTGCGATATCAGATAAGTCTTTCATCCCTCATCATGCATCCTCTTATGGACTGGGGAATATGAAACCGCGTTTCTTCCCGGAAACTGCCGTGCTCCCCCGACTCTAGGCCCTGGAGCGCGTTCCCGGAGCCAAGTTTGGTCGTAGTCGCGGCAGCAAAGGGATGAAACGAAGGGGCCGCACCCACCTCGTTCCCGCCTCCGTCAAAGACGCGAGAAAGGTCGAGCGACGTGGGAAGGCGGCAGGGCCTGTTGCCGGGAGATGAAATGTCTGTCCGAGAGATACCAAGGGTTTGCCCCTTGGCGTGGGTTTGACCCGTGAGGCAAATAACCCGGCAAACATCCCCTTTTCATTAAAAAACATCCCACTCAGGTACAGTCCATAGAGGATGAAAAACATGAAAGAGAGGATTACAAGTTTTAAATGCAGCTACGGCCCGAGGGCTTACAAATTAAAAAGATAAGGTGCCCGTAATCCCTTTCCTGTCCCTCTTTTCAGGAGGTAGGTCAAGGAGCCGAAAAGGGGAAAAAGGGTGCCTAGGCGAGCTACAGGTGCCAGAAGACACCAAGAGAACATCCGGGGGCGGCCGACCGAGGGCTTGACGGTGATGGCGACGCCGGAAGCGGGGCTCGAAGACGGGGCAGCAGGACGTCAGCACGCTGTCGAGGGCACCGCGCCCTCGTACTCTGACCTGACGGCCCTGTCGCCAGCCCTCTTCCCCTTCCGCAGCCTCCCTACGCCAGCCGCCCAAGGAGACGCCCCCGGGGAGTTCAGGGAGCCGGCGACGCGGATTATGGGGGCGCCGGTGCCGCGCGGAGCGGCGCCCGACACCTAGTCGGACCCGCCACCCCGCCGCCCGCTACCCTCATCGTCGCTGTCGCTCCCCTCCTCGTCACTCTCGCTCGAGGGAGAGCCTTCGCTATCGGAGGAGCTGCCACGCAGCACTTCGCCCGAGTGCCGAAGCTCCCGAAGGCCTTGATGGAGAGGAGATCGCCCTCCATCAGCTTAAAATGGAGGGTAAACCCCTCCATCAGACTGTGGATCCGGGCGAACGTCTTCCACCCTCGATCAAGATACATCACATTAGGGGCTGGGAATACAACGCGAACTCGCGTGCCGCTGATTCCACAGCCCCTCATGTGCAGTCTCAGTGTCTCGGGCGGGTCCAACTCCATCGCGCTCGCGAACGGAGCTGGGAGCCGGAGGCGACGACGAGGCACCCGGCGCAGCTTGACGAAGAACTCGCAAGGGTTGTCCCCTATATGGACCGCCGTGGGGGGAGGAACCGCCGGCGGAGGCGAAGCAGGCGCGCCGCCAAGTCCGCCTCTCCCCCGAGCGCCTCGACCTCGTCCTCGACCCCGTCCACGACCTCGCCCCCTCCCTCTTCCCCTTATGGTTGGCTCTGCCACCACGAGTGCGGGAGAGGGAAGGGTGCGCTGCCTGGTGGCGACCCTCGCCGCCACCGATGAAGGGCCAGGGTTCCCTTTCTCCATGGTGAAAGGGGGAAAGGGGAGCAGAAGCCGAAGAAAGGAGGAAATGGGAGAGTGCGGGCTTCTGTGCCCCTCTCCCGCTCCTTATAAAGAAGCTAGGTGGGGCTTGGCCGCCCCGCTCGGCGAATCAAGGCACGAGGAGGGCAGGGGGTCGGGGCCAACCCGCTGCCTCTACTCGCGGCGGCCCAGCTTCCCACTCCCACCGTCCGCAACTCCAAGCGCATGAGAGCCGCATGGCGAGGATGCGGAACCGGGGCGACGAATGAGGCGGCCTCGCCCCACCCCGTGATCGCGGGGGGTGGGCGCCTCGGAAACCGCGCACCGGCTCCGTCCAGTAAATGCACCACGTCTCCACGCCTACCCCCGTTTAAGGGGGAGGGCGTGAACCGTTCCCTTCATCATAGCCCGACGCACGGGCTTAGCCCCGCGCACGCCGCCCACGTCACCCACGACACCGCGTTTGGCGCGTGCCGTTTCGGGCGTGCGCGGTGGAAGCGGAGAGATATGCGGCGTGACCCAGGCCGCGCGTGCCCGTGCACTGTTTTGGGCCTGGCCCAACAACGCTCGGCACCGTGTCTGGCCCAGGCCCGGGGGCTCCTGTCGGTGTACTAGAGTAGGGGTACCCTCAGTACCCCGAACTTGTGCACGGGCAGTCGCAGCATCCCCGCGGCAAGGCTTGCCGGGTGACCGCCAAAACCCTCCGCGGCTACTTTGAAGACCATTCAAGAACAAAGTACTCAAGACAAGGCCCCGGCAAGGGGAGCTTGCCGGGAAGAAGACAAGGCCCCGGCAAGAGGAGCTTGCCGGGAAGGCTATCAGAAGCGTCCCAAGGCCCCGGCAAGAGGAGCTTGCCGGGAAGGCCAACCAAGGCATAGCAAGAAAACTTGCCGCGGCGCCCCGCGCGCCCCGGCAAGGCCCGGTGAGCAACAAGCTCCCGGACACGACAAGGCGACGACCGCGGCAAGGCGCTTGCCGCGGGAAGCCCCCACTTCGTGCCCACGCTCCAGCACGCCCACCACGTGTTGCTCTGGGACCCTCCCAAGCACACGTGGCAGGAGGCTGTGCAGCGAGGAGCGCGAGGTGGCAAGCAGGCGCTGGCAAGATAACCACCGTGGCTAACGGTGGCGTCCCGAGCAAGCCTCTTTCGGTACTATTAGGGCGACACAGACGGGCATTTAATGCCCTTGTCCCCTGTCGTCAGAGTTAGGTATGATAGCACTGTAGCGGGTAGCTGTGCCTGCTACAGCACCTAGCCGCCCCTACTGCGGCGCTTTTCCATTTTTGCCCTTGACTCCCGTTGCTCTATGTCGGTAACCCCTTGAGCATATAAAAGGAGGCCCGAGTGCAACGGGGGCGGGGGGACGCCATTTTTTCCACACACTCACACTCGGTCTCAGCTAGAGGGTACTGTAGCACTCCACGCTCCCTAGCTAGAAAGCAATACAATCCACAAAGCAGGAGTAGGGTTTTACGCATCCGTGTGGCCCGAACCTGGGTAAATCGCTCGCGTGCCTCGCCTCGATCTGCTCTTTGCGCGACCTCCGCCCCCCGCCGAACCGAAAGGGACCCGGCCCGCCATGTCCCATAGGTGTCCATGGATCAGCAACCCCGGCAGAGGGGCCGGGTCAGCCCCGATGGCTGGTTACAAAGGAAGCCCAGTAAACATTCAGGACGATAGTTTATCAAATCTTATAGAAGGCCTAAAAAGCCTAGAGGCGGCTTAAGGACCAATATTGTAAATCGCCGTATGTAAGGAAAGACTTGTCAAGAAAGGCATGTAAAAGAAGTCACCGAGCCAGACATGATTTATGAGCCGGCCGGGACTCTGTAGGCCACCAGGCGTCAACCCGTGTATATAAGGGGACGACCCGGTGGCGGCTTAGGGCAAGAAACAAGAGATCCATAACCAAGCCGGCGAACTAGCCTCTTGGTAATAGAAACCCCAGCAATACCAACACAACTAGACATAGGCTTTTACCTTCATCGTAAGGGGCCAAACTAGTATAAAACCTCTCGTGTCCTTTGTCCCAATTAACCCCTTTAAGCTTCCTAGTTGCGATGGCCCTACGACTAAGTCCTTCCACTAGGACATCTGCCGTGACAATTCCACGACACTATGGTTAGGTTTACCTTAATACTTTTGTTGTAGTTGCAGATGCTTGCAATAGAGGTTAATCATAAGCGGGATGCTTGTCCAAGTAAGGACAGTACCCAAGCACTGGTCCACCCACATACCAAATTATCAAAGTACCGAACGTGAATCATATGAACGTGATGAAAACTAGCTTGACGATATTCCCATGTGTCCTCGGGAGTACTTTTCTCTATATAAGAGTTTGTCCAGGCTTGTCCTTTGCTACAAAAAGGATTGGGCCACCTTGCTGTACTTTATTTACTTTTGTTACTTGTTGCTCGTTACAAATTATCCTATCACAAAACTATCTGTTGCCACTTATTTCAGTACTTGCAGAGAATACCTTGCTGGAAACCGCTTATCATTTCCTTCTTCTCCTTGTTGGGTTCGACACTCTTACATATCGAAAGGACTACAATAGATCCCCTATACTTGTGGGTCATCAAGACTCTTTTCTGGCACCGTTGCCGTGGAGTGAAGCGCCATTGGTTGGTGGAATTTGGTAAGGAAAAATTTATATAGTGTGCTGAAATTTACTGTCACTTGTTACTATGGAAAGTAATCCTCTGAGGGGCTTGTTAGGGGTATCTTCACCCCGACCAGTAGAGCAACTAGTTGCTCCTCAACCTACTGAACCTACTGAAAATGAAAATGTCTGCTTTGAAATTCCTTCGGGTATGATAGAAAAACTGCTAGCTAATCCTTTTGCGGGAGATGGAACAAAGCATCCTGATGAGCACCTAATATATGTGGATGAAGTTTGTGGATTATTTAAGCTTGCAGGTGTACCCGGAG
Source organism: Triticum urartu (assembly GCF_056163025.1). NCBI lineage: Eukaryota > Viridiplantae > Streptophyta > Magnoliopsida > Poales > Poaceae > Triticum > Triticum urartu. The sequence continues at coordinate 69,973,377 of NC_141879.1, read as the reverse complement.
ATGTTATTAAGAAGGAGGTCTTCCCTTTATCTTTGAAGGAAGATGCATTGACATGGTATAGGCTATGTGATGTTATGGGGTCATGGAACTACAAACGATTTAAATTGGAATTTCATTAGAAGTTTTATCCTATGCATCTTGTTCATCGTGATCGCGATTATATATATAATTTTTGGCCTCGTGAAGGAGAAAGCATCGCTCAAGCTTGGGGAGGCTTAAATCAATGTTATATTCATGCCCCAATCATGAGCTCTCAAGAGAGATGATTATTCAAAATTTATATGCTCGGCTTTCTGATAGCAATCGCACCATGCTCGATACTGCTTGCGCTGGCTCTTTATGATGAAGACTATTGAATTCAAATGGGATTTATTGGAAAGAATTAAACGCAACTCTGAAGAATGGGACCTCGACGAAGGTAAGGAGTCAGGTATGACACCTAAGTTTGATTGTGTTAAATCTTTTATGGATACCGATGTTTTCCATAAATTTAGCACTAAATATGGACTTGACTCTGAAATAGTAGTTTCTTTCTGTGAATCTTTTGCTACTCATGTTGACCTCCCTAGGGAGAAGTGGTTTAAATACCATCCTCCCTTAGAAGTAAAAGTAGTTGCACCAATTAAAGTTGAAGAAAAGACTGTCACTTATAATGATCCTATTGTTCCCACCGCTTATGTTGAGAAACCACCTTTTCCTGTTAGGATTAAGGATCATGCTAAAGCTACAACTGTGGTTCGTAAAAGCAATATTAAAACTTATACACCTCCTGAGCAAATTAAAGTTGAACCTGATATTGCTATTGTTAAAGATCTCTTGTCTGATGATATTGATGGGCATGTTATTCATTTCCTTGATGAGACTCCTAGAATTGCTAAACCTTGTGCAAAAGATAAAAACAGACCTGTGGTAGGCATGCCTATTATTTCTGTTAAAATAGGAGTTCATTGTTATCATGGCTTATGTGATATGGGTGCTAGTACTAGCGCAATACCTTACGACTTATACAAAGAAATTATGCATGATATTGCACCTGCTGAGATAGAAGATATTGATGTCACAATTAAACTTGCTAATAGAGATACTATTTCACCAATGGGAATTGTTAGAGATGTTGAAGTCTTGTGTGGGAAAACTAAATATCCTGCTGATTTTCTTATTCTTGGTTCCCCACAAGATAGCTTTTGTCCCATTATATTTGGTAGACCATTCTTAAACACTATTAATGCTAGGATAGATTGCAAAAAGGATGTTGTTACTATCTGTTTAGATGATATGTCTCATGAATTTAATTTCTCTAAATTTAGTAGATAACACCGTGAAGAAGAATTACCTAGTAAGGATGAAATTATTGGTCTTGCTTCTATTGCCATACCTCCTAGTGATCCTTTAGAATAATATTTGCTAGACCATGAAAATGATATGTTTATGAATGAAAGAAGGGAAATAGATGAAGTATTCTTTAAACAGGAACCTATTCTGAAACACAATTTGCCTGTTGAAATCCTAGGGGATCCTCCTCCACCCAAGGGTGATCCCGTGTTTGAGCTTAAACCGTTGCCTGATACTCTTAAATATGCTTATCTTGATGAGAAAAAGATATATCCTGTTATTATTAGTGCTAACCTTTCAGAGCATGAGGAAGAGAGATTATTGAAAACTCTGAAGAAGCACCATGCTGCTATTGGGTATACTCTTGATGATCTTAAGGGCATTAGTCCCACTCTATGTCAACATAAAATAAATTTCGAAGAATATGCTAAACCAGTTCATGATCATCAACCACGGCTGAATCCTAAAATGAAAGAAGTGGTAAGAAAGGAAATACTAAAGCTCCTTGAGGCAGGTATAATCTATCCCGTTCCTGATAGTCAGTGGGTAAGTCCTGTCCATTGTGTCCCTAAGAAGGGAGGTATTACAGTCGTTCCTAATGATAAAGATGAATTGATTCCTCAAAGAATTATTACAAGTTATAGGATGGTAATTGATTTCCGCAAATCAAATAAGGCCACTAAAAAGGATCATTACCCCTTACCCTTTATCGATCAAATGCTAGAAAGATTATCCAGACATACACATTTTTGCTTTCTAGATGGTTATTCTGGTTTCTCTCAAATACCTGTGTCAGCCAAGGATCAATCAAAGACTACTTTTACTTGCCCTTTTGGTACTTTTGATTATAGACGTATGCCTTTTGGTTTATGTAATGCACCTGCTACCTTTCAAAGATGCATGATGGCTATATTCTCTGACTTTTGTGAAAAGATTTGTGAGGTTTTCATGGACGATTTCTCCGTCTATGGATCTTATTTTGATGATTGCTTGAGCAACCTTGATAGAGTTTTGTAGAGATGTGAAGAAACTAATCTTGTCTTGAATTGGGAAAAATGCCACTTTATGGTTAATGAAGGTATTGTCTTAGGGCATAAAGTTTCTGAAAGAGGTATTGAAGTTGATAAAGCCAAGGTTGATGCTATTGAAAAGATGCCATGCCCCAAGGACATCAAAGGTATAAGAAGTTTCCTTGGTCAAGCTGTATTTTATAGGAGGTTCATTAAGGACTTCTCAAAAATTTGTCGGCCTCTGACTAATTTATTACAAAAAGATATACCATTTGTCTTTGATGATGATTGTGTAGAAGCATTTGAAATACTTAAGAAAGCATTGATCTCTACACCTATTGTTCAGCCACCTGATTGGAATTTACCCTTTGAAATTATGTGTGATGCTAGTGATTATGCTGTAGGTGCTGTTCTAGGGAAAAGAGTTGATAAGAAATTAAATGTTATTCAATATGCTAGTAAAACCCTAGACAATGCTCAAAGAAATGATGCTACTACTGAAAAGGAATTCTTAGGAGTTGTATTTGCTTGTGATAAGTTCAGACCTTATATTGTTGATTCTAAAGTAACTATTCACACTGATCATGCTGCTATTAAATATCTTATGGAAAAGAAAGATGCTAAACCTACACTACAAAAAATACACTTCCGTGATTATACGTGTTTGTCACAGTAGGTCGCGTTTTTTGTCATGCATGTACATCCATGACGATTTTATGGCAGAATCAAGATAGTCATACCTGTGCTGTCGTAGAAGTGTTCCATGACATTACCAAAATTATCATCACGGAAGTGTGCACTTCCATGATGATAAACCGCGCGTCACAGAAGTGCTTTCATCAAGGGTGACCGACATGTGGCATCCACCATAACGGAACGCCGTTAAGCTATCGGGTCGGGTTTTGGATCCGATAACCCGTTAACAACCCCGACCAATGGGGATTTTCCACGTGTAAAATCATCACTGGCTGGAGGAAACACGTGTCGGCTCATCGTTGGGACAGATGTCATCCACTCATTGGACAGAAGGCGCCGACATGTGGCACGGCCCAACAGAGGCCCATTCCTGTGAAAAGGCCGGCCCGTTTGACTTGGTCAAAAGGTGGCAGGCTGGCCCATGGAAAGCCTGTTAACGGCCTGTTCGCATATAGCCCATTTACAGCCCGCTAACCCAAGGCCCGTTACGCCCTATCCGGATTAGGCCCAGTAGCGTCATCTGGGCCATCCAATATGATTCCAGTCCGTTTTCACTTCTGGCCCATGTATGGCCCATGACGTCTTTCGGCCCATATGAGGCCCTATGTAACTCTTGGCCTATTGACGGCCCGTGGTGAAACTGGCCCGTAATGAACAGTGTATCACTTTACACCCATTAACGGCCCGTGGTGAAACTGGCCCATAATGAACAGTGTATCACTTTATACCCATTAATGACCGGTTATTCCGTTGGGCCGTTTCTAGCCCATGTTATCTTTCGGCCTTCTCAGAGCCCATTTATTCCTGGGCTCATTTCAAGCATTCGTTTACTTACGGCCCATTACTGTCATTTTCTGCTTGTGGGCCAAATTCAACCCGTGGTTACAGTCGGCCTGTTTGTGGCCCGTTAATACATTGGGCCGTTTTCATAGCGTCATCAAATACAGCCTATTAACGATGGCCCGTTATGGTTGGCCCATGAACGGACGATTCCAACTCTAGCCCGTTTACGACCATAATGCGGCCTGTTATTGGCCCATGTTTGGCCAATCGATCATACGGCCCGTATAAGGCCCATTGATGATACGGCCCATAGAAGGGCCATTGTTTCTACGGCCCGTAGAAGGCCCATTGTTTCTACGGCCCGTAGAAGGCCTACTGTTTCTATGGCCCGTAGAAGGCCCACTGTTTCTACGGCCCGTAGGAGGCCCAGTGTCACTACAGTAAATATTAGCCCATGGTTATTGTGGCCTAGTTTTTAGAAAATAGGTTATTTCAGCCACTAGCAAACCGCAGAAAAAGAACTACATTGACTACAAGCAAACAAATAAATAAGACAACAAGGAAATAAATAAGCAAGCAACTTATGCTAGGCTATCATGGCTATTACACATATTACATCCACTGGGCATCAAAGTTCGCCACTAGTGCAAATATAGGGAACAAAGCAGCATATAAACACCGTAGCAAAACAAGTCCAAAACTGAAACCACTTCAGAAGAGTTCAAGAAACAATATCCTGGGTACCCATAATGCTGGCAAGATGCTTAGCAAGCTTATTAACTTTCTCTTGTTTGGCGCTTAAATCCTCCAGCGCTTGCTGTTGCACAAGAAAGTACGCATCTGAATTCTGCAGGGACTTCCTCAGTCCTTCGGCTTCTTGCCGCAGCACAACTGACTGATGCCTTTCAGCTTGTAGCTGAGACTGAAGAAGCCGAAGTGATTCAGGCAGCGAGTTCGAAGAGCTTGTGCCAGCGGTACTGGCCAGTAACTCGAACACTACATCAATGCAGGACTGTGGGAATTTCTCACTGTGTACAAGATCATTTTTATCGCCTTTCTTGGAGACCAACAGGGTTGTCTCACTATCTTGAACCTTATCTGCATTACTTTCTCTACCATTGCATAGTGGGGTGCTCTTCTCCAATATTCTGTTTGCATACTACAAGAGAAACAAGCAGACACATCACATATTTAGCTTGTAGTATACGAAACTCATTTTGGTAAACCGGTTCAGTAGTAAGGTGGACAGGATAACAACATGAAACAAACATATATCTATGTACTATGGTCACTGTATTGTCCATATCATTCTAGTTTATGTTCCCTAATCAAGATAGAGACACAGTTCAACTCATATATTTTTAAGACATAGCAGCATAGACAGAATATAAGTGTGAGAAACTACACAACATTGGCAGCACTTGTAATGTGGATCTCATGAGAACATAACTGTTTGTACAACTTAAACTGAAGTCAACATAGAGCAAGAAGTTAGAACAGCAATCCAGTTAAAGAAATACGTTTAAAACATACCTATTGCACCATTGGAGTTTCAATTGGATCCTTTAAATTTGAAAGTAGTTGGTATGAGTAAATACAGTGATGCAACAACAAAGGAGTATGGACCATAGCTATGGAATCTGACCTGAGAACAGTTGTTCTTCTGCTTTAAACGTGGAGTTTGGGTTAGGTGTGGTGGTCTTCATGCTTTGGGCACTGCAGTAGCTTTACAAACTGCTCGTGTGGGGGTACTCTATGGTGGACATGGTGCTTTGTCAACTATAAGTGGGTTACTATCCGCTGGGGTTGTGGTTAGATGGGTTGTAGCTGGTTCTCTGTCCTACGGTGTAAGTGTGCAATCTGGAGCAGTCTCGATTATGTGTGGTGGGGCTAGTTTGTGGGCCAGTACAACCATGGTTCTATCTGCATCGACGGGTAGCACTGTCTTTTGTGAAGAACAGGTTTTTGCTCCCTTAGATACTGCCATCACCCCCTCCAATTAAAATGGCTGATAAACAAGAAATGAAATTGAACATACAAACATTGTATGATAGACAGATGTGGTAATTCACATATATGTTGTCTAACCAAACAGGACAGCTTGACACAATTTCACATATATGATGCCTAACTAAACATGATAGCATGACACAGTTTCAGATATATGATGGATAACTTAACATGATATAATGGCATAATTCAACATATGATGAGTACCTAAACAGGATGACATGACAAAACTATATGATGTCTTTCTAATATAGGTTGGGATGAAATAATTCACATACATGTTGTCTAAGTATACAGGATGGCATGATATAATTGACATAATTGATTCATATACTAATCAACTGGCACTCTCATGTATGATCTCTAAACTAAGCAGATAGAATTCAATATTGTGCATATGATGTCTAAACTAAGCAATGCAAGACACCATATGCATCATATGAGAAATATAAACATTGCAACTTAGAGCATACACCTCAGGTGGGATATAGGACTGGTCATCTGTCTCTGAATCCTCCTCTCAGGAGCTCCCTATAACCATTGAGATATATGCTTCAACAGGTACCATTGCCTGCTCTGAAGACCTTGTTTTCACTCCAGATTTTTCCATAACCGGCTCAAATGGCAGATACACATGAAGAATAGTTCAATATACACAGATTGTCGACAAATGGAATATGTAATGAAAAAAATATGGCATGAGATAATTCACATATATGATGCCTGGCTCCATGGCGGTGCATAATTCACATATATGATAACTGGCTGAAAAACATGGCATTGCATAATTCACATATCTGATATAGAAAGAAAACAGGAGGCATTCAAAGAAAGCATGTCTAATCTAAGCAGATGGCATGGCAATGCAAGACACCATATGCATGATATGAGCAATATAACCCAGCCAAGTTAGAGCATGCACCTCGGGGGGGGGGGAATACGACTGGTCATCTCTCTCTGAATCCTCCTCTGAGGAGCTATCTGTAACCAGCAAGAAATCTGCATCGACAGGTAGCACTGACTACTCAGAAGACCTTGTTTTCACTCCAGATTTTCCCATGACCAACTCAAATGGCTGATGCACAGGAAGAGTAGATGAATGTATAAACTTTGTTGACAAATGGAATACATTATGGAAAAAAATATGGCACGATACAATTCACATATACGATGACTAGCTAAACAGGATGGCATTACATGATTCACGTATATGATGCCTGGCTAAAGAAGATGGCATTGCATAATTCCCATATACTCCCTCCGTTCCTAAATATTTGTCTTTTTAGAGATTTCAAATGGACTACCACATATGGATGTATATAGACATATTTTAGAGTGTAGATTCACTCATTTTGTTTCGTATGTAGTCACTTGTTGAAATCTCTAAAAAGACAAATATTTAGGAATGGTGGGAGTATGATATAGAAACCAAACAGGTGGCATTCACACAAAGAAAATCTAAACTAAGCTGATGACATATAAGATGTATAATGTAAGCAATGCAAGGCGCCATATGCATGATATGACCAACATCAGCATGCCATGTTAAAGCAAACACCTCAGGTGGTAAACAGGCTTGGTTGGCTCCTTCTGAATCTCCATCTGAACAGTTATCTTCCTCTGGAATACAATCTGGAAATGCAGGAGGGGTGGGGGGCACTTTTCCCACCATGGAGCGGCGTCTGCATGACAATATATTCGCACGCAACGGTCTTCTCTTTTTCTCTACATATTCAGTATGATTGTGTACAATATCTGACATGCATAATAAAAAAATAGTTAGATTTTGTAAGGCCTAAGGGGTGCATGCAAAAATCAAGACTGATGGTAGCAAACGAGTTGATGGATCCAAAACTAATGATATCAGGTAGATTATAGCTTCGGTTTAAAAAGATAGACAATGGATCATCTATTGTTTGTTGCCCACCCAACATGAACCACATAGAAGACCCCAGATGAACCAGATAGTAGACAGATACTATTCGTTGCTGGCTCGATATGAGACCCATGGGCAATTCAAAACTCAAGATTGAACGATAAAGTAGCAGGTAATAATAACCGATGTATAACGTAAGCAAACACGAAAGACTGCGACCTCTCTTCCAGAACTGTGTAGTCCTCAGGTTCATCTGCTCAGTCGATGATGGTAATGCAGTTGGCGTGGCTGCCGGCAACGGGGAAGATGATCTGAGGCGGCGAAAAGAAGTCTGCAGGGGGGATATCTGCTGCAGTGAATGCTTCTGTCGATGGTGCACCTCAGGTGGGGTGGATGACGACATGGCAGGAGCAGGACATAACACACATAGTTTTCTTTGATGCCTATCTGAAAATGAAGTAAATCTGTAAGGGCTCCTTAGAATTGGAGGATTCTATAAATGAAGGGACAGGAAAAACACGGGAATATGATAGAAATGCACGTGCAAAACAGAGCATTTGGAAACATAGGATTTTAGTCAACCTGGGTGTTGGGCTCACATGAATTGGAAGAATAGAGGAATGGAGAAACAAAGTGATGCGATGAGTGTACAACCTCTTTGGCATAGCCTTGTGGACCACATCATCATTGGGTTGGACGTGGAGGATGGTGATGATGCTGGTGTGACTGTCGGAGGTGGGGAAGAAGATCCGAGGCCTCTAGAAACGGCACCGAGGGTAGTGCTCTGCTGTGATGGACGGTTCCGTCGTTGGAGCAGCTCCGCTAAGGTGTACGGCGACGAGGCTGAAGCATGACAAGACAGACAACGTTAATCTGAAGTGGGACCCTAATATCATCTGCAATAGATGATGTAAAATACATCACCAAAAAGTACTAGATGTAAAACACATCAGCCGCACCACGGCCACTCCGACAGATGCTGTAAGTACTATTCACTCTGAACTTAACTGAAGAAAATGAACTTCACAGTCGAAACTGAATTTTACTATCGAAACTGATTGAACTAGTAACAGAGCATTGCAATAGATGTTTAGGGCGTTCGAGCACTAGTAGCAGAGAAGCAGTGATCTAAATCAGCAGACACTCGAGTAGTGAATGCACTAGTAGAGAGCAAGTCGTGTAGTAGCACCGCGAGCGAGTGCTAAAGAAGCAACTCCTGTAGCTGCCGGAGGTCGTGCAGCAGCGCAGCACGAACAAAAGCAGGAGCAGTGCAGCAGCGCGATCGACAGCAAGAACAGAGCCGCAACAGCTGCAGCTAGTGCTGTTGTGGAAGTCGCCGCCGAGGAAGCAACGACATGGGGGAGAGACGCCGTGGATGATGTGGCCGGCGACGGCGCCGTCGATGGAGACACACCATGTCTGCTCGGTATCGAGCACCGGCAGCCCCGTGAGATCGAATAAAAGATAAAATGCAGCGGTGAGTGCAGAACCTCCTTGGTGGCGCCAAGTTGGCCTCGGCTTCATCGAAGGAATTGGTGAGGGTGCTGCGGTTCCGGTGGGACAGGTCAAGACGACGCTGTGGGGATTGAGGTGGCGCGATAGATGAGGCGAACGTCGGGGCAGCTCCTTGGAGGTGGAGGATGGGGCGGCTGATCCGGCAGGACGATGAGATCGACAACGGATCCTCATCCGGTGCGGTGGATGAGGGACGGCGAGCTGTTGCGGTGGACGACGTAGTCGGGGAAGAGTCTCCGGCTGGGCGGTGATCGGGAGGCCGAGGAGGAGCGTGGGGTTTCGCGGGTTTTGGCGGCCTCAGTGTAGGAATGGGGGGCGAAGGGGGAGGGGGGAGCCAAGCTTACGGACGCGCTTGTCCGAAATGTAGGGTAAGTTACTAGCGTACCCCCACCGGTTTTGACACCGCAACGTGGAGCTTCATTTCCGGCTGCTGGGTAGAAGGGGGATTTCGCGTGTCTGGGCTGCAGGAGCGATTTCGAATGAGGAGGGAGTTCTCGCACGCGTCCAAATTTCTGGATAACAAGGCGCGGCGTGGGTTGAAGAAGCGGGAGTTTCAAAGCAGGTGAGATAAAAGATACTCGAGCTTGAAAAATTCGGGATAACAAGGTGCGGATTCCTTGTTTGGCAGAACAAACTTAATGTGTAAAAAAACAATTCATACAAGACACAAGAGAGTCATGTCCCCTTTTACTATATTGCTATAGATGCCATTGAAAAAACTACAAGAAAAATGTAAAAAAAATCGGGAGAACAAGATTACCCTGCACAGTACCAAATCAATTCGCACTTCCCTCAACAACAACAAAAAACAAATCAATTCCCACCAAAGAAAGAGTAATGTCCCTTTTTATATGATTACAGATGCCATTATCTCGAATTTCAATTTTTGAATCCACGTTATGTTGAATTCGAATATATCGTTAGGTGGCCTTGCGGTTTATAATTGATGTAGTCGTACATTTTGATCTTCCATCATATATGAACATTTCACTCCACCATATGAACATATATATTGTCGTCTACCATGTGGACTAAATTTGAATCAATTTTCCTTATTTGAATATGATTGTTGTCAAGTAATACAATAATTTAAATATTATCTTGATAACAAAAAACATACATATAACAGTAATCATATTTCACTATGAACTACATGTACCATACGCTCTCCAATTCAAATATTTGTATCCATTTTATGTTGAATTCAAATCATAGTACATTATTGGTCTAGGTAGCGAGATGTTTGGGATAATCTAAACCATGTTTTCATACGTATAATTTTTGGCTGAATTGGGACAAGTTTTGGTATAAGCCTCTTGCAAAACCGGAGATTCTCTCAACAAGCCGCGTTGTTCTGAGAGGGAATGTGTCACCTTTGTGTGCGAAACGATATACGCTGCCTCCCCCTGATTTTATTTACAGAGGCAACATAGAACTATATGAGTGCCCTGTTAAATTTTGGAATTATTTCAGGTTCATTTGGCCTTTTTATACATTAATTGAGTTTCTAGACTTTTAATGTGCATAATCTAAATATGAATTGCATGCACATGCTCCAGTGCACCAAAGTGGGTTTAAAAATCACATGTGTGTCCTTGGTTGAATTTCTAGGTCCCATGGAAGAAATGAGAAAGAAATTCAAACATCTGGGCGTCATGACTCGTCCGAGAACATCGAGAAACTTTGATTTTAAATTCATGTAAATCCAAAACGCCTGGAAATCATGAAACTTGGCATGGTGTCATGTCATGGCACTAACATGTTGTGGTAAAAAATTGGGCTGATTTGGAAGCTCGTGGTTCTAAGAGGGAACGTGCCACCTTTGAGTGTGAAACGATATACGCTGCCCCCTTGAGTTGCTTAACAAAGGCAACATATAACTACATTAGTGCCTTGTTAAATTTTGGAATTATTCCGGGTTCATTTGTCGTTTTTTATACATTAATTGAGTTTCTGGTCATTTAATGTGCATAAGTCAAATTTGAACTACAAGCACATGCTCTCGTGCACCAAAGTTGGTTGAAAAAACACATTTGTGACCTCGGGTGAATTTCTAGGTCCCATGCAAGAAATGAGAATAAAATTAAAACATCTGGGCACCATGGCTTGGCCAAGAACATTGAGAAACTTGGTTTTAAAATTCTTGTAAATCCAAAACACGTCTGAAAATCATGAAACTTGGCATGGATGTCACGTCATGGTACTACCATGTTGTGGTAAAACAATTGGCCGAATAGGAACATATATTGGTATAGGCTTTTGCAAACCGAAGCTTCTCTCAAGAAGGCTCGTGGTTCTGAGAGGGAACGTGCCACCTTTGAGTGCGAAACGATATACGTTCTCCCCCTTGAGTTTATTTACAAAGGCAACATAGAACTACATGAGTGCCCTTTAAATTTTGGAATTACTCCGGCTTCGTTTGGCCTTATTTACACATTAATTGAGTTTTTGGTCATTTAATGTGCATAATTCAAATTTGAACTACAAGCACATGCTCCCGTGCACCAAAGTTGGTTCAAAAATCACATTTGTGTCCTCGAGTGAATTTCTACTCCCTCCTTCCATCTATATAGGTCCTAATGCATTTTTCGAGGCTAACTTTGACCAAACGTTAGAGCAATAATATATGACATGCAACTTACACAAAGCATACCTTCAATTTTGTATGTCAAAGGAGCTTCCAATAATATAATTTTCATAGTATACATCTCATGTGCTATTAATCTTGTCAATAGTCAAAGGCTGTCTTGAAAAACACATTAGGCCCTATATAGATGGAAGGAGGGAGTAAGTCCCATGCAAAAAATGAGAATAAAATTCAAACATCTAGGCATCGTGGCTCGGTCGAGAACATTGAGAAACTTGGTTTTAAAATCATGAAACTTGGCATGGTGTCATGTCATGGTAGTACCATGCCGTGGTAAAAAAATTTGGCCCAATAGGAACAAATTTTGGTATAAGCTTCTTGCAAATCGGAGCTTCTCTCAAGAAGGCTCGTGGTTCTGGGAGGGAACGTGTCACCTTTGTGTGCATAATTCAAATTTGAAATACAAGCACATGTTCCAGTGCACCAAAGTTGGTTGAAAAATAACATGTGTGTCCTCGGGTAAATTTCTAGGTTCCATGCAGGAAGTGGGAATGAAATTCAAAATTCTGGGTGTCGTGGCTGGGTTGGAAACATTGAGAAACTTAGTTTTTTAATTCTTGTAAATCCAAAACACGCATGAAAATAATGAAACTTGGCTTGGTGCCATGACATGGCACCAACAGGCTGTGGTAAATTTGCAGTCCGATTTGCGAAGGCGCACACAAACAATCAACAAAGTCATTTTGGAACAAGTGCTGTCACGTTAAAATCGGAAACAATATGCGGTCTTTTAGAATAAAAAACATCGCACTATATAAGATGCAATAATAAAAATAAGAAAATAATACAAGTATCTATGTAAACATACAAGTAAGAATATTTTTCTTTTTAGAAAGAAGATAAGAACAAGAGGCTCACCACGGTGGTGCCGGTGATGAGCTCGGCGCGGGTGATCGACGACGGTGAAGACGGGGACGGAGCGTGACGGACCGCTAAATCTAGACAAATATTGAGGAAAATGGAGCTTGGAGGTCGAGCTTGGAGAGGAGAAAGCTTAAGTAGTGTGGCTAGGGCATTCCATCGAACACCTTGTGTGCATAGGAGGTGAGCTAGAGCACCACCAAGCCCTCTCCCCCTCGGCCAGAAAAAAACAGAGCAGTGTGCTCTGCTCTTACGCGAGGGGGTATATATAGGCACCTCATTGGTCCCGGTTGGTGGCATGAACCGGGACTAAAGGGGAGCCTTTGGTCCCGGTTCAAGCCACCAACCGGGACCAATGGTGGTGGGCCAGGAGCGAGGCCCATTGGTCCCGGTTCGTCCCACCAACCGGGACCAAAAGGTCCAGATGAACCGGGACCAATGGCCCACGTGGCCCGGCCGGCCCCCTGGGCTCACGAACCGGGTCCAATGCCCCCATTGGTCCCGGTTCTGGACTGAACCGGGACTAATGGGCTGACCCAGCCTGGACCAAAGCCCTGTTTTGTACTAGTGTCTATTCATCTTCAATCATGGCAATACAACGAGCACCATAAATAATAAAAATTACATTTAGGTCTGTAGACCACCTAGCGACGCTAAAGCACCGAAGCGAGCCGAAGGCGCGCCGCCGTGATCGCTCCTCCTCGTCGAAGCCGGGCAAAACTTGTTTTAGTAGACAATCGGGAAGTCGTCGTGCTAAGGCCCCATGGGACTAGCGCAGCAGAACAGCAACCGCCGCCGATGAAGAGTAGCGTAGATCGGAAGGATTCAACCTGAAGAAACACAAACGTAGACGAACTACGACCAGATCCGAGCAAATCCACCAAGGATAGATCTGTCGGAGACACACCTCTACATGCCCACCGACGATGCTAGACACATCACCGGAACGAGCACTAGGTGGGGAAGACCTTATTAGGTAGCCGATGCCGTCTCGTCTTCCCGAGAAGGACACAAACCTAACAAAACTTGAATAAACATCTAAAAACGGAGCCCTCCCGCCGGCAAGGGCCGGGATCCACTGCGCCGCCATGGCCCTAAGGCCACCGGAGACGAGATGGACTAGCGGCGGCGCCGACGGGAGGCAAAGGAACCCTAATCTTTTCTTGAAGGGGAGGATAACGACGGATGTGCATTATTTCTTTTAGAGCCTCTTTGCCTCAAAGGATTGCTAAAAATGATCCTTTTTCCCTAATGGGTTGATTGATACATCGGATAACAACATTTGATTTTTTTCATTCATTGTTTGTGCGTCCGGAAGAGTTTGGCGAGGGTTTTTTCAGATCCTTTGGTCGTGTATTTTTGTGCTCCTTGGGGTTTTGTCCCTCGTTTTCATTCTCCTTGATAAATCACATGCAGTTCTCGTGCATGGTTCAAAATATATTCATAAAAAAATTCTTAGGAGAACGCAACCTTTTTACCCCCCCCCCCTTATTTCTTCCTCTTCCAACTCAGCAATTATCGTAGGTGACATCGCTAAGATAGCATCATCTACAATTAAAAAGAAAAAGGTAGAAGTTACCGTGACATGCTCGGATTTTCAGTGTCTTGTGTGCATCTTTAATGCAGAAGCCGAGAGTAATAAACCATTTTTTATTTTACTAGTACAATGCCCGTGCGTTGAAAAGAGATATAAACATTCTAGTACGTTAGCTTGCGATTTACATGCCCATATTTATATGATTATGCAAATTAATGTTTATCAAATCTTGCCTGTGATTTACCTTATATTTTGATGAGAATTTCGGCAAGTAAATTAAAATGGAATTAGTTCAGAATGTAAGTTAATTTAGGTGATTGATTGTTATACAGGAAAGGTTGGACGAAGCGGATACCAAAACCATCGCACTATATGAAGATTGAAAGGATCTCCATCTCCGCTAGACCAATGAAGATGGATTGCAGCCAATCCTTCTCGGGGCAGAGTTTAGAACCAATGGAATTGGGGAGAGGTTTGGCTGGCTGGATCGTTTATCTAGATTCATTGTTGCGTGAAGGCTGGTTTTCATCTCTACAACCGTGGAAGCCTTGTGGGCCTTATGATTAAAGGCTGGTTTTCATCTCTACACTAGTGGCAGGATTGTGGGACCTGCAATTAATCTTGTTAGTCAAGGATTATATGAGTTAATCCACACCATAAAAATTTGGTCCCAACGGTTGAACGATTAGTTTTTGGGAGTCTGTAATTAGTATAGGTATAGATAATTTACAGCCCATTTGCTAATTATTAAGGTCTTTTTGGAGCCCACATTCTTTTTGTTAGCATTACAACCCATATTGTTGCCATCGTTAAAAAATTATACGAAATTTTGCATATTTCGGTGCAGTCTGAACTGTTTTTAATCCCGAAATTTCGACTCACATTCAAACTGATTTTAAAAATAAATGTATATCGATATAAAATCCAACAAATTCTCCACGCATAAAAAATAATGTAATTTAAAATCTCTAAATGAAAAAAGATATTTGAAACTAATTGCTGGTTTGATGTGTTTTAAAAATATACAGCCCATTTCTCATTACTGATAGGCCATTTTCTCGGCCAGCCGAATGAAGCTCTCCTCGTCTTGAAAGATTTGCAGCCCAACAGGCCTGACAAAGTGACTTACTTGGCAAATCACAAAAAAACTGGGTTGTGGCCATGGACCCAGTTGTCAGTCCATTTGTTTTTTTAGTCCATTTGGTGGGCTGGGTGAAACAATGATGTAGCATCTATGCAGCCCATTTAAATCCCATTTGCATTTTTCTCGAAATCCGCGGACCTGCTGGGCTGGGTGAAAATATCATGTTGGGCTAGACGGAGAAATGTTATAAAAACATAAACACATGATTGCACGTCAGTAAAATCTTTGCAAGCTTATGTACGCAATCACTAGGAGTTAACTTGCCAAGTTATATATAAACAATTGTTATTATTATTTTGTAAGAACTTTCAGCTTACGAAATAAAATATCATTTTAATTTGATGAGTTAATAGTACGTGGGGTATTATTATTTTTTATGCTAGACGTGGGACAGTTGAGTTGGTTCTAGGGGAAAGTACTGGGAGAAAACTCAATTTACATCGAGAAAGAAAGTGGGAGAAAATTTAGAGACCTGCTGGGTCCACCTGAGGAGGGGAATATGTTGGGAGAAGGAGATTCAATGCACGGCTGCCGAGTGAACTAGTTTTTTTACGGACAAGTGAACTAGTTTACATACATAAGCAAATAGCCACTAAAAAAAGCAATCAGGTTAATGGGTTCTTAAAAGAAATATTTCGGACAAAACAGATAATTACGACACATAGGCTAATGCATGAAACACTCAGATGATAAAGGTTCTTATAAACAGATAAAGTACAACATCTAGACCTTCCTGGCACGCTTGATCATGACGTTGCGGCTATCCGTGTACTCGTCGGTTACGGGAAGCAGACACGCCCTCATGTCCAAGATCTGCATGTACATGTCGTACCATGTGTATGCGTCCTTGGCCGCGTAGGTTATGTAGGCTAGATTCAGAGGTACCTCCCACGTGTTCAGGTCGTCTTCTTTCGTGTTGGCGTATCAGAGGTTGATGATGGTCTCAGCGAGGTCAACCACGGAGTCCTTCTCATGCCCGTTGCTGATGATCTTGTATTGCTTCTGGATGTCGACAAGCTTGTTGCACCAGATGGCCGAATCGTCGCGTTCTTCCTTCTCTCCATTATAGCGAAGGTGCAGTCGGCGCTGCCGATGAAACGGGCGAATACTCCAGAACCTAGTGCAGCCATAGGACTGAGGCAAGGCAGAGCTTCACCGAGTCTGTATCGTTGGTGTACATCACATTCAACTTGGTGCAGCCATAGGACTAAACGGCGAACTCAAAGGGGAACTCCTTGCTGAAGTCCATATCCAGCAGGCTCACCCCTTGGATCACCATTGGAGTCTCTTCGAGTGAATGAGTGTGTAGGTGGCGGCAGCAGTTCATTTTTCAGCTCTTGGGGAACTGGATTCAACAGTAAGCTGAGTGTGTACAGGCGACAACAGTTACAACCCCTCCCTCGTCCGCTGCACGCCCAGCAGAAGATGCACCCTCAGCCACACGTCAGTTCACGAGCGGGTCTGTATTGGTACTATAATAACAGGAGTTAGTGGTCGCTTTACTTAAATTTAATTAGCTTTAATAGAAATTTGTACTTAAAACAAGCAATGCATTCACTCGTTCTATCAGTGCCACAGGATCAACATGCACAACAATTAGAATTATTATTCTCAGGACGCACACGATCAGCACATTTGTCGCGCTTTCACAAAGATAATACTACCAAGTTTGAACTGTTTGTTATGGTTGTTGTCCTCTGCATCATCATGTCATGTTTCCCAGCTTGCAAGATTCAAAACCAACAAATAAGATCCAAATAATAAGTACAACAAAGATGGCTACACATCTCATTGATTCCCAGCTTGCAAGATTCAGAACCAACAAATAAGATCCAAATAATAAGTACAACAAAGATGCCTACACATCTCATTAATTCCCATCTTGCAAGATTCAGAACCAACAAATAAGATTCAAATAATAAGTACAACAAAGATGCCTACACATCTCACTGATTCCTAGCTTGCAAGATTCAGAACCAACCCATTAGAGCCTTTTGATAAAGTGAATATCGGGATTAAATCCATCTTGGCTAGCCATGTCATACAATCGAAGAACTTGGCAAATGCTCTTGACCGTCACAACATCTGTAGTTGAGTATTCCTGTTTGCACAACATGTTTGTGCAGCACAAACAAGGAAACAGGAGAGCATGATTTCGCTTTAATAGCGGCCTCCTTGAACTCAACCTCCAGCTCTACTTGGATGAGGTCTGCCTGGAGTTCCATGATTCAATTCATGCACCTTTTTCTGCAGTTCACCTGAAATGAAGCAAAGATTGCATCATTCAGCTAGCAAGAAGTACTTGCTCTTGTGAGCTGGCAGGTTCTTCTTTAGTAGTTGCACTAAAATTGAGGAAAATTAAGGTTGGCTATCCAGCTCATGTAAGGTGCAACTATAATTTTCTTATCCTTTTGTGCAGTTCCACTAAAGTAAAGTGCCATTGTGGTGACAGTGACGGCTCCATCTTGCAATGGCTAATAAAATGTTGCACGAGATTACCAACAGAACTTGGCGTAGATTTTGGGAACTCCAATCACCATTTTGTACAGTTCCACCAAAATTGAGAGATGTTGCCCACATGACATTTTAGTTGAACCGCACAAGACACTCATTCCAAAAAAAGTGTTTTGTGCAGTTCACCAAATGGTCACAATAGCAACAAGGTGAAATGGATATCCCTATCTGCACAAAAAGATAGAAAGTCACTAGTAGAAAAAGGGTCAAACGTGAAGCACATTAGTGTCGGTTTGAATTAGAGCCGGCACTAATGTGTACATTAGTGCTGGTTCGTGGCGGCGATCAATAGTACCGGTTCGTGGCGAACCTTTAGTACCGGTTCATGCCACGAACCGGTACTAAAGAGGCTGCATCAGCCTGCGGTCAGGCTATGGCCCCACCATCACCATTTAGTGCCGGTTCTTACCACGAACCGGTACTAATGAGGTTATGGCAAGCTGTTTTTAGTCCCACCTCGCCAAGAGAGAGGCAGTATGAGCGGTTTATAAGCCGTGAGTTCACAGACAATGACGAAGAGTTGCAATGCTCACCTACATGTTGATTAGCTTCAAGCCTTGCGGAATAGCATAGATTGCACTGAGCTATGTGCAGTGCAGTCTACACTATTCCGAATGGCTTGAAGCAAATTAACCAGCATTGCACCTCTTTTTTATTTTTAATAACTTATTTAAACTCCGGACTTCTTTTGTGTTCAGTATGCAGCATTTAAAGCGGCGTCATCAATTTCCAACATGTTCTGACATCATTTGTTGTTTTTCGGTCATTTACCTAATTGTTTAGAGAGCTAAATGACCGTGAAATTGAAAATCACTACAAAATGAATCCTGAAAATGTTGAAACTTGGCATGGTATCATCATATCACCCGCATAGCATGCGCGAAAGAGTAGAGAGGGTCACGGCAAAAACTGGACGCACTTCGTGTACAAACTGGACAAACTCTTTCCGAGTATCAGGGTTTCGGAGTCCGGAGTGGGTACTAATGTGCATCCCACCAATCAGGAAGAATCACATGGATCGTGTGTTTCTTTCTAGCTCTTGCGAGTCGTTGGATCAAGGGTGTGTTTCTTCCTAGCTCATGTGAGTCGTTGGATCGAAACTACCACAATCACTTTGTGAGCCAGACGACCCTATATATAGCTAGCCCACCTCTCGCCTTCCCTGCATAAGTCTTTCAGTTCATCAACTACATACATCTACCAGTTCATCGACTGCATACATCTACCAGTTCATCGACTGAATACAAATCATTCGGATTCGCCATCATACGTCCAACCGTGCATTTGATATGCATATATATGCATCACGAGCCACGGTTGGGCTGTATGATGGCGATACCGATTGGTTTGTTCTAGATCCGACATAAAAGGTTTGATACAACTTTTTTGTGACATAAGAGCTATCTCTCCTCCTACCTATTTTAGTTACACAACTACCTATTTGTGCCAAATTTTCACTTTTGCTGTTGCTCTTGCATCATAAGCATCCATGTTAACTGGACTTACAAGTAATGCAATTTAACCAAACTATCTTGTGATCTTCGCACTATATAAGATGCAATAATAAAAATAAGAAAATAATACAAGTATCTATGTAAACATACAAGTAAGAATATTTTTCTTTTCAGAAAGAAGATAAGAACAAGAGGCTCACCACGGTGGTGCCGGTGATGAGCTCGGCGCGGGTGATCGACGATGGTGAAGACGGGGACGGAGCGTGACGGACCGCTAAATCTAGACAAATATTGAGGAAAATGGAGCTTGGAGGTCGAGCTTGGAGAGGAGAAAGCTTAAGTAGTGTGGCTCAGGCATTCCATCGAACACCTTGTGTGCATAGGAGGTGAGCTAGAGCACCACCAAGCCCTCTCCCCCTCGGCCAGAAAAAAACAGAGCAGTGTGCTCTGCTCTTACGCGAGGGGGTATATATAGGCACCTCATTGGTCCCGGTTGGTGGCATGAACCGGGGCCAGGAGCGAGGCCCATTGGTCCCGGTTCGTCCCACCAACCGGGACCAAAAGGTCCAGATGAACCGGGACCAATGGCCCACGTGGCCCGGCCGGCCCCCTGGGCTCACGAACCGGGTCCAATGCCCCCATTGGTCCCGGTTCTGGACTGAACCGGGACTAATGGGCTGACCTAGCCTGGACCAAAGCCCTGTTTTGTACTAGTGTCTATTCATCTTCAATCATGGCAATACAACAAACACCATAAATAACAAAAATTACATTTAGGTCCGTAGACCACCTAGCGACGCTAAAGCACCGAAGCGAGCCGAAGGCGCGCCGCCGTGATCGCTCCTCCTCGTCGAAGCCGGGCAAAACTTGTTTTAGTAGACAATCGGGAAGTCGTCGTGCTAAGGCCCCATGGGACCAGCGCAGTAGAACAGCAACCGCCGCCGATGAAGAGTAGCGTAGATCGGAAGGATTCAACCTGAAGAAACACAAACGTAGACGAACTACGACCAGATCCGAGCAAATCCACCAAGGATAGATCTGTCGGAGACACCTCTACATGCCCACCGACGATGCTAGACACATCACCGGAACGAGCACTAGGTGGGGAAGACCTTATTAGGTAGCCGATGCCGTCTCGTCTTCCCGAGAAGGACACAAACCTAACAAAACTTGAATAAACATCTAAAAACGGAGCCCTCCCGCCGGCAAGGGCCGGGATCCACCGCGCCGCCATGGCCCTAAGGCCACCGGAAACGAGATGGACTAGCGGCGGCGCCGACGGGAGGCAAAGGAACCCTAATCTTTTCTTGAAGGGGAGGATAACGACAGATGTGCATTATTTCTTTTAGAGCCTCTTTGCCTCAAAGGATTGCTAAAATGATCCTTTTTCCCTAATGGGTTGATTGATACATCGGATAACAACATTTGATTTTTTTTCATTCATTGTTTGTGCGTCCGGAAGAGTTTGGCGAGGGTTTTTTTTAGATCCTTTGGTCGTGTATTTTTGTGCTCCTTGGGGTTTTGTCCCTCGTTTTCATTCTCCTTGATAAATCACATGCAGTTCTCGTGCATGGTTCAAAATATATTCATAAAAAAATTCTTAGGAGAACGCAACCTTTTTACCCCCCCCCCCCCTTATTTCTTCCTCTTCCAACTCAGCAATTATCGTAGGTGACATCGCTAAGATAGCATCATCTACAATTAAAAAGAAAAAGGTAGAAGTTACCGTGACATGCTCGGATTTTCAATGTCTTGTGTGCATCTTTAATGCAGAAGCCGAGAGTAATAAACCATTTTTTATTTTACTAGTACAATGCCCGTGCGTTGAAAAGAGATATAAACATTCTAGTACGTTAGCTTGCGATTTACATGCCCATATTTATATGATTATGCAAATTAATGTTTATCAAATCTTGCCTGTGATTTACCTTATATTTTGACGAGAATTGCGGCAAGTAAATTAAAATGGAATTAGTTCAGAATGTAAGTTAATTTAGGTGATTGATTGTTATACAGGAAAGGTTGGACGAAGCGGTGGTGAGAAGAAAAGTGAAACATAAAACTTTTTTTTAATTAAGTAGTAGAAAAGATAGAGATAGAGATGAAAACTAGGAGAGCAGAGATTCGGTGCCAGGCTCACCTGCCCCCGCGATAAAGGAAAAAATCAAAACAAATACTAGAATAATTAAAAAAGTCTAGTTATCTTTTGCATGGTAGATAATTAGTGCGTGAGGTGCGCTTCAAATTTTAAATTATTTGGACATCTGAGTAGCTCTCGGAAAAAAAAGGCAAAATTAGGGTATGTAAAAAAGTTTACTATTCTGATCCAATTTGCCAGTTTTTGCTGAGAACTACTCATGTATCCAAATAATCTGAAATTGGAGCGCATATCATTCTCCATGATAAAAAAGATAGATTTTTTTGAATTTTTGTGTGTGAATGTTTTC
This sequence comes from Triticum urartu, assembly GCF_056163025.1. Classification (NCBI taxonomy): domain Eukaryota; kingdom Viridiplantae; phylum Streptophyta; class Magnoliopsida; order Poales; family Poaceae; genus Triticum; species Triticum urartu. Next base: position 69,951,551 of record NC_141879.1, on the reverse strand, counting down.
TTGACCGGATGTAGATGAGTCTGTGCTCAGAAATGGATATTCGGAAAACTAGCAAAAAACACACCCGTCAAGCACATACAAAAGTAACTCGCAAGCCGGGCCTTTTGCAATATCGGGTCGAGCCTTGTGGGCCTGTCATGAGGCTTACATCTCCTCCACATGCATGTTGTTACTCGATTATCAAAAAAAAAAAGCATGTTGTTATTCACGGAAATCCAGTTTACCACCAATTGCAGGAAATATGACTATCAACGTCCATGTCCTCCCACGGTATGCTGATCAAGCCTAATTTGATCATGTTATTATTTATTTTTCGGTGTATTTGTATTTATATTTATTCTCCTTTCCCCTTTTCATTATTATCATTTTTATATTATTTGCAGGTTTTTATTTTTATAGTATAAATTCTAACTTTTCATTTTCTACCTCTTATTCTTTTTTCGTCAATTTATGAATATGTATTTTTAAATACATAAAAGTTATTTTGATACACATAAACACATTTTTATACATAAGCCTTAATTTTATGACAGTTTTTTAGGATACATGAACATTTTAATTATCGCCTTTTCGAGAAATATACATACATTTATATGTAATACATGAACATTTTTTTCTAATTAAATTTTATTTCTTCTTTTTAGTGCCATGAACAATAGAGGATACACAACCGCCTCCTCTCCAAAGAAAGATTAGGTTTCCTTTGCCTCCCGTCGGTGCCATCGCCGGTCCGCCTAGTGTCCGATGGACTTAGGTCCATGGGGGCACGGTGGATCCTACCCCTTACCGATGGAAGGGCTCTTCATTGATGTTTTGTTGGGGTTTGTGTCCTACTCAGGAAGGCAAGGCGGCGACGGCTCCCTGGAGATGAAATAAGATTCTCCCTGCCTAGCCCCCATCCTGATGGTGCGTCTAGCCGTCGGTGTGTGTGGAGTTATGTCTTCGACAGATCTATCTGTGGTGGATTTGCTCGGATCTGGTTGTCGTTTGTGTATGTTTGTGTGTGTTCAGGTTGAATCTTTCTAATTTACGCCACTCTTCATCGGCGGCGGTTGTTGTTCTAGTGCGCTGGTCCTATGGGCCTTAACACGACGACTTTCCAACTACCTACTAAGTTTGCGATGACAGTGGCTCGTCTCAGGCTCATTTCAGTGCTTGTAGTCATCTCTAGGTGGCCTACAGTTTTGAATGTAAATTTTATTATTTTTAGTGTTCTTTATACTGTCATGGTTAAAGATGAATAGATCAGAAGTTTTTTCTAGAAAAACAGCTTTTCCGAAGTATATAGAACATTTATTTTCACACATGCGAACATTTGTTTTCTAATTTTGTGAACAACAGCTTTTAAATATAGGAGCATTTATTATGACGTACGTGAACATTTATTTTTGCAGCTATAACATTTTCCTATTTAAAAACTGATTTATAAATTTAGTAGAAAATATAATTTTTAATATATTTATATTTATTTTTAAAGATATTACTTGTTGGTGGGCCGCGCCAAGTGTGGTCCATGAAGAACTGTTTTACGAAGCCGTTCCCTAAAAAAAAGGAGCACACTGCTATTCGCGCCAGCTACGAGCGCCGCAGGAGTTCTTCAGCATGCGTGTCACGGCGCGGCGCGCCGGCGTCCTCGGGACGGTGGACTCCCGGCCTACCAACTCGCTGGCGGACGCGGCGCGCGCGCTCTGTGGCTCCTCCCACGACGAGGGCATCGCTTCCGGGAACAGGCTGATGGGCGCGCACCTGAGGGCCGGCAGGCCGGGCGCCGCTCGAGAGGTGTTCGACGGAATGCCGCGGCGCGATGTGGTGTCCTGGAACTCCCTCATGGCCGCGCACGCGCGGGAGGGCGCGCACCAGGAGGCTGCATACGCCTTCCTGGAGTTGAGGCGATGCAGGCTCAGGCCGGACCACACCTCCTTCTCCACCGTGCTGTCGGCCGTCGCGTGGCTGGAGGCTCTGGAGCTGGGGCGATGCGTCCACGGCCTCGCGCTCAAGGCCTGCTCCACGGGCAATGTGTTCGTGGGCGCCTCACTCGTCACCATGTATGCCAGCTGTGGGGTTTTCGCCTGCCTGCAGCGGGTCTTTGACGGTGTCGACGCTCCAAATGTGGCCTTGTGGAATGCTCTTCTATCAGGCCTCGTGATGAACCATCGGGTAGCAGACGCCCGCATGGTTTTCGATCAGATGCCCGGTCGTAATGTCGTGTCCTGGACGGCCATGGTAAAAGGCTATGTTACGGTGCACGAGGTGGACCTGGCATTAGAGCTGTTTGACTTGATGCCCATGAAGAATTCTGTGTCGTGGTGTGTCATCATAGGAGGGCTTGTCCACCATCAGCAATTCAGAGAGGCAATTGAACTGTTCAAAGGTTTGATGAGGAATGGGGATGAAGTCACAAATGCGGTTCTAGTTAAGGTTGTGAATGCTTATGCTGGCCTGAAAAGTATTGGAGGAGGCAGATGCATTCATGGGTTTTCTGTGAAGTGTGGATTTGTTCTTGACCTGATTATCGAGACATCATTAGTTGCGATGTACTGTAACTCCTTGGACATCGATGAAGCACAATTGGAGTTTGATAAGTTGGACAGAAAGCATGTCGGTTCATGGAATGCCATCATATGTGGCTATATTTATGCAGACAAGATTGATGAGGCTAGAGAACTTTTTGATTCCATGACTGAAAGAGATAAGGTCTCGTGGAACTCGATGATTAATGGCTATATCAGATATGGAAGAATTACTGATGCTACTGAGTTATACTCAAGGATGCCTGAGAAGAACGTGGAAGCAGCTACTGCTTTGATGTCATGGTTTGTAGACAACGGAATGCTAGATAAAGCACGGGATATGTTTTATAGTATGCCCCAAACAGATGTAATGTCTTGTACATCTTTACTCTTTGGATACATGAAAGAAGGATATCTGGATGATGCACTGGACCTTTTTCATAGGATGCACATGAGGACTGTTGTCACTTACAATGTAATGATAGCTGGTTTTCTTCATCAAGGAAAGGTTACTGAAGCTTACAGGCTCTTCAATGAATCACCTTCTCATGATTAAGTGACTTGGAGCTGTTTAATTACCGGGCTCGCTCAAAATGGTTTAACTGATGATGCACTTAGGATGTACAAGAAAATGCTATTAACATATGTGCGCCCAAGCGAGTCAGTTGTTTCTAGCCTCTTAAGCTGTTTTGCACACCATTCTATGATTGTTCATGGTCAGCAGTTTCATGCCACAACTATCAAGCTTGGACTCGAGTTATGTTTACTAATTCAGAATTCACTCATTAGCCTATATTGCAAATGTGGCAAAATGGTTGCAGCCCAGAATATTTTTGATCAGATGGGTAAGAGAGATGTGGTTACATGGAATACAATAATTCATGGATATGCATTCAGTAGCCTTGGTGAAAATGCTATTGAAATGTTCGAGAATATGAAGAGGGCACAAGTTGATCCTGATGATATCACATTTCTTGGTGTACTGTCTGCATGTAGTCACATGAGTCTTTTGGAGGAAGCAAAACATTTCTTCAATGCGATGACACGTGATCATGGAATTGTGCCTAATATAACGCACTATGCTTGCATGGTTGATCTATTTTGTAGGAGAGGCATGGTTGAGGAGGCTGAAGGGTTAGTGAAGTCAATGCCATTTGAACCTGATTCAGCAATATGGACCTCTCTCTTGAGCAGTTGCAGACTGAGTGGCAATGATAAGTTAGCAGAGCATGCGGCAAGCCAATTGATCGCCATAAATCCTGGTACTAAAATGCCTTATCTGCACCTCATCAGTGTACATGGATCAACAAATAGATGGGTTTCGGAACCGGCACTAACATTTCGGCACTAAAGCCCCCCCCTTTAGTACCGGTTCAGCACGAACCGATGCTAAACGGCAACCACGTGGCACGAGCCAGCTCCGGGGGCCGGGAGCCCTTTAGTACCGGTTGGTAACACCAACCGGTACTAAAATGTTTGGGGGATTTTTGGTTTTATGATTTCTTTTTCATTTAATTTTGCGTTTTCCATTTTAATTCTTTTTCGTTTGCTGGTATTTTACGGTACTACACATTGTACACGTTATGCATATATATATATATATATATATATATATATAGAATTTCTAGTAGAACCAATCATATATATATATATATATCATCAATGTCTCACAAACCACCATATTAATTTACACATACACACATGTATAGCTATATACAATTTCTCCTACATATGCATGTTGCCTTCGGAGCCAGTGGCATTAGCCTAATTGGTTCCTTCGGAGCACGATGACAATTGGAAGTGGTTCATGACATGTTCAATGGGGGCGGTAGCGGGTAATAGTATTCTCCCTTCGGATTTATGACCTGGTCGAGCAAAAATCCCGCTATTTCCTCTTGAAGTGCTTCTACGCGCTCTGTTTCTAGGAGCTTGTCCCGCACCTCTTTGAACTGTTAAGAAGGAGATCAATATGCATGTGTATTAGTTGTGTGACTAGATATCGATAATGGTGTAAAAATTGTGAATAGTGTTCTGACAAGCGTACCCATTCCTGTCTTTGAGATCTGCTCCTTTCGGACGCCATCATGCGAATGTTCTCGCAAACGCAGTATGCACACAGATTAGTCCCCTGCGCCTGCTTCAGGGCCTTTATTACGAGAATGGAATTTAATTTGATCAGATAATAATTAAGCAAGCATGATAATTAAAGAGATGGCAGCTAGCTAGCTAGCTAGTACTACTTAATTACTTACCTTGGATCGAAACCATTTCAGCTGTGGTTTCCATTCGCCTTCCGTGACGCTGATGAACCTTGCCCAAGCCCTGCCCGCCGACAAAGAAAATGAATAAAGGGGTTATTAAATAGTTCATATCATGAAATGACGAACTAAATAGGCCGAGATATATAGTTAATAATGATTGAAATTACCTGTTGACTATCCCATACAAGATGTTGTAGTCACTATTTGCTTTGAGTAGCGAGTCCAGTATTTCAACTGTTCCGGCGTCAACTTTAATGATACACAAGATCCAGTGAAATCTGCATGGACACATGTTTGCATGTCTTAATTAAGCGGGCATATGTAAGCAAAAACATGTAGCTAGCTAGTAGGCAAAAACAGAGAATTTGTAGTACAAGAAAGTGTGACTCACTCGAAGTTGTAAGGAAGTAGTATATCTTCATTGTATTTGAGGCGCTTCAAGAACTCTAGCATGCTGTCCTCTACCTGCTTTTCATAATACTTGCTCATTTTCCATGTGTATTGATTAACGGTGTTTGGGTCAATGAACCCAATGCCATAGCGTCCACCTTTTCTCATTTCATACATCTTCATCCTGCATAATACCATAGAAAAGAATATAGTGAGGATAATTACAGGTAATGATTGATCAAAAGGATCACTACAGCTAGCTTGAGACTTAAATTACAGAAAGAAATCACTTACAGACAATAGCAACTGACGATAGATTTGTCGAGTGCGTCTTGATTGTATAACTGAAATAGTTCAGAATACTCAACGGCCACAACTTTCTCATGGTAGTAATGATCCTTCTTGACATACACCATGAGGGACTCTCGATCGGATCTCTTGGTAATGTCCATGTACCATTGATGCAATTCATACATTCTCGTTGGGAGCTTCTTGACATCTTCTGGCTTGACCAAAGGTTGGCCCCTGACATATTTCCGTTTTATTTCCTCCTCTGTAATCACAGGCATGTCCTCGATCTCGAGGAGTTGTCCAACAGTGATCTTGAGTTCTTCAGCCTGCATTATATGCTCCTGGGTTATTACCACATCGCCCACCTCGGGAACGTAAACTGTTTGGCCACAATAATATTGGGCGCGCGTACTGTCACGTGTTGTCGGCACAACAAGCGGGGGGGTCGATTGCGCCGCCTGTTCTCCCAGCTGGGCAACGGTTTTCCCGCATTTTCGACAGTTGCTTGTTGTTTGCTCGAGCTCGAGCTCGCCTCCTTCTGTAGACGTTGTCGATGTAACTTCCTGATGTGGCGCTCATAGTCGGTGTCAACAGGCTTAGGAGCTGGTGGTTGAGCCATACGAATGAAGTGGTCAACTACTTCCACAGGCACTTTCTCCCTTGGCGGTGGTGGCGGTTTCGGTCCAAAATGGGCGTCGACTTCTACCCGCACTATGGCATTCGTTTGCTCCTCGGTCCTGTCGTAAGCCCTCACAGGAAGAGGAGTAGTGAGGTTTGGACCATATTTATATCGCTTGCCTCCGCCTGTACTTCCTGTACTATGACCTCGACTGGTACCGCTACGCACCATAGCTGCAGGGTGTCTCTTCTGCGATTGCTGAGGCGGCGGAGACGGCTGACGGGGCTGAGTTGGACGAGGAGGAGTGGCCTGAAGCTGTGCCGGACTTGGAGGAGGAGTGGCTTGACACTTTGCCGGACTTGGAGGAGGAGGAGTGGCCTCACGCGTTGGTGGACTTGGAGGAGCGGGAGTCTGCTGACTCGGTGGCGGACTTCGACGAGGAGTCGGGTGACGCGGTGTCGGTGGCCTTCGAAAAATGATGCAATCCTTTCTCCATAGGATGATACGATGTTTGGCATCTCTGAGTGTGTGCTCCTCATCACCTCCAGGAATGTCAAGCTCTAGCCCCGAATATTGGTCCACCACCTCATCAACCAAGACACGAGCATAGCCCGCTGGAATCGGGTTGCAATGGAAGGTTGCCTCGGGGGAATTTGAAAAAGCAACGGCGTCCGCCATCTTCATGGATATGTTCTTCATTTTGAAGTGTAGCTCGCAGTTAGTGTTCTCCGTGATGTCATCCACGGGGTATCTATCCAGCACTACTGCGTCGCCCGGGGTGGAACCCACGCTGCTTCTCGGCATGGATGGGGCGGTGGTATCCAATGCTGGATCATCCGCTAGCTGCTGCAGCTGCTGAGACCCCCTTTGCTGGCTAAGTGAGTCGATCTGCTCCTGCTGCCGCTGGAATTTAGCTGCCAATTCCGCTTGACTTGCTTCTAGGCCTTGAAGGCGTTCATAGTCGAGCTTCCTTTGCTCCTCCTCCATCTTCCTCTTCTTCTCCTCCGCAATCTTCTTTCTCGCACGGGTTCTGTAGTCGGCGTTCCAGTCCGAAAACCCCTCATACCACGGAATAGCGCCCTTGCCTCGTGTTCTTCCCGGGTGTTCAGGATTTCCCAGGGCACGCATAAGCTCGTCGTTCTCTCTGTTGGGCTGGAACACCCCCGATCGAGCCTCTTCTATTGCAACAAGTAGCGCATCGTCGGCTCCGTTCAGACATGCCTTCGTCGAAACATTGCCTGTCTTCGGGTCCAACTCCCCCCATGCGCATAGAACCAAGTCCTGCACCTGGGGGGCCAGCTCTTACTAACCGGAGTGACACCTGCATCCTCCATCTCGTTCTCAGACTTATCCCACTTAGGCATTGCCACCGCGTAGCCACCTGGCCCCAACTTATGGAACTTATCCTTTTTTTCGGCATTCTTCTTGTTTATTCTCGACCGTTCCTTAGCTAATTCCGAATCCTTGAATTTCACGAAATCGTCCCAATGAGCACTTTGATTCTCTAGTATCCCCTCGAATACTGGAGTCTTCCTTCCTCCCTTGACGTACTTCTCCCACGTCATTCTCTTGTGGTTCTTGAATGCAACCGCCATCTTCCTAAAAGCAGCGTCCTTGACTTTCCGCACGTCTACTCCTGTGAAATTATCTAGTAAGGTGAAATGTTCCATGAGAGTATCCCAAAGCAGATTTTTTTTGCTTCTTGTCGACAAAAGTAACATCTGGACGTGGATTTGCTGGCTTTCTCCATTCTTGAAGGGAGATCAGGAGTTGGTCCTTCACAATAACTCCGCACTGACGAACGAACTTGTCCGCAATCTTCTTAGGCGCTAATGGTTCGCCATTAGGTCTGATTGCCTCGATATTGTACTTTACGCCCTCCTTCAACTTTTTGTTCGGGCCTCGTTTCGTCCTTTTGCCTGAAGATTTGCTCGATCCGGATGGCTGAAAGAAGAAAGATCGATTCGTTAATATATCTTCAACTCATTTAAAACATGCGATGATCACCAGATTCCTGCTTATATAAATATATATACCTCACCGGTGTTTGTTGTTTCAGGATCAACATGTTCTTCGTCGTAGTTCATGACTTCATCTTCTCGGTCGTCGCGATCGAATATCATATCACCCTCTCCGGTGTTGTTTAGAAATTCGGAGCCGTCAAAATCTTCTTCATTCTGATCATCATCTGGCCCGCATATGATATCGAGCATGGTCTGTTCTCTCTCTCTGTCGGTATTGTCCGCCATAGCTTTTATTTAACTATGCCAAAAGAAATAAAAAACAATTTAGTATAATCTTGAATAATAGATATAATCTTGAATACATCATCTCGAATAATAGATATAATCTCGAATACATCATCTCGAATAATAGATATAATATTGAATACATCACTAGCTAGCTAGCTAGCAAGCTAATAAAGATCGAATAGTACAGAGTAATCTAGGCCACTCGCGGTTCCTGAGGTGCGGGCGGTGGACACCCAAAGAGAAGGAACCATCACTGGATCATAGCTCGGGTGGTCTCCCCAAAGAACCTGCCAGGTATTGGAGAACCTGACGTCCATAGCAGCCATGTAGCGATGGACGTGCTCGTCCTCCTCCCTGACACGGCGACGTACCACCTCCGGCGGGGCCGGCTCCCTCCGCACCGAAAGTGGCCCACATGAATGCCACCAAAGGAGATGAGGGTCGACGACGGGACCCGGGGCCGGGTTCCTCACCAAGCGTCGCTCCCCTGAAGGTAGCACCTCCCAGTGCCAGCCCGGCGGAGCCCAGTCCCGGACATGGGTCCTCTGAAGCAGGACGTCGTCGCGGACGTTTCGACGGCGATGATGTGGGCCGGGCATCGTCGACAACAAAATACTATATGCCGCAAAAGTAAATTAACATTTTTTAAATGATGGATTGTGATGATTTCATATATGCAAATTCTAAATTTTATAACTAAAAATATAAGAAACTAAAAAAACATCGATCATCGTCTAACAATTTGAAATTAATCTAATTCATCTAGCTAGCTAAAACTAACATTTCCAAAATTTCTAACATTTCTATAACATTTGACATTATATATATTATAGCTAACATTTCTACATACTATTTGACATTAATCTAATCTAATTAATTAATTCATCTAAAACTTTGTATGAAAAACAGAAAAACAGAAAAAACTAAAAGCTAAAAACAGAAAAATTGTGTGTGTGTGCGCGTCTAGTGTGTGTGTAGTGTGTGTGTGTGCATGTAGTGTGTGTGTGTGCGCGCGCGCGTGTGGGTGCGCACGGTCGGCGCCGGCGCCGGCGCCGGTGTGCGCTACGATCGATTGGAGGGAGGAGAGGGGCCGGGGGAGGGGCTCACAGCGCGCGCGGGCAAGGTCGAGGCGACGGCGAGGGCGAGGGCGAGGTCGATCCAAAGGCGACGGCGACGGCGAAGCGAGGGGATTGGCGACCGGGACGGCGACGGGGGTGCCGCGGAGTCGACGGGGACGACGCGACGAGGACGGGGGCGTCGCGGAGTCGACGGGGACGGCGCGACGGGGGCGGCGACGGCGCGGGACGGGTCGGCGGCAGAGAGAAGTGGGAGATGAGAAACTGAAAATTTTCGAAGTGTTTCTTATATAGGGGACACCTTTAGTACCGGTTGGAGCCACCAACCGATACTAAAGGCCTGTTTTGGCCAGGCCAAGCGGGGGGGAGCACCCCCCTTTAGTACCGGTTCCTAGCTCCAACCGGTACTAAAGGCCCCCCCTTTAGTACCGATTGGTGCCACGACCCGGTACTAAAGGGGGTGCGCTGCCAAGCGAGGGGCGCAGAAGTTTAGTCCCACCTCGCTAGCCGAAGGGCGCTCACACCTGCTTATAAGCCCCGCCGCCGCTGCTGTCTCGAGCTCCTCTCTAAAGCAGGCCTTCTGGGCCTACCTCTGCTACTCTGCCCTGTGGGGCCTATTGGGCTTGCGGGCCTGCATCCTGGCCCAACAACAGGTTGGGTTTCTAGTCGTATGCAGGCCACTGTGGCCCGGTAGGTGGGCTTTTTTCATTTAGTTTTTTCTTTTTTTCTTTATTTATTTTGTTTTATTTATTTTTAGTTGTTTTTTGCTGTATTTAGAGTTTCTTTGTGAATATTTTTGATAGTTTTTAGAAACTTTCAGTTAGTGCCAGTAGTTTTTAAATTTGAATAGTTTAAATTTTGAATTATTTGAAATTTGTGTGAATCACTAGTTTGTGAATAACTTAACTTTAAAAATACATTTTCCAGTGATTCTTTTTTATTATGTTTAATATTAGTGTGTTTTATCATTATATTCAATTTGGTAATGCTTAAGTTATTTAAAAATGAAATGCCTTTGTAACGGATGAGTTTTCGTCCGAAACCCTGATACTTCGAAACAGATTGTCCATTTTGTACACGAAGTGTATCCAGTTTTTGCGGTAACCCTCTCTACTTTGTTGCATATGCTATGTGGGTGAAATTATGATACCATGCCAACTTTCATCCTTTTCTGAGTTCATTTGAAATGCTTTTCAATTTCAGGGTCATTTAGCTGAAAAAATCAATAAATGCATGAAAGAATTTGCTTGCACATAAAATTTCTTCGCGTTTCAAATGCCAAAACACATAACTAGCTACCCTAACTATTACAGAGATTCCCTCCTGGGTGTGAAACACAGAAGAAAGTGATGATAGCTAAGCCGATCACATCCCAGATCTTTGGGTGTGAAACTTTTTCTTCGCGTGTGTCCCTTTGCGTCGTAGCCATGGAAAATCTTCATCATTTAACGGGATGCTCGGGTCAATATTCATTGTGAATGGAGCAATTTCATCAAACTTTTCATAATCTTCTGACTTGTCTGTCTTGTCATCCACTCCCACGATGTTTCTCTTCCCAGAAAGAACTATGTGCCGCTTTGACTCATCGTACGATGCATTCGCTTCCTTATCTTTTCTTTTTCTTGGCTTGGTAGACATGTCCTTCACATAGAAAACCTGTGCCACATCATTGGCTAGGACGAATGGTTCGTCTGCATACGCAAGATTGTTGAGATCCACTGTTGTCATTCCGTACTGCGGGTCTTCCGTTACCCCGCCTCGTGTCATATTGACCCATTTGCACCGAAACAAAGGGACCTTCAAACCACGTCGATAGTCAAGTTCCCATATGTCCTGTATATAACCATAATATGTTTCCTTTCCCGTCTTGGTTTCTGCATCAAAGCGGACACCACTGTTTTGGTTGGTGCTCTTCTTATCTTGGGCGATCGTGTAAAATGTATTACCATTTATACCGTACCCTTTGAAAGTCATTATATTCGAAGATGGTAACTGGGACAGCAAGTACAGGTCATCTTCAATAGAGGTGTCATGCATGGTACGTGCTTGCAACCAGCTGGCGAAACTCCTGGTTTGTTCACATGTAATCCAGTCATCAGACCGCTCCGGGTGTTTGGAGCGTAGCAAATTCTTGTGTCCATCCATATACGGAGCCACCAAGGCGGAATTCTGTAGAACTGTGTAGTGTGCTTCAGTGAGAGAATGTCCGTCCATACATATTATTTGTTCCCCTCCTAGCGTGCCTTTTCCATCCAGTCTGCCCTTATGCCGCGATTCAGGAACACCAATCGGCTTAAGGTCAGGAATAAAGTCAATACAAAACTCAATGACCTCCTCATTTTGATGGCCCTTGGAGATGCTTCCTTCTGGCCTAGCACGGTTATGAACATATTTCTTTAAGACTCCCATGAACCTCTCAAAGGGGAACATATTGTGTAGAAATACAGGACCCAAAACGTTAATCTCTTCGCATAGGTGAACTAGGACGTGCGTCATGATGTTGAAGAAGGATGGTGGGAACACCAACTCGAAACTGACAAGACATTGCACCAAATCATTCTGTAACCTTGGTATGATTTTTGGATCGATTACCTTCTGAGAGATTGCATTGAGAAATGCACATAGCTTCACAATGGCTAATCGAACGTTTTCCGGTAGAAGCCCCCTCAATGCAACCGGAAGCAGTTGCGTCATAATCATGTGGCAGTCATGAGACTTTAGGTTCTGGAACTTTTTCTCTGCCATGTTTATTATTCCCTTTATATTCGACGAGAAGCCAGACGGTACCTTAATACTGAGCAGGCATTCAAAGAAGATTTCCTTCTCTTCTTTGGTAAGAGCGTAGGTTGCATGACCCTGATGTATGCCGTCTTTTCCGTGCATACGTTGCTGGTCCTCCCGTGCCTCAGGTGTATCTTTTGTCTTCCCATACACGCCCAAGAAGCCAAGCAGGGTCACACAAAGATTCTTTGTCACGTGCATCACGTCGATTGCGGAGCGGACCTCGAGGTCTTTCCAATAGGGCAGGTCCCAAAATATAGATTTCTTCTTCCACATGGGTGCGCGTCCGTCAGCGTCATTCGGAACAGGTTGTCCACCAAGACCCTTTCCAAAGACCACCTTCAAATCCTTGGCCATATCATGTACATCAGCACCAGTACGGTGGCGAGGCTTCGTCCGGTGATCTGCCTCACCTTTGAAATGCTTGCCTTTCTTTCTTACGGGATGCCTGCTCGGAAGAAATCGACGATGTCCCAGGTACACATTCTTCTTACAATTAGCCAAATATATACTGTCGGTATCGTCCAAACAGTGCGTGCATGCGCAGTATCCCTTGTTTGTCTGTCCTGAAAGGTTACTGAGAGCAGGCCAATCATTGATGGTCACGAACAACAACGCCTTTAGGTCAAATTCTTCCCCCATGTGCTCATCCCACGCACGTACACCTGTTCCATTCCACAGTTGTAAGAGTTCTTCAACTAATGGCCTTAGGTACACATCAATGTCGTTGCCGGGTTGCTTAGGGCCTTGGATGAGCACTGGCATCATAATGAACTTCCGCTTCATGCACAACCAAGGAGGAAGGTTATACAAACATAGAGTCACAGGCCAGGTGCTATGGTTGCTGCTCTGCTCCCCAAAAGGATTAATGCCATCTGCGCTTAGACCAAACCATACGCTCCTTGCGTCATCTGCAAACTCCTTCCCATACTTTCTTTCGATTTTTCTCCACTGCGACCCGTCAGCGGGTACTCTCAACTTTCCGTCTTTCTTACGGTCTTCTCTGTGCCATCGCATCGCCTTGGCATGCTCTTTGTTTTGGAACAAACATTTCAACCGTGGTATTATAGGAGCATACCACATCACCTTGGAAGGAATCTTCTTCCTGGGGCGCCGGCCCTCGACATCAGCAGGGTCATCGCGGCAGATCTTATAGCGCAATGCACCACATACCGGGCAAGCGTTCAAATCCTCGTACTCACCGCGGTAGAGGATGCAATCATTAGGGCATGCATGTATCTTCTGCACCTCTAACCCTAGAGGGAAGACAACCTTCTTTGCTTCGTACGTACTCTGGGGCAATTCGTTGTCCTTTGGAAGCATATCCTTTATCATTACCAGCAACTTTCCAAATCCCTTGTCAGATACACCATTCGCTGCCTTCCATTGCAGTAATTCCAGTGTGGTGCCCAGCTTTTTCTTGTCACCTACGCAATTCGGGTACAACAATTTTTTGTGATCCTCTAACATGCGCTGCAACTTCTTCTTCTCCAAATCACTTGCGCAGTTTCTCTTTGCATCGGCAATGGCCCGACCTAGATCATCAATGGGCTCATCTGATGCCTCTTCTTCAGCTTCTTCCTGCATTGCCGGCTCAGCTTCTTCCCGCATTACCGGCTCAGCTTCTTCCCCCATTGTTGTATCATCGTATTCAGGGAACCCATGGCCAGGATAGCTGTCGTCGTCCTCTTCTTCTTCTTCATTGTCTTCCATCATAACCCCTCTTTCTCCGTGCTTGGTCCAAACATTATAATGGGGCATGAAACCGGTCTTAAACAGGTGGACGTGAATGGTTCTTAACGTAGAGTAATTGTGACCATTCTTACAGCGAGCACATGGACAAGGCATAAAACCATCCGCCCGCTTGTTTGCCTCAGCCGCAAGCAGAAAAGTACGCATGCCCTCAACGAACTGGGGAGAGCATCGGTCATCGTACATCCATTGCCGGCTCATCTTCATTACACAACACCGAATAGACCAAATTAATACAAGTTCATACATAAAGTTCATACAACACTTAAATGCAACAAACAAATAACTCTCTAGCTAAAGCATTTAAATGCAAAAACAAATACGATCAAGATCGCAACTAAGGTAACAATGGATCCAACAGCATAATGATACCAAGCCTCACTATCGATGGCATATTTTCTAATCTTTCTAATCTTCAAGCGCATTTTATCCATCTTGATCTTGTGATCATCGACGACATCGGCAACATGCAACTCCAATTCCATCTTCTCCCCCTCAATTCTTTTCAATTTTTCTTTCAAGTACTCGTTTTCTCTTTCAACTAAATTTAACCTCTCGGCAATAGGGTCGGTTGGAATTTCAGGTTCAGATACCTCCTAGAAAAAATTTCTATGTCAACTTGATGGGCATAATTTGTCATAAACACGAAATGCAACTAGTTTTAAAAGAGAATATACATACCACATCCGAATCATAACAAGGACTAGGGCCGACGGGGACGGATATCAAAACCATGGCACTATATGTATAACAAACAACGTACGGGTAAGATAATTATACGAGTAACTATATATCCAAATCACACACATCAATTTTTATATAAAATTTCATGAACAAGAGGCTCACCACAAGGTGGTGCCGGCGACGGGACGGTGCCGGCGATCGACGGTGGCTATGATGGAGATTTAGAAGGCACTAAGTAAACCACACCTACATATGCAAACTAAGTGTTATTTTTGACCTCAAATTGCATATAAATCAAATACTAGCACATATATATATATCCTCCCAAATTACTAAACTCACAAATTAATCACTATATAAACCAATGCAAGAGCTAATCTAGCAATGAGAGATGAAAGGACAAAGTTGCTAACCTTTGTGATCATTTGAATGGATGAGGGCCTTCAAATCTTGACAAATTTTGGGCAAATTTTGTGATGAACTCGAGAGGAAGAAGGGAAGAACAGAGGAGAGGGCCGGAGAGGGGAAAGGGGGAAGAACAGAGTGCTGGTGGACGAAGGGTTTATATAGGACGACCTTTAGTACCGGTTCGTGGCACGAACCGGTACTAAAGGTGCTGGAGGGGCCCCACTCTGACAACATCCTGCCACCACTCTCATTAGTACCAGTTCGTGGCACGAACCCGGTGCTAAAGGTTCGCCACGAACCGGTACTAATGAAAGCGGCCCGGCTAGCCGTTGGAACCGGCACTAATGTATACATTAGTGCCGGCTCAAATACAAACCGGCACTAATGTGCTTCACGATTGACCCTTTTTCTACTAGTGCCAACTAAACAGACGCCTCGATTCTGGGAGGCATTAAAGATGAAGATCCGTTGATGGATGACGTCATAAAAGTTTCTTGTGTTTTCAAGAGATGACGTCATGGCGGGTTACAAAAACTTCTGCGAAGAAAAGAAGATGGATTTTGTCTAAGTGTTGAAGATTGATAAAGAACAAAGTTCAAAGTCAACCTGGGGCCTAATATTGGGGATATAGCTATCAGTTATGACCCGCCCAGGAGGGTGTCGGTGTACTAGAGTAGGGGTACCCTCAGTACCCCGAACTTGTGCACGGGCAGTCGCAGCATCCCCGCGGCAAGGCTTGCCGGGTGACCGCCAAAACCCTCCGCGGCTACTTTGAAGACCATTCAAGAACAAAGTACTCAAGACAAGGCCCCGGCAAGGGGAGCTTGCCGGGAAGAAGACAAGGCCCCGGCAAGAGGAGCTTGCCGGGAAGGCTATCAGAAGCGTCCCAAGGCCCCGGCAAGAGGAGCTTGCCGGGAAGGCCAACCAAGGCATAGCAAGAAAACTTGCCGCGGCGCCCCGCGCGCCCCGGCAAGGCCCGGTGAGCAACAAGCTCCCGGACACGACAAGGCGACGACCGCGGCAAGGTGCTTGCCGCGGGAAGCCCCCACTTCGTGCCCACGCTCCAGCACGCCCACCACGTGTTGCTCTGGGACCCTCCCAAGCACACGTGGCAGGAGGCTGTGCAGCGAGGAGCGCGAGGTGGCAAGCAGGCGCTGGCAAGATAACCACCGTGGCTAACGGTGGCGTCCCGAGCAAGCCTCTTTCGGTACTGTTAGGGCGACACAGACGGGCATTTAATGCCCTTGTCCCCTGCCGTCAGAGTTAGGTATGATAGCACTGTAGCGGGTAGCTGTGCCTGCTACAGCACCTAGCTGCCCCTACTGCGGCGCTTCTCCATTTTTGCCCTTGACTCCCGTTGCTCTATGTCGGTAACCCCTTGAGCATATAAAAGGAGGCCCGAGTGCAACGGGGGCGGGGGGACACCATTTTTTCCACACACTCACACTCGGTCTCAGCTAGAGGGTACTGTAGCACTCCACGCTCCCTAGCTAGAAAGCAATACAATCCACAAAGCAGGAGTAGGGTTTTACGCATCCGTGCGGCCCGAACCTGGGTAAATCGCTCGCGTGCCTCGCCTCGATCTGCTCTTTGCGCGACCTCCGCCCCCCGCCGAACCGAAAGGGACCCGGCCCGCCGTGTCCCATAGGTGTCCGTGGATCAGCAACCCCGGCATCTTTGGCGCGCCAGGTAGGGGGGCGTCGAAGTCGTGTGAATCAGATCTGGCGTCCTCGCGGGCTAGACCTCCATCGTCTTCAGATCCGGTGTTCTCGCGACCTAGATCTTCATCATCTTCATCAACATGCCGCCGAAGAAGAAGGTTTCGGAGGCAGCTGCCCCGTCCGCGCCGAGCCACCCACTGCCAGAGAAAACTGCCGGTGGGGCCGACGCCGGCGGAAGGACGGGCGGCGACGAGGGAGCTCGCGGTGCTGCCAGGTCCAAGGACAAGGCTGCGCTGCCCATCGGCGGCGTAGCCGGCTCCCACAACGACCGGGCGCACTCCAAGACCTCGGCGTTCGTGCATGCACCGCGCCCATCTCAGGAGGCGCGGGACTGGCAGTGGCATGGTACTCACGGTACCATGCACTCGCTGGATCCGGACCGAGCTGGTGGATCTCGGAGCGCTCCGGACCACCATGCACGCCAACCTGCTGGCGCGAGCGAGACATGGTCGCCTGGACGGGATGCTGCTCCTTCTAACGTGGTTAGAAGTCCGAGCATGTCCCGCTCCTCGCACCGTTTGCTACCGCCGCCCGCCACCGCAGCAGAAGCTCTGGCGCGAGCTCAGCTGCGCCTAGACTACCCTCCAGCGGCGGACAAGATCAACGACTGGAGGGCCACTATCCAGAGTCTCATCGGCTTCGCCAACGACGACACTCCTCGGCAGCCAAGCACGTCGCAGCCGCAGCGAGTCAGCCAGGCGCGAACCGGTGGTGACAAGACTGGTGGGGGCGCAACTACTGTGCACTCCCCACCCCGAAGGCCAAGATCGCCGACTCGCCGGATCCACCTCGACAGCGACTCCACCGCGTCGTCAGATCCGCGAGCCCGTCGCGATCAGCGCCAAGTTCTTCAAGAGCGATAGCGGGAAGACGCTCGTACTCGCATCGAGCGCCGGAGAGAAGCGCGGCGTCAATCCGACCAGCGCGCTGGGCCCTCCGTTGGCATGCATGCGCCAGGGGAACCAGGCGACTTGCCGTACACGGTAGGTTGCCCTGCGTTCACTCGTGAGCTGCGGCAAGTCCAGTGGCCCAGTACGAAGAACTTCAAGCCAGATGTGCCGGAGAAGTACGACGGCAAGTCGCATCCGTCCGAGTTCCTCAGCATCTACACCATCGCGGTGCAGGCTGCTGGGGGGCGGGACGACAAGATCCTTGCCAACTACTTCCCGCTGGTGCTCAAGCCCAACGTCAGGTCCTGGCTCATGCACTTGCTGGACAACTCCATATCCTCCTGGGCTGATCTATGCCATCAGTTTGTCGGCGCCTTTACGGGCGGCCACAAGCCTCATGGCCAAGAGAGCGATCTGCATCTGCTCGTCCAGAAGGAAGGAGAACCCCTGCGCAAGTACATTCAGAGGTTCAGCCGTGTGCAGTACAACATCCCAGACGTCCACCCCGCCGCGGTCATCAGCGCGTTCCACCAGAACGTGCGTAACCGCAGGATGCGGGAGGAGATGGCGATGTGCAGGATCAGAGATGTCAGTGAGCTATATGCCCTGGCCGACAGGTGTGCACGAGCTGAGGAGGGGAGGAGGCTCCCCGGAGAGAAGACCGGAGCGGAAGGGTCTGACAGTGAAGATGCCGCCCCGGCAAAGAAAAACCGGCGGCGCGGCAAAAGGAAGAGGCAGAACAAGGAGGTGCTAGTTGTTGAGCAGTCCGGCGACGAAGGTGGCGCCAAGAAGGCTACCGTTGGTTGCTCCGGCAAGGAAGTTGCCGCGTGCACCAACTGTCAGGCCGTGGCCGCCGCCGACAAGCGGGACGGCTCCGACAAGCAATACTGCAAGATTCACCGCACCAAGGGCCATGACCTCCACAATTGCAAGAAGGTCGAGCAGCTTGTCCAGCAACAGAAGGCTGAGTACGAGCGGCGCGACAAGGAGAGAGCCCAAGGGGGTGCCGGGAAATCTGGCCAGAAGCGCACCGGCCAGGGAGAACTCCGCAGCAAGGCAAAGCAGCGCCAAGGAGACAGACCTCCCCGCGGCCGCGACAAGGATGAAGATGACGATGACGACGAAGACATGGATGACGTTGAGACCAGCGAGCAGGAGTTTCAGAAAGCCACGGAGGTCTTGTGCGTTGACGGGGGTGCTTCTCTGCATACCTCGCACCGCCAACTCAAACAGTGGGTGCAGGAAGTCAATGCAGCGGAACCACCCATCGAGTCGCGCAGGCTTCTGAAGTGGTCCAACACGCCTATCATCTTCGACATTGAGGACCACCCTGATCGCACAACTGCGGTCGGGTGTTTGCCGATGTTGGTTTCACCAACTATCCGCAACCTCAAAGTCACCAAGATGCTAGTCGACGGCAGGGCCGGCTTAAACTTGATCTCCTCTGCTGTACTCCGAAGACTCCAAATCCACGACAGCGAGCTCGAAGAGACCGGCACATTCCAAGGAATCAATCCGGGAAGGAGCAAGCCGAAGGGGAAAGTCACGCTGCCGGTGACGTTCGGTAGCGAGCTAAACTTCAGGACTGAGAGGGTCACATTTGACGTTGCCGATATTCCGTTGCCCTACAACGGGATACTTGGCCGTCCAGCACTCGCTAAGTTCATGGCGGCCTCTCATTATGCATATAACATCCTGAAGATGCCAGGCCCGATGAGCGTCATTTCTGTCCCCGGCGACAAGAAGGACGCGCTTATCTGTGCCGACAAGATCTACCGGGAAGCAGCAGCTGCGGCAGATCGCGACCCACTTGCCGCTGAAGCTCCCGGGAGCAAGAAGACCAAGTCCGGCAACAGCTCTGGTGCCCACTCCGGCAAGCGCGCCTCTTCGGAGTGCTGCGCTACCGTCGAGGACGCACCATCGAGCTCCACCGGCAAGTACAAGAAGACGATGGCAGCTCCACCAGAGATGAAGAAGGTGTCCGCCAAGGAGGACGGCGCTGGTGGTACCTTCACCATCAGCGCCACGCTTGACCCTAAATAGGAAAGCGCGCTCGTTGCTTTCCTGCGGGCGAATGCCGACGTGTTTGCATGGCAACCGTCTGACATCCCCGGTGTTCCCAGGAAAGTGATTGAGCACCACCTTGCCGTTTGTCCTCATGCGCGGCCCGTCAAGCAGAAGATCAGGAAGCAAGCTGTGGAGCGCCAAGAATTCATTGCAGAAGAGATCAAGAAACTGGAAGCAGCAGGCCTCGTCAGAGGAGTGCTCCATCCCACGTGGTTGGCCAATCCTGTAGTCGTGCGCAAGGCAAACGGGAAATGGAGGCTTTGTATCGATTTCATCAATGTTAACAAAGCTTGTCCCAAAGACCCATTTCCTTTGCCGCGCATTGACCAGATTGTTGACTCCACCGCCGGATATGATTTGCTTTCGTTTCTTGACGCATACTCAGGATATCATCAGATCTTCATGGCAGAAGAGGATGAGGAGAAAACCGCATTTATTACTCCATGTGGCACGTACTGTTTCGTACGGATGCCTTTCGGATTAAAAAATGCTGGTTCGACGTTTGCAAGAGTAGTCCATGTTGCCCTTGGGCCGCAAATACACAGAAATGTGGAGGCCTACATGGATGATATAGTGGTCAAGAGCAAGGACAGAGCAACCTTGGTTCAAGACCTGGACGAGACCTTTGCGAATCTGCGCAAGGTAAGCCTCAAACTCAACCCGGAGAAGTGTGTGCTTGGAGTCCCCTCCGGCAAGCTTCTCGGGTTCTTCGTGTCTCAGCACGGAATTGAAGCCAATCCCGACAAGATCAAGGCCATCGAGCAGATCGAAGTACCAAAGCGCGTCAAGGATGTACAGAAACTTGCCGGTTGCCTGGCTGCTCTCAGCAGGTTCATCTCTCGGTCTGCTGAGCGCGCCCTGCCGTTTTTCAAATTATTGAAAAAGGCAGGTCCAATGAAATGGACTCCGGAAGCGGAGGCTGCGCTGCAAGACCTGAAGAGATACCTGTCCACCCCTCCAATACTTGTCGCGCCTAAGCCACAAGAGAAGTTGCTGCTGTACATAGCGGCAACCAATCAAGTGGTTAGTGCTGTGTTAGTAGCGGAGAGGGAGGCAGACGATGAGCCAGCAACCACGGCGAGCGCATCCGGCGACAAGCAGGGGGCTTCCCCGGCAAGCTCTGGTCCTGACCAAGACGAATCCGCGCAGATACACGAGGAGATACGGAAGAAAATGGTGCAGCGCCCAGTTTACTTTGTCAGTTCCCTTCTGCAGGGGGCTAGGTCAAGGTACTATGGTGTGCAGAAATTGCTTTTCGGCCTCCTCATGGCCTCGAGAAAGCTGCGCCATTACTTCCAAGCACATGAGATCACAGTTGTCACTCGCTTTCCGCTGAAGAGGATACTGCAGAATCCAGAAGCGACAGGCAGGATTGTCGAGTGGGCACTGGAACTGTCAAGCTTTGGCCTCAAGTTTGAAAGCACTTCAACTATCCAGAGCAGAGCATTGGCAGAATTCATAGCAGAGTGGACGCCTACGCCAGATGAAGAAACTCTAGAAACGAGCATCCCCGACAAAGAAGCAAGCAAAGAGTGGCTGATGTACTTTGATGGTGCCTTTTCGCTGCAAGGCGCCGGCGTTGGCGTACTGCTTGTCGCGCCCGCCGGAGAGCACCTCAAGTACATAGTCCAGATGCACTTTCCCAAGGAGCAAGCAACAAACAATACTGCAGAGTATGAAGGCTTGCTTGCCGGTCTCCGGATCGCGGCAGACCTTGGGATCAAGAAGCTCATTGTCAGGGGTGACTCACAGCTTGTCGTCCGCTGAGTAAACAAGAGTTATCAGAGCCCATTGATGGAAACCTACGTCAATGAAGTGAGAAAGCTAGAAGAGCGTTTTGACGGCCTGCAGATGGAACATGTTCCAAGAACTCAGAACGCCATCGCCGATGGCCTGTCAAAATGCGCTGCACATAAGTTACCTGTGGAACCAGGGATCTTTGTGCTCAATCTGACTCAACCGTCCGTGACACCGTCAACTGGGCAGAGCAAGAAGAGGAAGTTGGTTTCTGGTGACTATTTGCCGGCAGAGCTTCCCGAAGCCGCCGCCAAGAAAGTCCCCAAGATCGACGCCAAGACCGCTGAGGAGCAGCCCGCTCTGGCAAGTCCCAGGGCTTGTTCCGTTGTAGCAGAAGCTCCCGACAAGGTTTGCTCCGGCAAGCTTGTCCGGGAACGTCACGCTCCGGCGGAGCCGCAGGCTCTTGCCGTAGAAGCGGATGTTCCCGCAGCAACCCCCAAGATCAACGCTAAGACCGCTGAGGAGCAGTCTGCTCCGGCAAGCCCTAGGGATTGTTCCGTTGCAGCAGAAGCTCCCGGCAAGATTCACTCTGGCAGGCCTGCCGGAGAACGTCAAGCTCCGGCAGAACAGGAGGTTCTTGCCGTCGAAGCAGACGTTCTCGCAGCCGCGGAATTGCCTTTAGTCCTTGTTGTCGAGCCACAAGCTCCAGCATGGGCGCAGCAGATTGTCCATTTCCTTCAGATAGGAGAACTTCCCGAAGAGCAAGAAGAAGCCAAAAGAGTAGCCCGGCAGTCAAGTATGTACCAGTTTGTCGACAAGACACTGTACAGAAGAAGACTCAACGGTGTGAAATTGAGGTGTATTCCCCGGGAAGATGGACAAAAGCTGTTGGCAGAGATACATGGAGGCATATGTGGTCACCACATTGGCGCAAGAGCACTTGTCGGCAAGGCATTCCGGCAAGGTTTCTTCTGGCCAACAGCCCTCCAGGATGCAACTGCACAAGTAACCAAGTGTGAAGCGTGCTAGTTCCATTCCAAGCAGATACACCAGCCAGCTCAAGCTCTCTAGACGATCCCTTTATCCTGGCCATTTTCGGTCTGGGGGCTCGACATCCTCGGCCCCTTTCCCCGTGCTGTCGGGAGCTTTGAGTACTTGTACGTTGCAATCGACAAGTTCACAAAGTGGCCGGAAGTGGAACCAGTAAGAAAGGTGACCGCACAGTCAGCAGTCAAGTTCTTCAGGTCGATTGTTTGCCGCTTCGGGATCCCTAACAGGATAATCACCGACAACGGCACACAATTCACGAGCCACACCTTCATGCAGTACGTCCAAGATCTCGGCGCCAAGGTCTGCTTCGCTTCTGTTGCTCACCCGAGAAGCAACGGTCAAGCGGAGAGGGCAAATGCTGAAGTACTACGTGGGCTCAAGACCAGAACTTTCGACAAACTGCACAAGTGCGGAAGAAACTGGATCGAGGAGCTGCCGGTGGATCTTTGGTCGGTCAGAACAACGCCAAATCGAGCCACTGGCCAGACACCCTTCGCTCTAGTCTATGGAGCGGAAGCAGTTATCCCCACGGAACTCGTATACGGATCGCCTCGAGTGCTCGCCTATGATGAGCTTGAGCAAGAGCGGCTGCGACAAGATGACGCGCTGCTCCTTGAGGAAGATCGTCTTCAGGCTGCTGTGCGAGCTGCTCGCTACCAGCAAGCTTTGCGCCGCTACCATAGCCGCAAAGTTAATGCCAGAAGTCTCGAGGAAGGCGACCTTGTTCTTCGGCGCGTTCAGTCGGCTAAGAATTCCAACAAGTTGACGCCGAAGTGGGAAGGCCCTTACCGGGTGAAACGAGTCACTAGGCCTGGCGCTGTCCGCCTTGAGATCGAAGATGGCATTCCAGTGAGCAACTCCTGGAACATCGAGCATCTTCGCAAGTTTTACCCGTAAGGCGCGGTTGTCGGGCCCTGCCCGGCAACCACCCTTCTGTACAAGTCTTGCCGCTGTTGCATGTAATCCTTTGTACAGAGCCAGGCGCAGACCCTGAGCACCAGAGAATGAAGCGCTGCATACCCCGGGGTTATAGCATGCATGCTAGGTTGAGTCTCGTCCTTGGTTAGGGTTGATAGTGCCTAACAGCGGATAACCCCTAACTTAGAGGTCGAGTGTCCGTCCCTTTGCTTTTCCTTCGTTCGCAGGGCTCGTATATCCTGGCCAGGCCGCTTGAGGGCGA
Organism: Triticum urartu; assembly: GCF_056163025.1. NCBI lineage: Eukaryota > Viridiplantae > Streptophyta > Magnoliopsida > Poales > Poaceae > Triticum > Triticum urartu. Next base: position 69,927,882 of record NC_141879.1, on the reverse strand, counting down.
GAAGGAGAAGAAGGGCGCGCCGGCGCCTGGGCCCCGGCGAGTCAGCATTGCCGGGGGCTGCAGGGGCCAAGATGTCACCCCCGGCAAGCCAGAGTTGCCGGGGGTTGCGATATCAGATAAGTCTTTCATCCCTCATCATGCATCCTCTTATGGACTGGGGAATATGAAACCGCGTTTCTTCCCGGAAACTGCCGTGCTCCCCCGACTCTAGGCCCTGGAGCGCGTTCCCGGAGCCAAGTTTGGTCGTAGTCGCGGCAGCAAAGGGATGAAACGAAGGGGCCGCACCCACCTCGTTCCCGCCTCCATCAAAGACGCGAGAAAGGTCGAGCGACGTGGGAAGGCGGCAGGGCCTGTTGCCGGGAGATGAAATGTCTGTCCGAGAGATACCAAGGGTTTGCCCCTTGGCGTGGGTTCGACCCGTGAGGCAAATAACCCGGCAAACATCCCCTTTTCATTAAAAAACATCCCACTCAGGTACAGTCCATAGAGGATGAAAAACATGAAAGAGAGGATTACAAGTTTTAAATGCAGCTACGGCCCGAGGGCTTACAAATTAAAAAGATAAGGTGCCCGTAATCCCTTTCCTGTCCCTCTTTTCAGGAGGTAGGTCAAGGAGCCGAAAAGGGGAAAAAGGGCGCCTAGGCGAGCTACAGGTGCCAGAAGACACCAAGAGAACATCCGGGGGCGGCCGACCGAGGGCTTGACGGTGATGGCGACGCCGGAAGCGGGGCTCGAAGACGGGGCAGCAGGACGTCAGCACGCTGTCGAGGGCACCGCGCCCTCGTACTCTGACCTGACGGCCCTGTCGCCAGCCCTCTTCCCCTTCCGCAGCCTCCCTACGCCAGCCGCCCAAGGAGACGCCCCCGGGGAGTTCAGGGAGCCGGCGACGCGGATTATGGGGGCGCCGGTGCCGCGCGGAGCGGCGCCCGACACCTAGTCGGACCCGCCACCCCGCCGCCCGCTACCCTCATCGTCGCTGTCGCTCCCCTCCTCGTCACTCTCGCTCGAGGGAGAGCCTTCGCTATCGGAGGAGCTGCCACGCAGCACTTCGCCCGAGTGCCGAAGCTCCCGAAGGCCTTGATGGAGAGGAGATCGCCCTCCATCAGCTTAAAATGGAGGGTAAACCCCTCCATCAGACTGTGGATCCGGGCGAACGTCTTCCACCCTCGATCAAGATACATCACATTAGGGGCTGGGAATACAACGCGAACTCGCGTGCCGCTGATTCCACAGCCCCTCATGTGCAGTCTCAGTGTCTCGGGCGGGTCCAACTCCATCGCGCTCGCGAACGGAGCTGGGAGCCGGAGGCGACGACGAGGCACCCGGCGTAGCTTGACGAAGAACTCGCAAGGGTTGTCCCCTATATGGACCGCCGTGGGGGGAGGAACCGCCGGCGGAGGCGAAGCAGGCGCGCCGCCAAGTCCGCCTCTCCCCCGAGCGCCTCGACCTCGTCCTCGACCCCGTCCACGACCTCGCCCCCTCCCTCTTCCCCTTATGGTTGGCTCTGCCACCACGAGTGCGGGAGAGGGAAGGGTGCGCTGCCTGGTGGCGACCCTCGCCGCCACCGATGAAGGGCCAGGGTTCCCTTTCTCCATGGTGAAAGGGGGAAAGGGGAGCAGAAGCCGAAGAAAGGAGGAAATGGGAGAGTGCGGGCTTCTGTGCCCCTCTCCCGCTCCTTATAAAGAAGCTAGGTGGGGCTTGGCTGCCCCGCTCGGCGAATCAAGGCACGAGGAGGGCAGGGGGTCGGGGCCAACCCGCTGCCTCTACTCGCGGCGGCCCAGCTTCCCACTCCCACCGTCCGCAACTCCAAGCGCATGAGAGCCGCATGGCGAGGATGTGGAACCGGGGCGACGAATGAGGCGGCCTCGCCCCACCCCGTGATCGCGGGGGGTGGGCGCCTCGGAAACCGCGCACCGGCTCCGTCCAGTAAATGCACCACGTCTCCACGCCTACCCCCGTTTAAGGGGGAGGGCGTGAACCGTTCCCTTCATCATAGCCCGACGCACGGGCTTAGCCCCGCGCACGCCGCCCACGTCACCCACGACACCGCGTTTGGCGCGTGCCGTTTCGGGCGTGCGCGGTGGAAGCGGAGAGATATGCGGCGTGACCCAGGCCGCGCGTGCCCGTGCACTGTTTTGGGCCTGGCCCAACAACGCTCGGCACCGTGTCTGGCCCAGGCCCGGGGGCTCCTGTCGGTGTACTAGAGTAGGGGTACCCTCAGTACCCCGAACTTGTGCACGGGCAGTCGCAGCATCCCCGCGGCAAGGCTTGCCGGGTGACCGCCAAAACCCTCCGCGGCTACTTTGAAGACCATTCAAGAACAAAGTACTCAAGACAAGGCCCCGGCAAGGGGAGCTTGCCGGGAAGAAGACAAGGCCCCGGCAAGAGGAGCTTGCCGGGAAGGCTATCAGAAGCGTCCCAAGGCCCCGGCAAGAGGAGCTTGCCGGGAAGGCCAACCAAGGCATAGCAAGAAAACTTGCCGCGGCGCCCCGCGCGCCCCGGCAAGGCCCGGTGAGCAACAAGCTCCCGGACACGACAAGGCGACGACCGCGGCAAGGCGCTTGCCGCGGGAAGCCCCCACTTCGTGCCCACGCTCCAGCACGCCCACCACGTGTTGCTCTGGGACCCTCCCAAGCACACGTGGCAGGAGGCTGTGCAGCGAGGAGCGCGAGGTGGCAAGCAGGCGCTGGCAAGATAACCACCGTGGCTAACGGTGGCGTCCCGAGCAAGCCTCTTTCGGTACTGTTAGGGCGACACAGACGGGCATTTAATGCCCTTGTCCCCTGTCGTCAGAGTTAGGTATGATAGCACTGTAGCGGGTAGCTGTGCCTGCTACAGCACCTAGCCGCCCCTACTGCGGCGCTTTTCCATTTTTGCCCTTGACTCCCGTTGCTCTATGTCGGTAACCCCTTGAGCATATAAAAGGAGGCCCGAGTGCAACGGGGGCGGGGGGACGCCATTTTTTCCACACACTCACACTCGGTCTCAGCTAGAGGGTACTGTAGCACTCCACGCTCCCTAGCTAGAAAGCAATACAATCCACAAAGCAGGAGTAGGGTTTTACGCATCCGTGTGGCCCGAACCTGGGTAAATCGCTCGCGTGCCTCGCCTCGATCTGCTCTTTGCGCGACCTCCGCCCCCCGCCGAACCGAAAGGGACCCGGCCCGCCATGTCCCATAGGTGTCCATGGATCAGCAACCCCGGCAGAGGGGCCGGGTCAGCCCCGATGGCTGGTTACAAAGGAAGCCCAGTAAACATTCAGGACGATAGTTTATCAAATCTTATAGAAGGCCTAAAAAGCCTAGAGGCGGCTTAAGGACCAATATTGTAAATCGCCGTATGTAAGGAAAGACTTGTCAAGAAAGGCATGTAAAAGAAGTCACCGAGCCAGACATGATTTATGAGCCGGCCGGGACTCTGTAGGCCACCAGGCGTCAGCCCGTGTATATAAGGGGACGACCCGGTGGCGGCTTAGGGCAAGAAACAAGAGATCCATAACCAAGCCGGCGAACTAGCCTCTTGGTAATAGAAACCCCAGCAATACCAACACAACTAGACATAGGCTTTTACCTTCATCGTAAGGGGCCAAACTAGTATAAAACCTCTCGTGTCCTTTGTCCCAATTAACCCCTTTAAGCTTCCTAGTTGCGATGGCCCTACGACTAAGTCCTTCCACTAGGACATCTGCCGTGACAATTCCACGACACTATGGTTAGGTTTACCTTAATACTTTTGTTGTAGTTGCAGATGCTTGCAATAGAGGTTAATCATAAGCGGGATGCTTGTCCAAGTAAGGACAGTACCCAAGCACTGGTCCACCCACATACCAAATTATCAAAGTACCGAACGCGAATCATATGAACGTGATGAAAACTAGCTTGACGATATTCCCATGTGTCCTCGGGAGTGCTTTTCTCTATATAAGAGTTTGTCCAGGCTTGTCCTTTGCTACAAAAAGGATTGGGCCACCTTGCTGTACTTTATTTACTTTTGTTACTTGTTGCTCGTTACAAATTATCCTATCACAAAACTATCTGTTGCCACTTATTTCAGTACTTGCAGAGAATACCTTGCTGGAAACCGCTTATCATTTCCTTCTTCTCCTTGTTGGGTTCGACACTCTTACATATCGAAAGGACTACAATAGATCCCCTATACTTGTGGGTCATCAAGACTCTTTTCTGGCACCGTTGCCGTGGAGTGAAGCACCATTGGTTGGTGGAATTTGGTAAGGAAAAATTTATATAGTGTGCTGAAATTTACTGTCACTTGTTACTATGGAAAGTAATCCTCTGAGGGGCTTGTTAGGGGTATCTTCACCCCGACCAGTAGAGCAACTAGTTGCTCCTCAACCTACTGAACCTACTGAAAATGAAAATGTCTGCTTTGAAATTCCTTCGGGTATGATAGAAAAACTGCTAGCTAATCCTTTTGCGGGAGATGGAACAAAGCATCCTGATGAGCACCTAATATATGTGGATGAAGTTTGTGGATTATTTAAGCTTGCAGGTGTACCCGGAGATGTTATTAAGAAGGAGGTCTTCCCTTTATCTTTGAAGGAAGATGCATTGACATGGTATAGGCTATGTGATGTTATGGGGTCATGGAACTACAAACGATTTAAATTGGAATTTCATTAGAAGTTTTATCCTATGCATCTTGTTCATCGTGATCGCGATTATATATATAATTTTTGGCCTCATGAAGGAGAAAGCATCGCTCAAGCTTGGGGAGGCTTAAATCAATGTTATATTCATGCCCCAATCATGAGCTCTCAAGAGAGATGATTATTCAAAATTTATATGCTCGGCTTTCTGATAGCAATCGCACCATGCTCGATACTGCTTGCGCTGGCTCTTTATGATGAAGACTATTGAATTCAAATGGGATTTATTGGAAAGAATTAAACGCAACTCTGAAGAATGGGACCTCGACGAAGGTAAGGAGTCAGGTATGACACCTAAGTTTGATTGTGTTAAATCTTTTATGGATACCGATGTTTTCCATAAATTTAGCACTAAATATGGACTTGACTCTGAAATAGTAGTTTCTTTCTGTGAATCTTTTGCTACTCATGTTGACCTCCCTAGGGAGAAGTGGTTTAAATACCATCCTCCCTTAGAAGTAAAAGTAGTTGCACCAATTAAAGTTGAAGAAAAGACTGTCACTTATAATGATCCTATTGTTCCCACCGCTTATGTTGAGAAACCACCTTTTCCTGTTAGGATTAAGGATCATGCTAAAGCTACAACTGTGGTTCGTAAAAGCAATATTAAAACTTATACACCTCCTGAGCAAATTAAAGTTGAACCTGATATTGCTATTGTTAAAGATCTCTTGTCTGATGATATTGATGGGCATGTTATTCATTTCCTTGATGAGACTCCTAGAATTGCTAAACCTTGTGCAAAAGATAAAAACAGACCTGTGGTAGGCATGCCTATTATTTCTGTTAAAATAGGAGTTCATTGTTATCATGGCTTATGTGATATGGGTGCTAGTACTAGCGCAATACCTTACGACTTATACAAAGAAATTATGCATGATATTGCACCTGCTGAGATAGAAGATATTGATGTCACAATTAAACTTGCTAATAGAGATACTATTTCACCAATGGGAATTGTTAGAGATGTTGAAGTCTTGTGTGGGAAAACTAAATATCCTGCTGATTTTCTTATTCTTGGTTCCCCACAAGATAGCTTTTGTCCCATTATATTTGGTAGACCATTCTTAAACACTATTAATGCTAGGATAGATTGCAAAAAGGATGTTGTTACTATCTGTTTAGATGATATGTCTCATGAATTTAATTTCTCTAAATTTAGTAGATAACACCGTGAAGAAGAATTACCTAGTAAGGATGAAATTATTGGTCTTGCTTCTATTGCCATACCTCCTAGTGATCCTTTAGAATAATATTTGCTAGACCATGAAAATGATATGTTTATGAATGAAAGAAGGGAAATAGATGAAGTATTCTTTAAACAGGAACCTATTCTGAAACACAATTTGCCTGTTGAAATCCTAGGGGATCCTCCTCCACCCAAGGGTGATCCCGTGTTTGAGCTTAAACCGTTGCCTGATACTCTTAAATATGCTTATCTTGATGAGAAAAAGATATATCCTGTTATTATTAGTGCTAACCTTTCAGAGCATGAGGAAGAGAGATTATTGAAAACTCTGAAGAAGCACCATGCTGCTATTGGGTATACTCTTGATGATCTTAAGGGCATTAGTCCCACTCTATGTCAACATAAAATAAATTTCGAAGAATATGCTAAACCAGTTCATGATCATCAACCACGGCTGAATCCTAAAATGAAAGAAGTGGTAAGAAAGGAAATACTAAAGCTCCTTGAGGCAGGTATAATCTATCCCGTTCCTGATAGTCAGTGGGTAAGTCCTGTCCATTGTGTCCCTAAGAAGGGAGGTATTACAGTCGTTCCTAATGATAAAGATGAATTGATTCCTCAAAGAATTATTACAAGTTATAGGATGGTAATTGATTTCCGCAAATCAAATAAGGCCACTAAAAAGGATCATTACCCCTTACCCTTTATCGATCAAATGCTAGAAAGATTATCCAGACATACACATTTTTGCTTTCTAGATGGTTATTCTGGTTTCTCTCAAATACCTGTGTCAGCCAAGGATCAATCAAAGACTACTTTTACTTGCCCTTTTGGTACTTTTGATTATAGACGTATGCCTTTTGGTTTATGTAATGCACCTGCTACCTTTCAAAGATGCATGATGGCTATATTCTCTGACTTTTGTGAAAAGATTTGTGAGGTTTTCATGGACGATTTCTCCGTCTATGGATCTTATTTTGATGATTGCTTGAGCAACCTTGATAGAGTTTTGTAGAGATGTGAAGAAACTAATCTTGTCTTGAATTGGGAAAAATGCCATTTTATGGTTAATGAAGGTATTGTCTTAGGGCATAAAGTTTCTGAAAGAGGTATTGAAGTTGATAAAGCCAAGGTTGATGCTATTGAAAAGATGCCATGCCCCAAGGACATCAAAGGTATAAGAAGTTTCCTTGGTCAAGCTGTATTTTATAGGAGGTTCATTAAGGACTTCTCAAAAATTTGTCGGCCTCTGACTAATTTATTACAAAAAGATATACCATTTGTCTTTGATGATGATTGTGTAGAAGCATTTGAAATACTTAAGAAAGCATTGATCTCTACACCTATTGTTCAGCCACCTGATTGGAATTTACCCTTTGAAATTATGTGTGATGCTAGTGATTATGCTGTAGGTGCTGTTCTAGGGAAAAGAGTTGATAAGAAATTAAATGTTATTCAATATGCTAGTAAAACCCTAGACAATGCTCAAAGAAATGATGCTACTACTGAAAAGGAATTCTTAGGAGTTGTATTTGCTTGTGATAAGTTCAGACCTTATATTGTTGATTCTAAAGTAACTATTCACACTGATCATGCTGCTATTAAATATCTTATGGAAAAGAAAGATGCTAAACCTACACTACAAAAAATACACTTCCGTGATTATACGTGTTTGTCACAGTAGGTCGCGTTTTTTGTCATGCATGTACATCCATGACGATTTTATGGCAGAATCAAGATAGTCATACCTGTGCTGTCGTAGAAGTGTTCCATGACATTACCAAAATTATCATCACGGAAGTGTGCACTTCCATGATGATAAACCGCGCGTCACAGAAGTGCTTTCATCAAGGGTGACCGACATGTGGCATCCACCATAACGGAACGCCGTTAAGCTATCGGGTCGGGTTTTGGATCCGATAACCCGTTAACAACCCCGACCAATGGGGATTTTCCACGTGTAAAATCATCACTGGCTGGAGGAAACACGTGTCGGCTCATCGTTGGGACAGATGTCATCCACTCATTGGACAGAAGGCGCCGACATGTGGCACGGCCCAACAGAGGCCCATTCCTGTGAAAAGGCCGGCCCGTTTGACTTGGTCAAAAGGTGGCAGGCTGGCCCATGGAAAGCCTGTTAACGGCCTGTTCGCATATAGCCCATTTACAGCCCGCTAACCCAAGGCCCGTTACGCCCTATCCGGATTAGGCCCAGTAGCGTCATCTGGGCCATCCAATATGATTCCAGTCCGTTTTCACTTCTGGCCCATGTATGGCCCATGACGTCTTTCGGCCCATATGAGGCCCTATGTAACTCTTGGCCTATTGACGGCCCGTGGTGAAACTGGCCCGTAATGAACAGTGTATCACTTTACACCCATTAACGGCCCGTGGTGAAACTGGCCCATAATGAACAGTGTATCACTTTATACCCATTAATGACCGGTTATTCCGTTGGGCCGTTTCTAGCCCATGTTATCTTTCGGCCTTCTCAGAGCCCATTTATTCCTGGGCTCATTTCAAGCATTCGTTTACTTACGGCCCATTACTGTCATTTTCTGCTTGTGGGCCAAATTCAACCCGTGGTTACAGTCGGCCTGTTTGTGGCCCGTTAATACATTGGGCCGTTTTCATAGCGTCATCAAATACAGCCTATTAACGATGGCCCGTTATGGTTGGCCCATGAACGGACGATTCCAACTCTAGCCCGTTTACGACCATAATGCGGCCTGTTATTGGCCCATGTTTGGCCAATCGATCATACGGCCCGTATAAGGCCCATTGATGATACGGCCCATAGAAGGGCCATTGTTTCTACGGCCCGTAGAAGGCCCATTGTTTCTACGGCCCGTAGAAGGCCTACTGTTTCTATGGCCCGTAGAAGGCCCACTGTTTCTACGGCCCGTAGGAGGCCCAGTGTCACTACAGTAAATATTAGCCCATGGTTATTGTGGCCTAGTTTTTAGAAAATAGGTTATTTCAGCCACTAGCAAACCGCAGAAAAAGAACTACATTGACTACAAGCAAACAAATAAATAAGACAACAAGGAAATAAATAAGCAAGCAACTTATGCTAGGCTATCATGGCTATTACACATATTACATCCACTGGGCATCAAAGTTCGCCACTAGTGCAAATATAGGGAACAAAGCAGCATATAAACACCGTAGCAAAACAAGTCCAAAACTGAAACCACTTCAGAAGAGTTCAAGAAACAATATCCTGGGTACCCATAATGCTGGCAAGATGCTTAGCAAGCTTATTAACTTTCTCTTGTTTGGCGCTTAAATCCTCCAGCGCTTGCTGTTGCACAAGAAAGTACGCATCTGAATTCTGCAGGGACTTCCTCAGTCCTTCGGCTTCTTGCCGCAGCACAACTGACTGATGCCTTTCAGCTTGTAGCTGAGACTGAAGAAGCCGAAGTGATTCAGGCAGCGAGTTCGAAGAGCTTGTGCCAGCGGTACTGGCCAGTAACTCGAACACTACATCAATGCAGGACTGTGGGAATTTCTCACTGTGTACAAGATCATTTTTATCGCCTTTCTTGGAGACCAACAGGGTTGTCTCACTATCTTGAACCTTATCTGCATTACTTTCTCTACCATTGCATAGTGGGGTGCTCTTCTCCAATATTCTGTTTGCATACTACAAGAGAAACAAGCAGACACATCACATATTTAGCTTGTAGTATACGAAACTCATTTTGGTAAACCGGTTCAGTAGTAAGGTGGACAGGATAACAACATGAAACAAACATATATCTATGTACTATGGTCACTGTATTGTCCATATCATTCTAGTTTATGTTCCCTAATCAAGATAGAGACACAGTTCAACTCATATATTTTTAAGACATAGCAGCATAGACAGAATATAAGTGTGAGAAACTACACAACATTGGCAGCACTTGTAATGTGGATCTCATGAGAACATAACTGTTTGTACAACTTAAACTGAAGTCAACATAGAGCAAGAAGTTAGAACAGCAATCCAGTTAAAGAAATACGTTTAAAACATACCTATTGCACCATTGGAGTTTCAATTGGATCCTTTAAATTTGAAAGTAGTTGGTATGAGTAAATACAGTGATGCAACAACAAAGGAGTATGGACCATAGCTATGGAATCTGACCTGAGAACAGTTGTTCTTCTGCTTTAAACGTGGAGTTTGGGTTAGGTGTGGTGGTCTTCATGCTTTGGGCACTGCAGTAGCTTTACAAACTGCTCGTGTGGGGGTACTCTATGGTGGACATGGTGCTTTGTCAACTATAAGTGGGTTACTATCCGCTGGGGTTGTGGTTAGATGGGTTGTAGCTGGTTCTCTGTCCTACGGTGTAAGTGTGCAATCTGGAGCAGTCTCGATTATGTGTGGTGGGGCTAGTTTGTGGGCCAGTACAACCATGGTTCTATCTGCATCGACGGGTAGCACTGTCTTTTGTGAAGAACAGGTTTTTGCTCCCTTAGATACTGCCATCACCCCCTCCAATTAAAATGGCTGATAAACAAGAAATGAAATTGAACATACAAACATTGTATGATAGACAGATGTGGTAATTCACATATATGTTGTCTAACCAAACAGGACAGCTTGACACAATTTCACATATATGATGCCTAACTAAACATGATAGCATGACACAGTTTCAGATATATGATGGATAACTTAACATGATATAATGGCATAATTCAACATATGATGAGTACCTAAACAGGATGACATGACAAAACTATATGATGTCTTTCTAATATAGGTTGGGATGAAATAATTCACATACATGTTGTCTAAGTATACAGGATGGCATGATATAATTGACATAATTGATTCATATACTAATCAACTGGCACTCTCATGTATGATCTCTAAACTAAGCAGATAGAATTCAATATTGTGCATATGATGTCTAAACTAAGCAATGCAAGACACCATATGCATCATATGAGAAATATAAACATTGCAACTTAGAGCATACACCTCAGGTGGGATATAGGACTGGTCATCTGTCTCTGAATCCTCCTCTCAGGAGCTCCCTATAACCATTGAGATATATGCTTCAACAGGTACCATTGCCTGCTCTGAAGACCTTGTTTTCACTCCAGATTTTTCCATAACCGGCTCAAATGGCAGATACACATGAAGAATAGTTCAATATACACAGATTGTCAACAAATGGAATATGTAATGAAAAAAATATGGCATGAGATAATTCACATATATGATGCCTGGCTCCATGGCGGTGCATAATTCACATATATGATAACTGGCTGAAAAACATGGCATTGCATAATTCACATATCTGATATAGAAAGAAAACAGGAGGCATTCAAAGAAAGCATGTCTAATCTAAGCAGATGGCATGGCAATGCAAGACACCATATGCATGATATGAGCAATATAACCCAGCCAAGTTAGAGCATGCACCTCGGGGGGGGGGGGGAATACGACTGGTCATCTCTCTCTGAATCCTCCTCTGAGGAGCTATCTGTAACCAGCAAGAAATCTGCATCGACAGGTAGCACTGACTACTCAGAAGACCTTGTTTTCACTCCAGATTTTCCCATGACCGACTCAAATGGCTGATGCACAGGAAGAGTAGATGAATGTATAAACTTTGTTGACAAATGGAATACATTATGGAAAAAAATATGGCACGATACAATTCACATATACGATGACTAGCTAAACAGGATGGCATTACATGATTCACGTATATGATGCCTGGCTAAAGAAGATGGCATTGCATAATTCCCATATACTCCCTCCGTTCCTAAATATTTGTCTTTTTAGAGATTTCAAATGGACTACCACATATGGATGTATATAGACATATTTTAGAGTGTAGATTCACTCATTTTGTTTCGTATGTAGTCACTTGTTGAAATCTCTAAAAAGACAAATATTTAGGAATGGTGGGAGTATGATATATAAACCAAACAGGTGGCATTCACACAAAGAAAATCTAAACTAAGCTGATGACATATAAGATGTATAATGTAAGCAATGCAAGGCGCCATATGCATGATATGACCAACATCAGCATGCCATGTTAAAGCAAACACCTCAGGTGGTAAACAGGCTTGGTTGGCTCCTTCTGAATCTCCATCTGAACAGTTATCTTCCTCTGGAATACAATCTGGAAATGCAGGAGGGGTGGGGGGCACTTTGCCCACCATGGAGCGGCGTCTGCATGACAATATATTCGCACGCAACGGTCTTCTCTTTTTCTCTACATATTCAGTACGATTGTGTACAATATCTGACATGCATAATAAAAAAATAGTTAGATTTTGTAAGGCCTAAGGGGTGCATGCAAAAATCAAGACTGATGGTAGCAAACGAGTTGATGGATCCAAAACTAATGATATCAGGTAGATTATAGCTTCGGTTTAAAAAGATAGACAATGGATCATCTATTGTTTGTTGCCCACCCAACATGAACCACATAGAAGACCCCAGATGAACCAGATAGTAGACAGATACTATTCGTTGCTGGCTCGATATGAGACCCATGGGCAATTCAAAACTCAAGATTGAACGATAAAGTAGCAGGTAATAATAACCGATGTATAACGTAAGCAAACACGAAAGACTGCGACCTCTCTTCCAGAACTGTGTAGTCCTCAGGTTCATCTGCTCAGTCGATGATGGTAATGCAGTTGGCGTGGCTGCCGGCAACGGGGAAGATGATCTGAGGCGGCGAAAAGAAGTCTGCAGGGGGGATATCTGCTGCAGTGAATGCTTCTGTCGATGGTGCACCTCAGGTGGGGTGGATGACGACATGGCAGGAGCAGGACATAACACACATAGTTTTCTTTGATGCCTATCTGAAAATGAAGTAAATCTGTAAGGGCTCCTTAGAATTGGAGGATTCTATAAATGAAGGGACAGGAAAAACACGGGAATATGATAGAAATGCACGTGCAAAACAGAGCATTTGGAAACATAGGATTTTAGTCAACCTGGGTGTTGGGCTCACATGAATTGGAAGAATAGAGGAATGGAGAAACAAAGTGATGCGATGAGTGTACAACCTCTTTGGCATAGCCTTGTGGACCACATCATCATTGGGTTGGACGTGGAGGATGGTGATGATGCTGGTGTGACTGTCGGAGGTGGGGAAGAAGATCCGAGGCCTCTAGAAACGGCACCGAGGGTAGTGCTCTGCTGTGATGGACGGTTCCGTCGTTGGAGCAGCTCCGCTAAGGTGTACGGCGACGAGGCTGAAGCATGACAAGACAGACAACGTTAATCTGAAGTGGGACCCTAATATCATCTGCAATAGATGATGTAAAATACATCACCAAAAAGTACTAGATGTAAAACACATCAGCCGCGCCACGGCCACTCCGACAGATGCTGTAAGTACTATTCACTCTGAACTTAACTGAAGAAAATGAACTTCACAGTCGAAACTGAATTTTACTATCGAAACTGATTGAACTAGTAACAGAGCATTGCAATAGATGTTTAGGGCGTTCGAGCACTAGTAGCAGAGAAGCAGTGATCTAAATCAGCAGACACTCGAGTAGTGAATGCACTAGTAGAGAGCAAGTCGTGTAGTAGCACCGCGAGCGAGTGCTAAAGAAGCAACTCCTGTAGCTGCCGGAGGTCGTGCAGCAGCGCAGCACGAACAAAAGCAGGAGCAGTGCAGCAGCGCGATCGACAGCAAGAACAGAGCCGCAACAGCTGCAGCTAGTGCTGTTGTGGAAGTCGCCGCCGAGGAAGCAACGACATGGGGGAGAGACGCCGTGGATGATGTGGCCGGCGACGGTGCCGTCGATGGAGACACACCATGTCTGCTCGGTATCGAGCACCGGCAGCCCCGTGAGATCGAATAAAAGATAAAATGCAGCGGTGAGTGCAGAACCTCCTTGGTGGCGCCAAGTTGGCCTCGGCTTCATCGAAGGAATTGGTGAGGGTGCTGCGGTTCCGATGGGACAGGTCAAGACGACGCTGTGGGGATTGAGGTGGCGTGATAGATGAGGCGAACGTCGGGGCAGCTCCTTGGAGGTGGAGGATGGGGCGGCTGATCCGGCAGGACGATGAGATCGACAACGGATCCTCATCCGGTGCGGTGGATGAGGGACGGCGAGCTGTTGCGGTGGACGACGTAGTCGGGGAAGAGTCTCCGGCTGGGCGGTGATCGGGAGGCCGAGGAGGAGCGTGGGGTTTCGCGGGTTTTGGCGGCCTCAGTGTAGGAATGGGGGGGCGAAGGGGGAGGGGGGAGCCAAGCTTACGGACGCGCTTGTCCGAAATGTAGGGTAAGTTACTAGCGTACCCCCACCGGTTTTGACACCGCAACGTGGAGCTTCATTTCCGGCTGATGGGTAGAAGGGGGATTTCGCGTGTCTGGGCTGCAGGAGCGATTTCGAATGAGGAGGGAGTTCTCGCACGCGTCCAAATTTCTGGATAACAAGGCGCGGCGTGGGTTGAAGAAGCGGGAGTTTCAAAGCAGGTGAGATAAAAGATACTCGAGCTTGAAAAATTCGGGATAACAAGGTGCGGATTCCTTGTTTGGCAGAACAAACTTAATGTGTAAAAAAACAATTCATACAAGACACAAGAGAGTCATGTCCCCTTTTACTATATTGCTATAGATGCCATTGAAAAAACTACAAGAAAAATGTAAAAAAAATCGGGAGAACAAGATTACCCTGCACAGTACCAAATCAATTCGCACTTCCCTCAACAACAACAAAAAACAAATCAATTCCCACCAAAGAAAGAGTAATGTCCCTTTTTATATGATTACAGATGCCATTATCTCGAATTTCAATTTTTGAATCCACGTTATGTTGAATTCGAATATATCGTTAGGTGGCCTTGCGGTTTATAATTGATGTAGTCGTACATTTTGATCTTCCATCATATATGAACATTTCACTCCACCATATGAACATATATATTGTCGTCTACCATGTGGACTAAATTTGAATCAATTTTCCTTATTTGAATATGATTGTTGTCAAGTAATACAATAATTTAAATATTATCTTGATAACAAAAAACATACATATAACAGTAATCATATTTCACTATGAACTACATGTACCATACGCTCTCCAATTCAAATATTTGTATCCATTTTATGTTGAATTCAAATCATAGTACATTATTGGTCTAGGTAGCGAGATGTTTGGGATAATCTAAACCATGTTTTCATACGTATAATTTTTGGCTGAATTGGGACAAGTTTTGGTATAAGCCTCTTACAAAACCGGAGATTCTCTCAACAAGCCGCGTTGTTCTGAGAGGGAATGTGTCACCTTTGTGTGCGAAACGATATACGCTGCCTCCCCCTGATTTTATTTACAGAGGCAACATAGAACTATATGAGTGCCCTGTTAAATTTTGGAATTATTTCAGGTTCATTTGGCCTTTTTATACATTAATTGAGTTTCTAGACTTTTAATGTGCATAATCTAAATATGAATTGCATGCACATGCTCCAGTGCACCAAAGTGGGTTTAAAAATCACATGTGTGTCCTTGGTTGAATTTCTAGGTCCCATGGAAGAAATGAGAAAGAAATTCAAACATCTGGGCGTCATGACTCGTCCGAGAACATCGAGAAACTTTGAATTTAAATTCATGTAAATCCAAAACGCCTGGAAATCATGAAACTTGGCATGGTGTCATGTCATGGCACTAACATGTTGTGGTAAAAAATTGGGCTGATTTGGAAGCTCGTGGTTCTAAGAGGGAACGTGCCACCTTTGAGTGTGAAACGATATACGCTGCCCCCTTGAGTTGCTTAACAAAGGCAACATATAACTACATTAGTGCCTTGTTAAATTTTGGAATTATTCCGGGTTCATTTGTCGTTTTTTATACATTAATTGAGTTTCTGGTCATTTAATGTGCATAAGTCAAATTTGAACTACAAGCACATGCTCTCGTGCACCAAAGTTGGTTGAAAAAACACATTTGTGACCTCGGGTGAATTTCTAGGTCCCATGCAAGAAATGAGAATAAAATTAAAACATCTGGGCACCATGGCTTGGCCAAGAACATTGAGAAACTTGGTTTTAAAATTCTTGTAAATCCAAAACACGTCTGAAAATCATGAAACTTGGCATGGATGTCACGTCATGGTACTACCATGTTGTGGTAAAACAATTGGCCGAATAGGAACATATATTGGTATAGGCTTTTGCAAACCGAAGCTTCTCTCAAAAGGCTCGTGGTTCTGAGAGGGAACGTGCCACCTTTGAGTGCGAAACGATATACGTTCTCCCCCTTGAGTTTATTTACAAAGGCAACATAGAACTACATGAGTGCCCTTTAAATTTTGGAATTACTCCGGCTTCGTTTGGCCTTATTTACACATTAATTGAGTTTTTGGTCATTTAATGTGCATAATTCAAATTTGAACTACAAGCACATGCTCCCGTGCACCAAAGTTGGTTCAAAAATCACATTTGTGTCCTCGAGTGAATTTCTACTCCCTCCTTCCATCTATATAGGTCCTAATGCATTTTTCGAGGCTAACTTTGACCAAATGTTAGAGCAATAATATATGACATGCAACTTACACAAAGCATACCTTCAATTTTGTATGTCAAAGGAGCTTCCAATAATATAATTTTCATAGTATACATCTCATGTGCTATTAATCTTGTCAATAGTCAAAGGCTGTCTTGAAAAACACATTAGGCCCTATATAGATGGAAGGAGGGAGTAAGTCCCATGCAAAAAATGAGAATAAAATTCAAACATCTAGGCATCGTGGCTCGGTCGAGAACATTGAGAAACTTGGTTTTAAAATCATGAAACTTGGCATGGTGTCATGTCATGGTAGTACCATGCCGTGGTAAAAAAATTTGGCCCAATAGGAACAAATTTTGGTATAAGCTTCTTGCAAATCGGAGCTTCTCTCAAGAAGGCTCGTGGTTCTGGGAGGGAACGTGTCACCTTTGTGTGCATAATTCAAATTTGAAATACAAGCACATGTTCCAGTGCACCAAAGTTGGTTGAAAAATAACATGTGTGTCCTCGGGTAAATTTCTAGGTTCCATGCAGGAAGTGGGAATGAAATTCAAAATTCTGGGTGTCGTGGCTGGGTTGGAAACATTGAGAAACTTAGTTTTTTAATTCTTGTAAATCCAAAACACGCATGAAAATAATGAAACTTGGCTTGGTGCCATGACATGGCACCAACAGGCTGTGGTAAATTTGCAGTCCGATTTGCGAAGGCGCACACAAACAATCAACAAAGTCATTTTGGAACAAGTGCTGTCACGTTAAAATCGGAAACAATATGCGGTCTTTTAGAATAAAAAACATCGCACTATATAAGATGCAATAATAAAAATAAGAAAATAATACAAGTATCTATGTAAACATACAAGTAAGAATATTTTTCTTTTTAGAAAGAAGATAAGAACAAGAGGCTCACCACGGTGGTGCCGGTGATGAGCTCGGCGCGGGTGATCGACGACGGTGAAGACGGGGACGGAGCGTGACGGACCGCTAAATCTAGACAAATATTAAGGAAAATGGAGCTTGGAGGTCGAGCTTGGAGAGGAGAAAGCTTAAGTAGTGTGGCTCGGGCATTCCATCGAACACCTTGTGTGCATAGGAGGTGAGCTAGAGCACCACCAAGCCCTCTCCCCCTCGGCCAGAAAAAAACAGAGCAGTGTGCTCTGCTCTTACGCGAGGGGGTATATATAGGCACCTCATTGGTCCCGGTTGGTGGCATGAACCGGGACTAAAGGGGAGCCTTTGGTCCCGGTTCAAGCCACCAACCGGGACCAATGGTGGTGGGCCAGGAGCGAGGCCCATTGGTCCCGGTTCGTCCCACCAACCGGGACCAAAAGCTCCAGATGAACCGGGACCAATGGCCCACGTGGCCCGGCCGCCCCCCTGGGCTCACGAACCGGGTCCAATGCCCCCATTGGTCCCGGTTCTGGACTGAACCGGGACTAATGGGCTGACCCAGCCTGGACCAAAGCCCTGTTTTGTACTAGTGTCTATTCATCTTCAATCATGGCAATACAACGAGCACCATAAATAATAAAAATTACATTTAGGTCTGTAGACCACCTAGCGACGCTAAAGCACCGAAGCGAGCCGAAGGCGCGCCGCCGTGATCGCTCCTCCTCGTCGAAGCCGGGCAAAACTTGTTTTAGTAGACAATCGGGAAGTCGTCGTGCTAAGGCCCCATGGGACTAGCGCAGCAGAACAGCAACCGCCGCCGATGAAGAGTAGCGTAGATCGGAAGGATTCAACCTGAAGAAACACAAACGTAGACGAACTACGACCAGATCCGAGCAAATCCACCAAGGATAGATCTGTCGGAGACACACCTCTACATGCCCACCGACGATGCTAGACACATCACCGGAACGAGCACTAGGTGGGGAAGACCTTATTAGGTAGCCGATGCCGTCTCGTCTTCCCGAGAAGGACACAAACCTAACAAAACTTGAATAAACATCTAAAAACGGAGCCCTCCCGCTGGCAAGGGCCGGGATCCACTGCGCCGCCATGGCCCTAAGGCCACCGGAGACGAGATGGACTAGCGGCGGCGCCGACGGGAGGCAAAGGAACCCTAATCTTTTCTTGAAGGGGAGGATAACGACGGATGTGCATTATTTCTTTTAGAGCCTCTTTGCCTCAAAGGATTGCTAAAAATGATCCTTTTTCCCTAATGGGTTGATTGATACATCGGATAACAACATTTGATTTTTTTCATTCATTGTTTGTGCGTTCGGAAGAGTTTGGCGAGGTTTTTTTTAGATCCTTTGGTCGTGTATTTTTGTGCTCCTTGGGGTTTTGTCCCTCGTTTTCATTCTCCTTGATAAATCACATGCAGTTCTCGTGCATGGTTCAAAATATATTCATAAAAAAATTCTTAGGAGAACGCAACCTTTTTACCCCCCCCCCCTTATTTCTTCCTCTTCCAACTCAGCAATTATCGTAGGTGACATCGCTAAGATAGCATCATCTACAATTAAAAAGAAAAAGGTAGAAGTTACCGTGACATGCTCGGATTTTCAGTGTCTTGTGTGCATCTTTAATGCAGAAGCCGAGAGTAATAAACCATTTTTTATTTTACTAGTACAATGCCCGTGCGTTGAAAAGAGATATAAACATTCTAGTACGTTAGCTTGCGATTTACATGCCCATATTTATATGATTATGCAAATTAATGTTTATCAAATCTTGCCTGTGATTTACCTTATATTTTGATGAGAATTTCGGCAAGTAAATTAAAATGGAATTAGTTCAGAATGTAAGTTAATTTAGGTGATTGATTGTTATACAAGAAAGGTTGGACGAAGCGGATACCAAAACCATCGCACTATATGAAGATTGAAAGGATCTCCATCTCCGCTAGACCAATGAAGATGGATTGCAGCCAATCCTTCTCGGGGCAGAGTTTAGAACCAATGGAATTGGGGAGAGGTTTGGCTGGCTGGATCGTTTATCTAGATTCATTGTTGCGTGAAGGCTGGTTTTCATCTCTACAACCGTGGAAGCCTTGTGGGCCTTATGATTAAAGGCTGGTTTTCATCTCTACACTAGTGGCAGGATTGTGGGACCTGCAATTAATCTTGTTAGTCAAGGATTATATGAGTTAATCCACACCATAAAAATTTGGTCCCAACGGTTGAACGATTAGTTTTTGGGAGTCTGTAATTAGTATAGGTATAGATAATTTACAGCCCATTTGCTAATTATTAAGGTCTTTTTGGAGCCCACATTCTTTTTGTTAGCATTACAACCCATATTGTTGCCATCGTTAAAAAATTATACGAAATTTTGCATATTTCGGTGCAGTCTGAACTGTTTTTAATCCCGAAATTTCGACTCACATTCAAACTGATTTTAAAAATAAATGTATATCGATATAAAATCCAACAAATTCTCCACGCATAAAAAATAATGTAATTTAAAATCTCTAAATGAAAAAAGATATTTGAAACTAATTGCTGGTTTGATGTGTTTTAAAAATATACAGCCCATTTCTCATTACTGATAGGCCATTTTCTCGGCCAGCCGAATGAAGCTCTCCTCGTCTTGAAAGATTTGCAGCCCAACAGGCCTAACAAAGTGACTTACTTGGCAAATCACAAAAAAACTGGGTTGTGGCCATGGACCCAGTTGTCAGTCCATTTGTTTTTTTAGTCCATTTGGTGGGCTGGGTGAAACAATGATGTAGCATCTATGCAGCCCATTTAAATCCCATTTGCATTTTTCTCGAAATCCGCGGACCTGCTGGGCTGGGTGAAAATATCATGTTGGGCTAGACGGAGAAATGTTATAAAAACATAAACACATGATTGCACGTCAGTAAAATCTTTGCAAGCTTATGTACGCAATCACTAGGAGTTAACTTGCCAAGTTATATATAAACAATTGTTATTATTATTTTGTAAGAACTTTCAGCTTACGAAATAAAATATCATTTTAATTTGATGAGTTAATAGTACGTGGGGTATTATTATTTTTTATGCTAGACGTGGGACAGTTGAGTTGGTTCTAGGGAAAAGTACTGGGAGAAAACTCAATTTACATCGAGAAAGAAAGTGGGAGAAAATTTAGAGACCTGCTGGGTCCACCTGAGGAGGGGAATATGTTGGGAGAAGGAGATTCAATGCACGGCTGCCGAGTGAACTAGTTTTTTTACGGACAAGTGAACTAGTTTACATACATAAGCAAATAGCCACTAAAAAAAGCAATCAGGTTAATGGGTTCTTAAAAGAAATATTTCGGACAAAACAGATAATTACGACACATAGGCTAATGCATGAAACACTCAGATGATAAAGGTTCTTATAAACAGATAAAGTACAACATCTAGACCTTCCTGGCACGCTTGATCATGACGTTGCGGCTATCCGTGTACTCGTCGGTTACGGGAAGCAGACACGCCCTCATGTCCAAGATCTGCATGTACATGTCGTACCATGTGTATGCGTCCTTGGCCGCGTAGGTTATGTAGGCTAGATTCAGAGGTACCTCCCACGTGTTCAGGTCGTCTTCTTTCGTGTTGGCGTATCAGAGGTTGATGATGGTCTCAGCGAGGTCAACCACGGAGTCCTTCTCATGCCCGTTGCTGATGATCTTGTATTGCTTCTGGATGTCGACAAGCTTGTTGCACCAGATGGCCGAATCGTCGCGTTCTTCCTTCTCTCCATTGTAGCGAAGGTGCAGTCGGCGCTGCCGATGAAACGGGCGAATACTCCAGAACCTAGTGCAGCCATAGGACTGAGGCAAGGCAGAGCTTCACCGAGTCTGTATCGTTGGTGTACATCACATTCAACTTGGTGCAGCCATAGGACTAAACGGCGAACTCAAAGGGGAACTCCTTGCTGAAGTCCATATCCAGCAGGCTCACCCCTTGGATCACCATTGGAGTCTCTTCGAGTGAATGAGTGTGTAGGTGGCGGCAGCAGTTCATTTTTCAGCTCTTGGGGAACTGGATTCAACAGTAAGCTGAGTGTGTACAGGCGACAACAGTTACAACCCCTCCCTCGTCCGCTGCACGCCCAGCAGAAGATGCACCCTCAGCCACACGTCAGTTCACGAGCGGGTCTGTATTGGTACTATAATAACAGGAGTTAGTGGTCGCTTTACTTAAATTTAATTAGCTTTAATAGAAATTTGTACTTAAAACAAGCAATGCATTCACTCGTTCTATCAGTGCCACAGGATCAACATGCACAACAATTAGAATTATTATTCTCAGGACGCACACGATCAGCACATTTGTCGCGCTTTCACAAAGATAATACTACCAAGTTTGAACTGTTTGTTATGGTTGTTGTCCTCTGCATCATCATGTCATGTTTCCCAGCTTGCAAGATTCAAAACCAACAAATAAGATCCAAATAATAAGTACAACAAAGATGGCTACACATCTCATTGATTCCCAGCTTGCAAGATTCAGAACCAACAAATAAGATCCAAATAATAAGTACAACAAAGATGCCTACACATCTCATTAATTCCCATCTTGCAAGATTCAGAACCAACAAATAAGATTCAAATAATAAGTACAACAAAGATGCCTACACATCTCACTGATTCCTAGCTTGCAAGATTCAGAACCAACCCATTAGAGCCTTTTGATAAAGTGAATATCGGGATTAAATCCATCTTGGCTAGCCATGTCATACAATCGAAGAACTTGGCAAATGCTCTTGACCGTCACAACATCTGTAGTTGAGTATTCCTGTTTGCACAACATGTTTGTGCAGCACAAACAAGGAAACAGGAGAGCATGATTTCGCTTTAATAGCGGCCTCCTTGAACTCAACCTCCAGCTCTACTTGGATGAGGTCTGCCTGGAGTTCCATGATTCAATTCATGCACCTTTTTCTGCAGTTCACCTGAAATGAAGCAAAGATTGCATCATTCAGCTAGCAAGAAGTACTTGCTCTTGTGAGCTGGCAGGTTCTTCTTTAGTAGTTGCACTAAAATTGAGGAAAATTAAGGTTGGCTATCCAGCTCATGTAAGGTGCAACTATAATTTTCTTATCCTTTTGTGCAGTTCCACTAAAGTAAAGTGCCATTGTGGTGACAGTGACGGCTCCATCTTGCAATGGCTAATAAAATGTTGCACGAGATTACCAACAGAACTTGGCGTAGATTTTGGGAACTCCAATCACCATTTTGTACAGTTCCACCAAAATTGAGAGATGTTGCCCACATGACATTTTAGTTGAACCGCACAAGACACTCATTCCAAAAAAAGTGTTTTGTGCAGTTCACCAAATGGTCACAATAGCAACAAGGTGAAATGGATATCCCTATCTGCACAAAAAGATAGAAAGTCACTAGTAGAAAAAGGGTCAAACGTGAAGCACATTAGTGTCGGTTTGAATTAGAGCCGGCACTAATGTGTACATTAGTGCTGGTTCGTGGCGGCGATCAATAGTACCGGTTCGTGGCGAACCTTTAGTACCGGTTCATGCCACGAACCGGTACTAAAGAGGCTGCATCAGCCTGCGGTCAGGCTATGGCCCCACCATCACCATTTAGTGCCGGTTCTTACCACGAACCGGTACTAATGAGGTTATGGCAAGCTGTTTTTAGTCCCACCTCGCCAAGAGAGAGGCAGTATGAGCGGTTTATAAGCCGTGAGTTCACAGACAATGACGAAGAGTTGCAATGCTCACCTACATGTTGATTAGCTTCAAGCCTTGCGGAATAGCATAGATTGCACTGAGCTATGTGCAGTGCAGTCTACACTATTCCGAATGGCTTGAAGCAAATTAACCAGCATTGCACCTCTTTTTTATTTTTAATAACTTATTTAAACTCCGGACTTCTTTTGTGTTCAGTATGCAGCATTTAAAGCGGCGTCATCAATTTCCAACATGTTCTGACATCATTTGTTGTTTTTCGGTCATTTACCTAATTGTTTAGAGAGCTAAATGACCGTGAAATTGAAAATCACTACAAAATGAATCCTGAAAATGTTGAAACTTGGCATGGTATCATCATATCACCCGCATAGCATGCGCGAAAGAGTAGAGAGGGTCACGGCAAAAACTGGACGCACTTCGTGTACAAACTGGACAAACTCTTTCCGAGTATCAGGGTTTCGGAGTCCGGAGTGGGTACTAATGTGCATCCCACCAATCAGGAAGAATCACATGGATCGTGTGTTTCTTTCTAGCTCTTGCGAGTCGTTGGATCAAGGGTGTGTTTCTTCCTAGCTCATGTGAGTCGTTGGATCGAAACTACCACAATCACTTTGTGAGCCAGACGACCCTATATATAGCTAGCCCACCTCTCGCCTTCCCTGCATAAGTCTTTCAGTTCATCAACTACATACATCTACCAGTTCATCGACTGCATACATCTACCAGTTCATCGACTGAATATAAATCATTCGGATTCGCCATCATACGTCCAACCGTGCATTTGATATGCATATATATGCATCACGAGCCACGGTTGGGCTGTATGATGGCGATACCGATTGGTTTGTTCTAGATCCGACATAAAAGGTTTGATACAACTTTTTTGTGACATAAGAGCTATCTCTCCTCCTACCTATTTTAGTTACACAACTACCTATTTGTGCCAAATTTTCACTTTTGCTGTTGCTCTTGCATCATAAGCATCCATGTTAACTGGACTTACAAGTAATGCAATTTAACCAAACTATCTTGTGATCTTCACACTATATAAGATGCAATAATAAAAATAAGAAAATAATACAAGTATCTATGTAAACATACAAGTAAGAATATTTTTCTTTTCAGAAAGAAGATAAGAACAAGAGGCTCACCACGGTGGTGCCGGTGATGAGCTCGGCGCGGGTGATCGACGATGGTGAAGACGGGGACGGAGCGTGACGGACCGCTAAATCTAGACAAATATTGAGGAAAATGGAGCTTGGAGGTCGAGCTTGGAGAGGAGAAAGCTTAAGTAGTGTGGCTCAGGCATTCCATCGAACACCTTGTGTGCATAGGAGGTGAGCTAGAGCACCACCAAGCCCTCTCCCCCTCGGCCAGAAAAAAACAGAGCAGTGTGCTCTGCTCTTACGCGAGGGGGTATATATAGGCACCTCATTGGTCCCGGTTGGTGGCATGAACCGGGGCCAGGAGCGAGGCCCATTGGTCCCGGTTCGTCCCACCAACCGGGACCAAAAGGTCCAGATGAACCGGGACCAATGGCCCACGTGGCCCGGCCGGCCCCCTGGGCTCACGAACCGGGTCCAATGCCCCCATTGGTCCCGGTTCTGGACTGAACCGGGACTAATGGGCTGACCCAGCCTGGACCAAAGCCCTGTTTTGTACTAGTGTCTATTCATCTTCAATCATGGCAATACAACAAACACCATAAATAACAAAAATTACATTTAGGTCCGTAGACCACCTAGCGACGCTAAAGCACCGAAGCGAGCCGAAGGCGCGCCGCCGTGATCGCTCCTCCTCGTCGAAGCCGGGCAAAACTTGTTTTAGTAGACAATCGGGAAGTCGTCGTGCTAAGGCCCCATGGGACCAGCGCAGTAGAACAGCAACCGCCGCCGATGAAGAGTAGCGTAGATCGGAAGGATTCAACCTGAAGAAACACAAACGTAGACGAACTACGACCAGATCCGAGCAAATCCACCAAGGATAGATCTGTCGGAGACACACCTCTACATGCCCACCGACGATGCTAGACACATCACCGGAACGAGCACTAGGTGGGGAAGACCTTATTAGGTAGCCGATGCCGTCTCGTCTTCCCGAGAAGGACACAAACCTAACAAAACTTGAATAAACATCTAAAAACGGAGCCCTCCCGCCGGCAAGGGCCGGGATCCACCGCGCCGCCATGGCCCTAAGGCCACCGGAAACGAGATGGACTAGCGGCGGCGCCGACGGGAGGCAAAGGAACCCTAATCTTTTCTTGAAGGGGAGGATAACGACAGATGTGCATTATTTCTTTTAGAGCCTCTTTGCCTCAAAGGATTGCTAAAATGATCCTTTTTCCCTAATGGGTTGATTGATACATCGGATAACAACATTTGATTTTTTTTCATTCATTGTTTGTGCGTCCGGAAGAGTTTGGCGAGGGTTTTTTTTAGATCCTTTGGTCGTGTATTTTTGTGCTCCTTGGGGTTTTGTCCCTCGTTTTCATTCTCCTTGATAAATCACATGCAGTTCTCGTGCATGGTTCAAAATATATTCATAAAAAAATTCTTAGGAGAACGCAACCTTTTTACCCCCCCCCCCCCCTTATTTCTTCCTCTTCCAACTCAGCAATTATCGTAGGTGACATCGCTAAGATAGCATCATCTACAATTAAAAAGAAAAAGGTAGAAGTTACCGTGACATGCTTGGATTTTCAGTGTCTTGTGTGCATCTTTAATGCAGAAGCCGAGAGTAATAAACCATTTTTTATTTTACTAGTACAATGCCCGTGCGTTGAAAAGAGATATAAACATTCTAGTACGTTAGCTTGCGATTTACATGCCCATATTTATATGATTATGCAAATTAATGTTTATCAAATCTTGCCTGTGATTTACCTTATATTTTGACGAGAATTGCGGCAAGTAAATTAAAATGGAATTAGTTCAGAATGTAAGTTAATTTAGGTGATTGATTGTTATACAGGAAAGGTTGGACGAAGCGGTGGTGAGAAGAAAAGTGAAACATAAAACTTTTTTTTAATTAAGTAGTAGAAAAGATAGAGATAGAGATGAAAACTAGGAGAGCAGAGATTCGGTGCCAGGCTCACCTGCCCCCGCGATAAAGGAAAAAATCAAAACAAATACTAGAATAATTAAAAAAGTCTAGTTATCTTTTGCATGGTAGATAATTAGTGCGTGAGGTGCGCTTCAAATTTTAAATTATTTGGACATCTGAGTAGCTCTCGGAAAAAAAAGGCAAAATTAGGGTATGTAAAAAAGTTTACTATTCTGATCCAATTTGCCAGTTTTTGCTGAGAACTACTCATGTATCCAAATAATCTGAAATTGGAGCGCATATCATTCTCCATGATAAAAAAGATAGATTTTTTTGAATTTTTGTGTGTGAATGTTTTCTTGACCGGATGTAGATGAGTCTGTGCTCAGAAATGGATATTCGGAAAACTAGCAAAAAACACACCCGTCAAGCACATACAAAAGTAACTCGCAAGCCGGGCCTTTTGCAATATCGGGTCGAGCCTTGTGGGCCTGTCATGAGGCTTACATCTCCTCCACATGCATGTTGTTACTCGATTATCAAAAAAAAAAAGCATGTTGTTATTCACGGAAATCCAGTTTACCACCAATTGCAGGAAATATGACTATCAACGTCCATGTCCTCCCACGGTATGCTGATCAAGCCTAATTTGATCATGTTATTATTTATTTTTCGGTGTATTTGTATTTATATTTATTCTCCTTTCCCCTTTTCATTATTATCATTTTTATATTATTTGCAGGTTTTTATTTTTATAGTATAAATTCTAACTTTTCATTTTCTACCTCTTATTCTTTTTTCGTCAATTTATGAATATGTATTTTTAAATACATAAAAGTTATTTTGATACACATAAACACATTTTTATACATAAGCCTTAATTTTATGACAGTTTTTTAGGATACATGAACATTTTAATTATCGCCTTTTCGAGAAATATACATACATTTATATGTAATACATGAACATTTTTTTCTAATTAAATTTTATTTCTTCTTTTTAGTGCCATGAACAATAGAGGATACACAACCGCCTCCTCTCCAAAGAAAGATTAGGTTTCCTTTGCCTCCCGTCGGTGCCATCGCCGGTCCGCCTAGTGTCCGATGGACTTAGGTCCATGGGGGCACGGTGGATCCTACCCCTTACCGATGGAAGGGCTCTTCATTGATGTTTTGTTGGGGTTTGTGTCCTACTCAGAAAGGCAAGGCGGCGACGGCTCCCTGGAGATGAAATAAGATTCTCCCTGCCTAGCCCCCATCCTGATGGTGCGTCTAGCCGTCGGTGTGTGTGGAGTTATGTCTTCGACAGATCTATCTGTGGTGGATTTGCTCGGATCTGGTTGTCGTTTGTGTATGTTTGTGTGTGTTCAGGTTGAATCTTTCTAATTTACGCCACTCTTCATCGGCGGCGGTTGTTGTTCTAGTGCGCTGGTCCTATGGGCCTTAACACGACGACTTTCCAACTACCTACTAAGTTTGCGATGACAGTGGCTCGTCTCAGGCTCATTTCAGTGCTTGTAGTCATCTCTAGGTGGCCTACAGTTTTGAATGTAAATTTTATTATTTTTAGTGTTCTTTATACTGTCATGGTTAAAGATGAATAGATCAGAAGTTTTTTCTAGAAAAACAGCTTTTCCGAAGTATATAGAACATTTATTTTCACACATGCGAACATTTGTTTTCTAATTTTGTGAACAACAGCTTTTAAATATAGGAGCATTTATTATGACGTACGTGAACATTTATTTTTGCAGCTATAACATTTTCCTATTTAAAAACTGATTTATAAATTTAGTAGAAAATATAATTTTTAATATATTTATATTTATTTTTAAAGATATTACTTGTTGGTGGGCCGCGCCAAGTGTGGTCCATGAAGAACTGTTTTACGAAGCCGTTCCCTAAAAAAAAGGAGCACACTGCTATTCGCGCCAGCTACGAGCGCCGCAGGAGTTCTTCAGCATGCGTGTCACGGCGCGGCGCGCCGGCGTCCTCGGGACGGTGGACTCCCGGCCTACCAACTCGCTGGCGGACGCGGCGCGCGCGCTCTGTGGCTCCTCCCACGACGAGGGCATCGCTTCCGGGAACAGGCTGATGGGCGCGCACCTGAGGGCCGGCAGGCCGGGCGCCGCTCGAGAGGTGTTCGACGGAATGCCGCGGCGCGATGTGGTGTCCTGGAACTCCCTCATGGCCGCGCACGCGCGGGAGGGCGCGCACCAGGAGGCTGCATACGCCTTCCTGGAGTTGAGGCGATGCAGGCTCAGGCCGGACCACACCTCCTTCTCCACCGTGCTGTCGGCCGTCGCGTGGCTGGAGGCTCTGGAGCTGGGGCGATGCGTCCACGGCCTCGCGCTCAAGGCCTGCTCCACGGGCAATGTGTTCGTGGGCGCCTCACTCGTCACCATGTATGCCAGCTGTGGGGTTTTCGCCTGCCTGCAGCGGGTCTTTGACGGTGTCGACGCTCCAAATGTGGCCTTGTGGAATGCTCTTCTATCAGGCCTCGTGATGAACCATCGGGTAGCAGACGCCCGCATGGTTTTCGATCAGATGCCCGGTCGTAATGTCGTGTCCTGGACGGCCATGGTAAAAGGCTATGTTACGGTGCACGAGGTGGACCTGGCATTAGAGCTGTTTGACTTGATGCCCATGAAGAATTCTGTGTCGTGGTGTGTCATCATAGGAGGGCTTGTCCACCATCAGCAATTCAGAGAGGCAATTGAACTGTTCAAAGGTTTGATGAGGAATGGGGATGAAGTCACAAATGCGGTTCTAGTTAAGGTTGTGAATGCTTATGCTGGCCTGAAAAGTATTGGAGGAGGCAGATGCATTCATGGGTTTTCTGTGAAGTGTGGATTTGTTCTTGACCTGATTATCGAGACATCATTAGTTGCGATGTACTGTAACTCCTTGGACATCGATGAAGCACAATTGGAGTTTGATAAGTTGGACAGTAAGCATGTCGGTTCATGGAATGCCATCATATGTGGCTATATTTATGCAGACAAGATTGATGAGGCTAGAGAACTTTTTGATTCCATGACTGAAAGAGATAAGGTCTCGTGGAACTCGATGATTAATGGCTATATCAGATATGGAAGAATTACTGATGCTACTGAGTTATACTCAAGGATGCCTGAGAAGAACGTGGAAGCAGCTACTGCTTTGATGTCATGGTTTGTAGACAACGGAATGCTAGATAAAGCACGGGATATGTTTTATAGTATGCCCCAAACAGATGTAATGTCTTGTACATCTTTACTCTTTGGATACATGAAAGAAGGATATCTGGATGATGCACTGGACCTTTTTCATAGGATGCACATGAGGACTGTTGTCACTTACAATGTAATGATAGCTGGTTTTCTTCATCAAGGAAAGGTTACTGAAGCTTACAGGCTCTTCAATGAATCACCTTCTCATGATTCAGTGACTTGGAGCTGTTTAATTACCGGGCTCGCTCAAAATGGTTTAACTGATGATGCACTTAGGATGTACAAGAAAATGCTATTAACATATGTGCGCCCAAGCGAGTCAGTTGTTTCTAGCCTCTTAAGCTGTTTTGCACACCATTCTATGATTGTTCATGGTCAGCAGTTTCATGCCACAACTATCAAGCTTGGACTCGAGTTATGTTTACTAATTCAGAATTCACTCATTAGCCTATATTGCAAATGTGGCAAAATGGTTGCAGCCCAGAATATTTTTGATCAGATGGGTAAGAGAGATGTGGTTACATGGAATACAATAATTCATGGATATGCATTCAGTAGCCTTGGTGAAAATGCTATTGAAATGTTCGAGAATATGAAGAGGGCACAAGTTGATCCTGATGATATCACATTTCTTGGTGTACTGTCTGCATGTAGTCACATGAGTCTTTTGGAGGAAGCAAAACATTTCTTCAATGCGATGACACGTGATCATGGAATTGTGCCTAATATAACGCACTATGCTTGCATGGTTGATCTATTTTGTAGGAGAGGCATGGTTGAGGAGGCTGAAGGGTTAGTGAAGTCAATGCCATTTGAACCTGATTCAGCAATATGGACCTCTCTCTTGAGCAGTTGCAGACTGAGTGGCAATGATAAGTTAGCAGAGCATGCGGCAAGCCAATTGATCGCCATAAATCCTGGTACTAAAATGCCTTATCTGCACCTCATCAGTGTACATGGATCAACAAATAGATGGGGTATGATTGATAGTCTGCGAACTCAAATTAGGAGAACTGCCACTCAGAAAGAAGTTGGTTATAGCTGGATTTAGTGTCCCAGCATGATTCACTGCTGTTGTATTTTACCAACGGTAGGTCAGTCTGGTACCAAAACACTATGCTGTATACAGTGAGGCACAGCTGGTATATACGACAATATCCACGGTGCAGCCCGTGATCATTTATATGGACATTTCCCACCAAACAGGTAAAATTCTATAAAAACTACTTGTATATCACATGTAATTACCTTCACTTTGGCATCCAAGGCATTGTTCTGATGATACAACTTTTTGTTTACACATCTTATGTAGAACGTCTAAAAGTTCAGGGCAGACTCTTGGTGGATGGGTTAACCTGGAAGCGTGAAACACATCTGTCAGGTACGATTCAATCGGATCGCATGCTTGTACATATAATGTTTGTCATCATTTAGAGGTAGACTAACTGTGCAACAATTTTTTTTTCAGTTGATCGGTATAGAATAGCTTCCTTTTTAATTTTGTTTAAAAAAGCACCTTGAAATACTATCTCATCTTGATTGTTAACAAGAATTCATGTCTTGTCCTCCAGAGTTTCAGTGATTGGTTTGTTGTTCCTCTTCCAGGAATACGGCGCCAAATTTTGCCAAAACAGAAACCTTTCAATCAGCCTAATAAGAGTTTGGTCAGCAGAGGATGGAACGCGCGGCGCAGGCCAAAGACATGATCAGTTCCATCCCTGTATTTCGGAGGAGCGGTGACTGTGGGATGTAACCGAGTCTGCAAAAATACCCAGCCAATCCGTGTGGCATCCACTGAATGGCCTCTGCCCTCCACACCGGCAAACACTGCTCAGCAGTAAGGATCATGATGACTGTCCGGCTGAGCACAGGGAATGCGACGGTCACCGTCGCACGCTACATGGCAGGGCGCAGCTTTAAGGCTCAGGCGAAGCAGAGCTTCACCAGGGAAGTCCATGCCGTGGCGCTCACCGGAGAAGATCTTCGCCTGATGGATGACCCTGGACCTTTTTTTCTTTTCTTTGCGGGAAGCTGGCTCTCGACCTTCTGGTTCTCTTTTCTTAGTTGTTCTTTGTACTAGGCTGGGCAGGCCAAAGCCCAGTTTATATTTGCTCGGCCTAAAAAAATGAAATCCTCGGTGACGGCCTCTCCTTGTTTAATTCACTCGTTTATTTTAGTAGGTGGTGGGACTCATTTTTTCGGTTTTACTATTTATATATCTGATGGCAGAACATTTGTTTTTCACCTGTCGCTGGCCGCGGGGTGGCAGGGGGCGACGGTCGGGGCATGAAGGAAGGAGATAGGGACCTTGTTTCACAGCTTTGAGTGTACGAGGGCCTTTAAAAAAATAAGCATTGTATTACACACGCGACATCCTTTTTCGGATGGAGGGAGTGTATGATGCATGGTGACTAGGAGAGCATGAGAAAGGAACCATAGGAGCGACGCGCGTGCTGGCTACAAGTCTGTCGCAAGCTTTGGAAACTCGCGCAGCAACGCATGCGTATCCCTCTAGTATAGAAGGGCGCTCACTCAACTTCCAACAATTCCCGGATCATTGACGTGGCATTTCCTATTTGATGCCTTCAGGCCCGTTAACGTGCAATTCATTAACTGGCGCTGAAGGCATCTTACCTGGGCCGGCCCATCTATGGGTGCCACGAGAGAGATCCCTTTCCGGTTTTGGCAAGCTTCCAGAAGCTTCCCAGCCGATTTTTTTGTTTTTTATTTTGTTTTTCCTGGACTGGTCTTCTTCTTATTTGTTTATTCTGTATTATTTCCCTTTTTCCCTTTTCCCTTCCCCCTTTTTCTTTTTCTTTTTAATAATGCAGATTATTTTCAGATTCGATGAAACATCTTTCAAAAATTCAATAAATCTTTTTTAGAACTGATGAACTTTTTGTTAAAGTTCATAATCTTTTTTCAAAATTTATAAACTTTTTTTCAAATCGATGAGCTATTTTTAAAAGTTTGCAAACTTTTTACAAAATCGTTGAACTGTTTTTCAAAATTGATGAACTTTTTATCATAATTGATGAAAATTTATTTTTACAATTTTTGATTTTTTTTTAAAATCGATAAACTTTTTTAAAAATCATTGAAATTTTTCTTCAAAATTGATTAACTTTTTTCGAAATCACAAACTATTTTTCCATATTGGTGAAAGATTTTTCAAAATAATTAACTATTTTTGAGTTCATGAACGTTTTTGAGTGTTTTCAAATGTGAATTCCTGATTTTGTTTTTGAATTTTTACGTTTTTTGGGATTTTCTGATTTTTTTTTTGAGCAAGCGACCAGTCTTTAGGTAGTAGAGACCATTTGGTGTTATTTTGGAGCAAGCGAGGATGCTAGTGAGCTGGCTCATGCGAACGGCCTTGAACGCGCCAATTTAGGAGCTCCCTGCCAAAAATGCAGTGCACATTGCTGGAATGGAACTCGCGACCATTTGCTCACCAGCAAACATAGCTAGCCAAACAAGCTTGTAAGGGTATGCGTCTAATACGTCTTGAGAAGAGTTTAAGAATTAATAGCAGCGCCAGTTTGGAATATTACTTATTTTCTTTAAAAACATTTCTTGAAAATTCCAAGTATTTATAACTCCGAATAATTTTGACAAATGCGATTTTGATTTTGAAAAAGGTGGACAATGTTTGAATTTGTGAATAACTTCGAAACATGTGAAACATTTTTTTGAATTGAGAACAATTTTTTTAAAAAAGAGAACACATTTAGAATTTGTGAGCAAAATTTGCAAGCGGGGACATTTTTGTAAAATTCTGAAAAATTTATGAAACTCTTGAAAAAAAATTCATTTGTGAAACTTTTGAACATACTTAGAAACTATTTTGAATTTGTGACAAACATTTGAAGTGAGAACATTTTTTCAAAACTACGAGCAACTTATGCAATTTCCAAAAATTCTTTTAAAAAACAAAAAACAAAAAACAATTTCCAGATTTCAAAAAAGCAAAGATTTTATGAAATTGCCTGAACATTTTCTGAAGTTGTGGACAATTTATAAAACATATTGTTTTTGAATTTGTGAACAAATTTTGAAAAGCAGGAACATTTCCTGAAATTAGCGAAAATTTTCAAATTTGTGAAATTTTTTTGCAAATGCAAAACTTTATGGTAATTTTGAAATTATTAAGTTTTTTGAATTTTTGTACATTTTTTGTAAGAGGCGAACATAAATTTGTACTTTCTGACTTTTCTAAATTTCTGAATTTTACATAACTGGAACATTTTATGAAAAAGGAATACATTTTTGAAAGGTGAACATGTTTTAAATTGTCAAACATCTTTTGAAAAACAAAAAAGGAGAATGAAAGAAAATAAAACAGGAATGAGAAGGAAAAAAGGAATCCGAAAAACATAAAAAGGAAAAAAAAGAAATTGGAAAAAAGGGAAAGAAAAAATGAAGGGAAAATAAAACGGGAATAAACCATGTGGAAACCCGTGGAACATTTCCAAAACCGGACACAGAAAGGTTTGGGTGGAGTCCGAAATGGGCCGGCCCTAATCGCTCGATATCGAGCTCTGCCTGTGCGTTGCGGCCACAATTTGCCGCGACATGCGGCAAATAGGAAAATCCCCTCCCATTGACGTATCGATCCGAGTAACCGACGTATCGCCACGCGGTTCTGGGAGCGACTTCGATCGTTGCCGGCCCGGAGGCCAATTCGCAAAAGAAAAAGGAAGTATCCGAGTAACCGACCTAGCATCATCAGTCTACATATACAAGAGAGAGAGAGAGAGGATATAGAGGCATGTATCGTCCTCTAGCATACATACACAATACCAATCTCATCAACTATGGAACCGTCCCTCAAAAAGAGAAAAAACAACATGGAACCATCCAACATGTCAATGTCTTCCTCGATCCTCCCGGCGGACCTCCTGCTCGAGATCGCGGCGCGCTCCGACCCCGTCACCTTCGTGCGCTGCGCCGCCACATGCAAGGCCCTTCGGCGCCAGATCGCCGACCCGGCTTTCCTCTCCCCGCTCCGCCTCCGAGGCGCCGACCGGTTCGTGCCCGCGCTGTTCCGCGGCATGTTCATCCAGAACCTGCGCGCGGCGGCGGCCGAGCACCCGCGGTTCCTCGTCCCCGGCCTGTTCATCCAGAACCTGCGCGCGGCGGCGGCCGAGCACCCGCGGTTCGTCGTCCCCGGCCGCTCCAAGGAGCCGCCCCCCGAGCCGTTCCGCTCCTTTCTGTCCAAGTACACCACCCTCTTCGACTTCTACCACCCCGTCCTGGCAGCGCGGCACGGCCTCGTCGCCCTCCGCTCCGACGCCACCCCCGAGACTGAACCGGCGGGCGCCTGTGTGTTCGACCCTATGACGGGCTACATCCACTGCTTTGGGCCACCTGGGATCAATGCCCAGTCGTTCGTCCTGCTCACCGGCGACGGCCGCCGCTACCGCCTGCTCGCCGCGGAGTTGTCTTCAGGTCACCTAAAGACCCAGGCCTTCTCGCCGGCCGAGCACGCCAGGCTGTGGCAAGCCATCGCCGAGACCGCGGTCGCTCCGTGCCCTCAGGATGCCGCGCTCCTGCACCCTCCAGTCGTTCTCCAAGGTGACACCCACTGGCTGTGCAGGTCGGTCGAGTGCCACTTCGTCCTCAAGTTGTCACACGCGCCGCTCCAGGCGTCCGTCACTAAGATCGACGGTCACTGCGGCGAGGCACTGCGTGGGCGCGGACCCGAGGAAGTCCTCCTGGTGTCCGACGGCGGCCACGCGAGGCAGCCGGGACTGCTCGTCGCCACCGGGCTGGAGATATCACTCTGGACGCTGTCTGGCTCCCGCGAGGGCGGAGGCTGGTCCAAGCAGGTCCTGGTCCAGCCGGAGAGCATCCGGCGGCCAGCTGGGCAGTGGAGCGAGCGGCTGCAGCTGCGGTGGTTTGGCGAGACAAGCGGAGCGGCTACGTCTTCGTGCGGATGCCGGGAGCGGAGGGGCCCTCACCGTCGTGGTACTTCATGCTCGAGCTGGCGGCCAGGAGGGTCCGCGGGGTTTGCAAGATCCCGCCCGGGGACGTGCTCGTCTTCTTCCCCTACGAGATGGATGTCTCCTATTGGCGGCCAAACTTCACTCGTCGACTACACTAGTAAAAATTTTTAGAACGACTGCATCCAAGATCCAACATACTAACAGAACCAGCGTAGTCATAAGTCACAAACAGACTGAGGTAACAAAGCGAGAGGCATCAGACCTCGAAGAGCACGCAGCCTCATAGCGGAATCCAAAATAAAAGAGCTTCCCTAAGCTTCGATGGTCGACCTAGCCATGGTGTAAACCTGACGAAGTTTGCCGGTCGCCATCTCCGTCTGCTCACTGTCTCTTGCCTTCCCCAGCGGCCGCCACTGCTGCATATAGAGATTAGTTTGGAATGGGCAGTTAGCCGGGTGCAAAGGGAAAACAGCTTCAATAGTAAACTTGTTACGAATCTTCCACAAATACAAAAAAAAGCGCCCCTACGCACATCCACATAACACGATTTCCACCCCCCAGGAAGGGGAGAAAGGGCGAATCAACCTGTGCTTGAGTTGGTTAGGTGGACAGTGGTATGCCGAACCCACCAGGGTTTAAATCCTGATACTCGCATTATTCCTGGATTTATTTCAGGATTTCCGGCGATGCGCTTTCAGTGGGAGGAGACGTTTCCGTCGACGACGAGGCGTCTACAGTGACTTCGTAAATTTCAAGATGATATGCCGGCTCAGTCTCTCGGAGGTGCTCATAGGGGTAGGGTGTGCGTGTGTGCGTTCATAGAGGTGAGTGTATGCGTGTATATGAGCGCTTGTGTCTGTACTGATGCTCAAAAAAAAAGAAAAGGGAGAAAGGAGTTGGACCAAGTCCCAAGAGGACCGAGGATTCTTGTCTAGTCTAGAAGCTTCACGGACGACACTCCATGCAAATATGACTATAGCACAACAGAAAAACGCGTGGTTCGCGTCTTCCATCACTGCACAGATAGTACAATGACCGATTGAGGGTCCATTTCGCTTGGCAATTTTATCGGAAGTAGGCAAACGATTGTGAAACAATTGCCAAAGAAAGATTTTTACTTTAAGCGGGACCGCAACTTTTCATAGGTGTCTCATTGGCAATAACAATGGGAAAGAGGAGGCCTTCTCGTACAAGGACTTGACCGAAAACTGCCCCAAGGCCGACAAATGCCAGGAGACCGAGTCCCTCCCAACTGGACCTTTCCCCAGGGGATAAAGTACATGTAAAGGCGATTTTAGGCTGACTTGAAACGCAAGCTTCGGTGACCGAAATGATTGGCTTCACAGCCAACCAAAATAGGCTACGGTACTCCTGCCATAAAGGTGAATCCCCACATCAGCTATCAAGCTAGAAACGAACATACCTACCATTGTCCAGGGGAAAACGTGCGCCCAAGGGAAAGGCAAGTTTTATTTTTTGGGATTGCATTCCAAAAGAACGAGCCCCTACTCGTGGCTTCAAAAAGGGATACGTTGGGAAAATATTTTGCCTTAAAAAGCTCTGCCCAAAGTCCCGACACGTTTTCGGAGAGCTTCCAGATCCATTTGGTAAGGAGGGCTATGTACAAAACTAAAACTATGTACATAGCCCTCCTTACCAAACTTTTAGTTTCAGTGTTAGTAATGCCCAAGCTCCCAAACTTTTTAGGCCTGCATATTGCCGTCCATTTGATCAAGTGGTATTTGCGCTTTACTCCAGCTCCTTTCCAAAAGAACTTGGAGTAGGGAGTGTCCAACTTGGCATGCACGCCGTTAGCCAAAAGAAAAAGGCCCATCGTGAACATCAGGAGCGACGATAAGCTAGAATCCTTAAGCGTAAGTCTAGCACCCGATGACATAAACTTGCCACGCCACGGCCCAACCCTCTTGCTAACCGTAGCACAAAGAGGTTCCCAGTCGGTGATGCGAAGCTTGCGGTCAGAGATAAGGAGGCCAAGGTAAGTTAGAGGGAACTTTCCTACTTTACAATTGAGGAGGTTGGCAACAATTATCAAGGATATATAAGCGCCAGGCATTTATCATGCCTCTTTTATTTATCCAAGGCCATTTTTTGTCGTTTAATGTATAAATTGGGTAATTTCCTACCCATTTTTTCATTTAAAACACGCAAGTACCAAGGCACTCCTATGACACGTAATATAAGATGTTTTTTAAGCTAACATAGCTTCAGAAAACATTTTATATTGTAAGATGTTTTTTAAGCTAACATAGCTTCAGAAAACATTTTATGTTGTGGGACGAAGGGAGTATGCAAGGCATACATAGAATGGTGCTTATAAAAATGAAACATATTGTGCTTCAACGCTACTCCCTCTGTCCCATAATATAAGAACGCTTTTTATACTAGTGTAGTGTAAAAAGCGCTTTTATATTATGAGACATCGCTTTTTATATTAGTGGTGTAAAAAGCGCTTTTATATTATGAGACGGAAGTAGTAGTTATTTCTATAGCAGAGGTGCCTAGTTAAGCATCTGTGCCACACAAAAGACCGGTGCTAAAGAAAAAACCAGTTTGTTTTCATTGCGCTGTACGTGTCTAACACATCGACTGTACGGGCGCTGCATATCAGTCACAGACAAGACAAGCAAAGAAGCAAATGTTTGTTTGAGCTCAACACATAAATCATATATCAGATACAGAACATGGCTATCCAAAGTGAACAATTTATCTTGAATCACCACTAAATTGCTTAGCCGGTCAACAGATTTTGCGTTGTACACCCTAGTCGGAGACACTTTTCCCTAGGGAAGGCAGAGATCGCAGGGGAGACGAAACCCATTGACTGCTGCTGCGCATCGCCCGCAGTGTATAGCAATGCTAGTACAACCAGAATAGAATCCCCATGGTTTTCGGCTTCTGGCAGTCACCTCCACCTGGCGCCTCCCAATCTGATCACCTCTTCAGTTCCGGAATCCCTGCGGGCTCTATCATCGCCGGCGTCGTCCTTTGCGTTTGTGGCGTCACCGTACAGATCCTTCAGCTTCGCCAGGTTGGATGGCTCCGGCGCTTTACCAAACGGACTGGAGCGATGGCTGTCCCCGTTGGTTCTGCCACGGCTTGGACTCCTGCTCCTGCTCCTGCTTCTGCGGCCACTCGAACGCCCATTTCTGTCAGAGTCCCTATCCCTCCTTTCATGGCCCCGCCTCTCGACATCCCTATCAGAATAGCTCGAGCGGCGGTAGTCACGGTCTCTGTTATCACGGCTGTGCCGACCATGCTCCCTATCCTTGTACCTACCACGATCGCGATCTGAACGGTCCCTCTCAATGTCACGGCTGCGCTCACGACTCTGACTTCGGTGCTTCCTGGGTGGAGATTTGGCATGACCGCCATCATGACTCCTTTCCCTTTCTCGTACAGATGGCAATGTCTTTCGGACTGGGGATGAATCCCTTGTGGATGCACGGTGTGGAGCACGCTGACCAAAAGAGACCGACAGAGAAGCCTTCACTGAAGGAGGCCGCCGGGCAGTATCATCTGAACCAAGGCGGCTAGAATCCCCAGTTATCCCTGACTGCTTTGTTGGGAGCTTCATTTTCTCAAGATGGGCAGTAACCTGTCGCAGAATTAGGAGAGGCACTCGTGGAAGAAGACTGTCGAAGTAGTACTGCAAGAAACAATAAACGACAAGGAAATTTAGTTTACCAAACGTGTGAATGCTATTTTTCATTTCAAGCTACTCGAATAATGGCCTGGAAAGGAAATACTAGACGGATACGATAACATATAACTTGTCAAGAAACATAGAGTGGTAACAGAGTATGATTATGAGGTTAATTTGTTCTGTTGTATTTGGCATACGAGCGTCTAGGCTAGGGCTGAGGTGTTCTCAGTTATTGTGGCAAACCGTGACAAAAAAAAACTTAAGTGTTTTTTTTTGTGGCCAAAATAAGAACTAGTCAAATGACTGCTAGTGCTTCGTGCCAACTGAGACAGATATCCATTGCTGTATCAGCTAGACTGTAAGAATCAAAGGACTCACCCACCAAACAGTAACAGCTGATCAAACCAAGGAGTTTACCAACTGTCTTAACTCAACCAAAACACTAGCAACTCAATATGGCAATAATTTCCTTCTAGCTTGCATACGCAATAAGATCTATAAACTATTGGACATGCTATCCATTATACCAAAATATCACAGAATCCTGACTGAATGAATGTGGGAGCCAACCAGTCAAGAGTTTTTTACATGAACTTAGGCATCCTAAAACAAAGTTCAAAAGCTTCCAGTTATAAGATTCTTACACACTGGACCTCCTTTTTCTATATGGGAATGGACTTGATTCTCTTGGTAAATATGCCCATAAATCTTTTCCAAAGCATAAAGCATGGACAGAAAGGGAAACAATAGCATCTCAAGCCAAGAAAGAAACAATACAGGACATATAGCCTGAAACAGAGTAAAGCATCTCAAAAGCACACATCATTTTTATGTGCAATGAATACTTCAACCAGTTGAAAATATGGAACACTAGTGCCAAAAGTGAAAAGAACATTCGAGTAACATATCATGACAAACCTTTACAAAGTGGTTACTGGTGGAAGAGATGTCTCCTCTTAAAGCAACTCCACAATTGAAATTTCCGCTCAGTATGCCAAATCAACAGGTGAGATTCAACAAACAGATATTTGCACTTAGGCTCAGAAAATAGTATGTTAATCATGTATGTCCTCAGATGTGCTTGGGTAACTATAGAAAACTGTAATAGCAGCTCTATAGTAAAGTTAAGTCAAATGGAAAAAATGGGGGCATAGTTTAAGAGATATACCTGACCAAGGATAACATCACGCACATAAACGCCCATAGTTGTCATTTTACCATTGGATCCAGGGGAAAACTCCTGAAAGAGAACACATATTATGTAGAGGTGAGCTATGGTTCATTACAAAAGAACTGCAAAAGGATTATTAACCATTTTATCAGAAAAAAATCATAAATGTGAAGAACAGGCATGGCAAACTATTTGCACGCATTGATCCACACAGATAAGCATTAGGCTCATACATGTGCAGATCGTTATGTCATAAAGAAACAACTAATAAGTGCAAGTAATCTCTATTCTCTAGTACAGGCATGGTTGATTCAGAGAACTATCCATCTGGCAAAAACCTTTCTGATCACACACTTCCATCAGCTCACTGTTTGGGCTTTTCTTTATTTCATTCATAGATAAACTCCTTTACTTGGTCCACGATGGATGATAACAGAAGAACCATATGTTGTGCCAACTTTCATTTGCAATATATGTTTACTAGTCACTTCAGGTTTGCACAAGCGTTATTCTTAAAAACAGCAGCCACATCATAAAAACAGAAGATCGTTGTTACACATGTTAACACAACACTTTGTTGAAAGCAACACTGAGGTCTGAAACTTACTTCAACATAAACAAAAACATGTCATCGGAACTAGAGCTTGGCCTATTGCTGCTTAATTTATGGTGAAACAAACGCAAAAGAGGCGGAGAGCGAACACAGACGACACAGTACCTCATCATCTTGAATGTAGGGCTCATACCAGGTCCATAAGGTCTTTGGGTCCGCAGCATAGCGCAGGTACAGGAACCCAATCTGTTGCAAAAAGTAACTATATTCCATGAGAGCTAAATAAAATCAGACATACAATCATAAAGAGCAGAAAGATAAATAAACGTTAGGAAAGCGGGCAAGAAAAGATGGATAATTCCTTACTTACAGCTCTGATGTAGGGGGAGTCCGGGTGCTTGAGCAGGCCGTGCATCTGGTTGACGGTGAGCTTCATGGTGAAGAGCTTGTAGAGGAGGCAGAAGGCGGTGGAGGGGCCGCGGCAGTTGCCCGTCATCCAGGGCTCGACGTGGTCCACCTGGTTGTAGATCTCGTCGATGACCTCGTGGTAAGTCTTGATCTTGTAGAGCTCCTTGAAGTAGTCCGAGGAGACGATGTTCATCGACAGCACCTTCTCCATGAGCACCTCGATGGGCCGGCCCGACGTCTGCAGCTCCATCCTCCCGGACCCTCCTCTGCGAAACCAAACACCACACAGACTCAGCCCAGGACTGCTAGGTTACACCGCAGGGGGGGGGGGGGGGGGGGCAGTAGGGCTACGCGATTCCCTCTAAGAACAGGCGCTGTGTCGACTGGAGATCGAGAATCTCTACCCCGGGAACGGAGTTTTCTGCCGGGTAGCGGCGATAGGGGAGAAGGAAGCGCTAGAAAGATTCGTTTTTTCCTCTCCGTCGCGTCAAGATCCAGACTTCCGCGGTGGAATCGGGGGTTACCTGTTTGGTTCCGGCCGGGGAGGAGGCGGGCGGAGCGGAGGCGCGGGCGCGCCGGGGAGGCCGAGGCGGCGGCGGCGCGGTGGAGGCGGGGCGCCGGCGAGACCGTGGCGGATTGGGGATTTGGTGGGGGAGGAGAAGGGAGGGGAGGGAGGAGGGGGGGGAGCTCGTGGCTGGGTGGCTGGCTGGGGTTAGCGGCGAGGGGGAGGGACGGCTCTACCCGTCTACCGACTGAGCAGAGCCGCGGCCGTATCTCAGCCGTCCGTTCTTGCAGTCAACGGCCCTGTCGCTCTCACGCCAGGCCCGGGTTGTTCTGGATAGAGATGGGCCCAAGGTAGAGGCCCAGGATGGTCACGACGCAATGTGTGATGTCCTGGCCCAAGACATGTTTATTTATTCTCTGCGAAACAGCCCAAGACATGTTTTTTTTTCTTTGTGCGAGGAGAGAGAGGCTTTCCCCTTATATAAACAAAAAGGAGAGAGAGGCTTAAAATTTTTTAACCCACACGTATGATGGGAAATTTCTTGCAGTGGTGACCACATGCATTATGTTGGAGCTGTAGTGTCACATGCTGGCATTTATTTTTTGTCAGGTGATGAGAAGGTGCGAGACTGATGTATTTTTATAAGCTAGTTGTTGCGGATTGATTTGAGAAATCATTGACCATTACAAATCATGAACCAAATTAAAACTTGAACAACTTTGCATCCGCTTCGTGCAAGGGAATCGAACGTCAACCAACAAGTTCGCAGCGAGAACATTCCCAACGAACACTTGATGGTTATCATTTTCGAAATAGAGAAACAGTGTGATTGTTGCGGAAAATGAAGGGAAACGAGCTTTGCTCCTAAAATGAAGCCGGGAAGAAGAAAAGGAAGATACTCGCGACGCCAAGGCTGGAACTATCACATGTAAACACATGTGCCCCTTCGTCTCAATGTTCTTCATCCCTACTACCTCTGTCC
Source organism: Triticum urartu (assembly GCF_056163025.1). Taxonomy (NCBI): domain Eukaryota; kingdom Viridiplantae; phylum Streptophyta; class Magnoliopsida; order Poales; family Poaceae; genus Triticum; species Triticum urartu. The sequence goes on along the minus strand of NC_141879.1, from coordinate 69,885,447 downwards.
TGGTTTATTAGTCCCTTTTGCATTTTGTGCCATATCGTGACCTTAAATTTAACTAACAAAATATTAATGCATGTTATAAAAATAATATAATTTGTTTTTGTGGGAATATAATTAAAAACTATGTTCAAATATGAATCCAACGACATAATTTTTGGTGACATGCATTAATATTTTGTTAGTTAAATCTCTAGTCAAAATTTAACACAAAATACAAAGGAACTTATAAACCCAAACGGAGGTAGTATAAACTTTTCTCCATGAGTCCCACAACGTCTCCACTGCCCTACCTGTTAACAACTTACCACCCCACCCCCCACCCCCTCCCCCCCCCCCGCGCCATCTTCATCCTCTGGCATCAATGTTGACTTGCACTCTCTCATTACCCACCCTCCTCCCAAACCAATCTCATCATCGCTCTTGCCATAGAAGTCAAGCTGAGTTGCCAACCCTCGACTCAAGACCATGCACACTTGTGTGTGTGGTTGGGTGGAGTGGGCTGGGGGGAGGGGGTCATGCACTCATGTCCTTATCGGTCATTAGTCACCTTTTGCTTCCTTCCCCAGTCCTCTTCCAACCACAGATCTTCGCCATCGATGATACCGAGAGGTCGTGTGTGAAGTTAAAAACGGGACAATTAGCAATCAACTTTTTTTGAAAAAGGACTAGACATGTTCTCGGAGACCTAGTAAGTCCTTGTCGGCCTGCTGCCCCGACAATTTGATATTCGGCGACGTTGACAAGGTTACACATGACCATTGCAACTCTATGAGGTCATCACATGACCATTGCAACTCTATGAGGTCATCGTGCTGGAATTCGTTCCGGGCTTGTTCGATTAAACCTCTGTTGAAGAGGATTGGAGTGGATTGAGGGGGATTTTGACTCGCAGGGGATTTACCGTCCCCTCCCAACCAAACAAGCGGTAAGAATGAGCTGGACATGATGGACTACGAAATTTAACCAACTTCCATTGATTACATCTGCATCACCTTACATCTTCTTCTCCTTCTACAACAACAACCGCGCGCATGCTGATTAGGGGTACATTTTCTTCATCCAAGAAACAAAAACCTCTTCTCCACGGGAGTGAAGAGATGAGAGATCAGCACCGCCGTTATTCCGGCCTTAAGTAATTACCCTAACCACACTCTGCATCCTGATTAACTTTCATCAAGCACACCACACACTGATCTGCATCCTGATTAATTCTTCTTCTTCTTAATCCTCTTCTTCTCCTTCTTCTTCATCTATGCACCCTACTGCTTGCTGGTCTATGGCGGTGTCAGGGCTGCGCCTTGTACGGCGCCGCCGCGACGGCCTCGGCGACGCTGAAGAAGATGCGGTCCGACCCGAACGTGTCCCCCACCACCGAGTTGTACATCCTCTCCGTCACCGACCCCACCGGGTTCGCCAGCACCAGGTCGATGCCCCGCTTGTCCAGCACCCGCTTCATCTCCGCCAGCGCGTCCAGCCCGCTCGTGTCGATCGCCGTCACCGCTGCAATCAATCAACTTTGTTCGTCAGTGAATCGAGCTTGGAACTTGGATGTCAAGAACAATGGCGATCTTTTAATTTAGTTTGCACTGACGGTCGGACTCACCGCTCATGTCGAGGACGATGCAGCGGACGCCGCAGAGGTTGGCCTTGGCGGCGCGCTCCTCCTCCTCTCGGAGGTACCGCATGATCCGCTCCACCAGGTAGGTGGAGTTGGCGAAGTAGATGGCCGACTCGACGCCGACGACGAGGAACGGCGGCACGCGCACGGCCTCGCGGTACTGCGCCATGCTGCGGTAGCTCTGCGTGCCGGGGACCAGCCCCATGACGACGGTGTTGGGCCGGGTCACCTGCAGCAGGATCTTGAACAGCGAGATGCCCACGGCGATCGACAGCCCGACCTGGACGGACACGAGGAGCACGCCGAGGAAGGCGGACACGCACGCGCAGAAGTCCAGCTTGTCCACCTTCCACAGCTTGGCGGCGCCGCGGACGTCGATCAGCCCGGCCACGGCGGTGATGATGATGGCCGACAGGATCACGTTCGGGGTGTAGTGGAACAGCGGCATCAGGAAGAGCAGCGTCACCAGGACGGCGGAGGCCATGACGATGTTCGACACCGCCGTCCGGCACCCGGCGCTGTAGTTGACGGCGGAGCGGGAGAAGGAGCCCGTGGTGACGTAGCAGGAGGCGCAGGACCCCGCCATGTTCATCACCCCGATCGCCATCATCTCCTTGTTCCCGTCCACGTTGTAGTTGTTGATCGACGCGAACGTCCGGCCCACCGCGATCCCCTCCTGCAACATTCAACAACAAAATCCACCATCAGATCTAAATGCCGCAACAAAAATTTGTTCAGATTAATAAAAACAAGAGATTGATTAATTGGTCTTACGGTAAGGGACAGGATGCCGGTCATGATCCCGGTCTTGACGGCCAGGGCGACGTAGGAGCCGCTGAAGACGAGCATGTTCATGGATGGAGGGTTCACTCCCCTCGGGAGGTCGCCGATCTGCGCAACAAAGACGACATTTTTGCAGATTGATCAGAGACAGGTTATGAATGTTTCTTCGATTTTCCATGCGTGCAACATGTTCAGATATGTTACTGAAGGAATTGGTGTGCTTACGATGCTGATGCCGTGGCCTCTGCAGAGGTAGGAGATGACGGTGGAGGCAATCACCGACGTCAGGGGAGCCGCCGCTGACACCCAGAAAAGCCGTGGATTCCGAGCGCTCTGCAGAAGGAAAAAGGAGCAAATATGTGTGTTTGGTCAGTACATCTGCTTGCTATTGCTGAATTATTTTCACCAAGAAACAGAGCCAGAGAAAACAAATTGCCTGTCAGGCTAACTGAAAAAAAATGTGTGGTAGATGTTTGCCTCATAAATAAATTCACTAGTTTTTTTTATCACACATTGGCAATTTTGAGGTGGAAATTAAGCTGTCAAGTAACCCATCTTCTCAAGATCAACATGTGCAATTATGTCAAGTGCTGAACCATCACCAGTCTTAACCAACTCTGCTGCAAACGGAAAACCATCACGCGAGCGAACTGGCGATGGCCCGCTTGTCAAGGAGGATTGCACGACGCGTCCTCACGGGTTCGTGTGGGGTGTTTGTCAATCATCATCTCCAGATTTGACAGAGAAAAATGTCATGGAAATGAGGAAAGATTGTGACCAACTAGCTTAACAGGTGACACATCAGAGACCAAATTCGATACATTCTCCCAAAAAGGGAAAAGGAGGCAGGCTGCAATGGGTCACCGGCCATTACAGAATAGATTCTAACTAAGCCCACACACAATGACACACGTCTTACTCCAAACTGATTGATGCGTTTGGCCTAGCAGAGTTTATGAAAACTAAGGCAAGCTATGAACATGGCAGCTGTATGTGCATGGCCAAACTGAAACTGCTAAGACAGGTTAGGTTTGGCTTCAAAACATATATGTTTGGTATGACTGAATGTTTCTAGTATCTCTCCTTTTTTTGCTGAAGAAAACAGTGACACTTTTGCTAAGGAGAAAGGGACGTAGATAGCACTAATTGTTTGAATGAAGAAAACTATACTAATTTGAACTGCCTTTAGCAATCATATATATACAATCTTCAAAGTGCATGTGCTCAAGTGGCAACAGGTACTTTTTGGCACCATGTTTCAGTCTATTGTCATTCAGATATCTTGGAAGATTAGGCCTCCCATAGGGAGGAACTAGACTTTTCTGATCACACCAACTCTTCAGTTAAGCCAAGCAAGACTAAAGCACTTGTTAGGGCAGTCTAAACTACTAGTATTTGCATAGACAAGCTATAAAATAGTTTAAAAAGTTCTAACTGATTAGACCAAGATATTAGCCATGCTCTCTAATTAATTACAGGACATTTCTTTCTTATGATGATATACTCATTTTGGGTGTACTTCAGATACCGTCGAATGTTGTTGCGAGGAAACAAACTAAAGAAAAGTAAGGGATTCGTTTATTGTTGTGAAGTCAGGTTGAAATAAGAATGTTTTTTCTTTCAGAAAGATAAATATCCGAGCATTGTCAGGTCCCAACAAACAGGAGCTAGGTGCTTAAGATCACCCTGCCACTAATTGTTAGCCATTAGCTATGTTTGAGTGGAGCGAAATTCCTTGTTAGTGGGAAGCACCCTTTGGGTCCCTCCATTGTACTGCCCCACTTTTATGGGTTTAATCACCACCTCCCCTTTTTGCAAATTCTACCTTTCCTAGTTGCTACCTGTCCATGCCCATGGTCAAATAATTCTAGAAACCATTAGCCGACTAATCAACAAATGATCACTAAACCCGCCTTTTCTTTTTTCCTTTTCTAATTTTCAAGAAACAAAAGAAAAGGGATGCATATATGCATACTAATCCTAATCATTTCCATGGTTAGTAAAACTGAAACTAGATATGGTTAATGTAATAATATGGAATCACCCCATTAGTAATTGTATTGGTGCAATTGAAACTAAATATGGCTAAATTGAATTGGAGCTAAACATTGTGCTATGAGCTAGACAGAGACAGAGGCAGAGCATAGGTGGTGGGTAACTTACGATTTGGCGTGTGCCGAGGAGGATGGCGAGGAAGGCGACGCCCATGACGATGGTCTGCCACTGCCACTCGCTGTGGCGGCGGACGACGGAGGCCATGACGTCGACGAAGCCCATGTGGGTGGTGAAGTGGACGATGCCGAGGAGGCCCTTGAGCTGCTGCAGGGACACGATGACGGCGGCGCCGCCCATGAACCCGGTGAGCGTGGCCTTGGAGAGGAAGTCGACGATGAACCCGAGGCGGAGGAAGCCCAGCGAGGCCTGGAAGACGCCGGCGAAGAAGGTGGCGGTGAAGGCCAGCTGCAGGTACAGGATGGGCTGCTGCTCCGGCGCCACCGCCTCCCGGAGCATGGACCCCATCACCAGCGACGCGATGGATACAGGCCCCACCGCCAGGTCCCGCGAGCTCCCCAGCAGCGCGTAGATCAACGGCGGCACGAAGCTCGAATCTGCATGTGCCAACAATCTCGTCAATCACCCATTAATTTCCTGCCATGAATGACAGAGTTATGGAGCAGAGGCGTGGGAGGCTCACATAGGCCGATGATGGGCGGCAGGTTGGCGAGCTTGGCGTAGCTGATGCCCTGCGCGTCGCGCCATGGAGGAGAAGGAAAGAAATTAATGTCGACCGAGGAAACTTGCCGCTGGTGGCCACGTATATTTGGCCATGGACCAGAACGGGAAGGTACTAAAAATGGGGCGGCGAATTGAAGGCGGTCTGGCGTGGCGACAGGCAGAGAAATCAATGGATGGAATAATTACCTGTGGGATGGCGAGGCTGGCAATGGTGAGGCCGGCGACGGCGTCGGAGCGGAGGAGGCGGAGGCTGTAGTTGGAGCCCCAGTGGAAGATGGGGAAGAAGTACTGCAGCGCGAGCACCAGCTTCCGGGCGAGCGACTGGTTCTTGAACTGGTGCAGGGGGTCGTCGGGGAAGAAGATCTCCGCCAGCCGCTGCCCCAGCGCCCGCGCCGTCGTCCGCCGCTCCGGCGCCGACACCTTGTGCAGCTCCACCTGCACCATCCCCGCCGGCGCCGCCTGCCGCTGCTGCTGCTGACGCGCCCCCGAATCCGCCACCGCCTTCGCCCCGGGCCCGTGCCCCGCCTCCAGGTCGAACGCCAGGGTCTCAACCTTGTTGTTCACCACCATGGCTGGGCGCACGCTAGGGTGAATCCCCTGCCCTCTCCCTGCAACCGCCGGCGCAGGGGAGGAGGATGAGGTCGACGGCTAAAGCAGAGGATTGAGATTGTTGTTGTTGCTGCTGGTGTTGCTCGATGGATTCGTCGTCGGAGGATGGCCGGGTTTTATAGGCGCCGGGCGGGGCGGGGGGCGAAAGCGCGGGAGAAGCCGAGGATTTCCTCCCACCTGGACGCGGATTAGGAAGGCGACTCCGCCTCTGCCTCTGCCTCTGCGTCCGCCTCCGGCGTGATGCGGGGTGGTAGGGCAGGGTTGGGTTAATTTGGGTGGGGCCCTCTCCGGTCACTATTTACTGGGTGCTGTAATTAGCCACCCACGTCCGAGCCTTTTACCCGCAGGAAACACACTGGAAAAATCACCGGCCGTTCGGATTATACCGTATTAGTTGGCGTACAAAGGTGCTGGAATCAAAACCGAATTATACCTGCACCAAAAACGTACTCTACTACGTATTCTACCTAGTACACATTTTTGCTTTTTTTGTTTGGATATAACATAATAAATAAGGAATTAAGGCCGGATTAATTGGCACTGCTCATTTATGTTTCTGCTCGAATATCAGTAAACGGTCTTGAATAACAGGGGTCGAGGTTGGCCGATGACACGGAGGTGCTCGAATCAAAACCGAATTATACCTCGACCAAAAACGTATTCTACCCCACATACATTTATGTTTTTTTGTTTGCAATATAGTAAGCCGCCTTAAATAACAGGGTTCAAGGTCGGCCGGTGATACGATGACAGATAAGCTTCATCATCAAGAGAATCGCCGGATAATTGAGTTTGTCGATTAAAAGGAACTAGGGGTGTAAAGAGAACTAAGATGCCCCGCCTAGACGCACCGTGCGTAACGCCCACACACACGGAGAGAGAGATTGTGTTCGAGATAGGACAACAGGCTTCAGTGCCTTTCAACTACCAAAGCAAACTTAGAATGCCAAAGCATTCATAAAAAGTACTGCAAAATACCATCAATGTCCAAAAAAGCTTAGGAGCCTTGAGAGCATGGTGCATGAGGCGAAATGGGGAGAAATGTGACAGGACCATCCTTGTTCATTCTTTTAAACCTGCAACTGCCATCTTCCGCGTGTTTCCCAGAGAAGAGAAGCTTGCATCCATCATCTTTGTGTTGTCATCAATGCGACGAATGACCAAACACTGTCCTTGTGCATTGTTGAAGACATGGGTTATTTACCACCAGTCAGAACTATTTGGCATACCGATGAAGAATTGAGCATGATACTTCTTTCTGCAAATCAGGCCAAAAATTATGCAAGTGCGCGCTTTGAAACCACTGAAATAGGGCGAAACGGTACACAACCCACACAAGCTACAAAAAAATTGTACCCGAGAAAGATATGAAGTTAACCTCCTAAGTATTGGACATGGTTTTGTAAGGTAGTATGACTAAAATACCTTGTAAAGTCCTTCAAAACATTCCTTGCAACATAAAAAGTAAAAAAAAAACATATCTCGGCAAAGAACTACTTATGAGGTGCTATGGATCAAACTTACAAACAAGGAAATAGTGGGTATCAAAATCAACACAACTTGATTCGAGCCCTCTACAAAATATTAGTTTTACATGAAATAATTCAATTATCATAAATAACCTAGCTAGTTAGGAACTGTTGGTCATGCTCCTAGTTAACAAGGAAAATTAAATTGGCTTAAAAAACAAGGAAAATTAAATATATCGCCTTTTCAATCAGAATCGTGAATTTCTTTACAGAGAGATTCATACATCTTATGACTCATAATGAACTAATAAAAGTGACAATCCATTCTCCTTTATCCCACATTGGAAGATTTTTCACTAGTTAGTTGATCACCTTTTATAGTTCGAATCTACGGTGTAAATTATAAATATCTCATGTTTCGAATCCAGCTAAGTCGAATCGATTGCACCGATCCCTGAACTTCCAGCACAAGTAAGTAATGGTAAGGGCAGATTCATGTAAAAGAAGGCTTGGTGGAAGGTGAATATCTTTTCTCCTTGGATGATGGATGATGGATTCTGGAATGGTTGCAAGTTAATTGGTGGAGATAAGTTCTTCTGTTCCCTTTTGCACTCAGTGGGTTACCCAATTTTAACGGTTGTGTATATCCGGGTGACCATTTTATGACTATTACCATGACTATGTGACTAATTTTGAGTAATATAATCAGGAGGGAATGATCCTGAGGTGACACGTCTGCTCCACGTGTGCATGACTGGGCCCACATGTCTGGCATCTGGCAAAAGGCAAACCACGTGTGTAAGCATGTCTTTGATTAGGAGCACGCATAACTCCTAACTTAATTTGTCTTTCGTGAAAGCAACATAACAGACCATATCTATTCTCTACACGTATACACTAATCCATAGGAAAAATGCACATTCAGTCTATATGTAAACACTACTCCTCTACAAGAAGGAAAATGCATACTGACATAATCACATTCTTGACACACGTTACAAGCTAGTAGATTCTGAACCGTGAATTGTGACAGGAGCACCAAGAGCCATGATCATGGATTCATGATAACAACAGCTAGCAATCTACATATTTCAATGACAAGGTATTTCAAAGCCCCATCACTTACTTCCATTTCCATATCAGAGTGGAGCTGCCGGCCAACTATCAATGGAGTCGATGCATTTGATGCATAGCCTTGCTAGCTAGCTAGCTCCCATCGAAAGGTGGCCTATGGAGAAGGATAATGCCTGCCTGCCCTAGATTTCCCTGCAAACGTTGAGAGCCCATCTTGAAACGCATGAGCAAAGGAAACTCAAGTGGCTCGCCAAGTTGGCCGTTTATACATAATTACATGCATATAAATAGCACCTGTTGCTAGCCCTAGCTAATTGTGGCCAAAGACGCATGTGATGCTAGTGTGGCCGGTGATGTATATTTGGCAACATGCAACTGTCGGCCAGCAATGCATGTAGCCTCAAATAGGCGCAGGCATAAATGGGGCAACCAAAACTAGCAGAAAATGCTTGCTAATAGAGATTGTATATAGCCAGGTGAAATAATCTACATGTTTTCTCTGCTAGAAACTTGCCGTTACGGCGTATCGGGCACGTGTATATGGAGTGGGTGTGTATGTGTTTCTGGCCGGCCGAGGTAGCTTCAGAATTTGTCTCTGTAACCAACGGTCACTAGCGTCTTGGCATAAGTGGAAAGTGGCTGGGGAGATATCCACAATAAGGCTGACGGCAAGGTCTCCCCAACGTGACCAAAATAAGTAGGCAATCAGTAGTGAAGCCCCATGTATCTTTCTTCATATGGCCATGCATGTGCCTTTGAGATTGCATCTCAAGTAAGATAATTACGCCTTTATTTTTTATAAGCTATAGTTTATATGTAGTACTCCCTCCGTCCGGAATTATTTGTCGCAGGAATGGATGTATTTAGACGTATTTTAGTCTAGATACATCCATTTTTTATCCATTTCTAGTTTATATGTAGTACATCAATGGAGGGCGCATCTGAAATACTTAAGCTCTAGCTGATTTGCAGAAGAACTCTAGCAAAACTTAAGCTTTATGATTAATTTTGCAAATCATTTCCTTATCGATCATAATTAGTTCCTGTCAGAAGTGGAAAGTAGCATATGGAGCACTTCCCCTACAATTTTCCTTTATCCAGTTTTCCTTTCTGTAGGCGCCTGCAATAATATAAGCCAAACTATAACTGAGTCAATGTGATGTCATATCATGCGGTGATGTTTGGGTACACTTGTAATAGCGATCAAGTGGTTCATGCATCCAATCACTAGTGGATTGGCTAGAAGGGCGCAAAAATGATCAACCATCATATATAGGCCTCTACTCTAAGGTTGTGGCATTTCATTGATTACATCAACGACTCTATGTCTCTGTAGTGAATTTTGTTGAACATTTAGTCCCTCAAATCATTGAAGATGGTTTCAGATGATGTGGTAATGCTTTCCAATATCCAAACCTATTCATAAGAAAAAACCTGAGTTTTTTCTAAAGAAAATCTTTAAAAATGTAAAAGAATAAGAAACACTTTTTGATGGCAAGGAGAAATACACTAAAATTTAAAATACAAACTTAGAAAGCGGATCAAAATATTTCATAAAATACACAATCACAATCTAGATGTTAAAAACTAGAAAACAAATAAAGGGACTCGGGAAGAACCACTGAACTGAATAAAAAAAGTGTAGTATTTTTTGTATGGTTCTTCGACTACCAACTACAGATCTTTCATGAATGCTCTTTGTAGGTTCCATTGAATTTCCAATTTATTCAGAATATTTAGTTTCTAGAATTTCCATAAATTTTCATATATTTTGTTTTTAATATTCCTATTTTATAAAAGTTCCCTTGGACTTTTATTGTCATTTATGAGCACATTTTTATTCTAGTAGTGTCTACACATGTCTGGGTACACTTGTAATAGTGATAAAGTGGTTCATGCATCCAATCACTAGTGGATTGGCTAGAAGGGCACAAAAATGACCGACCATCATATATAGGCCTCTACTCTAAGGTTGTGGCATTTCATCGATTACATCAATGACTCTATGTCTCTATCCTGAATTTTGTTGAACATTTAGTCACTCAAATCATTAAAGTTGGTTTTAGATGATGTGGTAATGCTTTCCGTTATCCAAACCTATTCATAAGGAAAAAAACATGAGTTTTTTCTATAAAAAAATCCTAAAAAGGCAAAAAAATAAGAAACACTTTTTTGATGGCAAGGAAAAATACACTAAAATTTAAAACTACAAACTTATAAAGTGTACAAAAATATCTCATAAAATACACAACCATAATCTAGACAATAAAACTGGCAAACAAATAAAAGGTACTAGGAAGAACCACTGAACTGAATAAGAAAAAGGAAGTGTAGTTTTTTTCGTATGGTCCTTTGACCGCCTACTATACAGATCTTCCATGAACGCTCATTTTTTTGGGGTAGGTTCTATTGATTTTCCAATTTATTCAGAACATTGAGTTTCTAGAATTTCCATATTTTCTTATATCTTTTTTATTTTGAATATTCCTATTTTATAACAGTTCCCTTGGACTTTCATTATCATTTACCAGCACGTTTTCATTCTAGTAGTGTCTACACATGGTGAAACAATTACCAATCATAAAAAAATGATCTATAGTGATCCAAAGGAAAATATGGGTTCGTAGAGCTAAATCCTCTGGGTTCAATCTGTTCAAAGTCATTTCAATGTCATTTACATGAAACCATTGTGGAGTTTAGTTGACTTCATTGCTGACATCATTTACATAGTTTGAACAATTAAAGGTCAAACTTGTCGTGTTTTGATTGTCAACTAGAAGCAACATATTTCTCATTTTACCATGAATGCTCCTTTTTTGTATTTTCCTTATTTTTTTATCTATTTGCAACACCTTCTGTTTTTGTTTTCTATAATTTTATTAAAATTTACTTGTAAAGTTTCTTTTAGCAAATTTCTGTATTTGTTTTAGATTTTTTTCCCATTAGCCATGCAACATATGTGAAACTATTGTTAGTCGTCTAAAACAACGGATGATCCAAGTGGGAAAAATCCAAAAAAGCCTGTGGCGCCACTTGAGCTCATCGACGACATTTTACTCTATCACACACAAAATATGCATGATTTTGGCAATTAACGGTCAAAATGTCATGTTTTGATTGTTATTAGAAGTATGCTTTTCCTTATTTTTGATAAATGTAAGTTATTGTCTTAATTAATTATTTATTTGGAATACACTTTTTTATTATATATACTTCTAAAGTTTTTTAATAGCAATTTCCTTTTATTCCTTCACGATTTCCTTTTATTTGTCCTCTGTCACATGTGTGAAGCTATTGTCGGTCGTCCGAAACAGCCTTGCAATGGCCCAATGTATAAAATCCGGGTTAAGTCTGTTTGAAGTCATTCATGTATACCTCATGACTTTTTTTTGTACAAAGATCAATAAAATTACCATTGATAAAACTTAGATGGGCTATGGTTTTTTTATGGGAGATGGACTCTAGAGCTAACACACAACTATTTCATAGACAAAACATATACGATTACGACAGTTCTCGACATAGGCTTTTATCCTGTTTTATAAATAAAGTCACACATCCAAACAATACAAGATAGTGAGGAAGTCCTCTTACAAAACAGATCAAAAAGTAAACCGAACAAGAGAAATCGCACTGAGAAAACACATACAAGTGAACTACAAATGCCACAACTACACTGTCGAGCATGAACACGAGAGCTTGATGATGACGCCACACCACCACCTAAGGCACCTGACCTCCACGATTATGGCAGCTGAGAGCCAAACATTTTAAAAGATATCCATCTTCTTTCCCTTGAGCACTCTGCTCTGATATGATACTCTCCCGGCCTCATCACACATTAATTTGTTTTAAATACATGGTCAACAAATAAATGTACCTAGACACAGGAAAAACGACAATGCTTATTGCAAATTGCAGTTAAATTGTTTTTAGATAATGGAATATGAACCTCTCCCGGCCTCATCACACACGAGAAGCATGCAGACAAGTACGTGCCCTACAACTAAGCATATACGCCCGGCTTATTTTCCTTTTCATTTCTTACTGTTCAACGGGTGGTGCAGGATTGCATTGTTGGCCTGCAAGATTAGTTCAGATGAATCTTCATGCATGGGTTGGTGTGCAAGTTCAAGTCAGGTTAGTGCACAAGTGTAAGTTAGTTTAGCTGCATGATTGGTGTGTATATATGGACTGTGTTAGGCGTGCATGGAAGAAAACGATTAACTAGGTGTGTACAGCAGAAATGCAGGACTTATGTTAAGCATGCAAGGACCAATCTCAAGTCTCAACTACTGGTTCTGTACTTAAAGGCATAAAGATGGAAGATCAATGGTCACGAGAAGATATTTAAAGAGGAAAAAACATTTTCTGAAATGAAAAGCGACCTTTATGTTGCATGACTAGCTAGGGACCCTCACCTGCTTATCAATGTTTGGCAGCCGGCTAAATTTAACTGTCAAAAGAAGTGTGCCGAGTCTGTTCCTTAATTTTGATGGGCGCAGTTGTCACAAAGTTGCACCTTTCTGAGAGAAAGATAGGCTGCATCTTCAAAAGGTTCTGGGGGATTCTATGACTATACGAGTCAAGTTGCAAGACCATACACCCCGACCTGCCCCGACCTCTCTCCCCCGAGGCAGCGGCGCCGCGCCACCCCCGGGGAGTCCCCGTCCACACCGTTCTCAGCTCTCCCCCTCCATCGCCTCCCTCTACTGCCGCCGTCGCTGATGACACCGCGGGGCGAAGCCCTGTGGTGAGGCGGCGGCGGCGGCGCAGTCCTCGGCCGGTGGTAACGCGTGAGGGCAGCGGCGTCCATCTCCCTCCTCCTCCAACGGCAGTGCGCAGCGGGTTGGCGGTGGCCAGGAGATCTCCGACGGCCGTTTGGTGGATTAGATTTGGCTGCGATGAGATCTGATCTGGGCTCAAGGGGTTTAGATCGAGATCCACTGCGGCTGCGCCTCGTCTTGACAACGGCAAGAGGAGATCCCCCAGGTAATCTTCACGGCACGAGGACGTCCGGGTCTCTTGGCCCGGGCATGGTGGTGGTGGCTGCCTTCTTCACCGAAGGCGGTTGGCCAGACTGGTAGTGACGGATCTTGGATCCCACTGTTAGCACCGACGGCGAGTTGGGGAGACATAGTCGCCGATGAAAACCGAGCCAACTCCGGTCATGGTCGGCGATAGCGGCGTCTATGTCGTTACCTTGATGAAGGCATCATCAAGCAACTATCGTCAACCTGCTCGTGCCTCTCTGGGAGAAATCCTAAGATCCCCGGATCGGATGATGGCGTCGCTATGGTGTCGTGTTCCCTATTGGGGGCATCGTTTGTAGAGCGGCGCCGGATGGAAGAGGCGTGAGGTGGTGTGGCGTGCCTTCTCTCGCGTCAACAACGGCGGGTCTCAACGGCATGGAGCAGCGGGGTCTCGCCGGTGGGCATGTGATGATGGACGAGCGCAGGATGGTGGCGTTGTCTGGCATCGTGGTGGCGTCGACGATAGCTAGACCAGGCAAGGTAGATGCAGGAGTACATCACTGAAGATGGATTGGTGGCAGGTGGCTGCGGCGGCCTCATACCCGGCAGGCGTCCTGGTTGAGGAGTGCGCCGGACTGGAGGGTGCCCCATACCCGGTAGGCGTCCTGGTTGGGACCTTAGATCTTAGATGTTCGGTTTGGTTGCGAGGTCTGTTTGGTATTAGGCCCAGATTATCAACATCCCTACATTAACTGGATAGGAGTATCGACAGATGTTGCCTAGACTATGGCTTTAGTCTTACTATTGTATGACTTTGTAAGGTCTTATGTGAATAATTAATAAAGTGGCTGCATGCATCGTTCAGATGCAGAGGCCGAGGGTACTCCTCCATTTCTAAAAAAATGACTATACGAGTTGGGCATGCTATTTTTCTTGTGTTACTTGCAGTTATTTAAGTATATATACGCTCATGATTCAGTGCAAGGCTTTGGAAAAAATTATCTATAACCATCGATATAGATCACTACCAAGAATGCCACATATCATAGACCTCACCTGAATCGGTAAGTGGGGCAAACTCCGTGTCAGAGGTTGTATATGATGATGAGTAGCGTATAATTATCTTACTCTCTCTGTTTCAAAATAAATGACCCAACTTTATACTACAAAATAAATGACCCAACTTTATACTAAAGTTAGTATAAAGTTGGGTCATTTATTTTGAAACGGAGGTAGTTAATAATGTACATGGACATGATGCACTAGCTAGGGGTCATCTAGATGCGTGACCATAGCCACATTCAGTGGCTACTCTAGGAGACAAGGAATCACACCAAACTAACGAAGTTATCCCTAAGTTGGTGGATGAATAAGAGTTCCACTGGAAGATGGATCCGTGCATGTAAGACACTAGTCGACAATTGTATATGAAGGCAAAGTCACCCCTGCGGAAAACTAAACCAACCCAGATCACCTACTATCAACTCTCAGAAGAGCTACAACTCTCTCAAGACCCAAAAGTTCCCAAGAGGCCTTCCGACAAGTCAGGGTTGCCAGATCGATCAACCCCCGACTAGTTATAAATCCTATCCAGACAAGACGAAAGACCACCCGTGTAATCTCTTAGGAAGATCAATACAAGCCAAGTTGTACTATTTTCACAGACATAGCTCCTTCGGTTTCCTATTCCACGAGTACTCTCTTCGTTCCTAAATATTTGTTTTTCTAAAGATTTCAACAAATAACTACATACGAAATAAAATAAGTAAATCTATACTCTAAAATATGTCTATATACATTCGTATGTGGTAGTCTATTTGAAATCTTTAAAAAGACAAATATTTAGAAACGAAGGGAGTAGTTGGCATGCCTTTACTTGGGGTTTAGTTACGTTTAACCCTGAAAAAACAATCTGTTTACACATGGCTGTAAAAAACCTCTACCCTTCCAATTGAAGGAAGAGCAGTGCTCATGCATGGAAATTGAATTTACCATCTCTCTCACCACCCCACCACCACTTGCATGAATGCACGCACAAACTTTTTACCCTGCCCATCTGAGCCGCTCATCTCCCACATGCTTTTTACCCTGCCTGTGAGCCACCCATCTCAGATCTCTGGCACGGTATTATTCGTCAATCAGATCACACCAGGAGTCAGAAGTTACACACACATAAAAAAGGATGGCCGTTGTTCCCTCTGACTCTCTCTGATCATCCACCGTCCGCACACATCTCTTGTCAGCCGTTGCGTCCATATCTCTTCCGATCATTCTCACCACAAGATCCGGGTATACAGGTGAAACTGTACGTGCCTGGCCACAACGATCGAGCCGGTTGATGGATGAAAGTCAACGTGTAGGCATGCATGCATGTGTGCGCTGTACAGTTTGGATCGGTCGGTCACTGTGCGCCGGTCGATCGGATGATGGATTCGATGCCAAAATGATTGGCGCCACTCGCACGCAAAGCGATCGTCGACTGAGTGACCGGTATTTAGGTCGAGCTAGCAGTCGACCCTGGAGCATGGCACATATGCATGCAGATAGAAAATACAGGTCCTTTTTTGACGTGCATGCATGTGCATGCGCACGCCTTTTCGTTTTCCTTCTTAAAAGATTGCGTGAGTGCATACTCAGGTCTATTATTCCAAACAAAAAAGGTCACCAGATATGTGTAATCTTACTATTTTTTTTAGAAAATATGTCCTACTTACTCCTACAGGGCTATGGGCATCCGATTGGCAGATATTAAAATTGACGAAATTATCACAGACGTCACGTAGCTAACGACCACGACATACCACTAAAAGAGTAGTGCTAGAAAGTCAGGATTCACCGCAAGAGACTTATTACTCCCTCCGTCCCATAGTAGTGCTTGATGAAGCTATGTACCTGGGGTAGGAGCACGGACCCGTCCCAAAGAGTCCTACCCAAGGGCATCCCTAGAAGAAATCACCCATCAATCGACTTGAAGGTACTCCACTCGACAGGTCCAAGACACTCGATCAAGAAGCTACCACTCGACTATGAAGCTACCACTCGACCGCCAGGAGACCTACGGTCACTCCGTAGGCAAACGGTCAGCTGTTAAGTAGTCTTCATGGTCATTATAGCACTTTATTAGAGGCGTTACCAGTAACGCCCCATCTTAAATGTACTTTAAGCCCTGCATTACTGAGGGCAGGAGGGGGCCGGCGAACTCTATATAAGCCACCCCCCTCCTCAGTAGGAAGGGTTCGCACCCCTGTAATCCATACACGCATAATCCAGTCGACCGCCTCCGGGCTCCGAGACGTAGGGCTATTACTTCCTCCGAGAAGGGCCTGAACTCGTAAACCTCGCGTGTAACAACTTCCCAATAGCTAGGATCTAGCCTCTCCATACTCACCCCCCTACATCACTGTCAGAGCTAGAACCACGACAGTTGGCGCCCACCGTGGGGCCGGAATCTTAGCGCTTAGTTGGAGAAGTTGTGATCTTTCCCGATCCTTTTGATCATGTTTTCTTGCGGAGTTTTGGTGGAGAACCGCGAGATCCGTCTCGGCGCGCTCACCTTCATCGTCGACGACTCCGCCTGGCTCATGTTTTCTTGCGCATGCGTTCGTGGCGTCCTCCTGCGGCAACCGTCGACCCAATATGGGTCGGCCCCCGTATCGTCTCCCCGCCCTGTCTCCCACCAGCGCAAGCGCTCCGGTCGGTCAAGACTTCAGCGGTGGGTGAGGCACGCCGTGGCCCGCCAATCGGCAGCCCCACAAGTCGTGGCAATCGAGCCCGTCGAATCCCTCTACGGCCTGTTCGACCTGTAGACTAGCTCCGTGGAGACCGCATCCGAGTGCGACAGCAGCGATCCAGCGGCTGAGGTTCTGGCGGTCGATGGCACACACAGTCCCCCCGATTTCCCTCGCACTGATGGAGGCACGGGTGGAGGCGATCCGTCGCATCCCCACGATGAGTATCTCCCCGAACCTCTCACGTCGTTGCAGCGCGAAGAGCTTCGTCGCCGGAACATGGACGCGCTCCGCACTCCTATCGTCGGAGAGACCCCCGAGGCCCGGGTCTTGGAGGACGCGCGTTTGGCCAACCTGGCCGAGCGTACTCGACTGGAGAATCTCCAGCGAGCACTCGACGAGCAAGCGCGCCGGCGGGCTCCCGAGTCTAGTCGACGCCAGCTCTTCCCGCCGACGCAGGTATATCGAACCCCAGTTCAGAATCTGGTCGCCGCGGCCCGTATAGCAGAATCGATTCAGCCCTCCCAGTCGGAGGCGGGCAGGGGCTTGTTACAGATCAGAGCATTGCTCCGGGCGACGGGAGACCAGAATTCCGCTGTCTCTCAGTCGCGGAATAGGATCCACAGTCGGTCCGTCGCAACAGATACAGTCGAGTCAGCTCACAGCCCGAGATCGCCCCCGAGGCGTGAGGGACGTGGCGACCAGCATGATCAGTACAGGAGGAATGAGCAGTATGATCACCGATTCGACCGTGATGATCGACGTCGAGTGCCAACTCCTCCCCCGAGGAGTGGGTCATATGCGCCTCGACGGCAAGATGACAGACGCCCTCATAGTGTTGGGCAGAGGATTCCAGTCGACCCCAGGGACCCAGACTTTGATGCGAGATCCATCCTCGTTCAAGGTTTGGTTGACAGGAACAGAGCTCATCGAGAAGGCCACAACAGAGATGCGCCTGCCAGCAGCAGAGTACGTGCTTCAGGGCCAGAGTGCTTCAGTCGAGCCATCAGAGCCGCAGTAATACCTCCCAATTTCAGGTTGGCGACTGGAATCAGCAAGTTCACCGGTGAATCTAAGCCTGACACCTGGCTCGAAGATTACCGAGTGGCTGTACAGATTGGCGGTGGCAATGACGAGGTGGCCATGAAGCATTTGCCTCTCATGTTAGAGGGCTCGGCCAGAGCGTGGCTAAATCAGTTGGCCCCCAACAGCATTTACACTTGGGAAGACCTCTCCCGAGTGTTTATCACAACCTTTGAAGGAACATGCAAGCGACCTGCAGGCCTTACGGAGTTACGGTCTTGCGTGCAGAAGCCGAATGAAACCCTGAGGGAATACATCCAGAGGTGGATCACGCTGCATCACTCGGTTGAGAATGTACCAGACCATCAAGCAGTTTGTGCCTTCAAGGAAGGTGTTAAATACAGAGAGTTGAATCTGAAGTTCGGTCGAACTGGAGAGATGTCTCTGAATCGGATGATGGAGATTGCCACCAAGTATGCTAACGGAGAAGATGAAGATCGACTCCGGAGTGGCAAGCAGAAAGCAGTCGCCCAGGAAACCGAAGGCAATTCCAGTCGGAAGCAGAAGCGGAAGGCCGAGCCGGCCGCTCCTGGGGAGGCCCTGGCCGTAGCCCAGGGAAACTTCAAGGGAAAACCCAAGGGCACCTGGAAGCCCAAAAAAGTCAAGGATCAAGACGGAAATGATGTTTTGGATTTACCATGTCACATCCACACCAAGAAGGATGAAGAGGGTAATTTTATTTACCCAAAGCATACCACTCGACAGTGCCGGCTCCTGATCCAGCAGTTCCAAGGAAAACAGTCCAAGGATAAGGAAAAAGAGTCGGACAGAGTCGAGGACAAGGAAGACAGTGACGACGGATATCCCCAAGTCAATTCCACCCTAATGATTTTTGCCGATGTCGAGAGCAAAAGTCGACTGAAAGTCATTAACCGAGAGGTGAACATGGTTGCCCCGGCGACACCCAGTTACCTGAAGTGGTCTCAGACTGCCATCACATTCGACCAGTCTGATCACTCGACGCACATTGCCACCCCTGGGAGGTAAGCTTTGGTGGTCGACCCAATTGTTGAAGGCACTCGACTGACTAAAGTTCTGATGGATGGGGGCAGTGGCCTGAACATACTGTATACTGAAACATTGAAAGGAATGGGCATTCCGATGTCCAGACTCAGCACCAGTAACATGAGTTTCCACGGAGTCATTCCTGGGAAGAAAGCCCAATCACTCGGCCAGATCTCTCTTGATGTGGTTTTCGGTGATTCAAAGAATTACCGCAAGGAAAAGTTGACATTCGAGGTTGTGGACTTCCAAAGTGCTTATCACGCCATTTTGGGCAGGCTAGCTTACGCGCGCTTCATGGCCCGGCCATGTTACGTGTATCTCAAACTGAAGATGCCTGGCCCCAAAGGTGTGATCACTGTTACGGGCAATCGGAAGAAGGCTGAAGAATGCTTTCAGAAGGGCTCAAAGATTGCAGATGCTCAGATGGCAGTGGTCGAGCTGCAAGAGTACCAAAAGACTGCCGATCCAAGCGAGTTGCTACGAGCCAAGAAGCCTGCTTCAGAATCAGCTTTTCAGTCGTTCGGTGAAACAAAGACAGTCCACATTCACCCGACCGACCTCGATGCTGCCCCGACTCATATCTCAACGACGCTTGAATCCAAATAGGAAGAAGCGCTTATCCAGCTCCTCCGTGAGAACTGGGACATCTTCGCATGGAAACCCTCTGACATGCCTGGAGTTCCCAGGGGGCTGGCTGAGCACCGTTTGCGGGTCGACCCAAAATTCAAGCCTGTGAAGGAACATCTTCGACGGTCCGCCGTCCAGAAGAAGCAAGCCATTGGCAAGGAAGTGGCTCGGCTCTTAGCAGCAGAGTTCATCCGAGAGATCTACCACTCCGAGTGGCTCGCCAATGTCGTCATGGTCCCCAAAAAGGACAAGTCACTCCGCATGTGCATTGACTTCAAGCATATCAATCGGGCCTGCCCAAAAGATCATTTTCCCCTCCCTCGCATCGACCAAATAGTCGACTCGACTGCGGGGTGCGAGAGACTGTCTTTCCTAGACGCCTATTCCGGGTACCATCAGATCCGTCTGTATGGGCCCGACGAGATCAAAACAGCTTTCATCACTCCATTCGGGTGCTTCTGTTACGTCACCATGCCGTTCGGCCTCAAGAACGCCGGAGCCACGTTCATGAGAATGATTCAGAAGTGTTTACTCACCCAAATCAGTCGAAATGTGGAGGCATACATGGACGATATCGTGGTCAAGTCCCGAAAAGGTTCCGACCTGCGCACTGACCTTGCTGAAACCTTTGCCAATCTCAGGAGGTACGATATCAAGCTCAATCCATCAAAGTGCACATTCGGAGTTCCAGGTGGAAAATTACTCGGTTTTCTCGTTTCCGAACGAGGGATCGATGCCAATCCTGAGAAAATTGGCACCATACTCCGGATGAAGCGTCCTGTACGCGTGCACGATGTCCAAAAGCTTACAGGCAGCTTGGCCGCTTTAAGTCGATTCATTTCTCGTCTCGGTGAAAAGGCGCTGCCTCTTTACCGACTGATGAAGAAGTCTGACAAGTTCGAATGGACTCCAGAAGCTGACGCGGCATTTGCAGAGCTCAAAGCTCTGCTCTCCACCCAGCCGGTGCTTGCTGCCCCAATCAGAAAAGAGCCTCTGCTGCTTTACATTGCAGCCACAGGACAAGTTGTCAGCACAGTACTTACGGTCGAGCGGGAAGAAGAATGAAAGACCTTCAGAGTTCAGCGCCCAGTCTATTATCAGTCCGAAGTTTTGACACCTTCAAAACAAAGATACCCTCACTACCAGAAGCTTGTATATGGGATTTACATGACCACGAAGAAGGTTGCACATTACTTCTCTGACCACTCCATTACAGTCGTCAGCGACGCCCCACTGTTAGAGATTCTGCATAACAGAGATGCAACTGGTCGAGTGGCCAAATGGGCGATTGAACTCCTTCCCTTACATATCAAGTTTGAAGCAAAGAAGGCTATCAAGTCCCAAGCAATCGCAGATTTCATCGCCGAGTGGATTGAACAGCAACTTCCGACTCAAGTTCACTCGGAGCATTGGACCATGTTCTTCGGTGGATCTAAAATGCTGAATGGTTCCGGTGCTGGGGTAGTTCTAGTCTCCCCCCGAGGAGATAAGCTCAGATATGTTCTCCAGATTCACTTCGATTCCTCCAACAATGAAGCAGAGTATGAAGCACTTCTGTATGGGTTGCGCATGGCCATTTCACTCGGCGTCCGTCGCCTTATGGTCTATGGTGACTCAGATTTGGTGGTTAATCAGGTGATGAAAGAGTGGGACGTTAGAAGTCCGGCTATGACTGGTTATTGCAATGCAGTGAGAAAGCTAGAAAAGAAATTCGAGGGGTTAGAGCTTCATCACATCCCCCGACTGAAAAACCAAGCAGCTGACGACCTGGCAAAGATAGGCTCCAAGAGAGAAGCCATTCCCAGCAATGTGTTTTTGGAGCACATCCGCTCGCCGTCAGTCCAGGAAGATCCTTTCACAAAAGAAGCCCCACAACCAAAAAGTGCCACAGACCCGACTGAAGTCGAGTCATGGAAGTCTTGGCAATCACTCCCGACTGGACGATACCGTACATCGCGTATATCCTAAGGAAAGAGCTCCCGGAAGACGAGGAAGAGGCTCGACAGATCGTCCGCCGATCTAAGGCCTTCACAGTCATAAAGGGGCAGTTGTACAGAGAAAGCGCGACTGGAATCGGTCAGAAGTGCATAACTCCGGAAGAAGGTCAGATGATCCTTGATGAGATCCACTCGGGGACCTGCGGTCACCATGCGTCCTCCCGGACCATTGTGGCCAAAGCATACCGAGCGGGATTTTACTGGCCGAGAGCAAATGAGATGGCAAAAGAGATAGTTGACAAGTGTGAGGGGTGTCAGTTCTACTCCAACATGTCCCACAAGCCCGCATCAGCCCTGAAGACCATTCCACTCGTCTGGCCCTTCGCTGTCTGGGGACTGGACATGGTCGGTCCTCTGAGAACAGGCAGGAGCGGTTTCACCCATGTGCTTGTGGCAGTCGACAAGTTTACCAAGTGGATTGAAGCTAAACCCATCAAGAACCTCGATGCTGGCACTGCTATTAGTTTCGTCAGAGGACTAACGTTCAGATATGGAGTCCCTCACAGCATCATCACTGACAATGGGTCAAACTTCGATTCAGACCAGTTCAGAGCCTTTTGCGCCTCTCAAGGCACTCGAGTCGACTATGCATCAGTCGCCCATCCCCAGTCGAATGGACAAGCTGAAAGAGCAAATGGTCTGATCCTCAAAGGACTAAAACCCCGACTAATGCGTGATCTCAAGCACGCGGCAGGTGCCTGGGTTGACGAGCTTCCGTCAGTTCTGTGGGGATTAAGGACCACCCCTAACCGGTCGACCGGAAGGACCCCATTCTTTCTTGTTTATGGAGCCGAAGCCGTTCTGCCAAGTGATCTCCTTCACAACGCTCCCCGAGTCGAGCTTTACACCGAAGATGAAGCAGAACAGGCTCGGCAAGATGCAGTAGACCTCCTGGAAGAAGAAAGAGAGATGGCCATGATCAGATCGACCATTTATCAGCAAGACTTGCGTCGATTCCATGCCCGGCATGTGAAGAGTCGAGCCTTCCAAGAAAGAGATTTGGTCCTCCGAGTGGATCAACAGAAACCACACAAGCTTGCTCCTACTTGGGAAGGCCCCTTCATCATCACCAGAGTCCTCCACAACGGAGCGTATCACCTCTACAATGTTGATCGCCAGATTGACGAGCCACGAGCTTAGAATGCGGAACTACTCCGCCCCTTTTACACTTAAGTTCCTTCCCATAAAGATGTAATAAGAGAAACTTCCGCAGTTCATTTTTATCAAAGTCAAGAGTGTTCCAATGATTGCTGTCACTTCTGTTTACATACGGGAACCCCCAGTGGGTGACTTCGCCACGAACCCGTTTCGCCTAAGTTCAAAAAAAAAATCCTACCGAGTGGAGAGCAAACCTCCCACTCGGGGGCTTAGCTGCAGTCCAGCACTCGCCTAAGTTCTCCTACGCAGAGACTTAGCTGCGGTCAGCACTCGCCTAAGTTTGAAAAATCCTACCGAGTGGAGAGCAAACCTCCCACTCGGGGGCTTAGCTGCAGTCCAGCACTCGCCTAAGTTCTCCTACGCAGAGACTTAGCTGCGGTCAGCACTCGCCTAAGTTTGAAAAATCCTACCGAGTGGAGAGCAAACCTCCCACTCGGAGGCTTAGCTACAGCCCAGCGCTCGCCTAAGTTCTCCTACGAAGAGACTTAGCTGCGGTCAGCACTCGCCTAAGTTTGAAAAATCCTACCGAGTGGAGAGCAAACCTCCCACTCGGGGGCTTAGCTGCAGTCCAGCACTCGCCTAAGTTCTCCTACGAAGAGACTTAGCTGCGGTCAGCACTCGCCTAAGTTTGAAAAATCCTACCGAGTGGAGAGCAAACCTCCCACTCGGGGGCTTAGCTGCAGTCCAGCACTCGCCTAAGTTCTCCTACGCAGAGACTTAGCTGCGGTCAGCACTCGCCTAAGTTTGAAAAATCCTACCGAGTGGAGAGCAAACCTCCCACTCGGAGGCTTAGCTGCAGCCCAGCGCTCGCCTAAGTTCTCCTACGAAGAGACTTAGCTGCGGTCAGCACTCGCCTAAGTTTGAAAAATCCTACCGAGTGGAGAGCAAACCTCCCACTCGGGGGCTTAGCTGCAGTCCAGCACTCGCCTAAGTTCTCCTACGAAGAGACTTAGCTGCGGCCAGCACTCGCCTAAGTTTGAAAAATCCTACCGAGTGGAGAGAAAACCTCCCACTCGGGGGCTTAGCTGCAGTCCCGCACTCGCCTAAGTTCTCCTACGAAGAGACTTAGCTGCGATCAGCACTCGCCTAAGTTTGAAAAATCCTACCGAGTGGAGAGCAAACCTCCCATTCGGAGGCTTAGCTGCAGTCCAGCACTCGCCTAAGTTCTCCTACGAAGAGACTTAGCTGCTGTCAGCACTCGCCTAAGTTTGAAAAATCCTACCGAGTGGAGAGCAAACCTCCCACTCGGGGGCTTAGCTGCAGTCCAGCACTCGCCTAAGTTCTCCTACGAAGGGACTTAGCTGTGGTCAGCACTCGCCTAAGTTTGAAATCCTACCGAGCGAGAGCAAACCTCCCGCTCGGAGGCTTAGCTGCAGCCCAACGCTCGCCTAAGTATGGAACACTTCTCATTTCCCGAGGACGACGAGGGGCAGGTCGACTGCCACCTTCTCCTTCGGAGCTGCACCACAGACACAAGTTATTTTGAGTGAAGATCAAATCTCACTCGATGGATTATCCACAAAGAGATTCAACGACAAATCAAGTTCAAATAAATCCTAAAAGGTCCCAGAGACCTCAGATCAAAGTACTCGAGCCCCCAGCTCGGCAGAGTTTAACTGTTACACTCCCACTCGGCATTCCGAGGCCAATTTAAAGCAGAGTTTAACGGATTACAAGATACACTCGGCATTCCGAGGCAAGTTTTTTCATTCCTCAGGAGGAGGACTGGCGGGGGCGACAAACTCATCCAAGTCGATCCCATCTGCGATGCGGGTAGCAGCAGCAATAAATGTCTCCATGAAGTCCTGGAAGTTGTGCTTCCTCGTGTTGGCGACTTGGATGGCGGCCAGCTTCTCCTCCCGCACCTCCTTGCAATGGACGCGGACTAGAGACAGGGCCACGTCGGCACCACACCGAGCTGAAGACTTCTTCCACTCTTGCACTCGGTCAGGGATTCCATTGAGTCGAGTCATCAGAGACTCGAGATCATTCTGGAGCGTGGACTCTGGCCAAAGCGTCGGGTCGATCCGCGTCATGGCGAC
This sequence comes from Triticum urartu, assembly GCF_056163025.1. Taxonomy (NCBI): domain Eukaryota; kingdom Viridiplantae; phylum Streptophyta; class Magnoliopsida; order Poales; family Poaceae; genus Triticum; species Triticum urartu. The sequence goes on along the minus strand of NC_141879.1, from coordinate 69,860,548 downwards.
CTTCAGTCGAGCCAAGTAATCCACGACGCCGTCAACGCGGGATTCCAGTCGGAGTAAGTTCATGGCAGCTTCGTCTTGCACCGGAGAGTTGATTGGATCCAAACCTGTTTCGATCCGCCCGGTCTCCTCTTCGAAGTTCTGCATGCACGACCCAAGGATAAGTCAAATTTCATAAAACTGAGTCGACACAAAAAGAACCAGTCGGAACCGATTGTGCACCTTCAAGCTTGATGAACAGCTTCTTGGCAAAGCTCCTCAAGTAGCTCTCCAGGTCGTCTCTCCTGTGAGCGATGCTTTCCATCTTCTCGCTCAGGGTGAGGTGCTCCTTCTTCCAACGCGAACACTCCCTGTTGGCTTCCTTCAGAGCGGTCTTCAACTTGGTGTTCTCCCCTTCTAATTGGTCGACCGAAGCCAGCTTCTGCGCGGCCAGAGCGGTCTTGTCATCAGCCTCCTTACGGGCAGCAGCCAAGTCCTGATCCTTCTTCGCCAGAGCTTCTTTCAGTTTTTCTACAAAAATGATGATTGAGTCGGAGAAAGCAAAGAGATACTCAAGCCTGAAAACTAACCAGTCGACAAAGGCGTCTTACCTGCGGCGCCGTCTCTGACCTTCTGCAGCTCCGTCCTGGCCAGCTCCAGATCGAGGTTCATTTGAATTTGCTGTTTCTCCAGGTCAGCCAAGCGGGTTCCAAGATCACAAGACTTCTGAAGTCGAAGGGGAGGAGTTGCAATCTCAGTAAAAAAAGGAAGAAGAGCAACAAAGACAATAAATACTAAGACTACGGTCGACTGCCAGCAGTCCACCATAGTCTCGGGGACTACACCCAGTGGGTGCACTTAGCGTGCCCCCACCGGTTCCTATCCCACCCAACCGACCCCTGAAGTCGAGTCAAAGACCACCCGACCGACCCCTGAAGTCGAGTCAAAGACAAGTTGCTTCCGAGTAGCTAAGAGACAATAAGCCTACATCCAATAAAAAAAAGGAGAGAGAGAAAGACGTCGACTGCCCGCAGTCGACGGGATACCGTTCCATTCGACATGGCCCGATCAGACAGAGCGAAGAAACTCAACTACGACTCAATTTAAAGACTACAGCCGACTGCCAGCAGTCGACCGTAGTCTCGGGGACTACACCCAGTGGGTGCACTTAGCGTGCCCCCACTCGTCCAAAAAACACCCAGTGGGTGTACAAACTTAAAGATCTTCGGAAAAAAGATTCTTCAAAGGACATACCAAAACAGACCAAGTGTTGAAGTCGACTGACCTGGACATTGCTCTGAAGAGCCGAGCTTGCGTCGTAAGCCGTCTGGCAAGCCTCCCGAGCCACTTTTACCTGTTCCATCATGACTCCAGCCTGGTGTACAGCCTCCTTCGCAGCAGCCGCTTGGTCCTCAGGGACGGGGTACGCAGCAAAAAGCGAAGACGGATCTGCAGTCGACGCTGAAGGCTGCACACTCGTCAAAGGAACAGCGAAAGTCACGGAAGCCCGAGTGGGTTCGCCATCATCCCGAACTGCAGCCTCAGGCGCGGGAGTGGATTGCGGAGTCTTGCCAGCCAACACCTTCTTCTTCCTCTTCACCCTCAGTGGTGCGTTGTCGTCGTCGTTCGGGAGGTCGATAACATGAGGAGGAGCTGCAAGGAAAACATTCAATCGACCAACGCTTCAGTCGACTCGTAAGCAGGACGGCAGTGATCATACCAGGGTTGGAGGTGACAGCGTCCTCCATCTCTTGGTCGTCGTTCCTGGCGGAGACCTCAGAAGTTGCACCACTGCAAATCTCAAAAGTTAGTCAGTTGGCCCAGTGAATCGACCAAGGATCCGTCCACAGTCGACAAAGGAAAGCAAGTGTTGTTGTTACCCCGAAATGGTGGGAACAGCTATCTTCATCTTGTTGGAAATATGCCCTAGAGGCAATAATAAAAGCATTATTATTATATTTCTTTGTTCATGATAATTGTCTTTATTCATGCTATAACTGTATTATCCGGAAATCGTAATACACGTGTGAATACATAGACCATAATATGTCCCTGGTAAGCCTCTAGTTGACTAGCTCGTTGATCAACAGATAGTCATGATTTCCTGGCTATGGACATTGGATGTCATTGATAACGGGATCACATCATTAGGAGAATGATGTGATGGACAAGACCCAATCCTAAGCATAGCACAAAGATCGTGTAGTTCGTTTGCTAGAGCTTTTCCAATGTCAAGTATCTTTTCCTTTGACCATGAGATCGTGTAACTCCCGGATACCATAGGAGTGCTTTGGGTGTATCAAACGTCACAACGTAACTAGGTGCCTATAAAGGTGCATTACAGGTATCTCCGAAAGTGTCTGTTGGGTTGACACGGATCGAGACTGGGATTTGTCACTCCATATAACGGAGAGGTATCACTGGGCCCACTCGGTAATGCATCATCATTATGAGCTCAAGGTGACCAAGTGGTTGATCACGGGATCATGCGTTACGGTACGAGTAAAGTGACTTGCCGGTAACGAGATTGAACAAGGTATTGGGATACCGACGATCGAGTCTCGGGCAAGTAACATACCGATTGACAAAGGGAATTGTATACGGGGTTGATTAATCCTCGACATCGTGGTTCATCCAATGAGATCATCGTGGAGCATGTGGGAGCCATCATGGGTATCCAGATCCCGCTGTTGGTTATTGACCGGAGAGTCGTCTCGGTCATGTCTGCTTGTCTCCCGAACCCGTAGGGTCTACACACTTAAGGTTCGGTGACGCTAGGGTTGTGAAGATATGTATATGCAGTAACCCGAATGTTGTTCGGAGTCCCGGATGAGATCCCAGACGTCACGAGGAGTTCCGGAATGGTCCGGAGGTAAAGAATTATATATAGGAAGTGCTGTTTCGGCCATCGGGACAAGTTTCGGGGTTATCGGTATTGTACCGGGACCACCGGAGGAGTCCCGGGGGCCCACCGGGTGGGGCCACCTATCCCGGGGGGGCACATGGGCTGTAGGGGGTGCGCCTTGGCCTGTATGGGCCAAGGGAACCAGCCCCTATAGGCCCATGCGCCTAGGGTTTCCATATGGGAGGAGTCCCACTAGTGGAAGGCACCCCTGAGTGCCTTGGGGGGGAGGGAAACCTCCCCTGGCCGCCGCACCAAGGAGATTAGATCTCCTGGGCTGCGCACCACCCCCCCTTGGCCCTCCTATATATAGTGGGGGAGAGGAGGGATTTCATACCTCAGCCTTTGGTGCTTCCTCTCTCCCCGTTACGTCTCTCTCTCGTAGTATAGGCGAAGCCCTGCTACTGTGACGCCCTGCATCCATCACCACGCCGTCGTGCTGCTGGATCTTCATCAACCTCTCTTCCCCCCTTGCTGGATCAAGAAAGGAGGAGACGTCATCCGTTCCGTACGTGTGTTGAACGCGGAGGCACCGTCCGTTCGGTGCTTGATCATCGGTGATTTGAATCACGTCGTGTTCGACTACATCATCCCCGTTCTTTGAACGCTTCCGCTCGTGATCTACAAGGTACGTAGATGCATCTAATCACTCGTTGCTAGATGAACTCATAGATGGATCTTGGTGAAACCGTAGGAAAATTTTTGTTTTCTGCAACGTTCCCCAACAGTGGCATCATGAGCTAGGTCTATGCGTAGTTCTCTTGCACGAGTAGAACACAAAGTCGTTGTGGGCGTTGATTTTGTTCAATATGCTTGCCGTTACTAGTCTTATCTTGATTCGGCGGCATCGTGGGATGAAGCGGCCCGGACTGACCTTACACGTACTCTTACGTGAGACAGGTTCCACCGACTGACATGCACTAGTTGCATAAGGTGGCTAGCGGGTGTCTGTCTCTCCTACTTTAGTCGGATCGGATTCGATGAAAAGGGTCCTTATGAAGGGTAAATAGCAATTGGCATATCACGTTGTGGTCTTTGCGTAGGTAAGAAACGTTCTTGCTAGAAACCCATAGCAGCCACGTAAAACATGCAAACAACAATTAGAGAACGTCTAACTTGTTTTTGCAGGGTATGCTATGTGATGTGATATGGCCAAAGTTGTGATGAATGATGAATGATCTATATGTGATGTATGAGATGTTCATGCTATTGTAATAGGAATCACAACTTACATGTCGATGAGTATGACGGTGACAGGATGATCATGGAGCCCCAAGATGGAGATCAAAGGAGCTATGTGATATTGGCCATATCATGTCACTATTATTATTTGATTGCATGTGATGTTTATCATGTTTTGCATCTTGTTTGCTTAGAACGACGGTAGTAAATAAGATGATCCCTCATAATAATTTCAAGAAAGTGTTCCCCCTAACTGTGCACCGTTGCTACAGTTCGTCGTTTCGAAGCACCACATGATGATCGGGTGTGATAGATCCTTACGTTCACATACAACGGGTGTAAGACAGATTTACACACGCAATACACTTAGGTTGACTTGACGAGCCTAGCATGTGCATAGACATGGCCTCGGAACACAGAAGACCGAAAGGTCGAGCATGAGTCGTATAGAAGATACGATCAACATGAAGATGTTCACCGACGTTGACTAGTCCGTGTCACGTGATGATCGGACACGGCCTAGCCAACTCGGATCATGTTATACTTAGATGACTAGAAGAGGGATGTCTATCTAAGTGGGAGTTCATTAATAATTTGATTAGATGAACTTAATTATCATGAACTTAGTCTAAAAACTTTACAATATGTCTTGTAGATCAAATGGCCACGTTGTATTCAATTTCAACGCGTTCCTAGAGAAAACCAAGCTGAAAGACGATGGCAGCAACTATACGGACTGGGTCCGGAACCTGAGGATCATCCTCATAGCCGCCAAGAAAGATTATGTCCTACAAGCACCGCTAGGTGATCCACCCGTCCCACAGAACCAAGACGCTATGAACGCTTGGCAGACACGTACTGATGACTACTCCCTCGTTCAGTGCGGCATGCTTTACAGCTTAGAACCAGGGCTCCAAAAGCGTTTTGAGAGACATGGAGCATATGAGATGTTCGAAGAGCTGAAAATGGTTTTCCAAGCTCATGCCCGGGTCGAGAGATATGAAGTCTCCGACAAATTCTTCAGCTGTAAGATGGAGGAAAATAGTTCTGTCAGTGAGCACATACTCACTATGTCTGGGTTACATAACCGCTTGACTCAGCTGGGAGTTAATCTCCCGGATGACGCGGTCATTGACAGAATGCTCCAGTCGCTTCCACCAAGCTACAAGAGCTTTGTGATGAACTTCAATATGCAGGGGATGGAAAAGACCATTCCTGAAGTATTTGCAATGCTGAAATCAGCAGAGGTAGAAGTCAAGAAGGAACATCAAGTGTTGATGGTCAATAAAACCACCAAGTTCAAGAAGGGCAAGGGTAAAAATAACTTTGAGAAGGACGGCAAGGAAGTTGCCGCGCCCGGCAAGCAAGCTGCTGGGAAGAAGAAGTCAAAGTATGGACCCAAGCCTGAGACGGAGTGCTTTTATTGCAAAGGGAAGGGTCACCGGAAGCGGAACTGCCCCAAATACTTAGCGGACAAGAAGGACGGCAAAACAAAAGGTATATGTGATATACATGTAATTGATGTGTACCTTACCAGTACTCGAAGTAACTCCTGGGTATTTGATACCGGTGCCGTTGCTCATATTTGTAACTCATAGCAGGAGCTGCAGAATAAACAGAGACTGGGGAGGGACGAGGTGACGATGCGCGTCGGGAATGGTTCCAAGGTCGATGTGATCGCCGTCGGCACGCTACCTCTACATTTACCTACGGGATTAGTTATAAACCTCAATAATTGTTATTTCGTGCCAAGTTTGAGCATGAACATTGTATCAGGATCTCGTTTAATACGAGATGGCTACTCATTTAAATCTGAGAATAATGGTTGTTCTATTTATATGAGAGATATGTTTTATGGTCATGCTCCGATGGTCAATGGTTTATTCTTAATGAATCTCGAACGTAATATTACACATATTCATAGTATGGATACCAAAAGATGTAAGGTTGATAATGATAGTCCCACATACTTGTGGCACTGCCGCCTTGGTCACATAGGTGTTAAACGCATGAATAAGCTCCATGCAGATGGACTTTTGGAGTCTCCTGATTATGAATCATTTGACACGTGCGAACCATGCCTCATGGGTAAAATGACCAAGACTCCGTTCTCAGGAACAATGGAGCGAGCAACCAACTTATTGGAAATCATACATACTGATGTGTGCGGTCCAATGAGTGTTGAGGCTCGCGGTGGCTATCGTTATGTTCTCACCCTCACTGATGACTTAAGTAGATATGGGTATGTCTACTTAATGAAACACAAGTATGAAACCTTTGAAAAGTTCAAGGAATTTCAGAGTGAAGTTGAGAATCAACGTGACAGGAAAATCAAGTTTCTACGATCAGATCGTGGAGGAGAATACTTGAGTCACGAATTTGGCACACACTTAAGAAAATGTGGAATAGTTTCACAACTCACGCCGCCTGGAACACCTCAGCGTAATGGTGTGTCCGAACGTCGTAATCGATCGCACTCTATTCGATATGGTGCGATCTATGATGTCTCTTACCGACTTACCGCTATCTTTTTGGGGCTATGCTTTAGAGACTGCCGCATTCACTTTAAATAGGGCTCCGTCGAAATCCATTGAGACGACACCATTTGAATTATGGTTTGGGAAGAAACCTAAGCTGTCGTTTCTAAAAGTTTGGGGATGCGATGCTTATGTCAGGAAACTTCAACCTGAAAAGCTCGAACCCAAATCGGAAAAATGCGTCTTCATAGGATACCCTAAAGAAACCATTGGGTATATCTTCTACCTCAGATCCGAAGGCAAGATCTTTGTTGCCAAGAATGGATCCTTTCTGGAGAAAGAGTTTCTCTCGAAAGAAGTAAGTGGGAGGAAAGTAGAACTTGATGAAGTATTGCCTCTTGAACCGGAAAATGGCGCAACTCAAGAAAATGTTCCTGAGGCGCCTGCACCGACTAGAGAGGAAGTTATTGATGATGATCAAGATACTTCTGATCAAGCTCCTACTGAAATTTGAAGGTCCACAAGGACACGTTCCGCACCAGAGTGGTATGGCAACCCTGTCTTGGAAATCATGTTGTTAGACAACAATGAACCTTCGAACTATGAAGAAGCGATGGCAGGCCCGGATTCCGACAAATGGCTGGAAGCCATGAAATCCGAGATAAGATCCATGTATGAAAACGAAGTATGGACTTTGACTGACTTGACCGTTGAACGGCGAGCCATAGAAAATAAATGGATCTTCAAGAAGAAGACAGACGCGGATGGTAATGTGACCATCTATAAAGCTCGGCTTGTCGCTAAGGGTTATCGACAAGTTCAAGGAATTGACTACGATGAGACTTTCTCACCGGTAGCGAAGCTAAAGTCCGTCCGAATCATGTTAGCAATTGCCGCATTCTACGATTATGAGATATGGCAAATGGACGTCAAAACGGCATTCCTTAATGGTTTCCTTAAGGAAGAGTTGTATATGATGCAGCCGGAAGGTTTTGTCGATCCTAAGAATGCTGACAAGGTGTGCAAGCTCCAACGCTCGATTTATGGGCTGGTGCAAGCATCTCGGAGTTGGAACATTCGCTTTGATGAGATGATCAAAGCGTTTGGGTTTACGCAGACTTATGGAGAAGCCTGCGTTTACAAGAAAGTGAGTGGGAGCTCTGTAGCATTTCTCATATTATATGTAGATGACATACTTTTGATGGGAAATGATATAGAACTCTTGGACAACATCAAGGCCTACTTGAATAAGAGTTTTTCAATGAAGGACCTTGGAGAAGCTGCTTATATATTAGGCATCAAGATCTATAGGGATAGATCAAGACGCCTCATAGGTCTTTCACAAAGCACATACCTTGATAAGATTTTGAAGAAGTTCAAAATGGATCAGTCCAAGAAAGGGTTCTTGCCTGTTTTGCAAGGTGTGAGATTGAGCTCAGCTCAATGCCCGACCACGGCAGAAGAGATAGAAGAGATGAGTATCATCCCCTATTCCTCAGCCATAGGTTCTATTATGTATGCCATGCTGTGTACCAGACCTGATGTAAACCTTGCCGTAAGTTTGGTAGGAAGGTACCAAAGTAATCCCGGCAAGGAACACTGGACATCGGTCAAGAATATCCTGAAGTACCTGAAAAGGACAAAGGACATGTTTCTCGTTTATGGAGGTGACGAAGAGCTTGTCGTAAAGGGTTACGTCGACGCTAGCTTCGACACAGATCTGGATGACTCTAAGTCACAAACCGGATACGTGTATATGTTGAATGATGGAGCAGTGAGCTGGTGCAGCTGCAAAAAGAGCGTCGTGGTGGGATCTACATGTGAAGCGGAGTACATGGCAGCCTCGGAGGCAGCACATGAAGCAATATGGGTGAAGGAGTTCATCACCGACCTAGGAGTCATACCCAATGCGTCGGGGCCAATCAAACTCTTTTGTGACAACACTGGAGCTATTGCACTTGCCAAGGAGCCCAGGTTTCACAAGAAGCCAAGGCACATCAAGCGTCGCTTCAACTCCATTCGTGAAAATGTTCAAAATGGAGACATAGAGATTTGTAAAGTACATACGGACCTGAATGTAGCAGATCCGTTGACTAAACCTCTCCCTAGGGCAAAACATGATCAACACCAGAATTCCATGGGTGTTCGATTCATCACAATGTAACTAGATTATTGACTCTAGTGCAAGTGGGAGACTGTTGGAAATATGCCCTAGAGGCAATAATAAAAGCATTATTATTATATTTCTTTGTTCATGATAATTGTCTTTATTCATGCTATAACTGTATTATCCGGAAATCGTAATACACGTGTGAATACATAGACCATAATATGTCCCTGGTAAGCCTCTAGTTGACTAGCTCGTTGATCAACAGATAGTCATGATTTCCTGGCTATGGACATTGGATGTCATTGATAACGGGATCACATCATTAGGAGAATGATGTGATGGACAAGACCCAATCCTAAGCATAGCACAAAGATCGTGTAGTTCGTTTGCTAGAGCTTTTCCAATGTCAAGTATCTTTTCCTTTGACCATGAGATCGTGTAACTCCCGGATACCGTAGGAGTGCTTTGGGTGTATCAAACGTCACAACGTAACTGGGTGCCTATAAAGGTGCATTACAGGTATCTCCGAAAGTGTCTGTTGGGTTGACACGGATCGAGACTGGGATTTGTCACTCCATATAACGGAGAGGTATCACTGGGCCCACTTGGTAATGCATCATCATTATGAGCTCAAGGTGACCAAGTGGTTGATCACGGGATCATGCGTTACGGTACGAGTAAAGTGACTTGCCGGTAACGAGATTGAACAAGGTATTGGGATACCGACGATCGAGTCTCGGGCAAGTAACATACCGATTGACAAAGGGAATTGTATACGGGGTTGATTAATCCTCGACATCGTGGTTCATCCAATGAGATCATCGTGGAGCATGTGGGAGCCATCATGGGTATCCAGATCCCGTTGTTGGTTATTGACCGGAGAGTCATCTCGGTCATGTCTGCTTGTCTCCCGAACCCGTAGGGTCTACACACTTAAGGTTCGGTGACGCTAGGGTTGTGAAGATATGTATATGCAGTAACCCGAATGTTGTTCGGAGTCCCGGATGAGATCCCGGACGTCACGAGGAGTTCCGGAATGGTCCGGAGGTAAAGAATTATATATAGGAAGTGCTGTTTCGGCCATCGGGACAAGTTTCGGGGTTATCGGTATTGTACCGGGACCACCGGAGGAGTCCCGGGGGCCCACCGGGTGGGGCCACCTATCCCGGGGGGGGCACATGGGCTGTAGGGGGTGTGCCTTGGCCTATATGGGCCAAGGGCACCAGCCCCTATAGGCCCATGCGCCTAGGGTTTCCATATGGGAGGAGTCCCACTAGTGGAAGGCACCCCTGAGTGCCTTGGGGGGGAGGGAAACCTCCCCTGGCCGCCGCACCAAGGAGATTAGATCTCCTGGGCTGCGCACCACCCCCTCTTGGCCCTCCTATATATAGTGGGGGAGAGGAGGGATTTCATACCTCATCCTTTGGTGCTTCCTCTCTCCCCGTTACGTCTCTCTCTCTCGTAGTATAGGCGAAGCCCTGCTACTGTGACGCCCTGCATCCATCACCACGCCGTTGTGCTGCTGGATCTTCATCAACCTCTCTTCCCCCCTTGCTGGATCAAGAAAGGAGGAGACGTCATCCGTTCCGCACGTGTGTTGAACGCGGAGGCACCGTCCGTTCGGTGCTTGATCATCGGTGATTTGAATCACGTCGTGTTCGACTACATCATCCCCGTTCTTTGAACGCTTCCGCTCGCGATCTACAAGGTACGTAGATGCATCTAATCACTCGTTGCTAGATGAACTCATAGATGGATCTTGGTGAAACCGTAGGAAAATTTTTGTTTTCTGCAACGTTCCCCAACACATCTTGGGCAAGGCCTTGGGCGGCTTAGATGGCGCCGTTCGTGGGTGCTTAGGAGCCTTCCCGGTCGGCGGAGGAGAAGAAGTCCGAGGGCGTTTCGACGACTGCCCAACAGGAGCGGCCGCCTTGCCACGTTCCTGTGCTGGATCGTGGGCGAGCTTGGACCGTCCCTCCGGGCGGGAGGGTTCAGCCTCCTCCTCCTCTTCACTGGAGAAGATGTCGTCGCCCTCCTCTCCCTCACCGTCGGACTCCCACTCGACCTGGTCGTCCCCGCTCTCGCCTCCGCTCCCCTCACCTTCCTCGGTCGGCCCTTGTGCCCCGTTGGGCGTCGAGTACATCTCAGTGGTAGCCTGGAGGACAACGGACAGGACGAAAGTCGGTCGACTTACACAAAGAAGACTAATACAGAAGGCCAGATATCCGACACAAAGACATACCTGATCCACTTCATATGAGTTGTCGAGTGGAATCACCCTTCTGGCTCCTCGGGGGTTGTCTTTGTTCCCCGTGATGCTTGACACCCACCCCTCCAGCATCTCATCGGTGACCTCCTCCGGGTGGATCCGAGTGGTGTCGTCAAGGCCAGAATACAGCCACATCGGGTGGTCTCGCGCCTGGAGCGGTTGGATGCGCCTCTGGAGAAAGACCTCTAACAGGTCCATCCCAGTCACCCCCTCATGGACAAGTTCAACCACTCGACCCGCACCTTGACTTGGGCACTTTCCTCCGGCGTGACTTTCAGAGAGATAGGCTTCTCGGCTCGGTCGAGGGAAAAAGGAGGAAGACCGGTCGACTGTCCGGGGGTCGCCTGGTCCTGGCAGTAGAACCAGGTCGAATGCCAGCCGTGGACCGACTCCGGAAAGGTGATAGAGGGGAAACAGCTCTTCCCCCTCGTCTGGATCGCCAGACCCCTGCACAACTGGATGACTTGCGTCTTCTCGTCACTCGACTTGGCCTTCTTCACCGACTGAGAGCGGCAAGTAAAGATATGCTTGAAAAGCCCCCAATGCGGACGGCAACCCAGGAAGGCCTCGCACATGGAAATGAACGCGGCAAGATAGACTATGGAGTTGGGGGTAAAGTGATGGAGCTGCGCTCCGAAGAAATTCAAGAAGCTCCGGAAGAATGGATGGGGAGGCAGAGAAAACCCTCGGTCGATGTGGGTGGCGAGGAGCACGCACTCACCGTCGCGGGGTTGCGGCTCGATCTCCCTCCCTGGGAGACGCGCGGCCTCGTGGGGAATGGCTCCTCCCTCGACCATGTCGTCGAGATCTTCCTGCCGGAGCACCGATGGCATCCAGTCGCCCTGAATCCAACCCTTGGGCAGGGTGGTCCGGGAGGAAGATCCACCTCGCGAAGACTTCTTTCCTTTCCCCGCCGCCGCCGCCTTCTTCGCGCGCTCCAAAGCAGTGGTCTTTCCCTTCACCATCGTCGCCGGCGAGGTCTCGCACGAGCTAACGGCGCTAGGGTACGGCCGAGGGTCGCGAGAGGGCTGGCGAAAAGAGAGAGGAAGAGAGAAGGAAGAAGAAGGGAAGCGCGCGGCTTGGAAACCCTGAGCCGGCAACTTATAAGGGGCTGCTCCCGAGTGGCTGACCGGTAGGCCCAGGCAGCCCAGTCAAATCCCGCAACAGACGCGCGCGCAGTACGTGGCAAAAAAGGCGATGCGAGGATCGAGGAGTTTCCGCTTTATCACTTCCGATTACTGCAGCTGCTCCCGTCCCGCGCGCTTCCCAAAATCCAAATCCCGTGAGATCCGCGGGCCGCAGAACCGCTTGCCAAAAACAGAGTATCCCGCTCGCACCAACACTCGGCATGTCGCAAGCAAGGATATTCACTCGACGAAGGGCCTGAAATGGATCAAGGCGACTGAAAGAGGTTGGTGACGTCGTCTGCGACAACTGACCCTAAGCGAGGCACTCTTACAAGAACCAATCGGAGAGGATCCCCAACTCTTCCCCCACTCTAACCTCGATCCATTCGGGGGCTAATGATGAAGCTATGTACCTGGGGTAGGAGCACGGACCCGTCCCAAAGAGTCCTACCCAAGGGCATCCCTAGAAGAAATCACCCATCAATCGACTTGAAGGTACTCCACTCGACAGGTCCAAGACACTCGACCAAGAAGCTACCACTCGACTATGAAGCTACCACTCGACCGCCAGGAGACCTACGGTCACTCCGTAGGCAAACGGTCAGCTGTTAAGTAGTCTTCATGGTCATTATAGCACTTTATTAGAGGCGTTACCAGTAACGCCCCATCTTAAATGTACTTTAAACCCTGCATTACTGAGGGCAGGAGGGGGCCGGCGAACTCTATATAAGCCACCCCCCTCCTCAGTAGGAAGGGTTCGCACCCCTGTAATCCATACACGCATAATCCAGTCGACCGCCTCCGGGCTCCGAGACGTAGGGCTATTACTTCCTCCGAGAAGGGCCTGAACTCGTAAACCTCGCGTGTAACAACTTCCCAATAGCTAAGATCTAGCCTCTCCATACTCACCCCCCTACATTACTGTCAGAGCTAGAACCACGACAGTGCTAGAAATTTTGTACGGATCCTAATGTAAGATCTCATAGATATAACTTTTGACGAAATCTCACTTGACTGAGGCTTAGCAAGACTGCTCAAACTAACATAGCTTTAAAAATGATTTTATATTATGAGACGGAGGGAGTAGTATTTAAGCTATGCTCGGTACGTTTGCATGAGATATGTATTCATGTGAAGAGAATCTCATGCAGCTCCGCCTTACACGTGAAGTGTTCAGTGGTACGTAGTACATCATTTTCTTTCGAGAATAATATATGGTTCTGAATAGAGTGATGAACGAAACGTCACTTGTGTACGTACGTACTATACCCCCACAGAACAGATGCGGTGGTACCGATATATCAACCTCGTGATCGATCGGTCCCTAGATTGCACGCATTTGCCATTGTTTTTCTCCATAGTTTGGCACGCATACATATGCTATTCGTTCCGTTACAAGCAAGTCGCGAGCGAGGACGATGACATCGTCATCCATCACATGCACGCGTGTGGTGTAGACACGTACGCCTGTAGTAGCAATGAACCACCACACAGGGATGCAGGAGAGGGTCCCGCAAAATGTGAGAAGTTAGTTTAATTCACCACACAGGGATGCCGCGGGTTTACTTGCATCATCCCTACTACCACACAATCAAAGCACTCGCCCCGACTCAACAGGGATCAAATCATAGGTTTTACAGTTTGCATGTTTGTATGTCTGTTTTGAGACCAATTCCTTCTGCTGATATGTGACGTACGCGTGGAATGATCGATATCGAGACATCTAGCGACTTCGTGAGTTTTGTGAATTTGGAGTCTGATCATGAAGACATAAACCGGTGTTGCGTGAGTGCGTGCGTGTGATTGGTGATGTGCGCCGTTGCGTGTTTGTATGCGGCGAACATGTCCAAGAAAACAAGAGCCACACATGGTCACCACCCATTTGGCAATATCAGTTCACCTTGGTTGTGGACTTGTGGTTGGGAAAAGGGAAATCTTTGGGGGTGGCCGGCCGGAGAACAAAAGGAGAGGCCGAACGCGTTGACACATGGGCGAGCAGTGAGTGCAAGAACGGCGGGAGGGAGTGAGGCTGGCATGCATGCAGCTCCTTCCGTCCGATGTGACGATGCACAGAGATGCATGGACGACCAAGCAAAGATGAGGCCGGCGACCAACGCTAGCTTGGCGAATGGAGAATCTCTTTTGCTATTCGCCGTTGCTTTCCGTGGTGAAGCGGCGAGTGGTAGGCGAAGGCGGTGCAGTGGCCTTGACAGCTTCTCCATCGCGACCAGTGAATTCGATTCGCGGGAGTGACAGGTCGATCTTGGAGCGTCCTAGCTAGGCTTGCCTGCTTTTTTCTTTCTTTTCAATGTTCCTTGGTCCTCCCTTACAGTGCATTGGGGGCATCTTCCCAAGCATATCAGAAAGCTACCTAGATCCGTTTGCAAAACAAGATACATAAGAAAAGAGAAAAGAAAGGCAAGCAACCTAGCTCAAAGAACGTGTACAACAACGCGACGTCAATTGTTTGAGTACTTGTATTTCTGCCTTCTATAAGACTATGATACGCCTAGGCGTACTCTCGAAGAAAAAAAAGATTGTCTGAGTGAACAACCAACCTGAGGTCGCGATTTGTTCCGCACCTCCAGTGCCTAGACCCTTGGTGATGGCTGTACCTGTCGATTCTGGACAGATCACTGATTCGATGGCAATTTGATCCTCGAACTCGCTCCGGCTCTCGCTGCTCTCGTCCCTTGGCGGCATCGGCGTAATCATCTGGTCTGCGATGACATTCCGCACCAGGCCTAGTTTCAGGACATCCACGGGGCTCTCGAGCCTATGGCCACGGGCGAGTACGTGGACATATTGCGGCACATCCAGCTACTGCCCTTGCCACGCAACCTAACCCGGATGAACTGGGCGACCCTCAACATAAAGTTCTTTCTCTGGCTGGCCTCCCAAGACAGATACTAGACTGCGGATCGACTCACTTGTCACAGACTCATGAGCCATTCCGCGTACTCTGCTCAAAGGAAGCCGAGACCCTGCATCACTACCTTGTGGGTCGTGTCGTCTCTCACATAACGTGGCATGACATCATATCCTGGTGTGCATCAACGTACCTTCTGTTAGAGTTGTGTCGAATATTGTGTACAAGGTAGGTTACAGTTGGACTATGAGTTGTATTGTGTTTAGATAGGATATGGAGTCGTGTCCTAATAGGACACTTGTATCCTAGGCCTCTCTTATATAGCGAGGGTAGACACACGATGTAACCTATGCCAACATAATAGCACCGGAACGCAGGGGAAGCCGGCGGCATGTGCCGGTGTCTAGGGTGATCGGGTGCGGTATTGTAGCGGTGTCATGGGGAGGAGCGCTCATAGTCAAGCCCCGGGGATGTAGCCATATCGGTGAACCTCGTTAACAAATCTCGGTGTCGTGCTTGTGTGATTGCTTGATCCTCGGATGATCGACGGAGTGCCTCGAATTTATTCTAACAAGTGGTATCAAAGCAAGGTTCGATTTGAGGATGCGAATTGTTGATCTAGAGGCAGAGTTCTCGGCGAGATCAAACTACGCGGTTGCATCGGATTGATGGAAGTAGCGTCGCGTACGCTTGGAGCTGCAGTGTAACGCCCTCGATGCGGCTATATCTCCCACGTGTCGAAGCACGACTTAGAGGCATAACCGCATTGAAAGCAATGTCGCAAATAAGGTAATCTTCACACAACCCATGTAATACATAAGGGAAAGAGATGCATAGTTGGCTTACAATCGCCACTTCACACAATACATGAATAAAGCATTACATCATCCAGATTCACTCAAGGTCCGACTACGGAACCCAAAAATAAAAGAAGACTACCCCAAATGCTACACAGATCCCCGATCGTCCCAACTGAGCTCCACTACTGATCGACTGAAACGAAACAACACAAAGGACGAGGTCTTCATCGAGCTCCTCCTTGAGCTCGGTTGTGTCACCTGAACGATGTCATCGGCACCTGCAAACTGGTTTTGGAAGTATCTGTGAGTCACGAGGACTCAGCAATCTCACACCCTCGCGATCAAGACTATTTAAACTTATGGGTAAGGTAAAAGGTATGAGGTGGAGCTGCAGCAAGCGAATAGCATATATGATGGCTAACATACGCAAAAGAGAGCGAGAAGAGAAGACAAAGGCACGGTCGAAACAACTATGATCAAGAAGTGATCCTAGAACAACCTACGTTAAGCATTATTCCAACACCGTGTTCACTTCCCGGACTCCGCCGAGAAGAGACCATCACGGTTACACACGCGGTTGGTGCATTTTAATTAAGATCAACTTCAGGTTTTCTACAATCGGGTACTAACAAATTCCCATCTGCCCATAACCGCGGGCACGGCTTTCGAAAGTTCAAATCCCTGCAGGGGTGTCCCAACTTAGCCCATCACAAGCTCTCACGGTCAATGAATGATATTCCTTCTCCCAAGACAATCCGATCAGACTCGGCATCCCGGTTACAAGACATCCTCGACAATGGTAAAACAAATCCAGCAAGACCGCCCGATGCGCCGACATCCCGATAGGAGCTGCACATATCTCGTTCTCAGGGCACACCGGATAAGCAATCCGTACAACTAAAACCAGCCCTCGAGTTTCCCCGAGGTGGCGCTGCAAGGGGCTCTAGTTTGGACCAACACTTAGACAAGCACTGGCCCGGGGGGGGGGGGGGTTAAAATAAAGATGACCCTTAGGCTGGCCTAACCCAAGGAAAAAATTGGCTAGGTGGCGAATGGTATAACCAAGGTTGGTCCTTGCTGGAGGACTTTTATTCAAGGCGAACTGTCAAGGGGTTCCCATTATAACCCAACCGTGTAAGGAACGCAAAATCCGGAAACATAATACCGATATGTCGGAAACTATGGCGGCAAGAGTGGAACAAAACACCAGGCATAAGGCCGAGCCTTCCACCCTTTACCAAGTATATAGATGCATTAATTAAACAAGAGATATTGTGATATCCCAACAAGTATCCATGTTCCAACATGGAACACACTCCAATCTTCACCTACAAATAACAACGCTATAAGAGGGGCTGAGCAAAACGGTAACATAGCCAAACAACGGTTTGCTAGAACAAGGTGGGTTAGAGGCTTGCCTTAACAATATGGGAGGCATGATAAAGCAAGTGGTAGGTATCGCAGCATAGGCATAGCAAAATAGCAAGCAACTAGCAAGCAAAGATAGAAGTGATTTCGAGGGTATGGTCATCCTGCCTGAAATCCCGCAAGGAAGAAGAACGAGTCCATAAAAAAGACAAACGGACGTAGTCGAACGGTTCCTCACAAATGCGACGTTATCGGAACCAACCAGAAGAAGCAACACCGGAAAGAAGCACACAACAATGTAAACAACCAACACATGATCATGGCATGATATGCAGGATGCGGTATGTGATGCATATGCATGATTTGGAAAGGAATGATTGAACCTGGCCTAAACTTGAAAATCCAAGAGTGCCATTGGAAAGGGGAGGTGATTTCGGTTGAAATCGATATAAAGATCACCGGAATCGGATGCACGGTTTGGAAATGACAAGCTAAACAAATATGGCACCGGTCTGCGATAAACAGCAAGTAGCCAACTAAATGCATCAAGATAAATATGCTACAGCACTCAAACATGGCAAAACAGATAACGAGTAGGCATGTTTACGAGCTCGATGCACTCACCACGAGGCATTGCATGACAAACTAAGCATACACCCAGCAAGTAGACATGGCATAGAAGCTATACATGGCAAGAACAACAACATAGCATGCACGGATCAACAACAACAAGCTCGGCACAATCGCTAAACATGTTAAACATCTGCCAGGAATATTTTATAGCAAAAGTAGAGCTCGATTGACTCAAGCTAGGGTGCTCCATAAATGCAAACAAAGACATGGATGGATAGAGCACCACAATATCTACAAAACATGCTTACTGATCATCCTCAAAAGGGGCACAGATCACTAGGAAACAACATGAACATATGACATAAAAACAATAACAGGACAAGGACTTAGTGAAATTCTAAGTCCCTGAAATCAGCATCGTTGAGTAAGCTACTTTGCATGCTTGTGCTAGTCACCAAAAATATCACACAAATACATGGCATACACCCCTGTAAAGATGGCATGGCATTCTACAAAACTCATGTAGGGCTCCAGATCATATCAAGCACACATTAAACATGGCAAAAATGAAAAAAGTGCATTTGCTGAAACAGATCTGAAACAATCATCACATAGCCCTCTTCCAACAGCATTTCGGGCCTCAAGATGAGCTCAAATGAAGATGATGTAATGAGATGAAATGATGTGCTCGTCGAGACGAACATTTTGATATGCTACACGCACGAGTCGGAGCAACGGTGATGAAGTTATGATGCGATGAAAATATGCATAAAGTTACTGGGACTTGGTGGAAATTCAACCTCTCCGAGAAAGTCAACGGGATCGGACGGAGCGGGATGACGAGATCCGGATCGAGCGGCGGTGCGTTTGGTTCGGGCAACCGGTGAATCTGATCCACCCGGGCCGGATCGGATCTGGCCGGCGCGGAGGAAGACGCCGACGAGGTTGGAACTCCAGCGAGGTCGGCGTCGAGGGCGCGGGCAGCAGACCTCCGACGAAGGGCATGGCGGGGCCGACCGGCGCGGCCGGAGAGAGGCGAGGCGACGACCAGCCGGCGAAGGAGGCGGCGGGGCCGAGCGGCGCGATGACGGCGGAGCATGCCGGAGCTGGCACCGGTGGGCGAGTTCGCCGGTGGGAGGCGCAGTCGCCGGCGGGAACGGCGGAGATGGCGGCGCGGCGGCTCAAGCGCGGCTCGGGCGGAGCCTTGCGGCGGAGCGCAGGGCGCTTGCGGGCGGCGAGGAGATGGGCCGCGCGGGCCGGCGGCGGGGCTGAGGAGAGAGAGGGCGCGGCGAGGATGACGTGTAACGCGCTGAGTGGGTGAGGGCGCCGGCGGGGCTGAGGTGGCGGCGCATGATTCGCCGGAGTGAGGTGGAGGCTGGACGCGTCCGGCAGGCGCGGACATGTCCGGCGGGCACGGACATGTCCGGCGGCGTGGAGGAGCGGGGCTAGGGTTTCATCTGCGCGAAAAACCGGGAGGCGCACACACACACACACACATATATATATATATATATGTATATATAGGTAGAGGAAGCTAGGAGACTCCAAATGAGGTGCGGTTTTTGGCCACGCGATCGTGATCGAACGATCTAGATGATGGACGTGGTTTAGGTGGGTTTTGGGCCACTTTGGAGGGGTGTTGGGCTGCAACACACACGAGGCCTTTTCGGTCCCTCGGTTAACCGTTGGAGTATCAAACAAAGTCCAAATGGCACGGAACTTGACAGGCGGTCTACCGGTAGTAACCCAAGGTCGCATGACAAGTCTCGGTCCAATCCGAAAACATTTAACACCCACACACGAAAAGAAGTAGAAAGGGACACCGGAGGACATAGGAGCGCCGGATTGCAAAACGGACAACGGGGAAAATGCTCGGATGCATGAGACGAACATGTATGGAAATGCAATACACATGATGACATGATATGAGATGCATGACACGCAAGCAAGGACAAGACAACAACAACGAATAACTGGAGGACACCTGGCACATTGGTCTCGGGGCGTTACAACACTCCACCACTACGAGAGGATCTCGTCCCGAGATCTAGAATGGCACCGGAGGGACAACGGAAGAGAAAGAGGAGAGGTAAAGCTAAGTTGCTTCTTTGACAAACGAGTGAAACCAACGAACCTTGAAAAGGTTAAGCCATTTCGAGAAAAGGATGCAACGGAGATAAACGAAGTTGAAAACACTCCGTTAAAAAAAGAGGAACAAGGAAGAACAACTTCGGGCAGCACTCCGATTGAAAAGAAAAAGGAATTGAATAAGAACTTGATAAGATGATAAGATACTTGAATGAAAACACAACACTCCGATTGGAAAAGGATTAGCAAAGGACAGAATATGGTCTTGACAAACCGAGATGAGGAGTGAAAAAAGCAACATCACAAAGCCTCCGGAAGAAATATAAGAATGGACCCAAAAGAACAAGTTCTTCCTGAAATGAATTTGAGAGAGCATCCTTAAAAACAAGGATTGAACGGAGTTGTTGGGAAATCAACAACGAAAAAGAGTAAGCTTGTAGTGGGCTTACGGAGAACATCTCAAAACTGAGTTGAAATTCTGCCACTGACGGATACGATAGATTGGATTGATATCAACAAGGGGACGAGAACTTATTTCACCGCGAGGATAAAGAATAACCTGGGTCCTTTACAAGCACCATAGATAGCAACAATCCTTAGGGAAGGCTTTAGGTGAAATATAACCCAAGATAACTCCAAAGAAGAGATTGATGGATTTAAAATACCTCATTCTTAACAACATGTGAATCATGAAACCTGAACTCAAATTGTCAATAATGACATAAAACCACCTCCAATGATACGAAAAAAAGACTTGCACTCCGGATTGCAAGATGGAGAATGCTTGAGCTCCTCTGAAAAGAATCTTGATGAACCATCGTGTAGAGCCTCCAAGAAGAACTCCGGTAAGCAAAAGAATGATCAAACGAAAGGAAAGAGAAGTTGAAAACACAAGGTGAATCCTTGTAACGATTTAGATGAATCTCCGTGGTGATATAATTGAAAGAGGTTGGAACTCCGGAAAAAGAGAAGATGAACAATTGACAACGAGAATTAGTCATTGTGAACGAACTCCGGAGGAACGAATCCATCATTTGGATGAAGCAAGAATAAGAATTATGTTATGCGTATCCTTCACCAATTCAAGTTGATGACAAGCAACGGATTTGGCATACTACTTATTCTCGTAGAAAGGATTAAGATAGATATAGCGTCAACTTGGAAAGGTCTTCAACGAACCACCGGTAGGATTGAAACAACGAATGAATCTGTATGATAACGAAGGAAGAGAAATCTTGGACAAACCACCGTAAGAATTGAACAACGAATGAAGTAAAAGGATGAATCACCGGTAAGAATTGTGAAATGAACGAAGATACTTGAGACAATCTAGATACATGAGAACGAAGGGATCATGAACTGATTAGAGATCACTTGAACGATGCACCGGTAAGATTGGAGAATGATAGCTGCAAGCTGAGAACGAATAATCCTGAAATGATGGGCTTCGGAGTAAAGAAATGTAAACATCTCATGAAATTCTCCGGATAGGTGAAAAGAATTCTCGCAACCAAAACAATTATGAGAGGACGGCATAAGGTTAGCACCATGAATCTTCGGGAGAATGGATAAGATTTAAGAGAAACTCTTCTTCGGTCTTCCAATCTGAGAATGACGACGAGAAACACCACCATGAATTATTTAGACGCTCCGGAAGAATCAAAGCGAAGAGATTGAGACAACGATGAAAATAATTTAACCGATCTTGGAGAAAGGCATTTGACTGATGATAAATCATTCTTACGTCAAACTTCGAAAAGAAATTTGAGGATAGCTCCGGGAAAATAAGAAGAGTCAGGTAAGATCCTGGGAAAAGACCTGTGGGTTAGGGCCCACTCAAAAGAAACACCATTGAAATGATTTAAAGAGAGAGATTGCACCTGTTGAATTAAATGGCTAGATTGAGATAACAATCTCGAAAGAGCTTGAAAGGATTACGAAAGCAGAGTGGAAACACGAATCTTCGAGATATCTTGAACACTCCAGAACAATTGAATAGCAAGCGGGGAAGATTAAGAGGTGCACCGGCATAAGTAAGCATTGAGAAGAGGAAAAGATATGATCAGCAAAGCTTGACTAGAATCCACCGAAGAAGAAAAAGAATGAAGAATGATGAGCTTGTAGAACATCTTCATGAGAACCACCGGGTAAGAATATTGACGGAAAAGAATGGAGAGACTTCATATTCATAAGATAGATACTTGATAAAGAAATCCGAGTCCTCGAAGAAAAAGGGTGGGAGGGTGGGAAAAACAAAGACAACTTGGGACGGATGAAACAAACAACGTTTGAGAATACTTAGAGTTGATCTTGCGAATGTTGAAATGATCGGATCCACTTGAAGAGAAACACACCGGTCGGAAAGAATTGACATGAAAATCTCGACTATCATGAAGGATTAGTATTCCCAAAGGAATATGAGAACACCACTTAGGAAAGGTATGGAATCAACATTTGACTTCGAAGCAACTCGAATACCACAACTCAAAACAAAACAAAGGATTGGCTTGCAGAATAAGCCGGAACAAACATATGATAGAGATTTCGTCCAAAGTTTTCGTGGTGGGGCCTACACGGGCTCGATCGTACAACACCATCATGTACAAGGCAGTGCACATGACATACGAAGCGTCCCCGAGTCGGCATAACCAAGGACTCTTTAAGACACAACAAGACCACTGTAAAACCAACCGTGGATAGGCGGACCACTAGATGTCAAACCCCAATTTCATATCATACATCTGTCGGAAATATATCCTAAGAGCTACTTGAATTCCCACTTATAAACTCCCAAAATTCTCACGGTTATGCAATCAGGTGTTGGGGATACAAGGGAAGCATAATATCTCACCCAAAACTAACAAATCCTACATCCAGCTGTATCCATCCTTCAACACATAACCAAGAAACCTTCGGAAATCGTTTACCTCAACCTTCGAAAAGCATCCGTTATATAAGTTATGACAATACTCCCGAACTCCCGCCCCAGTACTGGGTGGCGTCGAGGTTATCTCACCAACAACTGCATAAAAGAGATTTCCGATGTCGGCGAACTCAGGTATTTCAGAACTGCAACGATAAAATTGTGACGACAACACCTCGGAGCTCAACTCCCCGGGACACTGCCACAACCCCTAAATGTCAGGAGGCACCAAGAACAATGTTCTCGTCACAAAACCATCGGAACAATTCCAAGATACCCGCGTGATCCTAAATTTTTTTTTGTGAAATTTGAGAAGAGAAGATTCAAAACTCTACGTCAGGATGTCTCACCAGAGCGATGAAGGGACTGAGGAGTAAAAAGAATTCCTAACTCTCCAATATATATAATCCTAAATGACTCAAAACATTTTTCTAGACTCAACAGCGCCAACGATTCGACCAGGCAGGGGCTCCTAAAGTCGGGGAAGGCTCTGATACCAACTTGTAACGCCCTCAATGCGGCTATATCTCCCATGTATCGAAGCACGACTTAGAGGCATAACCGCATTGAAAGCAATGTCGCAAATAAGGTAATCTTCACACAACCCATGTAATACATAAGGGAAAGAGATGCATAGTTGGCTTACAATCGCCACTTCACACAATACATGAATAAAGCATTACATCATCCAGATACACTCAAGGTCCAACTACGGAACCCAAAAATAAAAGAAGACTACCCCAAATGCTACACAGATCCCCGATCGTCCCAACTGGGCTCCACTACTGATCGAATGAAACGAAACAACACAAAGGACAAGGTCTTCATTGAGCTCCTCCTTGAGCTTGGTTGCGTCACCTGAATGATGTCATCGGCACCTGCAAACTGGTTTTGGAAGTATCTGTGAGTCACGGGGACTCAGCAATCTCACACCCTCGCGATCAAGACTATTTAAGCTTATGGGTAAGGTAAAAGGTATGCGGTGGAGCTGCAGCAAGCGACTAGCATATATGGTGGCTAACATACGCAAAAGAGAGCGAGAAGAGAAGGCAAAGGCACGGTCGAAACAACTATGATCAAGAAGTGATCCTAGAACAACCTACGTCAAGCATTACTCCAACACCGTGTTCACTTCACGGACTCCGCCGAGAAGAGACCATCACGGTTACACACGTGGTTGGTGCATTTTAATTAAGATCAACTTCATGTTTTCTACAACCGGACATTAACAAATTCCCATCTGCCCATAACCGCGGGCACGACTTTCGAAAGTTCAAATCCCTACAGGGGTGTCCCAACTTAGCCCATCACAAGCTCTCACGGTCAACGAAGGATATTCCTTCTCCCAAGACAATCCGATCAGACTCGGCATCCCGGTTACAAGACATCCTCAACAATGGTAAAACAAGTCCAGCAAGACTGCCCGATGCGCCGACATCCCGATAGGAGCTGCACATATCTCGTTCTCAGGGCACACCGGATAAGCAATCCGTACAACTAAAACCAGCCCTCGAGTTTCCCCGAGGTGGCGCTGCAAGGGGCTCTAGTTTTGACCAACACTTAGACAAGCACTGACCCGGGGGGGGGGGGGGTTAAAATAAAGATGACCCTTGGGCTGGCCTAACCCAAGGGAAAAAGAGGCTAGGTGGCGAATGGTAAAACCAAGGTTGGGCCTTGCCGGAGGAGTTTTATTCAAGGCGAACTGTCAAGGGGTTCCCATTATAACCCAACCGTGTAAGGAACACAAAATCCGGGAACATAATACCGATATGACGAAAACTATGGCGGCAAGAGTGGAACAAAACTCCAGGCATAAGGCCGAGCCTTCCATCCTTTACCAAGTATATAGATGCATTAATTAAATAAGAGATATTGTGATATCCCAACAAGTATCCATGTTACAACATGGAACAAACTCCAATCTTCACCTGCAACTAACAACACTATAAGAGGGGCTGAGCAAAACGGTAACATAGCCAAACAATGATTTGCTAGGACAAGGTGAGTTAGAGGCTTGGCTTAACAATACGGGAGGCATGATAAAGCAAGTGGTAGGTATCGCAGCATAGGCATAGCCAAAGAGCGAGCAACTAGCAAGCAAAGATAGAAGTGATTTCGAGGGTATGGTCATCTTGCCTGAAATCCCGTAAGGAAGAAGAACGAGTCCATGAAGAAGACAAACGGACGTAGTCGAACGGTTCCTCACAAACGCGACGTTATCGGAACCAACCCAAAGAAGCAACACCGGAAAGAAGCACACAACAATGTAAACAACCAACACATGATCATGGCATGATATGCGGGATGCGGTATGTGATGCATATGCATGATTTGAAAAGGAATGATTGAACCTCGCCTCAACTTGGAAATCCAAGAGTGCCACTAGAAAGGGGAGGTGATTTCGGTTGAAATCGATATAAAGATCACCAGAATCGGATGCACGGTTTGGAAATGACAAGCTAAACAAATATGGTACCGGTCTGCGATAAACAGCAAGTAGCCAACAAAATGCATCAAGATAAATATACTACAGCACTCAAACATGGCAACAAAATACATGGCAGGGATCCACTCAAGATGCTTGACAAAAGATGAACACTGAGCTACGGCTAAATCACTCATTAACAGGCTTAAACAAGCATGGCAAAAGTGCAAATGATAACAGGTTATAGACTTAGTGAAATAAGCAACAAGTCAGGAATTTATCACCAGAAAGCAATGTTTAGAGCATGATAACTACATGCTACAGGAACATATCATGGCAAAGCAAGGCATGGCATGAAGCTACTCAAAGCATACAACAAGAGTCCCTTAGTGACCATGAGCCAAAAGGGATCAGAAAATACAATTGCAACCATGTGAACATAGCAAAAACATAAACAGATTCAGATTTAGTGAAAAACTGGAGCATGGCAAAACAGATAACGAGTAGGCATGTTTACGAGCTCGATGCACTCACCACGAGGCATTGCATGAGAAACTAAGCATACACCCAGCAAGTAGACATGGCATAGAAGCTATACATGGCAAGAACAACAACATAGCATGCACGGATCAACAACAACAAGCTCGGCAAAATCGCTAAACATGTTAACAATCTACCAGGAGCATTTTATAGCAAAAGTAGAGCTCGATTGACTCAAGTTAGGGTGCTCCATAAATGCAAACAAAGACATGGATGGATAGAGCACCACAATATCTACAAAACATCCATACTGATCATCCTCAAAAGGGGCATAGATCACTAGGAAACAACATGAACATATGGCATAATAACAATAACAGGACAAGGACTTAGTGAAATTCTAAGTCCCTGAAATCAGCATCGTTGAGTAAGCTACTTTGCATGCTTGTGCTAGTCACCAAAAATATCACACAAATACATGGCATACACCCCTGTAAAGATGGCATGACATTCTACAAAACTCATGTAGGGCTCCAGATCATATCAAGCACACATTAAACATGGCAAAAATGAAAAAAGTGCATTTGCTGAAACAGATCTGAAACAATCATCACATAGCCCTCTTCCAACAGCATTTCGGGCATCAAGATGAGCTCAAATGAAGATGATGTAATGAGATGAAATGATGTGCTCGTCGAGACGAACATTTTGATATGCTACACGCACGAGTCGGAGCAACGGTGATGAAGTTATGATGCGATGAAAATATGCATAAAGTTACTGGGACTTGGTGGAAATTCAACCTCTCCGAGAAAGTCAACGGGATCGGACGGAGCGGGATGACGAGATCCGGATCGAGCGGCGGTGCGTTTGGTTCGGGCAACCGGTGAATCTGATCCACCCGGGCCGGATCGGATCTGGCCGGCGCGGAGGAAGACGCCGACGAGGTTGGAACTCCAGCGAGGTCGGCGTCGAGGGCGCGGGCAGCAGACCTCCGACGAAGGGCATGGCGGGGCCGACCGGCGCGGCCGGAGAGAGGCGAGGCGACGACCAGCCGGCGAAGGAGGCGGCGGGGCCGAGCGGCGCGATGACGGCGGAGCACGCCGGAGCAGGCACCGGTGGGCGAGTTCGCCGGTGGGAGGCGCAGTCGCCGGCGGGAACGGCGGAGATGGCGGCGCGGCGGCTCAGGCGCGGCTCGGGCGGAGCCTTGCGGCGGAGCGCAGGGCGCTTGCGGGCGGCGAGGAGATGGGCCCCGCGGGCCCGATTCGGGCCGTGCAGGCCGGCGGCGGGGCTGAGAAGAGAGAGGGCGCGGCGAGGATGACGTGTCGCGCGCTGAGTGGGTGAGGGCGCCGGCGGGGCTAAGGTGGCGGCGCATGATTCGCCGGAGTGAGGTGGAGGCTGGACGCGTCCGGCGGGCGCGGACATGTCCCGCGGCGTGGAGGAGCGGGGCTAGGGTTTCATCTGCGCGAAAAACCGGGAGGCACACATATATATAGGTAGAGGGAGCTAGGAGACTCCAAATGAGGTGCGGTTTTCGGCCACGCGATCGTGATCGGACGATCTAGATGATGGATGGGGTTTAGGTGGGTTTTGGGTCACTTTGGAGGGGTGTTGGGCTGCAACACACACGAGGCCTTTTCGGTCCCTCGGTTAACCGTTGGAGTATCAAACAAAGTCAAAATGGCACGAAACTTGACAGGCGGTCTACCGGTAGTAACCCAAGGCCGCATGACAAGTCTCGGTCCAATCCGAAAACGTTTAACACCCGCACACGAAAAGAGGTAGAAAGGGACACCGGAGGACATAGGAGCACCGGATTGCAAAATGGACAACGGAGAAAATGCTCGGATGCATAAGACAAACATGTATGCAAATGCAATGCACATGATGACATGATATGAGATGCATGACACGCAAGCAATGAAAAGGCAACAACAACGAATAACTGGAGGACACCTGGCACATCGGTCTCGGGGCGTTACATGCAGTGCGATGGATCGATCCAGAGGCTACGGGCAAGCAGGCCAGGCGCTGGCGAGCTGCAGACCGAAGCAGTAGCAGCATAGACGGCCAGCCTAGGCAAGACCCGAACGTGGGAACCCATCAAGGCACGACGCGGTGATTATCGATCGCAAGGAGCAGCTGCTGGTGTTGACCAAGAAAGAGATCACGGGATTTGTTTTGAAAAAAGGGGAGACCGAGTCTCCACGTGACACGGATATAGGCAGGCATATCAATCGGCAGGCGAAAAAAGTCCATCTAGCGATACGCGTCTATTGGAAAGCAAGGAGCTTTGGGAGCCAACAAATAGTACTTCGTTTGCATCAGCTGTTGAGCCAGGGAGCTACACACGTGAAGACCAGAAGGTTGTTTTTGGTTGCAATTTTCTAGTAGCACAAATTTGGTGTGTACTTGGGCATCACGTGAGAGGAAAGCTCGGATAAATTTTCACAGCGTCAGTCATACAAAGATTCATGACGTTATCGGGCATCAGGTTTGAGGTGGAGAAGTTCAATGGAACTGAAAACTTTGGGTTATGACAGACAAGGGTGGAAATTTTTTTGTTGGCGCAACACGGATGCTTGAAGGCGTTGCAGGAAGTCATGTCAGTTAAGATGGAATTATCATGTGATGGATGAGAATTCGCGGAAGACGATTTGGGAGCCTCGAGCATGTCATGTAGCCGGACTACTTCGGCTGGGTCGGGCTAGGCAGTCTGACG
The DNA here is from genome assembly GCF_056163025.1 of Triticum urartu. Classification (NCBI taxonomy): domain Eukaryota; kingdom Viridiplantae; phylum Streptophyta; class Magnoliopsida; order Poales; family Poaceae; genus Triticum; species Triticum urartu. The sequence goes on along the minus strand of NC_141879.1, from coordinate 69,832,257 downwards.
GATCGACGCAAGTCGGTTGGTACAGAAGACGGTGGTGGGATCGGCGACGACGACATAGGAGCGTGATGCTGATGGTGACCGACTTCTGGGGCATGGAAACACGCGGCACATGCCCGAGGCTTGTGTGTCTTCGACAAGACTATGGCGCAGGGTCGATTCAAGACGGTGCACATGAGAGCTTGAAGTCGATGGGGCGCGAGGGTGGACTGATCATCTACCATGGAGTCATGTTGAAGGTGGAGCTGGATTGATGGGCTACGGTGTAAGGATCCAGGGAATCGAAGCCTATTCAGCAAAGGGGGAAAAGTGAGTGGCACGCAGTTCGGAGAGCCCAGTGGTCTGATGGAAGCGTGAAACTCGTCATCGGTATGTGATGATCGGTGGTACTCTGCAGTGGGGGTTGAGTGGTGTGGGTTCGCGGCCCTTGAGACTCGACCGGGACAGCGGAGGCTTGACGCGGTTATAGAGGCGAGGCGTGCGGTATGCACGGGGCATGGAGACGGGCCAGGGCTCTGGTGGTCATACATGTGGTGAGACAACTGTGAATTTGACTCAGGATGACTACAAGCAACGGTGAAATTCCTTTAAGTTTCAGACAGGCGGTCAAGAAAGGAGCGGTGATGTTGAGTTCAGGTAACTCTTATATGTGACACCAATATGTGAGTTGTTCACTTTCACACAGGTCAGTGATCGGTGTGTGATGACGTTGACGGATACTCTGGAAGTTGGGAGTACAAACCAGAGTAACAAGGAACTTAATTTTGCTCGAGTGCTGACTGTGGTCAAGAAAAGGAGGGACTACAAGTTGCAGGTGGAGTTACATGGAGTCTTTGGAGTAGCAGAGGTTCTCATAGAATAATCTCAAGTCTAATGTACATGGAAGTTTGACGCATTGACGAATTCAAGGTGATGGAGAATATTCGCCAAGATGGAGTTTGTTAGAGTTGTGTCGAATATTGTGTACAAGATAGGTTACAGTTGGACTATGAGTTGTATTGTGTTTAGATAGGATATGGAGCCGTGTCCTAATAGGACACTTGTATCCTAGGCCTCTCTTATATAACGAGGGTAGACACATGATGTAACCTATGCCAACATAATAGCACCGGAACGCAGGGGAAGCCGGCGGCATATGCCGGTGTCCAGAGCGATCGGGTACGATATTGTAGCGGTGTCATAGGGAGGAGCGCTCATAAGCAAGCTCCAGGGATGTAGCCATATCGGTGAACCTCGTTAACAAATCTTAATGTCGTGCTCGTGTGATTGCTTGATCCTCGGATAATCGACGGAGTGCATTGGATTTATTCTAACACCTTCGCCGTACGGCATGGTTAACTTCTTCAACTGATGGTCCTTAGCCATGGGCACGTCCCCTTCCTACCTACGCAAGCGCCTCGGCTCACTGATCATTTCACTGCCTAGTCCCTTTGGAAGCATCACAATGGATGCATCTTCGAAGGGGCGCAACCCTCTTATGCACAACTCATCCAAGTAATGTATCAAGTGGAGGTGCGCCATGGGTTCGAGCTGCCACCAATGACCTGAACATGTTACTCCCTGTAATCTAATTTGCTTACGCCGTAGCTGAGCACCCCTTTTTCATCGTCTGCTCAACCGCACACTCTACTACACCATCATGTGTATGTACCGGGAGCATCACTATCTATAACTTTTTACCTCCTATCAATGGAAAGATACGCACTCTGTGTATTCATGAAAAAAGTTGTTTGCACGATGCTATTCCATTTTTGGTGGTGTGAACAAAATATGTAATGCATGGAGCCGTCTCTCGTACAAAAGGGTAGCTTGGGCACAAGAACATATGTGAAAGAGACAACCAAAAATTATTTGCTTTGTGAGGCCGGACGAGTCAAGCTAAGCATCCCTAGTTCCTTAGACAATGCATGAAAGAGAAGCTCTCTCGGCCTCCGCACTAAACTAATAATGGTCTTTTTGATTTGTAGGATTGCAAAAAAGGCACAAATAGAAAAATGCAAAATTGTAGTAGCATGTCCACCCATATCATATAGGATTTTGTTTGCACCAAGGTGTGCTTGATGGCACCGTCGGAAAAACAAATTATTCTTTGAGTGGATGAAAAACTTCTTATGAAATATAGTGCAATGGATTCCTACAAAAAAAAATATGGGATTCAATACTCCCTCCATTTTTTATACAAGGCCACTTCATTTTTTGTGTCAAAATTTGACTTATAATTTTGGTCAATAAAATATGAATTAAATGAAAAAAAAATGCCATCAAAAAGTTCTTTGAAATGTGCAGCCAATGAGATACTTTTTATGGCATATAACTCACTTTTTGTTGGTAAAATCAATGACCAAAGTTAGACATAAAAATATGAAGTGACCTTGTACAAGTGGCCTTGTCTGGCCCGGTTTTATATAACAACTAACATAGGATTTTTTTTACTAAGGACTCAAACACTTCAAAATTTCTACGAGAATCCCTTGAATCAAAGGGGCCAAAAAGGTGCACACAATCATTCATTTATGCCCTCTCATCCACAAAAGGATAGAAGGTAGAAATAATCATCGTATATAGAGAGGTGACTAGACGAACATTGTTATGCATTGGTGACTCACAAATATGAAATGACTTGAATTATACTTTACGAGTATCAGTTACTACGATTGAGATCTTCACTACAGCAGCAGTGCAACGGAGACATGAAAGCTATTGTAGTCCCATATAATTAGATGCTTTAAATCTAATCTAGCTAGCAGAACAATACAGACTCTTCCGACCCCGACTCTCCTGACTCCGTGCGGCAGCCGCCATGCCACACCAAGCGGCCACCACCGGGCTTCCTCTCGACCTCCTGCGCTCCCCCTCCCTCCGCCGCTGCCGGCAACATCGCCGGGCAAAGGCCCTGTGGTGCGGAGGCGGCGGACCTCCTCTGCGTCCGGGATCTGAGGTGACGGCGGCCCGATCTTGGTCCCGTGCGACGGTTACGGCGGGCAGTGGCGGCCGGGGCGCGTCGGTGGGCCTGTTGCAGTCGGCGGGGATGGCAAGAGGCGGCGGCATGGGCTCGTCTAAAGTACTGACGATGGTCCATCATCGAAACCACATGCTGCTGCCGTCGCGCCAAACTGCCGCCTCTCATCGACTGCGGCGATGGTTCATGGAGATTCACCGGTTCTGCCACGTATCACGAGGATTATGACGGTGGCGATCTCCTGCTCCGCTGGAGGTGGTCGGCCGGTTGTGGCTGGTTTAGCGGATCTCGCGATCCATCATCTAGTCCCGGTTGTCGTCCTCATGCTCTTCTCGCATCACGGCAATGTCCTGCTTGATCGGTCCTCCTCGATCTAGCTATCAACGTGTTTCGGAACGGCCGCCAGAGAATTTGCTCAGGAAATCTGGATTGGTTAGTTGCCGGTCGTGCACGTCCATATCAGCCTATGAGGTTCTGAGGGCGTGGCAGAAAGCTCTGTTGACCGATGACACCTTGAGATATGTCGGCTTCTCGATTTCCATGACGAAGACAACAGTGGAGAAGGTCATGGTGGTCGAGATCGAAGAATGACTCTCAGGAGGAGCATCGTTAAGTGGGGTGGCAACACCGGAGGATTTCATCTTTGGTGGTACTCTTCGGGTGCCTAGTCGTGACTTTCAAGGTGAAAACCTAAGGTCTAGCCTTCATTGGTTGTGCCTGGCAATTGCCTTGCTGAAGGAATTGTTTTGAGAGCGCAGACTTTCTCCAGGGTGAAAACCTAAGATCTTGGATTGGGCAACGACGACGCTTGTGCACTATTTCCTTCCTGGAGTCATTGCTTTTGGAGACCTTTTATGTTTTCTGGGTGTTGTATTTGGTGGTGGTATGGGTGTTGTTGTTGAGAGGAGTTGATCGCTGTGGCGGGACTATTTTTTTTTCCTTTCTTTTCATTTTGTTTTTTGGCTGTGTGCATCCTGTATATCTCGGCTATATCTTGTAGGTGCAAAGGCTGGGTGTAATTAGTATCATCGCAATATTAATATATCCCCTTTTCAAAAAAAATAAATGTAATCTATATTAGATTAATAGGTAATCGAGTACAACCACATAAAGCATTACTGAACCCACATGCATATAAACGTCTTTGAATGAAAAGGGGGATATTGCAATTAAGACCCTATGCATCAAAATACTTGCCGAAGCGGCAACTAAACTCGTCGTTATGTCACTGGAGTTCTGGCCACGAAACCTTGTTGAATCACCCGAAAGTAGAATGTTGCATACGATGGAGATTAGCAATGACGACAAGCATATTGGCGGGAGTATCACCTCGATTTACACCAGTGGCGGATCCAGTGGGCGTGCCGTCGGTGCCTTGGCACCTCCCTACAGAAATGCAAAACATTTTTTATCTAGTAGTTGAGAGTCTAATCCTACATGTATAATAGGTTTAAAATGATAAACTGACAATTTTTCTGACTATACATGGCATTTTTATTGTGAGTGATAGGGTTGTCAAGCACTCTAGGTCCGCCACTGATTTACGCACTCATCTGTGCCAATACCACCAGACTAGGGCCACGACCTTGCCCGCAGGTGCTCAAAAGAAAGGTTGTTGAATGAGACGGTGTTGTCCCGTGCAATGCCCATGTAACCATATCGGCAGACGGCACAAAGAACCAACTCGTCACCCACCAAAATTGAAGAATGACGGGGTAAAAACTGTCAAGCTCCATGATAATTGATAAAACCAGGCCAGACTTATTTCTCATTCTGTGTAGTATGCTACGTGCACGTGGTTAGTGCCGAAAGCCAAGTTAGAGAAAAGAAATATGCAAGTCTAGATACTATCTGATCATTGTACGTAAAAAATACATACTCTATGTGGAATTGTCAAGTACTCCCTCTGTAAACTAATATAAGAGCGTTTAGATCACTAATCTAAATGCTCTTATATTAGTTTACGAAGGAAGTAATTAAACTGACATTCCATTAAGGTGCATTTGGGCGGGTGTACCGCCATATGAGTTCTAGCCACATAACATGCATGACCATTCACAACAGGCACCGGTTGAATTCGCTTTATTGATGTTTAATGAATAGATCGAAAGCTTTTCTCACAAAAAAAGGAAAAGAGATTAACCTTCTTGATCGTACGCGTACAGGTCGCACGACCAGAAGAATGTGCCAGTTAATACCGGTATATATACAATTATTAATGGGAAGAGGCACTGATGCAGTTCTATAGTATTATGAGTGCAGTTTTGTGTAACTTGAGCTACGTGGTACCCCTTATCTTAGCCATCCATTTTTGCATCAGGATCCGTGCAGAGACATTTGTCATTTTTGTTTCTCTCAAAACGAAACAACGTATAAACTTCAAACTTCGCAGGACAACAAAACATTCTAATTACTATGTGGGAAAAAAACTTTCATATTTTTTCATGCATTTTAAATGCTAAAAATTATTTTTTTAATATACAAAATTCTCATTTTGTATATTTATGTCGGTCCAAAAAATCTGAAAGTTTTTTCACACATTGAAGTTGTAAAGTTTGTTTGATCTGGAAAATTTGAAGTCTATATGTTATTTCATTTGAGAGAAACAAAAAAAAGAAATCTTCTTGTTGTAAGTTAGTTGGAGAGTACAGATCTCAAAACAATGTTGGAGGGCTGAAGATAAGAGGTTCCATGTAGCTCGTCCTACAGAGAAACTTTACCATAGTATTACCAAATTAAAGCATAGTAGGAGTATCAATCTTTCATACAACTCCCATTGGTTCCTCTGCAGTTTGGGTTCTGAGTGTACAACACTAATCATATCATTCGTGTGGAACTCCAAAGTTTGTTCTCCATGTACGAGTAAAGGAAAACATGCCTCGAATTGAACTCTATTGCCTTTGCTGGGTGGCTAGGACATAGTGCCAATTAACTATTTCGTTTGGGCAGCGGATATCTCGCATGCATTCTTGGCATATCCGCAGCATGCAGCTTAGCTTAACTAGGGTTTCTTCGAGAGAGAGATCTGAGAAGCTAGCTATGATCTATGGGGCGGTGTCTTGTAGGTTCATGTGGCCGGGTGATGATTAGCTCACCAATTAGGTGGCTCATGTTCACCGGAACATATGCGCCGTGAAACAAAAAACAAAAAGGGTGATGGTTTTACCTTTTCGTCTAGCATTAGCTGGTCATCGAACACGCTCAACTACCTCTAGACTTCTCATGGTTTGTCTTCCAGAACTTTTAAAGAATATCAGTTTTCATGTGCATTGACTACCCAACGACGACTATAAGCACCCGAATCAATCGAAGATGCACCGCCGTCATTTCTCCTCCCTCATCGGAGCTAGCCAAACCTTATTGCAGTGAACAGACAAAAAGTCATCGTGCTAAGACCCAAAGGACCAATGCACTAGAACAATAACCGTCCCTAATGAAGAGAAGCGTAGATCGAAAGAATCCAACCTATAGACACACGAGCGTAGATGTACAAAGACCGATTCCAAGCAGATCCAATGAACACAAATACCGACCGAATTCCATGAGATTCCGCGAAGACACACCTCCATACGCCCTCCGACAATGCTGGACGCACCACCTGGACATGAGCTAGGCGGGGAGAAACTTATTCCAATTTCTGGGAACCTTCGCCGCCTCGCCTTCCTGAGCAGGACACGAACCCTAAACAAACTCTGAAAATCACCAACAAATGAAGCGATAGCCCCCCCCCCCCCCCCCCCCCGACAAAGGACAGGATCCACAACGCCTCCATGGCCTTAAGGCCATAGAAGATGACGTAAATCAACGGCTGGCTAGAAACCCTAATTAGCTTGGAGGCCCTCGTGGTGAATGGTTGAGGAGTGTCTTTAGGAATTTTTTGTAATACACAAGTACATGTGAGCCTAAAATTTCTTCTATTCATCTCCATATTATGATTTTCTAAGAATATCTTCTCTAAATTCTTCAAACCCTAGAAAACCCCAAAAATGTCATTTTCAAATGCCATTGTGTTAAACGTAAATAGATACAATGTATGTGTTAGTCCAGTGTCTCATAGAGACATAGAGAAATATACATAATCTCAAGGGATCCATAATATTTAGGGGAGAAGGAACTCTATAATCGGGAGTTTCCATTGGGTTTCTCTTGGAGATGGAAATTCACAGGGGCATGCACGTGGGGGGTACATGCACCTGCCCAGCCTTACCAGCCGTTCGATTGCCCTGTGAACCGCAAAGTCGTTGGGACCCTCATGAGGACAATAGGTTTTAAATTTTAGTTTTTGAAATGTACAATTTTGTCGGTCACAGATTCTGAAACTTACTAGTTGTCGGTTGTCCGTACCAAGTTTTAGAAACTGAAACTTAAAACTTACGATTTTGTCGGTCGCAAATTTCGAAACTTAAGATTTCGTTGGTCGATTGTACCAAGTTTCAGAAGTTGAAACTTAACAATTTTTTTGAAAACTCGTCAAAATGGATCTCATTTGAAAGCCCTTGTCACCAGAAACATGAATATGCGAACCAAATTTAATTCAGACATATTTTTCATAAAATATGAGAGATTGAGAATCGGAGGCTAGGAGAAAAAGGGGGCTGCGTGCTACAAATCCTCTCCCCCATGAAGATGCATTTTTTCTCTCTTCCCTATTATTTTGAGTACGAGGTCTTATAGGGGACTCCTGGACTTGCTCAAGGCAAACTTATCTAAGGACCAGGCGACATGAGTTAATTTGTGCTGAATTTTGTGCGATGGTTTAAGGTTCAATTTTTCGTTGGAGCTTTCAAACTCAAAAGTACCTCTGGTTGTACATTTGGGCTGTGAGATTCCACCGAGGCTTTGAAAACACTAACTAACAATGATAGACTGAAGTTTGCTCATCTTGCTCACAAGAAAGTTTATCGCGATGACAACAAAGTTGCATAGTCTAGCGACTTTTTAATTATATGTATATTCAATGCAGGTTGGATCATGATTAATTCCACAATGGCACCCAAATACTTTTACATCCGCATATTGGACTAGGTTTCAAACTAAATAAAAAAAATCCAATTGAATTTAATGAAATTTGTTCAAAGTAATTCTGAGATACTAGTATCTAAATTTTCAGATACTTGTGTTAGGTCTGAAATAAAATTTGTTACCAAAATACGCAACCATGTCCTGGATCATGTAACTTAGTTATCATAGTTGTATGTAACTGTATTTGAGAAATAAGGATACCAGCCCTTGCCCGCAAAAAAATGACGTTAATTACCCGTTAACCGGTGTGTGCAGAGGTGGCAATAAAACACGAAACGAGTTCTGGGCTCAAAATAGCTAGTGCCCTAGCGAGTCAAAGCCGAGTAAAATTTGAAACTCGATAATGAAACATGTTAAACAAGCTAAGCAACGAGTCAGCAGTTAAGGTCTCGTTTTATTCCATAGTATTTATAAGTTTATGTTGGCGACGGTTGTTTTCTTGTATTTTATTTTTACGGCGTCTCTTTCAACTTGGATACCATGAGGCGGAGATTCAACAATGGAATGATAGCTCTGCATAACCATTTGTGTGCTCAGAAAGAGAAAAACAGATACAATTATGAAGAGTCTGTATTGATTGACACATGGCGCGGTTGTACGTGTAGCACGGCCACTCAGTCATGGCCACAACGGTGGTGGTTCTCATAGATCGATCGAGATCGATGGACTGCAGTGCGAGTGAGTAATATAATCTGCACGCGGCGCTAGCTCCAGTAGCCCATCGTGGCTGCACAGGGCCAAGTGGGTCGGAGAGAAAACCCGGCCGGGATCAATACGATCCAAGGTAGAGCTCCGGCGCGGCTCAAAGCGAGATCCGACCGGATCCGAAGGCGTGGACCTAGATCAGCCCCCCAGACCCGTACGTGGCCGCCGCACAGGCACAGCACAGGTCGCACGCAGGCCTAACCTGCCAACCCAAGCCATGCATGCTCGGTGGCTCGGTGCACTGCGGCGACAGTGGCCGGTGATCACCAGCACCAGCACCAGCACGTACCTGCCTCCACTACCTACCTACAGTGATCTTTTGAGCTCCCCCATGCCGGGGTCAAACGAGCGCGCCGGCGCCGCACGCGTCGTATCACCAGTGCGTGGTGGAGGCCCAGTCAAAACACACGCTGTTCGGCCCTCCCAATGCTCCATCTCATACAGGTGCTAAGTCTTACACGTAGACAAAAAATCTAACATGACAAGTTATTTAAGAGAAGAAAAATGGGTGTGATGATAAAAAAACAATGTAAGCGCGTGAATCTAAACAAAACATTTAAATGAAGGAAGCCCAACCAATACATGAAGAGCTTTACTCCCTCCTTACCAGTTTATAAGACTAGCCACGATGGGAGTAATTTCAGCAGTAACATCAAGTCCAACTCAGCAAATTTGCTTATGTGGCAATGAGTTAATAAAGAGAGAGATAGTTGTAGTAACTTAGCTAGTTACTATAACATCACATATTCCAATGCAATATGAGTCTATAACCTAATAAATAAATCTTTACATATTACCACACTTAAGTTACTACCCACTATAAAGATAATAATATTGTCTAGTAATATGTGTATGTTACTAGTGTATGTTACTATCTATTGTGGCTAGTCTAAGGCTCATTTCAAAATCGCCAGATTTCCATAATGTAAGGCTTAATTCGCGGTCCGCTCGGTTGAAGGGCTGCGGTCGTTTCGATCCCTACGCACGCAATTAATTCGCTGGCTGCTGTTCTCGTACAAAGAGAAATGGCCGTTACTCCTTTCCTCTCCCTCGCTGCATGCCTGCATGCATGCACCACACACTTCTTTAAAATGACTCGAAGCACTCGTGTTCTTCCACCCACCCTCCTCTACTCTTTTCATCCACATACGAAACGAGAGCAGCGAAGCTATGTCAGATTGGATTCCGGACGTCGAGAAGGAGCTCCAACCATTGGTGATGGGCACGGAGAACTCCGGCGGCGCCGTAGCCATGGGCGCTGCTGACGCAGCTGTCAACGGCGTCGGCGCTGCGGTGGGCGCGGCCCGTGCCACCACGGACGAGATCCTCGTCGCCGAAACTTCTCTTTCAGACGTCGGTGCAGGGTTGAAACGGACATGCGCATAGCCTTCGAAAGGGATTCAAGTGTTGTCCTTTCTTGCGGTGGTATTTGTTCCATGGCGACGGTGTCAATCTCAATCCGTTTGCGGCCACATCGCTTCTTCTTCTTGTTGATCACAGCGTTTACACCTCCACCAAGCATGCCATCCTTCCATATCCGCACTACACTCCTCCGTGACATATTGCATTGAAGTGCCACGGCCTTGCTCACTCCATGCTTCAACCGACCTAGTCGACCATTTTTCTGTAACAGCACATTATAAACATGTCGCTTGTCCTTGTTGGTGTACTGAGATCTGGTTCGAATGTTCGCCAAATGATCTGCATGTTGGCGAAACCTTAAATTACATGAACAATACTAACGAGAATGTAAATAATATTGTAGCCGAGAGTAATGTATACACACAATCTGAATGAAAAACAAAACGTTGTTCGTACTTAGGTCCACCGTTCGAGCTTGGGTGTTGTCGCTGTCCGAGTCGCTCTCGCTCTCGCTGTCGCTGTCCGAGTCCTCGTCCATGCTAGCGTCGCCGGCAGCATCACCTTCTCAATACCAGGGGCCTAGTATGCGGCGGCCACGTCCGGCTCCATGCCCGACGCTAGGCCCGGTGCCATGTCTGACACCAATGACCACGGCCTCTTGGACGTTGCCCAGCCCACGCCCACCTCTGGCTCCACGGCCACGTCCTGCTGCACGACCGGCGCCACGGCCCGCAACCTCGTCCATGTCGCTATGTCCACGGCCACGACCGGCTGCACGGCCGACGCCACGACCGGCTCCGCGACCGACGCCACGGCCGGCAGCCTGGTCGACGCCGCGACCGACGCCGCGAACGACGCCACGACCGGCGCCGCGCCCAACTCCACGGCCAGCACTACCTCCCGCGCCACGCCCAACGCCAAGGCCATGCCCAGCACCATAGCCAACGTCGCCCCCCACAGCCGTGTTATCATTGCCTTGTCCGCGGCCATGTACGGCAGCGTCGTAGCACTCTCCACGGCCACCTCCACCGCCTAGGCTGTGCCCGCGCCCTGTGAGGCCGAGCGCCGGACCTCGTGCTTGCCCGGTTAGGCCCGCACCAGCGGACCACCCGGCGGTCATACCGCGGCCTGACAGGCCTAGCCGGCTGGGAACACGGCCTGCAGTGGCGCTACTGACTCCGTCGTCAGCCACGCCGGCGTGCCGAACTGCAGTTTGACGGAATCCCGCTAGAACGGCCCCGGCGAGCCCGTGAACTCCATGGCCACGCCCGGCATCACCATAACCAACACCTATGCTAGCTTCCAACCTCTCATTCCCCTCTGGTGGTGGCTCGTTTAGGTCAATGAGGACCATGGTTCCGGAAAGAAGATGGAGATGTGGGAGAAGAATGGTGTGGCTAAACTTGCTTGCTGCCCACCACTTTATACTGCAGTGCATGTACGATTTGCTATGGCGGGAGAGGCAGTGTTCGAGTTCGCGGCGCCAACGCTGAAAAACCAAAAATTGAGCTAATGGCACCAGAGGATTTTGGCGGTGCTTTTTTCATTTGTTGTTTGGCGCCGTGCATGCAAACCATGAAAACGAAACTGGCCTATGCATGCGCCATGCAGATGAGAGAGAGAGAGAGAGGTGGGAGAGACCACGCGCCGGCACGGGCCGGTTTAGTTTTGAGGTCAGGCGGGAGAGAGCGCGCGCATGCAGATAAGTTCAGAGCGGAGGCGGGAGAGAGCGCGCGCAAGCAGCCGTTAGCGCGCAGCATAGACCACGCGGGCGCTGGAGTTATTGCGTCGGGAGTCGAACGGCTGAGAATTAATACTACGGCGCGCACAGTTTTCATGAAGAAAAAGCAGAAGGCTTATTGGGCACTTTCTAAACCAGCTCAATTCATCTCAGCCAATAAACATTTCCAGTGAGATTTCAGATATGAGCGGTAAGGAGGGAGTAGTTGCTAAAACATTAAATGAAGTAAGCTTAGCTACTACCTCCGTTTCAGTTTACAAGTCTTACGCGTATACCTAGATTGCCAATTTTATCACCTTAATATAAACTATATAACACAAAAATTATACAGTTTGAAAATAGAACATCTGAAGTTTATATTGATATTTTTTTTGTAATATATGACTTGTATTAGGTTGGTCAAATTGATGACCTAGGGACACGCGCACGCCCTGTAAACTGAGAGAGAGGTAGTACCATAAGCTAAGCACCTATGCATTGAGGAGTATAGAGGGTGCTTGGATACGTTTTAGTCTCATGACTAAAAGTAGTGGGAGTAAAACTTGCTAGCTTCACCCATGCTTGAATCCAAATACTCCAATCGCCGTGCGCGGTTATACTAAAGAGACTAAAATCAAGTTAATGAACATTTATTATCCTCCAAACCCTCCAATTCAGAACTCGCATGTGTTAAAGGAGATGAGTTAAATGAGGAGAGAGGGGAATATCTTATTTTAAACAAATTTGAATAATTTTAAATGAGTGAAAAATTCATGAAACATATTTCACACATTTAGAAAACCGATTTCACTTGTTTCCTAAGAAATAATTTAACTCGTTTCAAAAAATAGATTCCACTCATTTCACTCAATCCAAACAAATAATGTCAATAATTTTCAAAAAGAACAATTTCACTTGTTTATAACAACATATTTCACTCATTTCAAAAAATAAATTCCACTCGTTGCTCTCGATTCATACAAATAATTTTGATTGTCTTAAAAAGAACAATTTCTATCTTTTAAAACAACACATTTGACTCATTTGAAAAAGCAGATTCTACCCATTTTACTCAATTCAAACAAATAATTTCAATCATCTTCAAAAAGAACGAGTTCACACATTTAAAACAACATATTTGACTTGTTTAGAGAAGCAAATTCCACTCATTTCACTCAATTGGGACAAATAATTTTAACTATTTTCTAAACGAACTATTTCACTCATTTACAACAATACATTTCACTTGTTTCCAACAGATTCCACTCATTTCACTCAATTCAACCAAATAATTTCAATAATTTTCATATTTGGTTTTAAAATAAATGAATTGTGTTGTATCTTGGTGAAACTAATTCTTTGGAATTTGAATCAGATTATTTTAAAAAGAGTGAAAATGGTTATTTGCAAAATATGCAATTGAAATAGATGTGATTTTTGTGAAACAAGCCAGTGAAAAGTGAATTGTGTTTACTGAAAATGAAAAAAATATTAAACTAAAATTTCAACTTGTGAACTGATTGAAATAATTTTATTAAAAAGATGTCAAGTGAGTAACATTATAGGTTACAATTTATTCACAATTGTGAAACAATGTGTATAGAAAGTGAAATTGTAATGTATCTTTGTGAAACTGATTATCTGAAAAGGTGTAACAAATTTTTGAACTAAGTGAAATAATTTGTGAAAATGTTTTTGAAATGATTTTTCAAAATAATTTATATATGCTTATTGCGAAAGTGATTATTTTGCAAAGGTGTAATCAATTAATTCAAAAGTGTGCTATAGATTATGTGAAATAGTTCGATCTTATCTGAAATAAGTGATATTTTTCTATAAACAACCAACCTTCTCTGAAATAGTTCAAATTATTTATTTCAAAGAGTTGAAACTAGTTATTTTAAAGAATTGAAATTTATTTTTAAAATAACTGTAATAGTTGAAGTGAAATTTGAATGTGTTTGAAAAGTATCCAATATTGGTCTTACTCTAAAGGTTTTGACGCGAGGAGTTCAAATATATAAAAAGTTTCATAAACAAATATATGCTTTAAAAGGTACGAATGGTTTAAATTAAGCAAGGTAAATTAAAAAGTACAATTTATTGCGTGGGAAAAGAAAGAGCGCGTCTGCCACGTTAATGTCATGCCTGCATGTGAAGTACAGTGTTGAGCCAACAGTTAAAATACCAATCTTTCATAAACATGGGGCAAAAACATACATCATGTGAGGCAATATATGGTGCAAGGTGGCACTGATTGGGTAGGGCGTTTTTGTTTTTGCATGGGTAGGACGCCGCCGTTATAGCTCACGTTTTCACTTTCTTTAGAGCCAGACATGGCAAATCTGGGTCCTCAAATGTCCGCGAATGCGTTTACAGGCATTGACTGGACGCTTTTTAAATATCTTCCTCTGCATCCGAGTATGTCATATATAAAATCTTAAAATTGTACAGACGATGCGAACAAAACATCTACGTAATATGTAGATCAACTATCAGTTTTAGGTTACTCGCTGTCGTCGGAGATGTCCACTATTTTCGTTTTGGGCTCCGGGTACATGGGGCAGACGCAGCTCCGGCTCCTCCGGCTTCTCCACGTCGGCCTCCGCCTCCACCTCCGCCTCTGCGTCGAGTTCGGCGAATAGCGCGCCAGTCGCCGCCCGCTCCTGTAGGATGAACTGCTAGTTGGCCTCCACATAGGCCTCTTCCTGGTTGGACTTCAGGATGGCCTGCTGCTCCGCCATCACGGACGCTTGGGCGACCGCGAACTCTGCCTCCGCGTCCTCCGTGTTGAAGCCTGGAGCCGGTGCCAGCTCCTCCTCTGGCTGCTCCGCCTCGCTCCTCCTGACCCGCCTCCTCCATCGGAACGGAATGCTGCTCCTCGTCGTCGTCCTCCTCCATTTGCTCCTCCTACTCCAGCGAGTCCGGAGGCAGGCCGACTGCGATATGGGCAGCGCGCCTCGCCCGAATCTCCTGCTCGATCTGGAAGCGACGCTTAGGCATCAACATTGCATAGGTGGTCTTCTTTTGCCAGGCCGTAGCGGACTGCCAGTGAAGAGGTAGGTGAAGGACGAAGAGGAATGTGCTCGGGCTGGCGGCGCGGGGAGAGTGGAAGAGGTTGTGGCTAGGGTTGGGGACGCCGGGCGGCATAAATAGCCGGACTTTGGTCTCGGGCGGCGAGCCGGAGCAGTGCCACGTGATGTTCATGCCCCCAACGAAGGAGACGCCCCTCGGACTATTGAGTTTCCGGGCAATTTCATATGGGACCTGTCCGTCAGTCCGACGTGATGGGCGCGCCTGGGCCACCTCATATCCGCCTCGTATTTGGGCTGGATTTGCTTGGGCGTTTGAGATCCATTTAAGACGCCTGTTTGTGCCGGTTTTATGTGACGAGTCACTAACTGATCCGTTCGTTCGAACATATGAAACGGGTTTGAGACGTCCAGCTATAGATGCTCTTACATAGCAGTCGGCCTAGTGGTGGCAAGTGATTAAATATTCAAGCACATGGTTCTGTCACTCTGTTACTTTTCTTAATTAGAGCATTAGACAAGCGTGGAAAAAGCGGGCAAAAAATATTGCGTACCAGCGCGCTCATGCGGATACTTTGCAAATTAAATTGGGCACCATGGTGAGCTGGTCAACTACTAACCGGATCAATACGCGGCTCGTGCTATAGCTCGTGTGAGGCAATGGTGGCTCGGCCCCTAGCTCAGCAGCCGCTCCGCTCCTCGATGGATCGATCGGCGGCGTCGCGCCCGGCCGTTGCCTCCCAACGAAGGGAAACGGATATTCCATGGATTATCCCCCCACTTTTCCGACACTCCATCGATCACACCATCATCACCATCCCCTTTACTCCTTCTTCATCGATCCTTCGCTTCCCTTTGCCTTTTCTCTTTCCTCTGTCTGTCTCCGCCAATTGCACCACGGACGCACCCACTCCCAATGGCAATGCCGGTTGAACTGGAAGGAGTGATGCGAGCTACTCCTTTGCTTTTGGCTTTTTATCTTTTATTACTACGTATATATCCTTAGGATATCTCCAATGCTGACTCGTAAATTTGGTCCCGCATCCGTTCACAGACAGGAACCAGTCCCGGACATGAATGCGGGAGCTGTTCATCCAACGTTGTTTGCATATATTTCAAACACTGTTTCTATTAACCGGATGAAATTCATACAAACACGATGAATTTTCATATAAACCTAAGCACGTTCATCAGAATTCAAACATTTTTCATTAAAAAAAGCCGGACCCTAAACCTATCCTGTGGCGCCTGTCGTTCACTTCCTTTATATTCCGCATCGGCGACCACGTCCTCCATCTGACGTCTCCATGAACAATGACAGTGTTCAAGACCTGTAAAGTGGAGGTTAGGTCTCCGGCGAGAAAAAATAGAAGATGGGAGACGGACCGGCCTAGTAGGGACACAATGCCCTGCTGCTTCCCATGCCCTACTCATCCTCAGAGTCCGCGACCTATCTGTCGCTTGTGCCGGTAGATGTGAGGTCGATGATGGACGTGGACAGTCCGTCAATGTCCACCTACCACATGTGCCCCCAAAAGATGGACGATAGCGCGTATGACGTGCAACCGGCGTCATTGGATGTAAGACAACGAAGTTTGGGTTCGCCGCGGCCATATGATGGCCATGACCTCCTCACTTGCGCGCTCATCGTAGATTTGGCCCTCCGCCAGTCGGTGCTGCTTGAGAACATGTTGTAATTCTGCTCCACCCGCGCCTACCGGAACACCAACATAGGAGCCAGCGCAGGTTGCTCCTCCTCCGCCATGGCAACGTTGTAGTGCGCCCGCGCCCGCTCCATGGTTTGCCCGGCATGCACAAGCGCGGGGCCCGGCACCGTGCTATCGTCGGAGACCTCGGCGAGCTGGTCGGCATGTCGTGCTCGATCTGCCACACATGGCAAGTTTGCCAGATTGCTGCAAGGGCGGCCACCACGTACTTCTGCTTTGATGAAAGGCTCTCTCACATTGCGTTAGAGCTTGCGGTCATGATGGATGTGGTGCAATATATGAGGATGTGGAGCAAAAGTATTGTGACGTGGAGTTTAGCCGGGCGTGACTGCCTTTAAATAGCGGATTCCGGTGAGGCCAAGCGTCCGAGTGCGTCAATGTGTTGCACTGGAGTTGGTTCCTCAGCCGGCAAGCCCGCATAATGGCGGCATACGGACGGGCGGACATTGAACGAACGTGGTAGATATCTGTCCCGTCTCATACAGTAAACGTCTCTCCGATATTGATTAGGCGCGGACACCAGGGAAGCGATGCGGGCGGCGCTCTCGCCTGGCGTGTCGCTTCTTTGCCGGCGCCAGTGAAAGGTTACGTCCGCTCTGGGCCGGCGTCATTACGGAGCGGCCGCTCTACAGCGGCATTAATACGGATAGCTAACGCCAGGCCGGAACGCAAGCAGGCGAGGGAGGAGGGTTTTGAGTGGGATCGGGTAGTCAGAAGCAGACATGGCAGCGGTACGTATGCACGCAAAAAGCCCCTCCCCCCTCCCCACCCCTACTTTGTCTCTGATTTGCAAAAAAAAAAAACACGTCTGGATTCCATGTTAGATGCCAAAATACGTCCGGATCGCGCTGGTTACGGGCAGTTTGAGGGACGGCACGTCATTACCCCGGTAATTTACCGAAGTGTAAAGCATGTGGTAACTGCTGCTAGTAGCCGTTGGTTCCTACGTATACAATTATCACCGTCGCTTTGTTTTTTTTTGTTTTTTTTTTGCGAGTGTCGCTTTGTTTCTTCTGTCTCCGTTAATTCGATCTACTCCACCACGCATCCACTGCCGATGGCCAGGAAAAGAAGTACTCGATCTCCTCTCTCTCGCCCGCTCTCGCCTTTGTCGCCTCCAGAAAAGAGGCCATGTTTCGCTTTCCATCTTCCCTCGATCGTTAGTCGTAAATTTGCTCCGGTAATTAAAGTGTAGTGAGTGGAGTACGCAACTGCTAATGGCCGTTGGTGTCTCGTACCAGCAGTACTACTCAGTTGCGATGCGATCGACCGATGTGATACTAGCTTGTTGGTCTTGATGAGTAGTGTCTGAGAATTTCGATCGGAAGGAGAGCTTCAGTAGCTAGCTTTTCGTGACGTGTGCGTCGTTGGCTCTTTGCTAGGCACCGGAGAAAATGATCTACATATGCATGCCACATCTATCTCTACCTACTCCATCCAGCTATATATGCAATCAAAGTTACAATGTCATTCCACGCCAAGCAAAAGAGCAAAATTTATAATGATCAATTACACAATTCTGCCCGCGAACGCGCACACACAAGCACATGTTCGTATACGTCCGGCTAAACTGTCAAGTTTCTTTTAAAGAAACACTGCAAAGATTTTTTTAATACAATATAGACGTAAACGTTCATATATACGCGCATACACTCATCTCTATGAATGTACACACATGCATACTCTATCCCTATGAGCACCTCCAAGAGACTGACATATCATTTTGAGATTTTACGAAGTCATCGTAGACGCCTCGTAGTCGACAGGAACGTCTCCTCCCACTGAACGCGCATCATTGGAAATCCTGAAATAAATTCAGGATAAATGCGAGCATCAGGACTAGAATCCTGATGGGCTGAAGATAACACTGTCCACCAAACCATCCAAACGAGCGAAGCAAGGCCTGTCGTCGGTAGGCTTGGGCCGAAGCAGAGTGTAACGAAGTCTGTTTTTACCATGATGCTTGTTACAATGAGTTTTCGCCGGTTTGCAAATGCGGTCGGTTTCCTGTGAGTGCATCAACTCGATTTCTTCCTTTCCCGTTGTTTTTGTTGTAGAAGACTCGTGGTTTCTGCTCAAAATTTAATGAAAAAGGGATAGCCCCCGATTAAAAATCATAGTGTACGCATCTACGTGCAGATTTGACCCAATGGTACGTTGTGGCTAAAGTTCCTTTTAGGCTTCATTTTGCGCACGTATGATGCCGCATGGAGTGGCCGTTGAAGCCCCATTTGCTCACGATGGCGCACTTCAATTGTGGCTCACAAGCAAGAAGTAGCTGCCTGCCATAATTGTACTTTTGAAGTCTAGGCTAATGTTTATTTTCCTATGAAATGTGAAGGATAAGGAAAATTCCTGCATAGAAATAGGATTCATTCCTACAAATCAAAGGGCCCTCTAAAATTTTTTCCTACAAAAATCCTACCCTACAAAATTCCTATAAACCAAAGGAGGCCTAACTAACTATGATAGACCCAAGTTTGTGCATCTTTCTCACAGGAAAGTTTATCGTGATCACAACAAATTTGCATAGTCTAGCGGCTATTTAATTGTATGTGTGTTCAATGTAGGTTAGATCAAGCTTCGTTCCACAATGGCACCCAAATATTTGTACATCCTAGCGCAATGGCGAGTGCGTTCTGTTTCCACTCAAGCCACCTGGGTTCGAATCTCCCCACTTACTTAACAACGAAAGTCAAGGGAGGGAACTTCCTCCCTTAGCCTCATTTTTTTTCAAATATTTGTACATCCACATTTTGGACTAGTTTCAAACTAAATTTAAAAATATAAAAATCCAACTAAATTTAATGAATATTTTTCAAAGTAACTCCGAGATAGTATCTAAATTTTCAGATACTTGTGTTAGGTATGAAATAAATTTTGTTACCAAAATATGCAACCATGTCCTGGATTGTGTAACTTAGTTATCATAGTTGGATGTAACTATATTTGAGAAGTAAGGATAGCAACCCTTGCCCACCAAAAATTGACTTTCATTATTCGTCAACCGTTGTGTGCAGAGGTGACAATAGAACTCAAAACGAGTAACTCAGTTCTCGGCTCGAAGTAGTGCCCTAGCGAGTCAAAGCCGAGTTAAATTTGAAACACGTTGATGAACCATGTTAAGAAAGCTAAGCAACAAGTTATTAGTTAAGCTCTCATTTTATTCCATATTATTTACATGTTGAGTAGTGCTAGGCCCCAGCGCGTTGGCCCAATTTTTCGGCCGCTCGGACAAAAGCTGTTCGATCTACACGCACACAGCCGTCAGATCTGTCCCTGTCCTCCCCTATCGTCAACCTCCCGCACGGGGGAAAGAGAGAGGAAGGAGAGCGCCACTCCCACACTTGCCAACTGCCTCGCCTCACCTCCTCGTCTTCCCTCACCGCTAGTCACCGCCCTCGCAGTCAGTCGTCACCTTGCCGTTGGTTGCCGCTTACGTTTCTCGCCGGCTCCACGCATGTAACCACGTGCACCCCACCGGTGGCAACAGCGGCGGCTCACCGGCAAGCTCCATGGTTGCAGCATCCTGATGCGCCGTCGCCGCCCCTTCACCGTCGAAGATCGCTGCACGGTGTTGCGTGAGCGATGGCCAAGAGTCAACGCCATTCATGGATGTAGCAAAAAAAAGTGCCGGTTGTAGCAAAAAAGAATGACGGTTGCAGAAATTCGTCGCTGCCACCGTCACGGCTCGCGACTACGCCATGATTGTTGTGTTGGGGAACGTTGCAGAAAACAAAAAATTTTCTACGGTTTCACCAAGATCCATCTAGGAGTTCATCTAGCAACGAGTGATCGGATTGCATCTACATACCTTTGTAGTTCACGCGCGGAAGCGTTCAAAGAATGGGGATGAGGAATCCGTACTTGACGTGATCCAAATCACCGGAGATCCTAGCGCCGAACGGATGGCACCTCCGCGTTCAACACACGTACGGTCAGCGTGACGTCTCCTCCTTCTTGATCCAGCAAGGGGGAAGGAGAGGTTGAGGAAGATGGCTCCAGCAGCAGCACGACGGCGTGGTGGTGGTGGAGCTGCAGTACTCCGTCAGGGCTTCGCCAAGCTCTATGGAGGAGGAGGAGGTGTTGGAGAGAGAGAGGGAGGCACCAAAGGCGTGGGGTGAGAGGCCCTCCTCCCCCCACTATATATAGGGAGCCTAGGGGGGGCGGCGGCCAAGGGGTGGGGGCCTTGCCCCCCAAGCAAGGGGGCGCCCCCCTTTAGGGTTTCCCCTACCCTAGGTGCATGGGCCCTAGGGGAAAGTGGCGCCCCAGCCCACTTTGGGCTGGATCCCTTCCCACTTTAGCCCATGGGGCCCTTCGGGATAGGTGGCCCCACCCGGTGGACCCCCGGGACCCTTCCGGTGGTCCCGGTACAATATCGGTGACCCCAAAACTTGTCCCGATGGCCGAAATAGCACTTCCTATATATAATTCTTTACCTCCGGACCATTCCGAAACTCCTCGTGACGTCCGGGATCTCATCCGGGACTCCGAACAACTTTCGGGTTACTGCATATACATATCCCTACAACCCTAGCGTCACCGAACCTTAAGTGTGCAGACCCTACGGGTTCGGGAGACACGTAGACATGAGCGAGATTGCTCTCCGGTCAATAACCAACAGCGGGATCTGGATACCCATGTTGGCTCCCACATGCTCCTCGATGATCTCATCGGATGACCACGATGTCGAGGATTCAAGTAACCCCGTATACAATTCCCTTCGTCAATCGGTATGTTATTTGCCCGAGATTCGATCGTCGGTATCCCAATACCTCGTTCAATCTCGTTACCGGCAAGTCACTTTACTCGTACCGTAATGCATGATCCCGTGACCAGACACTTGGTCACTTTGAGCTCATTATGATGATGCATTACCGAGTGGGCCCAGTGATACCTCTCCGTCATACGGAGTGACAAATCCCAGTCTTGATCCGTGTCAACCCAACAGACACTTTCGGAGATACCCGTAGTATACCTTTATAGTCACCCAGTTACGTTGTGATGTTTGGTACACCCAAAGCACTCCTACGGTATCCGGGAGTTACACGATCTCATGGTCTAAGGAAAAGATACTTGACATTGGAAAACTCTAGCAAACGAACTATACGATCTTGTGCTATGTTTAGGATTTGGTCTTGTCCATCACATCATTCTCCTAATGATGTGATCTCGTTATCAATGACATCCAATGTCCATAGTCAGGAAACCATGACTATCTGTTGATCAACGAGCTAGTCAACTAGAGGCTTACTAGGGACATGTTGGTGTCTAAGAATTCACACATGTATTACGATTTCCGGATAACACAATTATAGCATGAATAAAAGACAATTATCATGAACAAGGAAATATAATAATAATCCTTTTATTATTGCCTCTAGGGCATATTTCCAACAGTCTCCCACTTGCACTAGAGTCAATAATCTAGTTACATTGTGATGAATCGAACACCCATGGAATTCTAGTGTTGATCATGTTTTGCTCTAGGGAGAGGTTTAGTCAACGGATCTGCTACATTCAGGTCCGTATGTACTTTACAAATATCTATGTCTCCATCTTGAACATTTTCACGAATGGAGTTGAAGCGACGCTTGATGTGCCTTGTCTTCTTGTGAAACCTGGGCTCCTTGGCAAGAGCAATAGCTCCAGTGTTGTCACAGAAGAGCTTGATCGGCCCCGACGCATTGGGTATGACTCCTAGGTCGGTGATGAACTCCTTCACCCAAATTGCTTCATGCGCTGCCTCCGAGGCTGCCATGTACTCCGCTTCACATGTAGATCCCGCCACGACGCTCTGCTTGCAACTGCACCAGCTTACTGCCCCACCATTCAAAATATACACGTATCCGGTTTGTGACTTAGAGTCATCCAGATCTGTGTCGAAGCTAGCGTCGACGTAACCTTTTACGACGAGCTGTTCGTCACCTCCATAAACGAGAAACATTTCCTTAGTCCTTTTCAGGTACTTCAGGATATTCTTGACCGCTGTCCAGTGTTCCTTGCCGGGATTACTTTGGTACCTTCCTACCAAACTCACGGCAAGGTTTACATCAGGTCTGGTACACAACATGGCATACATAATAGAACCTATGGCTGAGGCATAGGGGATGACACTCATCGCTTCTATATCTTCTGCCGTGGTCGGACATTAAGCTGAGCTCAATTTCACACCTTGCAACACAGGCAAGAACCCCTTCTTAGACTGATCCATATTGAACTTCTTCAATATCTTATCAAGGTATGTGCTTTCTGAAAGACCTATGAGGCGTCTTGATCTATCTCTGTAGATCTTGATGCCTAATATATAAGCAGCTTCTCCAAGGTCCTTCATTGAAAAACTCTTATTCAAGTAGGCCTTAATGCTGACCAAAATCTCTATATCATTTCCCATCAAAAGTATGTCATCTACATATAATATGAGAAATGCTACAGAGCTCCCACTCACTTTCTTGTAAACGCAGACTTCTCCATAAGTCTGCATAAACCCAAACGCTTTGATCATCTCATCAAAGCGAATGTTCCAACTCCGAGATGCTTGCACCAGCCCATAAATCGAGCGTTGGAGCTTGCACACCTTGTCAGCATACTTAGGATCGACAAAACCTTCCGGCTGCATCATATACAATTCTTCCTTAAAGAAACCATTAAGGAATGTCGTTTTGACGTCCATTTGCCATATTTCATAATCATAGAATGCGGCAATTGCTAACATGATTCGGACGGACTTCAGCTTCGCTACCGGTGAGAAAGTCTCATCGTAGTCAACCCCTTGAACTTGTCGATAACCCTTAGCGACAAGCCGAGCTTTATAGATGGTCACATTACCATCCGCGTCTGTCTTCTTCTTAAAGATCCATTTATTTTCTATGGCTCGCTGCTCTACGGGCACGTCAGTCAAAGTCCATACTTTGTTTTCATACATGGATCCTATCTCGGATTTCATGGCTTCCAGCCATTTGTCGGAATCCGGGCCCGCCATCGCTTCTTCATAGTTCGAAGGTTCACCGTTGTCTAACAACATGATTTCCAAGACAGGGTTGCCGTACCAATCTGGTGCGGAACGTGTCCTTGTGGACCTTCGAATTTCAGTAGGAGCTTGATCAGAAGTATCTTGATCATCATCATTAACTTCCTCTCTAGTCGGTGCAGGCACCTCAGGAACATTTTCTTGAGTTGCGCCATTTTCCGGTTCAAGAGGTAATACTTCATCAAGTTCTACTTTCCTCCCACTTACTTCTTTCAAGAGAAACTCCTTCTCTAGAAAGGATCCATTCTTGGCAACAAAGATCTTGCCTTCGGATCTGAGGTAGAAGGTATACCCAATAGTTTCTTTAGGGTATCCTATGAAGACGCATTTTTCCGACTTGGGTTCGAGCTTTTCAGGTTAAAGTTTCTTGACATAAGCATCGCATCCCCAAACTTGACAGTTTAGGTTTCTTCCCAAACCATAATTCATACGGTGTCGTCTCAACGGATTTCGACGGAGCCCTATTTAAAGTGAATGCGGCAGTCTCTAAAGCATAGCCCCAAAAAGATAGCGGTAAATCGGTAAGAGACATCATAGATCGCACCATATCTAATAGAGTGCGATTACGACGTTCGGACACACCATTACGCTGAGGTGTTCCAGGCGGCGTGAGTTGTGAAACTATTCCACATTTTCTTAAGTGTGTGCCAAACTCGTGACTCAAGTATTCTCCTCCACGATCTGATCGCAGGAACTTGATTTTCCTGTCACGTTGATTCTCAACCTCACTCTGAAATTCCTTGAACTTTTCAAAGGTCTCAGACTTGTGTTTCATTAAGTAGACATACCCATATCTACTCAAGTCATCAGTGAGGGTGAGAACATAACGATAGCCACCGCGAGCCTCAACACTCATTGGACCGCACACATCGGTATGTATGATTTCCAATAAGTTGGTTGCTCGCTCCATTGTTCCTGAGAACGGAGTCTTGGTCATTTTACCCATGAGGCATGGTTCGCACGTGTCAAACGATTCGTAATCAAGAGACTCTAAAAGTCCATCAGCATGGAGCTTCTTCATGCGTTTGACACCTATGTGACCAAGGCGGCAGTGCCACAAGTATGTGGGACTATCATTATCAATCTTACATCTTTTGGTACTCACACTATGAACATGTGTAGCATTACGCTCGAGATTCATTAAGAATAAACCATTCACCATCGGAGCATGACCATAAAACATATCTCTCATATAAATAGAACAACCATTATTCTCGGATTTAAATGAGTAGCCATCTCGAATTAAATGAGATCCTGATACAATGTTCATGCTCAAAGCTGGCACTAAATAACAATTATTAAGGTTTAAAACTAATCCCGAAGGTAAATGTAGAGGTAGCGTGCCGACGGCGATCACATTGACCTTGGAACCATTCCCGACGCGCATCGTCACCTCGTCCTTCGCCAGTCTCTGCTTATTCCGCAGCTCCTGTTTTGAGTTACAAATGTGAGCAACCGCACCGGTATCAAATACTCAGGAGCTACTACGAGTACTGGTAAGGTACACATCAATTACATGTATATCACATATACCTTTCGTGATGCCGGCCTTCTTGTCCGCTAAGTATTTGGGGCAGTTCCGCTTCCAGTGACCACTTTCCTTGTAATAAAAGCACTCAGTCTCGGGCTTGGGTCCATTCTTTGGCTTCTTCCCGGAAGCTTGCTTGCCGGGCGCGGCAACTCCCTTGCCGTCCTTCTTGAAAGCTTTCTTACCCTTGCCCTTCTTGAACTTAGTGGTTTTATTCACCATCAACACTTGATGTTCCTTTTTGACTTCTCCCTCTGCTGATTTCAGCATTGCAAATACTTCAGGAATGGTCTTTTCCATCCCCTGCATATTGAAGTTCATCACAAAGCTCTTGTAGCTCGGTGGAAGCGACTGAAGGATTCTGTCAATGACCGCGTCATCCGGGAGATTAACTCACAGCTGAGTTAAGCGGTTATGCAACCCAGACATAGTGAGTATGTGCTCACTGACAGAACTATTTTCCTCCATCTTACAGCTGAAGAACTTTTCGGAGACTTGATATCTCTCGACCCGGGCATGAGCTTGGAAAACCATTTTCAGCTCTTCGAACATCTCATATGCTCCGTGTCTCTCAAAACGCTTTTGGAGCCCTGGCTCTAAGCTGTAAAGCATGCCGCACTGAACGAGGGAGTAGTCATCGGTACGTGCCTGCCAAGCGTTCATAACATCTTGTTCTGTAGGGAGAACAGGTGCGTCACCTAGCGGTGCTTGTAGGACATAATCTTTCTTGGCAGCTATGAGGATGATCCTCAGGTTCCGGACCCAGTCCGTGTAGTTGCTGCCATCGTCTTTCAGCTTGGTTTTCTCTAGGAACGCGTTGAAGTTGAGGACTACGTTGGCCATTTGATCTACAAGACATATTGTAAAATTTTAGACTAAGTTCATGATAATTAAGTTCATCTAATCAAATTATTCAATGAACTCCCACTTAGATAGACATCCCTCCAGTAATCTAAGTATAACATGATCCGAGTTAACTAGGCCGTGTCCGATCATCACGTGAGATGGACTAGTCAACATCGGTGAACATCTTCATGTTGATCGTATCTTCTATACGACTCATGCTCGACCTTTCGGTCTTCTGTGTTCCGAGGTCATGTCTGTACATGCTAGGCTCGTCAAGTCAACCTAAGTGTTTGCATGTGTAAATCTGTCTTACACCCGTTGTATGTGAACGTTGGAATCTAACACCCAATCATCACGTGGTGCTTCGAAACAACGAACTGTCGCAACAGTGCACAGTTAGGGGGAACACTTGAAATTATTATGAGGGATCATCTTATTTACTACCGTCGTTCTAAGTAAACAAGATGCAGAATCATGATAAACATCACATGCAATCAAATAATAATAGTGACATGATATGGCCAATATCACATAGCTCCTTTGATCTCCATCTTGGGGCTCCATGATCATCTTGTCACCAGCATGACACCATGATCTCCATCATTGTGTCTCCATGAAGTTGCTCGCCAACTATTACTTCTACTACTATGGCTAACACGTTTAGCAATAAAGTAAAGTAATTTACATGGCGTTTCTCAATGACACGCAGGTCATACAAAAAATAAAAACAACTCCTATGGCTCCTGCCGGTTGTCATACTCATCGACATGCAAGTCGTGATTCCTATTACAATAGCATGAACATCTCATACATCACATATATATCATTCATCATTCATCACAACTTTGGCCATATCATATCACAAAGCACTTGCTGCAAAAACAAGTTAGACGTCCTCTAATTGTTGTTGCAAGTTTTACGTGGCTGAAATAGGGTTCTAGCAAGAACGTTTTCTTACCTACGTGAAAGCCACAATGTGATTTGTCAACTTCTATTTACCCTTCATAAGGACCCTTTTCATCAAATCCGCTCCAAATAAAGTGGGAGAGACAGACACCCGCCAGCCACCTTATGCAACTAGTGCATGTCAGTCGGTGGAACCGGTCTTACGTAAGCGTACGTGTAAGGTTGGTCCGGGCCGCTTCATCCCACAATACCGTTGAAGCAAAATAAGACTAGTAGCGGCAAGAAAGTTGACAACATCTACGCCCACAACAAATTGTGTTCTAATCGTGCAAAAGGAACTACGCATAGACCTAGCTCATGATGCCACTGTTGGGGAACGTTGCAGAAAACAAAAATTTTCCTACGGTTTCACCAAGATCCATCTAGGAGTTCATCTAGCAACGAGTGATCGGATTGCATCTACATACCTTTGTAGTTCACGCGCGGAAGCGTTCAAAGAATGGGGATGAGGAATCCGTACTCGACGTGATCCAAATCACCGGAGATCCTAGCGCCGAACGGACGGCACCTCCGCGTTCAACACACGTACGGTCAGCATGACGTCTCCTCCTTCTTGATCCAGCAAGGGGGAAGGAGAGGTTGAGGAAGATGGCTCCAGCAGCAGCACGACGGCATGGTGGTGGTGAAGCTGCAGTACTCCGTCAGGGCTTCGCCAAGCTCTATGGAGGAGGAGGAGGTGTTGGAGAGGGAGAGGGAGGCACCAAAGGCATGGGGTGAGAGGCCCTCCTCCCCCCACTATATATAGGGAGCCTAGGGGGGGGGGGCGGCGGCCCTAGGAGATGCAATCTCCTAGGGGGGCGACGGCCAAGGGGTGGGGGGCTTGCCCCCCAAGCAAGGGGGCGCCCCCCTTTAGGGTTTCCCCTACCCTAGGTGCATGGGCCCTAGGGGAAAGTGGCGCCCCAGCCCACTTTGGGCTGGATCCCTTCCCACTTTAGCCCATGGGGCCCTCCGGGATAGGTGGCCCCACCTGGTGGACCCCCGGGACCCTTTCGGTGGTCCCGGTACAATATCGGTGACCCCGAAACTTGTCCCGATGGCCGAAATAGCACTTCCTATATATAATTCTTTACCTCCGGACCATTCCGAAACTCCTCGTGACGTCCGGGATCTCATCCGGGACTCCGAACAACTTTCGGGTTACTGCATATACATATCCCTACAACCCTAGCGTCACCGAACCTTAAGTGTGCAGACCCTACGGGTTCGGGAGACACGTAGACATGACCGAGATTGCTCTCCGGTCAATAACCAACAGCGGGATCTGGATACCCATGTTGGCTCCCACATGCTCCTCGATGATCTCATCGGATGAACCACGATGTCGAGGATTCAAGTAACCCCGTATACAATTCCCTTCGTCAATCGGTATGTTACTTGCCCGAGATTCCATCGTCGGTATCCCAATACCTCGTTCAATCTCGTTACTGGCAAGTCACTTTACTCGTACCATAATGCATGATCCCGTGACCAGACACTTGGTCACTTTGAGCTCATTATGATGATGCATTACCGAGTGGGCCCAGTGATACCTCTCCGTCATACGGAGTGACAAATCCCAGTCTTGATCCGTGTCAACCCAACAGACACTTTCGGAGATACCCGTAGTATACCTTTATAGTCACCCAGTTACGTTGTGACGTTTGGTACACCCAAAGCACTCCTACGGTATTCGGGAGTTACACGATCTCATGGTCTAAGAAAAAGATACTTGACATTGGAAAACTCTAGCAAACGAACTATACGATCTTGTGCTATGTTTAGGATTGGGTCTTGTCCATCACATCATTCTCCTAATGATGTGATCTCGTTATCAATGACATCCAATGTCCATAGTCAGGAAACCATGACTATCTGTTGATCAACGAGCTAGTCAACTAGAGGCTTACTAGGGACATGTTGGTGTCTAAGAATTCACACATGTATTACGATTTCCGGATAACACAATTATAGCATGAATAAAAGACAATTATCATGAATAAGGAAATATAATAATAATAATCCTTTTATTATTGCCTCTAGGGCATATTTCCAACAGGATGTAGCAAAATCTCTCGCCGGTGGTAGAAAAATCCAACGACGGTTGCCGCAATTCATCTCGCCACCGTTACCAGTCGCAGCTCCGCCATGATGGATATAGCAAAATCCCTCGCCGGTAGTAGCAAAATTTGAGGACTGTTGCAATAAAAAAAGCCACAGTCGTTGTAGGTCGCAGCTCTGCATTGATGGATGTAGCAAATCTGTCGTTGGTAGTAGCAAGAAATGGCGACGGTTGCAGCAAAAAGCTTGGTCGGTTCCAAGAAAGTTCTTGTCATCGGTTGCCTCATTTATTTTGCCTCTTCATCAAGGCTGTTGACTTGGGGGTTGCAACTTTTCTGCACCACCACTGCAGCACCTTCAACAGGGGGCTGCAACTTCTCTGCGCTCCCTGTTGGCCAATAGAGCAGAGTTGCAACATCTCGCGGGCCGCGGTTCTAGCTTTTTCCGCAAATGGTTCCAACAAAAATTCCCCGTGGGTTGCAGCTTTTCCGCAGCTCCCCCGCCGCCCCGATTGAGCGCCATCGCACGCGAGCACTTCGCCACCGATGAGAGAGCTTGTGGAGGTTGCGAGCAACGTGGGGAAAGGCTGTGGAGGAGCAAAGCCGCGACGGCTGGAGGTGAAAGAAAGAGGACATGAGAAGGGGTAATGAAAGGGGTTGGGCGTGCCGGACCCATCATTTTCACGCGGAGCGGTTATTTCGTGGCGTCTGAGCAAGTGTGGCGCGCGAGCCGGCAGAGAGTTCTGCCGGCCTGCCGGCTCCAAACTTTTTCCTTGCATGTTTATGTTGGCGATGGTTGTTTTCTTGTATTTTCTGTTTACGACGTCTCTTTCAACTTGGATACCATGGGGCAGAGGTTCAATAATGGAATGATAGCTCTGTGTAATCATTTTTGTGCTCAGGAAAAAAAAAACAGAAGTCTGTGTAATCATTTTTGTGCTCAGGAAAAAAAAACAGAAGTCCGGGTTGCACGTCGCACGGCCACTCATGCATGGGATGGGTGGTTCACATAGATCGATCGAGATCAATGGATTACGGTGTAGTGCATACACAAAAGTGAGTAGTATAATCTGGCAGCTGCATATATGCACGCGGCGCCAGCTCCAGTAGTACGTACGTGGCCGCCGCACCCGCACAGCGCAGGTCGCACGCAGGCAGGCGGCAGGCCTAACCTGCCAACCCAAGCCATGATCGATCGGTGCACTTGGGAGCGCAGCAGCGACAGTGGCCGGTGATCACCAGCACCAGGCACCAGGCACCAGCACCAGCGCCAGCACGTACCTGCCTCCACTACCTACAGCGATCTTTAGAGCTCCCCAATGCCGGGGTCAAACGAGCGCGCGCCGGCGCCGCACGCGTCGTATCAGATCAGATCAGTGCGTGGTGGAGGCCCGGCCAAAACACACGCTGTTCCATCGGCGTCGCCGTTGAGTTGAGCCGTCGTCAACGGCGCGCGTTACGGCCAGACAGGAAGATGATATAGATCAGCTCCGCGCGCGCGCAGCTACCAGTGAAGTGCGCGTCACTCCGTCGCATCAGAGCCTTCTCAAAGAAGCTGCATGCTTTACTACGTAAAAGACGATCTAGTCCTAAGCACTCCCTTCGTTCCATATCGTAAGATGTTTCTGAATATTGGATATTCAAGAACATGGTTCAGCCACTCGGTATTGTTTCTTAATTACGAAGAGTGTTAGACAAGTGTGGAAGCTGGTGCTTTGCAATGGTGGGCTGGTCAACTAGCTGGAATGCTGGATGGATGCGCGGCTCGTGCCATAGCTCGTGGGGCGACGGTGGCTGGGACGCTAGCCCGGTAGCCGCTCCGCTCCTCCTCGATGGATCATCGATCGATCGGCGGCGTCGCGCCCGCCCCGGCCGTTGCCTCCCAACGCTGGGAACGGATATTCCATGGATTATCCCCCACTTTCCCGACACTGCATCGATCACATCATCATCGCGCCACCATGGATGCACCCCTTTACTTCTTCTTCACCGATGCTTCCCTTGGCTTTTCTTTTCCTCTGTCCGTGTCTCGGCTAATTCCACCACGCATCCACTACCAAATACCAATGGCAATGACGACCTGGCTATAGCTTCGAACGCTCCCTTTCTCTCTTCTTGTCGATGGCCGGCTCAACTGGATGGAGTGATACGAGCTACTACTCCGCTTTTGGCTTTTTATCTTCTAAATCTCCTTACTCAAGTGTAAAGTAGGTGGTGGTAACTGGTAAACTGCTAATAGCCGTTGGTTTCTACGTACAATTACCACCGTCCCTTTATTTCTTCTGTCTCCGTTAACTCGATCTACTCCACCACGCATCCACTACGTACGTAGTGCTCATATATACTCTCTTCCTTTGTCGCCTACAGAAAAGGCTATGTTTCGCTTTTCATCTTCTCTCGATCATTAGCCGTTAATTTGCTCCGGTAATGAAAGTGTAGTGTGTGGATTACGTACTGCTAATGGCTGTTGGTGCATGTCTCGTGCTACTAGTAGTACTAGCCTACGCATGCGTGACGCCCAGCTGCGATCGGTCGATGTGATACTTCTTGTTGGTCTTAATGAGTATGAGAATTTCGATCGGAGAGAGCGCATGCAGTAGCTAATTTTTGTGGCGTACGTACGTGTCGCTACCTGCTCGATCAGTGGGTAAATTAACCACTTGCGCCTAGCTAGCCTAGCTCGCTCTTGCTATGCACCGGAAAAAAATGATCTAGATATGCATGCATGCATGCATGTAATCAGGGAGAGCATGCATCCACTGTCAACATATGCTGGAGAAGGTAGGTTTTGGAGGACTAGGCTGACTAGTAAGCATGCACGTGCAACATACGTCTCAGACGTAAATCAGATGAGATTCACATAGTACGAAGTAAAAGAATTACAAATCTTATATTTACTAATTGGAGGCACCATCCGAGCCTCCACGTCAGTCCTTAGAATTAAACGAAATTGTCCATTGAATCTCCTTATTTGTTAACCATAGCCGTTTGATGATTTCTCTTAAGAAGTCCTCACGTTTTATCCCACCTCCTACGCCAAGACCTCTCTATAGGTTGCAAAAGAAAGAAAAAAAACGGGTTATCCCACCTCCCACGTGAAAACCTCTTCCTAGACCCCACCTCCCACGTGAAAATCTCTTCCCTAGCGATTCAATAGGCTGCAAAAAAAACTAACATAATCCTATCACGATGCACGACTCTCCTAGGTCGAACACGCCAGCGGAGACGATCAAGAGATAGTAGGGGCACCCATGGCCTTCGAAGATGCTGACTATCCGGCCATGGGAAGGAACGAGGCGACAAAATAGAGCAGCGAGCAACGCTGCTGCTGCCCCTGCCGTCGGTCATCATCTGCCGCAGTGGTCATCGGTAGAATCCTAGGGCGACTCTCCCGCATCTTCCTCCTTGCGAGATACAAAAGTAAGAACGTTTTGCCAGAAACAAGATCGTTTTCTGATTGTTAACCTGTTCTGCTGCCCCACATACGTATTTGTTCCCTTCAACCCTCCGTCAGCTCTCCTCTCCTGTCCCTGGATTTGGTTGATTAATGATGAATCCCAAAGCTGATTGGAAAATATTGCATCGGATCTGAAAAGAACCACGATCCAGCTTCAGCCTCTTCCCAATCCCTTTTGCAACCTTCTAATCTCCACAGTTTTCAGGTTTGAACCACGCAACAATCAAGCATATATTCTGGGTTGATTAATGAACAATTCTCACAATGGTTGATGCAGCAGTTGGTCAGGTGTATTGGTGGCAAACTGAAGCGGATTGGGCAGCCAGCATCATCAGTAAAGTTGCTGACTCGGCGAACTTCCGCGAACAAGTCTGCCACTAGAGTTTGGCTAATGTGCAGTACGACTCATTAGTAGTATTTTGTTAGACATGCTGAATCATTCTTCTATCCCACTATTCAAAATTTACATATTTTGATATTGTCACAACTGTAAACTGTAGGTTGCATAGCCAAGCAGAAGCTGTCACCAAAGGTGAAGGTGGAAATAGGTAAAACAGGTATTTACATGTTACACATCCGCAGCCGTAGGATGAATTGCCGCAGAGTCCTGACCAACTATTCCACACATAAGACTCTTTACAAGGATGTTCGCCCATTGGCAAGTGATCAACCGAGCTCAAATGATGTTCTTCGTCCTCTGTCTCTCCATTTTGTGTCTTATGCCATCCCAGACTTCAAGGTTCTATCCGTACTGGAATCCATCTAGGAGAACATGATTCAATCCATCTATGCCTTCCCCGTCTCATATTCAAGGTTTTGCAATACAGGATGGTTGATGCATCAGATGAGGATCCACAGTAATACGAAGTAAGGAGGCGATATGGGTAGTTGAGGCTGTCAAGTGCAGGAATATGTTGGATTGGTGGTGGCATGCAAATCGCACTCTAAATCCAATTGGAGTTCATCTATTCCACCATCGCCCCACACCGTTGGTAAATAATCCCCCATCCTAAATCCCTCGGTTATCAGGTTGTTGGATTTATAACAGAATCCTCAATAAACAGGCTTGATCCATAATATCTTATAAAAAAAGTTGGCCTTTTTCTGCCGTATCTGGCGGCACTTCTCCTTACCAGATTACACGTTTGAGGGAGGGGAGGAGAACCTGCTGGGGCGGTCTGTAATCTGCAACTTCTAAAGTGGAATCCTGCACGGACATCTCGCCAATGACGAGAATATTTGGTTTGGTTTCAGTGAGCACGTGCTTGAACACCTCAAATTTCTTGATATATCCCTACTGTTAAGGCTAGCTTCTCGATGCTCCTGCAAGCTGCAGGTCTGGCCTGCCTACCAGATACAAATACTGTTCAGTAGGAAGGCCCTGTTCAATTGTGTTGGTTGTTGTGTTCGTTCAAATGGGATACAAGTAACATGGCATGATGGACATCAGGTAGGCAGCACAAAATTACAAAATAATCATGTTTTGTTCTTTGGTAGTTTCTTGATATGCGCACATGCGTTTTTAAAAGTTTCCCTAGGATTATAGGAATCAGATTTGTGATAGAGATCTGGTAGGCAGAAATATGTTTGCTGTCAATAAAATATAAGACCTCCTATGAATTAATTCCTTTAGAAGTTCAATGATTGATCTCATCTTATTAGTAACCGAGTTTAGCGATAGGCGTATGTGCTGTCAGTTTTTATGTCTGACGCTCTTGCCTTATATACGTACTGTATTATCAAAATTTCTATGTTCAGGCAATGATGCAGCGCTGGAAATAACTTATCGTAGTAATTTGCTAATTGTTGTATATTGTCAGTTATACTTCTCTTCATATATACTACGACATCACGTTTCTCTCTCTATCTGCTAACAAGAATGCCCAGAAGTCCTCAAGATTAGGTGAGATTGTCTTCATCAAAAGAGATTTGCGTTGGTGGTAGATCGATGACAACAAAAGAGGACTGCCTCAACGAGAGCTACTCTTGGCCTTGGGCACAGTATGATGCAGCCAGAGCCATGCGTGCAATAAGGCAATGACAATGGCATCATGTAGTCTAGCGTATAGTGCCTATTTATATTTGACTGAAATTCTGCAGGCAGCAAAGGTAATAACAATGGCATCATGTATTTCTACTAAATTAGCCTTTTTAGCATAATGGCTCATACATATGTGTACGTACATGCATGTAACAATGGATTGGTCAGAATTGGCAATATTATTAAATCTTGAAATTCGTATACAGATAGAGAAGAAAAACACAGCTATCACTATGGATGACGCATAACGAAGTTCTCATATTTACATGGCTGACTATCTATGTATGTCCCAGTATTTGTATAGTTCAATGTTATGTGAGTAAATATACATCTTACACCAAAATATTTACAAATCCTCAGTACAATATATTATTTTTATAAATAAATAGATGATTAACTCGAGACATGCATAATAAATTCAAGGTTTATATCCAAAGATTTTGTCAGTAAAAGGCAGTATAACCAAGAGTAGAATCTAACACTTATTTATTGTCATTTTGGCTTAAGTATTGAGAGAAAAAAAGTCAAGGTAACTATTCACTCTTAATGGAACAAAGATAATGCAAGCAAATGTCTTTCTAAGGTTAGGGAATTGCATCTATTACCCATGGGACATTTGCGTGCATTCATTCTTGGGGTAAAAAACATGAAAGGAGATGATTGCCTCATTGCCCTCGCATCTTGATATGATAGCACGCCATTGCACGGAATCTAGATAAAACATATGCAACAAGTTGTGGCCGATAAAATGTTATTTCACGAGGAAGCTAAAACATATGAGTTGCCGGGAGGATTGGTTACTGACTTTGCAAACGCTAGAGCCAAATAAAGTGTTTACTTTCATCACACCTCACAATTTGGTACAACCAAAATTAAATTCCTTTACATTTTATATTTGGACTTCTTTTAGATACATAGGTTCAAAGAAAATAGCACATAAAATGAACTTCACATTTGCAGCTAAGTTTTCCATGAATACCGGCACTATAATCATATTTGAGAATTATGAGAGATTGGACAACCAAAAAGTAAAATTCATGCAAACTATCTAATCATAAGTCGAAAAAGAAATATAGCCCCTCTTTCCTCAGTATCATTGATTTTTTACATGTTATACATATTATTATAATTAATAATGTTGAAATTCAAATTCGCTAGCCCGTGCGGATGCACGGGTTGATGACTAGTATACATATAAATCAAATGAAAGATAATATATATACTGCCAAAATTACCTAATATCTACATAGCAAAATATATTAAATACTAATTCAGATCAAAATTATATGTACTTTTCGGTTATGTGTACTGTCAAAATTATATAGCTACCTATATAATCAATAATAGGAAATACAAGATGATATGTGACTACAGCGACTTCTATATGTGCAGAAATAGAAGATGCTTTACAAGAACTAACTGAAATGTAAAAGGACTAAAAGAAATCCAATAATCATCATGATACAAAGTAATCCGGTTTTGTATATGTTTACACGATGGCAACCAGACAAACCTACAATGCTATAAGACAGTCTGTACGTACGGAAACTGAAATGAGATATGAAGAAAAATAAAGACGGAAAGAAAAATATTCTAGTGTATTTGTCAAGATTAACCTGATCAAGCTTTCAGGCATGTCAGCTTCTAAATTACAAAAACATGATGAAACCTCAAATAAGAAAATTACTGTAGACTATTCAACCTCCCCTGCATGCATCGTTATTATCTTACAAAAACAAAAGAAAAACTAATTATACCTCCAAATGTTTACACTACATAGGAAAGGATTTGATCTCTGAGCATTGTTACTTTTCCAAAGTATGTGAAACTTCTTCCAACAAACTTTGGAAGAGTTAAACCAAATAACCTTGCTCATTAAATATGAAAGTTATAGATTAACGGTTATCACAATTTTATTTTCTTCAACAATGTATCAAACTTTTTAGGAGAAGGGTCACAATGTTTACTAAACCAAATGTTTTCAGCTACTTTTTTTAATCAGTAGATCCCTCATTGTGTTCCTTTTGCTGCCTCCTATAAATTCTTGAAAGCATATATAGCACACCGCGGAATAATAATGCAACATACCTAGAGTCAAACCTAACAATTTAGGTAAATACATACTTTCATTTTCATGAGCATAAATCACACAACAAGTTAATGAAATGCACATGAATAAATAAAAGAACTTACATTGTCATGAAAAAAATCCGACTGAATCGAGTTTATATGATTTCTCGGTAACAGTATACGGCAGCTATATTAGAACATATCCTTCGAAAGATCTATTTGTTGGAACCTAGCAGGATTAGTTTCTTCATTGGATCCTTCTGCATGGTAAAATTCTCTTTATTGGAACGAATTAGAGATTTGCACACATTATAGATTAGCCAGAGATATTCTCCACGGTTACAGAATCATGTGAGCATTTGTAGATGTATAGAATCATGCAACTGAAATAGTAGTACATCTAAATTATCTTGCCTCCTACTGAAACTTACATAATTTACTGGATTGCTATGCAATTATTTTAAAATGACACATAAGCACATGAATTATGCGTGTAAAGTTTCCTCTAAGAACGAATTATATATTCTGATTTCCAACCCCTCGAGCTAGGCTCCACCCACCTTAATTCCATGCTAAGCAAAATCATCCGTAAACACAATCAAACCATAATGAGGCAATTCTAATCAAGGTGATGGTGTTACCTATTCATACAGTCCAGTTTAATGCATCTGGTGGTAGAAATAACCCTGGGAAAGAGAGAAATGCATCTTCAGTTAAAAGGTTCTTAATGAAATGCTGCAACATATTTCTTGATATTGGGATAGCTATGTAAAGCAGGAGCATAAACCGCACACCAAGTAAGTTCTTAATGAAATGCACATGAATAAATAAAAGAACTTACATTGTCATGAAAAAAAATCCGACTGGATCCAGTTTATATGATTTCTTGAATTCTAGATTGCTTGAAGCCCCAAGATTCTTGTTTAATCTGTAATGCACGTGCACTCACTAAACTATGTAGGTCTAAACAAATACACTCTTACAATTAGTCTCATTTCCTCCTTCATCGATATATGGGAATGGTTTTCATGCTCCAGATAACATGTATTTGCAATTATCAAATGATTAATTAAACGCCAGAATAGCAATTCTTCCTATCCCAAAAATGTTTCTACTACGCATTAGAGGAGGATTGGTTGGGAGATGAAATTGCAGATCAAAAAAATCCGACTGACCACCAAGTGCCAAAGGTACAGTATTAGTCGTGCAAAGCCCAAAATACCCCCAAATCAAATTAAGTGTTCACCTGATTGTTTTGTGATAGACCTTTGGTGCCCTCGACAGTGTACGTTGGGAGAACTGTAGGAGGTTCTCGACGGCCCAGCCGGACGACAGCACCTCCTGCGCCACGTCCGAGACCGCCGCCGCCCTCGGGACCACAGGGGTTGGCGGCTTGTACTTGGAGGGCATCGGTAGTGGGTGGTTGTCGGCGTGGGAGATGCGGACGGAGCTGAAGCCGACACCGCCGGAGAGCATGCTCTGGACGTGGATGCAGTCGTCGCACTCGGATGGAAGAGCGCCCTGGCCTGAAGGCAGAAGACGATGGCGGCGACAATACTGCATATACTATGCCCGTGATTTAGTTTCCTAATAGGATGGATGCACCTCTGATTAGTTTCCTATATAGTAGGACGCGCCCGTAATTTGTTTCCTAATAGAATGTGCCCATGATTATATTTTCCTAATTTACCGGGCGTGCAGTTTCATCTGTGGTGGAGTACGGTCAGTCAATGTAAATTGCTAAGTGTACATAGAAAATGAGTTAGATTAAGGCTAGCCGTTAGATTGAGTTTAGTGGGCTTGATCATGCGATGATAATGAGTCTGTGTTTATTTTATGAGATGTGTTTAGAGAAGATTATGTTTGCTCTTTTATAGGTAATAGAGATTCGAGCCCCTGGTCCACGTTCAAATCCGGCCTATAACGTGCCATGCATGCATGGCTGCGGTATGCATGTATGCCACATCTATCTCTACTCTATCTAGCTATAAAATCAAAACTTGTAATGGACTGTATAACGATCAATTACACGTTTCTGCGCGCGCACGCACGCAGCCACACGTTCATATACGTCCGGCTAAACTGACAATAAGTTCCTTTTTAAGAAGTATTACGAACATACTTTCTCTGTTTCTAAATATAAGCCTTTTTACAGATTTTAATATAGACTACATACAGATATATATAGACATATTTTGAAGTGTATATTTACTTATTTCGTTTCATATTTAGTCCATATTAAAATATCTCAAAAGACTTATATTTAGAACGCAGGAAGTATTTTGTTGCATGAATTGATGTATGCATGCATCCATGGCATCGCCAGCTTTAACCGTTGTAGCTGTCAGCCTTCTGAACCGGAGAATAAAATGGTCATGTAAAATGTATTTGTGACAAACCAGCAGTGACCTCACCCGCCGACCAGAGCGAACTGGGCTCGGTCGCTCCGGGGGGGGGGGGGGGGGGGTATCGATAGCTATAGCTGTCGAATATGAGAAAGGAGTTTGTGAGGCCTTGTACAATATAAGATGCTTAGGAGAGGTGCTTGGAGAAATTAATCAGGCTTTTCTTAAGCACCGGTGCTTATTTGTACATGGCATATGCTTAATTAGGCGTCTTATCTGTAGAAATAGGCACCGATACTTTAGAAAACCTTGGTTTATTTTTCTAAGCATCTTCCTAAACACCTAGGATTGTACAAGGCCCGATGAGGAGGGGGGAAGCTAGCTGCTGGGAGTCGTACCATGCAAGATACTGGTATGCGCATTCATATGCTCCTTTGTGAACAAGGTAAATTTTGAATGTTAAAAAATTGAAATTTATTGGCACGTCTGTGTGCACGTTCTTTTGGTGTATGTAAATTTTCATCAAAAAACACAAGTGCTGCGGCCTGTGCTAAAAAAACTTAGTGCTTCAAAAATAGTCTTTTAGCATCTCTAGTAGGAAAAAAGTATACTCCCTACATGCATCCAAATATATAGTGCCTAATACACTTTTTTAAGGTTGCCTTTGAGCACTATCGTGCGCCGCTACTCCTCGCTTCCAATGTTAGCACACATGCTGCCATCCAGCGAGTCGGTGCCGTCGTCCCCGTGAGCTCGCCGTCACCTCCAAAGCGCAAGCTGGTCACATTGCCTTTTGTGCCGCGTCGCGGCCCAAGCATTGGCGAGGCTGGGCAATCAGTAGGCGCTGGGTTACCATGCATATTGGCGGTCATGTGGTCCAAACAAGGCAACATATTGGCGAGGCTGGTAGTGCTAGAACTTGAGGGACCACATGATTTAAAAATACGGTTGTTATCCTTGCTAAATCTTAGTCAATTACAATGGCAGTGCTAGAACTTGACGCAATCGATCACTTTGATGCTAAAAGTTGTGACATACATCAAAGTGATGCAAAAACTTGACTTTAACGTTTAAATACAATGCTTATCTCGTTTTGCATACCAAAACCGGCGCTAACTAGGCGCTTGGGCCCGCTGTCAGCCACAGGACCTGGGGACGGGGGTGTGTGGCTTGTTTTTTTTTCAAAAACACCCTCGAAATATATATTTTTTCACAAAAAAAACCTGTTGGCGTGGGAGGTGCCAATATTTTCACCTCTTTGACCAGAGGGTCCCACCTGTTAGGTGTGAGCGAAAATTAAACAAAATATGCAACCTACAGGTCTTGAACCCTTACCTAGTGGTTGGTAGCACGCCGGCTGTACCACTACACCAGTCACGTTGCCTTATTTGCAATGGATAAGAACCATATATGTATTTAACATCACATCATGTGGAATTTAAACGGGCTACAGATACTGCGGCCTATTTTACACCAATTCAATTTTTTCCTTTATTGTAGAAAGTATGTAAATTATAATCTCAGTACTAAAATAAATTTTAAATATTTCTGTGCATAAATATTGTACATACGAACGAAATAACTTATTTCTAAAAAAATTCACTTATTATTTAGAAAATAATCATATATTGAAAATAATATTTGTGACTTACAAAAAGATTGTATGATTTAAAAGAATAATTAATATTTTTTAGAATTACAATTCAAAATATTATTTTAGTTATACAAACATTTCAATCATTCGCACGTTTGTATAGTTCAATGTTTGTATAATTAAAGATATTCATAATTTACTTTAAACTGTTGATATTAATATTAATTTTTAATAATTTAAATATAAGCCGCGTGTGTGTGATATTTTTTTATTGATTAAACATTTGCCCATATTAACTAATTATTTTTTATATAATACACGAATGTATATCTCAGTGTGTTTTATTTAATAATCATCATTTGTTCGTCTAATATTTATAACACACAAATATTTTAACGTAATTTTTATTACTTACATTTTAGGAAAAAAAACCGGTGAAAATTGCACCGCAGTATCGGCAGCCATTTTTGCATCCCTGTTAAGTACATATAAGGTCCCTATCCAAATGCAACATAGTAGCGTGATTGGTGCAGTGACTAGCCGGCTTGCATTCTAGGTGCTGATTGTGGGTTCTATACTGTGCGGCTTTAAATTTTGTTAACACTCTCTCCCGACACGTGGGACCCGCTGGTCTTAGAGGTAAAAAAAATAAATTCCATGTCAACATTTTTTTTGTGAAAATATATATTTCAAGGGTGTTTTTGAAAAGAACAAGTAACACACTAGTGACTGACAGCAGGCCCCACGCGCCTAGTCAGCATTGATTCCGTATACAAACTAGACAAGCACTGTATTTGCACAACAAAGCCAAGTTTTTGCATCACTTCGATGTATGTCACAACTTGTAGCACTAAAGTGACCGTGTACGCCAAGTTCTAACACCATCATTGTAATTGACTCCCTCAACTTTTGAAACCGGATAAATTTCGCCCCTCCTTCTGCTTAAGGTGGTTTTCATCGGACGTGTAAGCGGGTTTTGCCCAAAACTTGACACATACTCTAGGTTTGACCGCCACGTCACTATCTCATGGAGCACCCAACACACCAAGCAGTCAAGCATTTACACAAACATTTGTTGGGCGCAGAGAGGAACTCTGGCAGCGGGCACGACGGCTACGCTCAGCGCTCTGGACGGTGCAGGAGCAAGTAGGGAGAGGCTGCACGCTTTTGGGGAGCGAGCTGGGTGTCCGCATGGCTTGGAAAGCAAGCATGGGCACGCGGGAGGGCCGAAGCTTTGCCAGCGATGGCTTCCAGCTGAGGTGATGGGTGGCGCTATGCAGGCAGCTAGATGGCACGGGGAAGAGGCTTCGGGAGAGCAGAGAAATAACCAGCGTATCACTAGAGCATGTACGCGTGCTCGGACGCGGCGGGGAAGCACCAAAGCAACGGCTGCGTCGACGGCAGAGGGAGGCGGAGCACGGGCTAGCGTCGGGGTGAGGTCGAGGATTAGGGGCTGCTCAGGGAGGACGTTGATTCTTGTACTCTAAATTTCCAAATGGAGAGATGCACAGAAAAAATAAGGCGGAGCAGGCGCTCGCTCGCCGGCGACCACCATTGTTGCCTCGAGCTAGTTTCATGCAAGCGGACCTGATTGGAGGTCTCGTGTTTGAACACAAACCTCCTGCTTATTTTGTACTTTTATTTCATCTGTCCATAGATTGATGTGTGGCCCACACGTCATCTTCTCAGTCAAACCTGGACTATGTGTCAAGTTTTGATCAAAACTGATTCCACGTCACACGAAACCAGCTCAAGCAGGATGAGGGACTAAGAGGGTGTTTGTTTTCAGGGATTTATTGGTCTAGGGACTTAAATAAGTCTCTATAAATCCCATCTAAACCAAACAAGAGGGACTTATAGGGACTTAAAGTGGACATTTGTGGCTTATGAAATAAGACTCTGAAGGAGGGACTTATAGTTGTAATATGGTCTTATAGAGACTTATAAGTCTCAGGAACCAAACAGGTAGGGACTTTTTAGGGACTTGAGACTTATAAGTTGGGACTAAAAAAGTCCTAGGACTTATGAACCAAACATGGCCTAAACTTATCCGGTTTCAAAAGTTAAGGGA
This sequence comes from Triticum urartu, assembly GCF_056163025.1. NCBI lineage: Eukaryota > Viridiplantae > Streptophyta > Magnoliopsida > Poales > Poaceae > Triticum > Triticum urartu. The sequence continues at coordinate 69,789,749 of NC_141879.1, read as the reverse complement.
CTAAGATTTGATGGTTTTGGAGTTGAGGGACCGTTTCTATACTTTCGATAGAGTTAAGGGACGAAAAATATACTTTTCCCTAATTTTTATGCTGGTAAAACAGGGATGAAGACGTATCTAATGTGCAAAAGGTGTGATAAATAGCAAAGGGAAAATTACTGGGAGTTAAGTTTTAGGGGATCTGCTAGGCCATGGCCTCCCAATATCCAAAACTTCTTTTTCTCTTTTTGGGAGAAGAGAGATTTCATTACTCAAGGAGGCTTCTCAGCCTTACACAAGTTTACAATAGAGTCCAGCCCCGAAAACAGCCAAACTGCTGTCCAAGGTGTGCCGCGGCCATACGCAGCGAGCTAGTGACTAACTTTACTTCTTTTAGGTGGTTTCGAATAAGTGCTTTTGAGAGATGAGTAATGGCACTAGTAGAAAAGGGGGCAAAGGTCCAGGCCGGGTCAGCCCATTAGTCCCGGTTCAGTCCAGAACCGGGACCAATGGGGGCACTGGACCCGGTTCGTGATCCCATGGGGCCGGTCGGGCCACGTGGGCCATTGGTCCCGGTTCGTCTGGACCTTTTGGTCCCGGTTGGTGGGACGAATCGGGACCAATGGGCCTCGCTCCTGGCCCACCACCATTGGTCTCGGTTGGTGGCTTGAACCGGGACCAAAGGCTTCCCTTTAGTCCCGGTTCATGCCACCAACCGGGACCAATGAGGTGCCTATATATACCCCCTCGCGTAAGAGCAGAGCACATTGCTCTGTTTTTTCTGGCCGAGGGGGAGAGGGCTTGGTGGTGCTCTAGCTCACCTCCTATGCACACAAGGTGTTCGACGGAATGTTCGAGCCACACTACTTAAGCTTTCTCCTCTCCAAGCTCGACCTCCAAACTCCATTTTCCTCAATATTTGTCTAGGTTTAGCGGTCCGTCACGCCCCGTCCCCGTCTTCACCGCCGTCGATCACCCGCGCAGAGCTCATCGCCGGCACCACCGTGGTGAGCCTCTTGTTCTTATCTTCTTTCTGAAAGGAAAAAATATTCTTACTTGTATGTTTACATAGATACTTGTATTATTTTCTTACTTTTATTATTTCATCTTATATAGTGCGATGGTTTTGGTATCCGCCCCCATCGGCCCTCGTCCTGTCTATGATTAGGATGTGGTATATATATATTATCTTTATAACTATTGGTTCATTTATTGTTTATGAAAATTATGCCGACCAACGTGACATAGATTTTATTTATTTAGGATGTATGTGAACCAGAAATTGCAACTGACCCTATTGTCGAGAGGTTAAATTTAGTTGAAGAAGAAAACAATTTCTTGAAGGAAAAAATAAAAAAAATTGAGGAGGAGAAGATGATATTGGAGTTGCATGTTGCGGATGTCGTCGATGATCACAAGATCAAGATAGATGCAATGCGCTTGAAGATGAGAAAGATTAGAAAATATGCCATTCATACCGAGGCTTGGTATCATTATGCCGTTGGATCAATTGTTACCTTGGTTGCGATTATGATCGCATTTGTTTTCGCACTGAAATGTTTTACATAGTTTCAATGTATGGTTCAATTAATTAGATGCTCTGGAGAGCTATATGTTGTTAGATGAGAACTATGTATGTACTTTGGTTTTAATGTGATGATGAACTTCTATTAATTTGGATACTTAATTATATATAATGCACGCAGATGAACTGGCAATGGATGTACGGTGACAGACACACCTCCGAGTACATTAAGGGCATGCATGAGTTTCTCGATGCGGCTGAGGTAAACAAGCAGAATGGTTTTATGTGTTGTCCATGCACTGAATATGGGAATACGATGTCTTACTCTAACCCGAAAATCCTTCACTCCCACCTGCTTTACAAGGGTTTCATGCCACACTATAATATTTGGACGAGGCACGGAGAAATAGGGGTTATGATGGAAGACGACGAAGAAGAAGAGTACGATGACAACTATGTGCCCCCTGAATACGGTGATGCTGCAACGGGGGGAGTTGGTGAAGATCAAGAGGAACCAGACGATGTGCCCAATGATGCTGCAACGGGTGAAGCTGCTGAAGATCAAGAGGAACCAGACGATGTGCCCGATGATGATGATCTCCGCCGGGTCATTGTCGATGCAAGGACGCAATGCAAAAGTCAAAAGGAGAAGCTAAAGTTCGATCGCATGTTAGAGGATAAAAAAAAGGGTTTTACCCCAATTGCGAAGATGGCAACACAAAGCTCGGTATCGTACTGGAATTGCTGCAGTGGAAGGCAGAGAATGCTGTGCCTGACAAAGGATTTGAGAAGCTACTGAAAATATTGAAGAAGAAGCTTCCAAAGGATAACGAATTGCCCGACAGTACATACGCAACAAAGAAGGTCGTATGACCTCTAGGATTGGAGGTGGAGAAGATACATGCATGCCCTAATGACTGCATCCTCTACCGCGGTGCATACAAGGATCTGAACGCATGCCCGGTATGCGGTGCATTGCGGTATAAGATCAGACGAGATGACCCTGGTGATGTTGATGGCGAGCCCCCAGGAAGAGGGTTCCTGCGAAGGTGATGTGGTATGCTCCTATAATGCCACGGTTGAAACGTCTGTTCAGAAATGGAGAGCATGCCAAGTTGATGCGATGGCACAGTGAGGACCGTAAGAAAGACGGGAAGTTGAGAGCACCCGCTGACGGGTCGCAGTGGAGAAAAATCGAGAGAAAGTACTGGGATGAGTTTGCAAAGGACCCAAGGAACGTATGGTTTGCTTTAAGCGCGGATGGCATTAATCCTTTCGGGGAGCAGAGCAGCAATCACAGCACCTGGCCCATGACTCTATGTATGTATAACCTTCCTCCTTGGATGTGCATGAAGCGGAAGTTCATTATGATGCCAATTCTCATCCAAGGCCCTAAGCAACCTGGCAACGACATTGATGTGTACCTAAGGCCATTAGTTGAAGAACTTTTACAACTGTGGAATGGAAATGGTGTACGTACGTGGGATGAACATAGACAGGAGGAATTTAACCTAAAGGCATTGCTGTTCGTGACCATTAACGATTGACCCGCTCTCAGTAACCTTTCAGGACAGACAAACAAAGAATACCACACATGCACGCACTGTTTAGATGACACTGAAAGTATATACCTGGACAAATGCAGGAAGAATGTGTACCTGGGCCATCGTCGATTTCTTCCGACCAACCATCAATGTCGAAAGAAAGGCAAGCATTTCAAAGGCGAGGCAGATCACCGGAAGAAGCCTGTCATGCGTACCGGTGATCACGTACTTGCTATGGTCAATGATTTACACGTAATCTTTGGAAAGGGTCCCGATGCACTAGCTGTTCCGAATGACGCTGAGGGACACGCACCCATGTGGAAGAAGAAATCTATATTTTGGGACCTACCCTACTGGAAAGACCCAGAGGTCCGCTCTTCAATCGACGTGATGCACGTGACGAAGAACCTTTGCGTGAACCTGCTAGGCTTCTTGGGCGTGTATGGAAAGACAAAAGATACACCTGAGGCACGGGAGGACCTGCAACGTTTGCACGAAAAAGACGGCATGCCTCAGAAGCAGTATGAAGGTCCTGCCAGCTACGCTCTTACGAAAGAAGAGAAAGAAATATTCTTTGAATGCCTGCTCAGTATGAAGGTCCCGACTGCTTCTCGTCGAATATAAAGGGAATAATAAATATGCCAGAGAAAAAGTTTCAGCACCTAAAGTCTCATGACTGCCACGTAATTATGACGCAACTACTTGCGGTTGCATTGAGGGGGCTTCTACCGGAAAACATCCGATTAGCCATTGTGAAGCTATGTGCATTCCTCAATGCAATCTCTCAGAATATGATCGATCCAGAAATCGTACCAAGGCTAAGGAGTGATGTGGCGCAATGTCTTGTCAGTTTCGAGCTGGTGTTCCCACCATCCTTCTTCAATATCATGACACACGTCCTAGTTCATTTAGTCGACGAGATTGTCATTCTGGGACCCGTATTTCTACACAATATGTTTCCCTTTGAGAGGTTCATGGGAGTCCTAAAGAAATATGTCCATAACCGCGCTAGGCCAGAAGGAAGCATCTCCATGGGCCATCAAACAGAGGATGTCATCGGGTTTTGTGTTGACTTCATTCCTGGCCTTAAGAAGATATGTCTCCCTAAATCGCGGTATGAGGGGAGACTGACTGGAAAAGGCACTCTTGGAAGTGACTCAATAATATGCAGGGACGGATTTGGTCTCAAGCACACTACACAGTTCTACAGAACTCTACCTTGGTGACCCCGTATGTCGATGAACACAAGAACAGTCTGCTCTCCAAACACCCGGAGCAGTGCGGTGACTGGATTACATGTGAACACATCAGGACTTTCAGCAGTTGGTTGGAAGCACGTCTCAGAGGTGACAACATTATTTGTGATGAGTTGTACTTATTGTCCAGGGGACCATCTTTGACTGTATTGATTTACAAAGGATACGAGATAAATGGGAATATATTTTACACGATTGACCAAGATCAAAAGAGCACCAACCAAAACAGCGGTGTCCGCTTTGATGCAACAACCGAGAGGGAAAAGGACACATATTATGGTTACATAGTGGACATATGGGAACTTGACTACGGACATGATTTTAAGGTCCCTTTGTTTAAGTGCAAATGGATCAATCTGTCAGGAGGCGGGGTACAGGTAGACCCACAGTACGGAATGACAACAGTGGATCTGAAAAATCTTGGGTACACTAACGAACCATTCGTCCTAGCCAATGATGTGGCACAGGTTATCTATGTGAAGGACATGTCTACCAGACCGAGAAAAAGAAAAGATAAGGAAGCGAATACATCATACGATGAGCCAAAGCGCCACATAGTTCTTTCAGGAAAAAGGAACATCCTGGGAGTGGAGGGCAAGACAGACATGTCTGAAGATTATGAAAAGTTTCATGAAATTCCTCCCTTCAAAGTCAAGGCTAACCCAAGCATCCTGATAAACGATGAAAATTATCCATGGTTACGGCGCAATAAGCAAAATGACACAAGCAAAGAAAAAGTGAAGACTTTCTCCCGCAACTATTATGATGATACCATGCCAACTTTGTAACAGAAGAGTATGATACCATTGTCCGTTTTGTACATGCACATGGTATGCCAACTTTTTCAGAGTTCATTTGAAAACTATGAATTTAGGTCGAATTTTCTCTATATGTGCATCTATATTCATTTTTTTAGTAAAGTTAATCACAAACTTGTGAATCACACAAATTTCAAAGATTTCAAATTTTAACTATTCAAATTTGAAAACTAATGACACTAACAAAAAGTTTATAACTTTTCTAAAACTAATGGCACTAACAGAAAGTTTATAATTTTGCTGACCTAAAAGCAAAAACAATTAAAAAATAAAGCAAAAAACAAAAGAAAATAAATAATACAGAAAACAAAACAAAAAAACTAGAAAAAAAATAAAAATAGCAACAATAAGTATTTTGTTGTAAGTAGAAACAAAATAAAATAAATAAAGCAACAAAAAAAACAAAAAAACAAAAAAATGTTTTCAAATTTGAAAACTAATGGCACTAATAGAAATTTTATAATTTTTCTAAAACTAAAAGCAAAAAGAATTAAAAAATAAAGCAAAAAACAAAAGAAAATAAATAATGCAGAAAACAAAACAAAAAAATTGGAAAAAATAGGGCTCGCCCTGGCCCATGACCATTAGTCCCGGTTTGTGCCACAAACCGGGACTAAAGGGTTGGTCCTCGTTGCGCTCAAAGTTTAGTCCCACCTCGCCAACCGAAGGGCGCTCACACCGGTTTATAAGCTCGTCCCTCTCTGCCTTGTTGAGCTCCTCTCAAAGTGAAAATAGATTCCCCTACATAGGGAATTTGACCTAAATTCATAATGAATTTCTCTGAAATTCATAGAAATTGATTATGAATTTAGGTCGAATTTTCTCTATAGGTGCATCTATGTTCATTTTTTAGTAAAGTTAATCACAAACTTGTGATTCACACAAATTTCAAAGAATTCAAATGTTAACTATTCAAATTTGAAAACTAATGGCATTAACAGAAAGTTTATAATTTTTCTAAAACTAATGGCACTAACAAAAAGTTTATAATTTTGCTGACCTAAAAGCAAAAAGAATTAAAAATAAAGCAAAATACAAAAGAAAATAAATAATGCAGAAAACAAAATAAAAAAACTGGAAAAAAACAAAAATAGCAACAATAAGTATTTTGTTGTAAGTAGAAACAAAATAAAATAAATAAAGCAACAAAGAAAACAAAAAAACTAAAAAAGTGTTTTCAAATTTGAATACTAATGGCACTAACAGAAAGTTTATAATTTTTCTAAAACTAAAAGCAAAAAGAATTAAAAAATAAAGCAAAAAACAAAAGAAAATAAATAATGCAGAAAACGAAACAAAAAAACTGGAAAAAATAGCAACAATAAGTATTTTGTTGTAAGTAGAAACAAAATAAAATAAATAAAGCAACAAAGAAAAAAAACTGCCACCTATTGGGCCACCGCGGCCTGAATACGACTAGAAACCTAACCTGGGCCAGGATTCATGCCCGCAGAAGGCCCAATAGGCCCACAAGCAGAGAGGTGTCAGATTAGGCCCATAGGCCTGCAGTTAAGAGGAGTTCGAGAGGGAAGAGGCAGCGGAGCTTATAAATAGGTGGTGGCCGCTCTCAACTAGCGAGGTGGGACTAAACTCCCACCACCACACCAGCGCAAGGCCATTGGTCCCGGTTGGTGGCACCAACCGGGACTAAAGGGGGGCATGTTGGTGGCACCAACCGGGACTAAAGGGGGCATTGGTCCCGGTTTGTGCCACGAACCGGGACCGATGCTCCGTCTATATATACAGCACTTGTGAAATTTTTTGTTCAGTTCTTCGATCCCGCCCCGACGACGCCGCCAGGCTGCCCCTCTGCGCCTCGCCGTCGCCGTCGTCACCCAGCCTCCGACGCCGTCCCGCGCCGCCCAGACGCCGTCGCCACCCCGTGCCGCCCCGACGCCATCGCCGCGCGCCACCCCGCGCCGTCGCGGTCACCTCCCCGCGCCGCCCCGACGCCGTCGCCGCCCCGCGTCGTGCCCCGACGCCGTCGCCGGCCCGCCTCTGCCTCGCCGTCGCCTCTGCCTCGCCGTCGCCTCTGCCTCGCCGCGCCCCAGCTGCCCCGCGCCACCGTCGCCTCTGCCTCGCCGCGCCCCAGCTGCCCCGCGCCGCCGTCGCCTCTGCCTCGCTTTGGTCAGGGCCGACACCGCCCCCCTCCCCCCCCTGTTTTTTTGCAAATATATATATATATATATATATATGTTTTTTTCCTGATTATATGTATATGTATGTATATCTGTTTATATGTCTTTTTTTAGATTTTTTTTTTGCATTTTTATAAAAATGTATATATGTATGTATATATGTTCTCTGTGTATATATATATGTTAATGTATATATGCAAAAGATAGATTTTTAGAAAAAATAGTATTTTTTCTGTTCATAGATTTTTTTGGTGATATTGATTATTGTAAATATGCAAATGTTTGTATATTCATATGAACAATGAATTAGGCAAAACCTTTACTTTTTTTCTAAAATTTCTATTCGAACATTATTTTAAAAAAAGCAATACTACTTCATGTATTTTTAAGAAAGGGGGGGGGTCGATATACCCCCTCCCGATAACTTCAACACGAGGGGGTTCGATATACCCCCTCCCGATAACTTCAACACGTGGGGGGGGGTCGATATACACCCCCTCCCGATAACTTCAACACGAGGGGGGTCGATATACCCCCTCCCGATAACTTCAACACGTGGGGGGGGTCGATATACCCCCTCCCCGATAATAGTATCTTCCCATGTACGTATGTCGTCATTGTCGATGTACCCCAAACCCTTGAAGTGTTGTCGAGGCCACCCCAAACCCTAGAGAAGCAGCGTCGAGGCCACTAATTAATATTAGTTCTACGTTTGCCACTAATATATCCATCTATCATGTTTGAATAATAATTGCCATGTTGTAAATATTTGTAGAAACTATGGACACCACCCGAGACGAAGTATAAGAAGAGTTGTTGGGGGACATAATCACACGAGGAAGTGATGCCGTTTGTTCGTTGTTTCTCAACGACACCGATGGTCTGGAAGCAGCTGGCTATGATTATGATGGCTCCGGTGACTCAATGCCGGTGCAAGAAGGAGACCGTGAGGACGGCTCCGGTGACCCAATGCCGGTGCAAGAATGTAACGCCCGGATAATCAAGCTACAGTAACCTCTGCTAATGATGCCTCGTCACCACTCTTACTGTTGTAAACCTCGCGATGATTCAATCCCATTCGAATTCAAATTTCAAAATCAAAGCAAACAATAAAAGTTTTTCAAAATTTAAAACAAAAGTGTTCGGGAGATGCCATATTTTACATAGGTCAATATGGTGTAATAAACACAATTTTATAAACTGCGTAAGTATTTTAAAATAAATAAAGACAGAAAAGGAAAATAAATAAAAGAAAGAAACTAACAAAAAAAAGAGAAGAAAGAGGGAACCCCCTCCCACGGCCTACTGGCCCAGTTGGCCGGCCCATTCGGGCGCAGGCCCAACCGGCCTTCCCCCCCTCCCCTTATCCATTCCCCCCTCTCTCTTGCCGGAGCAACCAGGCAAGCCCCCCCTTTGATCACCAGATATCGCCTACTCTTCTCTATACTGCTTGCATTAGAGTAGTGTAGCATGTTATTGCTTCCCGTTAATCCTATACTGATGCATAGCCTGTCCTTGCTACTACTGTTGTTACCTTTACCTGCAATCCTAATGCTTAGTATAGGATGCTAGTTTATCATCAGTGGCCCTACATCCTTGTCCGTCTGCCATGCTATACTATCGGGCCGTGATCACTCGGGAGTTGATCACGGGTATATACTATATACTTTATACATGATACATGTGGTGACTAAAGACGGGTCGGCTTGAGGAGCACCCGCGAGTGGAGTTTTGAGGCAGAGCGGCAGGGCAGGTTCCGACCACCTAGGAGAGAGGTGGGCCTGGCCCTGATCGGCGTTCGCGGATACTTAACACGCTTAACGAGATCTGGGTATTTGATCTGAGTCTGGCCATTTGGTCTATACGCAGTAACCATCTACGCGGGAGTAGTTACGGGTATCCCGACGTCGTGGTATCAGCCGAAGCCTTCGTGACGTCAGCGACTGAGTGGCGCGCGCCGGATTGGACTGGAAGGCCACTAGGCTAGGTCTGCTTTCGGCCGCGTTCGCAACGTGCAGGTGTGCTAAGGGCGATGGGCCCAGACCCCTGGGCGCTTAGGTTTAGACCGGCGTGCTGACCTCTCTGTTGGTCTAGGTGGGGCTGCGACGTGTTGATCTTCCGAGGCCGGGCATGACCCAGGAAAGTGTGTCCGGCCAAATGGGATCGAGCGTGTTGGGGTATGTGGTGCACCCCTGCAGGGAAGTTAATCTATTCGAATAGCCGTGATCTTCGGTAACAGGACGATTTGGAGTTGTACCTTGACCTTATGACAACTAGAACCAGATACTTAATAAAACACACCCTTCCAAGTGCCAGATACAACCGGTGATCGCTCTCTCACAGGGCGACGAGGGGAGGATCATCGGGTAGGATTATGCTATGCGATGCTACTTGGAGGACTTCCGTCTACTCTCTTCTACATGCTGCAAGATGGAGGTTGCCAGAAGCGTAGTCTTCGAAAGGACTAGCTATCCCCCTCTTATTCCGGCTTTCTGCAGTCCAGTCCACATATAATAGCCTTATTCCAGTTGATACCAATGCATACATATGTAGTGTAGCTCCTTGCTTGCGAGTACTTTGGATGAGTACTCACGGTTGCTTTCTCCCTCCTTTCCCCCTTTCCTTCTTCTTGGTTGTCACAACCAGATGTTGGAGCCCAGGATCCAGACGCCACCGTCGACGACAACTCCTACTACACCGGAGGTGCCTACTACTACGTGATGCCCGCTGACGACGACCAGGAGTAGTTAGGAGGATCCCAGGCAGGAGGCCTGCGCCTCTTTCGATCTGTATCCCAGTTTGTGCTAGCCTTCTTAAGGCAAACTTGTTTAACTTATGTCTGTACTCAGATATTGTTGCTTCCGCTGGCTCGTCTATGATCGAGCTCTTGTATTCGAGCCCTCGAGGCCCCTGGCTTGTAATATGATGCTTGTATGACTTATTTTATTTGTAGAGTTGTGTTGTGATATCTTCCCGTGAGTCCCTGATCTTGATCGTACACGTTTGCGTGTATGATTAGTGTACGATTTAATCGGGGGCGTCACAAAGAAGGAGACCGTGATGACGGCTCCGGTGACCGAACTGAGTCCGGCCAGGTATATATATTAGTTAAGCTTGTGCTGACTAGCTAATTGATGCATTCATTGTTTTTGTATGTACACATATTAATTAAGTCTTTGTTCTTTATAGCCCTCCGGATCGAGCACAACTTTGGTAAAGAGACGAGGCCTGAAGAAAAAGTTGAGCTCGAATGAAAGGTTTGAGATCATAGCAATCGCGCCCGACGGCCAACCGATTGAACCCATCCAGACAAAGAACACATTTGTTGCTCAGTGCGGGGTTCTGGTTAGGGACAAGACCCCGATCAGCATCCAGCAATGGTTAAAGCCGGCTACAGAAGACCCTGAGGTGTCTTATGTCAATGATATGCAAAAAAATGATCTTTGGACTGAGCTGAAGTCAAATTTCACCCTACCGCCAGAGGATGATCCGGAGAAGCCAGTTAAAGAGCAATTAATCAAGTCTTTTGCTCTTAAGAGGATGGCAGACCTATTCAGGAGGTGGAAGAAAGAGCTGAATAAGTTTGTCGATAAAAAATAGACACCAGAATTCAAGGGCAGATATGAGAAGATCACAAATCACTGGCCCGCATTTGTGGCCCACAAGACATCGGAAAAGAGTAAGAAGATGTCGGAGACAAACAAGCAAAATGCTGCAAAGAAGAAGCATCACCATCGCACGGGGTCAGGTGGCTACCTCGTAGCCCGGCCTAAGTGGGCGAAGGCTGAGAATGATCTGGTTGATAAAGGGATCGAACCAGAGACAATTAACTGGCCAGACCATTGCCGGACTTGGTTCTTCGGGGCTGGCGGAAACTTGGACCCTGTATCAGGGAAGTGCATTTGGATGGACGAGCAAATGGAAATACCAGTCAAGAGGCTTAAGCACTATATCGAAGCACCGCATCAAGGGACGTTCGTTCCAGACAGAGAGAACGACGAGCTCACAATGGCCCTCGGGAATCCTGAGAACCCTGGACGAACCCTGCTGTGTTGGTTGAGATGATGACCTATCCGGGTTATCGCTGGCACCCTGAGTACACAGTCTATGAGGAGTATCAGGACTTCAACCAGGAGCAGTACCGTGCCATCGTCCACCTCTACTCTCGGGAGTATGACTCCACTACCGTGCTGCACACTGCTCATGGTGTTGGAGTGACCATCGACATGGCGGTCCACGATGCTGCTTATGCTGCTCTGACACGTCTTCGAGGAGAGTATCAGGAGTTGGACACCTCCCCCTTCAGGCACATTGCTATCGCGTCCGGTGTTGGCGCGGAGGGATACTACACTGCTGCCTACTCCACTGTCACCCGGGAGCCCTTCTACCATCAGAACCTGGTTCTGCATGCTGATGGGCTGGATAGAGCTAACCAAGCTCTTCGCCACGAGTTGTACACCACCCGTCAGCACCTGTATCATGATCTGACGCTGTTACACCCCTCTGTCCACTCTGGTGACCTGTCGCGTTCTGCGATCTACCCTGCCCGGACCGTGATGCCCCAGGGCGTCGGCTGGCCAGATGTGGGAGGCTACTCTCCTGCATTGGGTCCTCTCCTGCCACCTGCGCATCGGGTTCCGCACCAGAGTATCCGTGGGCCCCAGGCTACTCGCGTGGAGGTCTTCCCTTCGCGTCACTACCAGCTGTCGGGCTACACCTACCTCCGCAGTACCACATGGGACTGACGTAGACTTGCTTATTAGTGTTAGTTGCATTCGCCGCGAGCCTGTGTGCCGCCTATGATGTCTTAGCCTATGTACCGAACTCCGTGTAACGAACTCTGTGCTGATCTCTTTTGTAAGATATGCCGACTACTATGTAGTATCTATCATGCTACGTTCGTTGTGCATGTTTCATCATGAATGATTCTTGTTTTTACAATTCCTCAATGCTGAACTACCCCTGTTAAATATTAGCAGGATGGTTAGACCAGGTGGTCGTGGTCGTGGTGGCAACGCCCCACCACCACCTGAGTACATGGCTGGGATGATGCAACAGTTTGAGCTGAATCGTCAGTTCATGGAGAATATTATGGCTCAGTTTCCTCGCCCCAATATGAACCAGCAGCCAACCCCAGTAACTCTGCAGGATTTCATGCGCCTGAACCCAACTGTGTACCGCAGCTCAACTCAGCCTCTAGATGCTGATGACTGGCTCTGAGACATCACCTATGAGATGGAGTCTGCTGATGTAGCCCCTGCCAGCTATGTCACCTTTGCTTCCTTCTTCCTGAAGGGACCCGCAGCACAATGGTGGGACAGCCACAGGCGTACTCTGCCAGCTGGAACAATCATCACCTGGCCAGACTTCCAAGCTGCCTTCCGTGCTCGCTTCATCCCTCAGGGAGTTATGGACCGGAAGAAGCGAGAGTTCCACAACCTCACCCAAGGCAAAAAAACTGTGGAAGCTTATCAGCGGGAGTTTCTGGACTTGTCCCGCTATGCTGAAGAGGACATTGCAACTGATGCACGCAGACAGGAGAAGTTCCAGGATGGCCTTCAAGCTGACATCAAACTCGCACTTCTAGTGCATGACTTTGCTGATTTCGCCACTCTGGTGAACAAAGCCATCAATGTCGAAACTGGTCTGCAGGAATACCAGAGCTCTCACAAGCGCAGCCGTGACACGGGCTCATCTTCGGGCCCGTCCTCGCAGAAGCGCAAGATATGGATTCCCAACAGCATGTACCAGCCAAGTGCACCTGCCCCAAGGCAGTCCTATGCTGCCCCTCGTCTGCCTACGGCTCCAACTAGGCAGCCAAGGCTTCCAGCTCCACCACCCCAAGCTCCTGTTCCTACTCCCGAGAATGGTTTGTGCTTTAGGTGTGGACAACCAGGGCACCGTGCTAGGGAATGCAACCAGAAACAGAATCAACTGGCCCTTCCAGCAACTGGCCGTGGAAGCAACCAGCCTCGCAACAACAGTGCCAAGTCTTATGGTCGTGTTCATGCCAACCATGTTGATCTCAATGAAGTTCTAGACCAGCCTGCTACCGTGATGGGTACACTCCTCGTAAATTCAGTACCAGCATCTGTTTTATTTGATACAGGAGCATCACATTCTTTCATATCAGCTGAGTTTGCATTCATGCATGGCATCAAATACGAAGAGATGAACACTGCGATTGTGGTACACACCCCTGCGGGCCAGTGTCAAACCTCTATGGTTAGTCACAACGTTCCCGTTGAAATTGAAGGACTGGAGTTCCTTGCCTCCCCCATCGTACTAAAGTCCTGTAGCATCGACCTCATTCTGGGAATGGATTGGTTGAAAGCGCATACTGCTTCTATAGTTTGCGCCACTAAGGTCGTCCATCTGCTACACCCTTCTGATGAAATAATAGCTTACCAAGCTCATCTAGTTCAGAACGCCGAGGCACGACTTTATGCCTTGAACGCGTTGAACGCTACACCACTCGAGGGCATTGAAAACATTCCCGTCGTTCGTGAATTCCAAGACGTCTTCCCAGAAGAACTTCCAAGGATTCCTCCTGCTAGAGCTGTCGAATTCGTCATCGACTTGAAACCCGGCACTACCCCTATAGCTAAACGACCCTACAAGATGCCGCCGCATGAACTCATTGAGCTTAAGGAGGAAATCGACAAATATCTTGTCAAAGGTTTCATTCGCCCAAATTGCTCTCCTTGGGGAGCACCTTCTCTCTTTGTTAAGAAGAAGGATGGGACAAACCGATTAGTCCAAGACTACCGTCCTATAAACCAAGCTACCATTCAGAATAAATATCCTCTTCCTCGAATCAATGATCTTTATGATCAACTGGCTGGCTCATCAGTGTTCTCCAAACTCGACTTGAGGTTGGGTTACCACCAGATCCGTGTTCGTGAAGAGGACATCCCAAAAACCGCCTTCGTGACTCGGTATGGATCATATGAGTACACCGTCATGTCATTCGGCTTAACGAATGCTCCCGCCACCTTCTCTCGTCTGATGAATTATATATTCATGGATTACCTCGACAAGTTCGTCGTGGTTTATCTGGACGATATCCTTGTATTTTCCAAGAACGAGGAAGAACATGCTGGACATCTGTGTCTTGTGCTAGAGAAGCTTCGAGAACATCAACTGTATGCTAAGTATTTCAAGTGTGAATTCTGGCTCCCCGAAGTAACCTATCTTGGGCATGTCATCTCCAAGGATGGTATTGCCGTCAACCCTGAACGAGTTCAGGCTATACTCGATTGGACTCCTCCGAAGAATGTGAAGCAAGTCCGAAGTTTTCTCGGTCTCGCCAGCTATTGCCGTCGATTCGTCGAGAACTTCTCCAAGATTGCCAGGCCTCTGACTAATTTGTTGCATAAGGGTGTCAAGTTCGACTGGACAGACAAGTGTCAGGAAAGTTTCCAGGCGCTCAAAGACAAGTTGACTTCTGCCCCCGTACTTGCTCCACCTGATACTAAGAAGGACTTCGTCATTTACTGCGACGCTTCCCGTCAAGGATTAGGCTGTGTCCTAATGCAAGAGCGCAGAGTGATTGCTTATGCCTCTCGTCAATTGCGCCCTCACGAAGAAAACTACCCAGTTCACGACCTCGAGCTTGCTGCTGTCATTCATGCACTGAAGCAGTGGCGACATTATCTTCTCGGTAATCGTTGCGAGATCTTCACCGACCATCAAAGTCTGAAGTATCTGTTTACTCAGCCAGATTTGAACCTACGCCAGCAAAGATGGATGGAGACTGTTGCAGACTTTGACGTGGGTATATCCTATACCCCCGGCAAGGCTAATGTAATGGCTGATGCCTTGAGCCGCAAGTCTTATTGCAACCACCTCCAGGTCCACAAAGTTCAGCCCTCGCTTGCCGAAGAATTTAGAAGGCTGAACCTCCATATTGTTCCTCCGGGATCACTCGCTCCCCCTCCCGAAGGTTTCCCCAAACAGAACCTCCATGTTGTTTCCAAGGGTTCTCTCAATACCCTGGTTGCAAAACCAGATCTTGTGGACACCATCAAATGGATACAGAAGTGTGACGATGAAGTCCTCAAGATTAAGCGCGACCTCAAAAGGGGAAAGCCCTCATTCTTCACGATCGCCGACGATGGCGCCTTGTATTTCAAAGGCCGCTTAGTGGTACCATGTTCGAAGAAAAACCTGGATAAGACTAAAAGGGTTATGCAAGAAGCTCATGATACGCCTCTGTCCATCCATCCTGGTAGTACAAAGATGTATCAGGATATTCGTCAAAGATTCTGGTGGTCTAATATGAAGCAGGACATTGCTCGTTATGTTGCTGAGTGTGACATTTGTCGCCGAATCAAAGCAGAGCATCAAAGGCCTGCTGGAACTCTGCAACCTATCTCTATTCCTGAATGGAAATGGGACCATGTTGAAATGGACTTCGTCACTGGTTTTCCCAAATCGCAGAAAGGTAATGATGCTATTCTTGTCGTCATTGACCGGCTTTCCAAAGTTGCCCATTTTCTAGCGGTCAAAGAGACAATCACGGCTAGTCAGCTTGCTACTCTCTACATGGCCAGAATTGTTTCACTTCACGGTATCCCACTGGTTATCAGTTCAGACCGTGGCAGCTTATTCACTTCAAGGTTTTGGGCGAGTTTCCAAGAAGCTATGGGGACTCACCTGTCGTTCAGTACTGCGTTCCATCCTCAGTCGCAAGGGCAAGTTGAACGTGTCAACCAAGTGCTCGAAGACATGCTTCGAGCTTGTGTAATCTCATTCGGCAAGAAATGGGAGGAATCTCTTCCATATGCCGAGTTCTCTTATAATAATAGCTATCAAGCTAGTCTGAAGATGTCCCCCTTCGAAGTACTATATGGACGAAAGTGTCGAACCCCTCTGAACTGGTCAGAAACTGGGGAGCGTCCACTCTTTGGTCCGGATATTATCCAACAGGCCGAAGAACAAGTTCGCATTATTCGTGAGAATCTCAAGACTGCTCAGTCACGTCAGAAAAGTCAGTATGACCGTCATCACCAAGACATGGTCTATCAACCTGGCGAAAAGGCTTATCTTCGAGTTACACCAATGAAGGGTGCACACCGCTTCGGGATCAAAGGAAAGTTAGCTCCCCGCTATATTGGTCCTTTCACTATTCTCGAAAGGCGTGGAAAAGTGGCATATCAACTGGAGCTTCCGCCGAACCTTTCTCAGGTTCACGATGTGTTCCACATGTCACAACTCCGACGCTGCTTCAAGGACCCAATCCGAGCAGTGGACCATGAAGTGCTCGAATTGCAACAGGACCTCTCCTATAAAGAGCATCCGGTCCGCATTCTCGACCAAGCTGAACGCCGCACCCGTCAGAAGGCGATCAAGTTCCTCAAGGTCCAGTGGTCGAATCACTCTGAAGACGAAGCCACCTGGGAACGCGAGGATCGTCTTCGCGATGAATACCCTGCACTGTTTCCTTCTACCTCCTAAATCTCGGGACGAGATTTCTTGTAGTGGAGGAGATTTGTAACGCCCGGATAATCAAGCTACAGTAACCTCTGCTAATGATGCCTCGTCACCACTCTTACTGTTGTAAACCTCGCGATGATTCAATCCCATTCGAATTCAAATTTCAAAATCAAAGCAAACAATAAAAGTTTTTCAAAATTTAAAACAAAAGTGTTCGGGAGATGCCATATTTACATAGGTCAATATGGTGTAATAAACACAATTTTATAAACTGCCTAAGTATTTTAAAATAAATAAAGACAGAAAAGGAAAATAAATAAAAGAAAGAAACTAACAAAAAAAAAGAGAAGAAAGAGGGAACCCCCTCCCACGGCCTACTGGCCCAGTTGGCCGGCCCATTCGGGCGCAGGCCCAACCGGCCTCCCCCCTCCCCTTATCCATTCCCCCCCAAACCCTAACCCACCCGATCCCCACTCCCCCCCACTCGCCCCACCCCGCTCGCCCCCCTCGCTCCCTCCCCCGATCTGGATCGGGGAAGCGAACCCACGACCGCGCCGAACCCAACGCGCCCTCGCCGCGCGACGACGACGCCGGAGCCGTCCCTCGCCGCAGCCGCTCGTCTCCCCGTCGCGCGGCCGTCCTCGTCCTCCCCCCCGATCGGCCTCCACGAGCCCGCGCCGCCGCCTGGACCTCGCCGCCTCGACCCCCCCGACGCCACCGTCGCCTTCCTCCTCGCCGGCGCCGTCGTCACCGGACCACCTCGACCCCACGACCGAGACCCTACGCCCCGCCGTGAGCTCCGGCCCCCTCCCTCTCTCCCATGGTTCTCTGACCGCGGCCTCGCGTGGCCCCGCTGCTCGCCTCGCCGCCGTTCAGTGCCTGCGCGGCCTCTGCCCCGCGACGCTGCGCTCCTCCTGCTCCGCCTCACCGCCTGTTTCCCCTGCTGCCGCCCGCACGCGCTGCCCCTCCCCGCCGCTCCCCGCGCCCCACTCCGGTGCCGCCCGACGCTCCTCGCGTCCCTCCCGCGCCAGCCACCGGCGGCCGGCCTCGCCACGGCCGCGGCCCCCCCTCGTTGGTCGCCGCCCGGGTCCGCCCCTCGCCTGCTCTCGCGGCTTCACGCCGGCGTGCCGGCACCCGCGCCCAATCGGGTGCACCCGCGAGGGCCATCGCCCGTTCGGGCTGTGCCCGTAACCCGCACACCCGCAAAGGCCCCTAGGGTCAATGACAGGAGGGCCCCGCCTCCAAAACGTTAAAAAAAGGGGATAAAAAAAGAATTTAAAATAATAATAATAATAATAATTAATTGATTACTTAATTAAATAACTAATTAGGACAAATAATTAACCTAATTAACCTCTGTTAGTTAATCTAATTAACTAATTAATGTAGTTAATTAGGTAGTTAGTTAGTCTGTCAATGACAGTGGGACCCACATGTCAGTTTGACTAGGTCAATTGACTAGCTGACTGCTGACATCACCCTGACATCATGCTGATGTCATAATTGCATTTTCTAACTAAATTAATTCTGTTAATTCTAAAAATGATTTAATTCTTTTAAAATTAATAGAAAATAAACCGTAGCTCAGATGGAAAAACTTTGTACATGAAAGTTGCTCAGAACGACGAGAAGAATTCGGATACGCAGCCCGTTCGCCCGCCATGCGTCCCTAGCATAGTGAACCTGCAACATTTCACCTCCGGCTCCTCTGCCCGAAAACGCGAAACACCGGGGATACTTTCCCGGATGTCATCCCCCTTCACCGGTATCACCTACTACCGCGTTAGGGCACCTCTAACGTCGTTACTTGTCATGTCATGCATCACTATGCTTATGGTTGCTTATATATTTATTGTTTCTCCCCCCTCTTCTCTCGATAGACACCGAGACCGACGCCGCTGCTACCCAATACGACTGCGGAGTTGACGACCCCTCTCTCTTGCCGGAGCAACCAGGCAAGCCCCCCCTTTGATCACCAGATATCGCCTACTCTTCTCTATACTGCTTGCATTAGAGTAGTGTAGCATGTTACTGCTTCCCGTTAATCCTATACTGATGCATAGCCTGTCCTTGCTACTACTGTTGTTACCTTTACCTGCAATCCTAATGCTTAGTATAGGATGCTAGTTTATCATCACTGGCCCTACATCCTTGTCCGTCTGCCATGCTATACTATCGGGCCGTGATCACTCGGGAGTTGATCACGGGTATATACTATATACTTTATACATGATACATGTGGTGACTAAAGACGGGTCGGCTTGAGGAGCACCCGCGAGTGGAGTTTTGAGGCGGAGCGGCAGGGCAGGTTCCGACCACCTAGGAGAGAGGTGGGCCTGGCCCTGGTCGGCGTTCGCGGATACTTAACACGCTTAACAAGATCTGTGTATTTGATCTGAGTCTGGCCATTTGGTCTATACGCAGTAACCATCTACGCGGGAGTAGTTATGGGTATCCCGGCGTCGTGGTATCAGCCGAAGCCTTCGTGACGTCAGCGACTGAGTGGCGCGCGCCGGATTGGACTGGAAGGCCACTAGGCTAGGTCTGCTTTCGGCCGCGTTCGCAACGTGCAGGTGTGCTAAGGGCGATGGGCCCAGACCCCTGGGCGCTTAGGTTTAGACCGGCGTGCTGACCTCTCTGTTGGTCTAGGTGGGGCTGCGACGTGTTGATCTTCCGAGGCCGGGCATGACCCATGAAAGTGTGTCCGGCCAAATGGGATCGAGCGTGTTGGGGTATGTGGTGCACCCCTGCAGGGAAGTTAATCTATTCGAATAGCCGTGATCTTCGGTAACAGGACGATTTGGAGTTGTACCTTGACCTTATGACAACTAGAACCAGATACTTAATAAAACACACCCTTCCAAGTGCCAGATACAACCGGTGATCGCTCTCTCACAGGGCGACGAGGGGAGGATCATCGGGTAGGATTATGCTATGCGATGCTACTTGGAGGACTTCCGTCTACTCTCTTCTACATGCTGCAAGATGGAGGTTGCCAGAAGCGTAGTCTTCGAAAGGACTAGCTATCCCCCTCTTATTCCGGCTTTCTGCAGTCCAGTCCACATATAATAGCCTTATTCCAGTTGATACCAATGCATACATATGTAGTGTAGCTCCTTGCTTGCGAGTACTTTGGATGAGTACTCACGGTTGCTTTCTCCCTCCTTTCCCCCTTTCCTTCTTCCTGGTTGTCGCAACCAGATGTTGGAGCCCAGGATCCAGACGCCACCGTCGACGAAAACTCCTACTACACCGGAGGTGCCTACTACTACGTGATGCCCGCTGACGACGACCAGGAGTAGTTAGGAGGATCCCAGGCAGGAGGCCTGCGCCTCTTTCGATCTGTATCCCAGTTTGTGCTAGCCTTCTTAAGGCAAACTTGTTTAACTTATGTCTGTACTCAGATATTGTTGCTTCCGCTGGCTCGTCTATGATCAAGCTCTTGTATTCGAGCCCTCGAGGCCCCTGGCTTGTAATATGATGCTTGTATGACTTATTTTATTTGTAGAGTTGTGTTGTGATATCTTCCCGTGAGTCCCTGATCTTGATCGTACACGTTTGCGTGTATGATTAGTGTACGATTTAATCGGGGGCGTCACAAAGAAGGAGACCGTGATGACGGCTCCGGTGACCGAACTGAGTCCGGCCAGGTATATATATTAGTTAAGCCTGTGCTGACTAGCTAATTGATGCATTCATTGTTTTTGTATGTACACATATTAATTAAGTCTTTGTTCTTTATAGCCCTCCGGATCGAGCACAACTTTGGTAAAGAGACGAGGCCTGAAGAAAAAGTTAAGCTCGAATGAAAGGTTTGAGATCATAGCAATCGCGCCCGACGGCCAACCGATTGAACCCATCCGGAAAAAGAACACATTTGTTGCTCAGTGCGGGGTTCTGGTTAGGGACAAGACCCCGATCAGCATCCAGCAATGGTTAAAGCCGGCTACAGAAGACCCTGAGGTTTCTTATGTCAATGATATGCAAAAAAATGATCTTTGGACTGAGCTGAAGTCAAATTTCACCCTACCGCCAGAGGATGATCCGGAGAAGCCAGTTAAAGAGCAATTAATCAAGTCTTTTGCTCTTAAGAGGATGGCAGACCTATTCAGGAGGTGGAAGAAAGAGCTGAATAAGTTTGTCGATAAAAAAGAGACACCAGAATTCAAGGGCAGATATGAGAAGATCACAAATCACTGGCCCGCATTTGTGGCCCACAAGACATCGGAAAAGAGTAAGAAGATGTCGGAGACAAACAAGCAAAATGCTGCGAAGAAGAAGCATCACCATCGCACGGGGTCAGGTGGCTACCTCGTAGCCCGGCCTAAGTGGGCCAAGGCTGAGAATGATCTGGTTGATAAAGGGATCGAACCAGAGACAATTAACTGGCCAGACCATTGCCGGACTTGGTTCTTCGGGGCTGGCGGAAACTTGGACCCTGTATCAGGGAAGTGCATTTGGATGGACGAGCAAATGGAAATACCAGTCAAGAGGCTTAAGCACTATATCGAAGCACCGCAGCAAGGGACGTTCGTTCCAGACAGAGAGAACGACGAGCTCACAATGGCCCTCGGGAATCCTGAGAACCCTGGACGAACACGAGGCACGCCAGGCTCCATTCCGTGGAAGGCTGGGTTTCCGGAAGCAGGCGGTTACAAATGCCACGAGAGGCGGAAGAAAGTGGAGCAGACCCAACTGTAGGCGCTGCACGCTAGGGTACAAGCAATAGAGGAACGAGAAGCAAATCGCAGCAAACGAACTGCCGAAGCTTCCCCTGAAGCTACCCCGCCATCTCAGCGGAGAAGCAGCGTGGCTTCCACCGAGCTGCTTCAGCCGGAGCATGTCTTGACGGCTCCTGCCAGCTATCCCGTGGATGCTATCATGGAGTCTCAAAATTGCCACCTTATGACGCAATGGATTAATATGAAGGTCAAGGCGGCTGTTGGCTCTGTTTTTCCTACTGAACCCGGCGCAACTTTTCACTGCCAGCTGATTCCAGAAGGATATGCTAGGGTGATGGTGGATGAAATAACGGAGGGATTTGAGGACCTCCAGCTTGACCACCCTACCGGTGAAGGGGAGACTCGGCTGGGTTCTGCTCTGAAGACTCCATGCCTATGGCGGAAGGAGCTCATCAACCTTCCGAACTGGACGCCTCCGCCTCCTCCTCCTCCTCCGGCGAGTCAGGGCACTCCGCCTCCTCCACCGCCTCCTCCTCCGGCGAGTGACGATCAGGGCACTCGGCCGGCTCCTTCTCCGGCGCGTGGCGGCACTCCACCTGCGCCGGCGCGCCCGAGCAGCCAGCCTCCTCCTTCTCCGCCTCGTCAGCAAGGGCGGAAGAGACCCGCCGCCGCTCCGGCTGCTCCGGCGCGTTGTAGTCCTTCTCCTCCGCCTCGTAAGCAAGTAAAGAAGACAGCCACTCCGTCTGCTCTGCTGGCGTCTAGCAGTACAACCAGAGGCGGGAGGACATACAGATTCGGTCCTTCTCTGAAGACTCCAGAGAAGTTACCATACGAGAGGACCCCGAAGGAGAACGCCGAGATTGCGTGAGAAGAAGTGAGGAACTTCTTTGAAGGGGTGAAAGCAAAGAAACATCCACCTCCAGAGGAGAAGGTAGATCCGGTGAAAGTGAAGCGCACTCTGGCTGCCCTGACAAAACCACCGAAGTCTCCGCCGAAAGGCAACTATGAGCGCATTATTGCAAAGGCATTTGCCAAAGCGGAGTGGTCGGGAAGTACTGTCAGTGATCAAAGGATGAAAGAATGATGAGCTGGGAAACAAATTGCCTAGCTCGGCGAACAAGCGAAGCAATCGTGCCCCCCGCTCAAGGTGCCTAGCGACATTGTCGCTAATGATCCGAGGATGGTGCCCGGTTATAGCAATCTTGGAGATTACCTGCCCGACGATGTACATTATGATTTCTTGGAGGTGCAGATACAAAGATACGAGTACGGGAAGCCTCTCATCAAAGATGAAAGATCTCTATCAACGATGATGCGAAGATTGCATGATTGGTACTTGAAAAATCTGCAGAGAGTCTGGGGGGAGGAATACTTTGTATGTGAGAGTCAAAAAGGAGTATGACCTCGTTGGAATTGAACTATTGCCTGTTCCATTTGAGGAGTTATTTCAGTTTTTCAATCAATTGGCCCTCGATAAAGTAACGGTCACCTGCTACTTCCTGTAAGTAGTACTACTTTTGTCATTAAGTCTCTCTATATAGCTCAACTCTTTCATTGCATGTATTTATAATTATCCTCACTATATTATGCAGATTGAAGATCGTCGAATTGAAGAAAAGACAAATCGGTGATATTGGGTTCATTAACACAAATCTCATAGATGCAACTGAGGTTAAATTTCATGCCGCAGATACCGAGGCCAACTTGCTACGATCGTTGGTAATAAATGAAAACAAATATATAATACTCTTTCCTTACAACTTCAAGTGAGTGTTACTGTCTTGTGCATATTCGGTTTCCCTTATATATTAGTCAAGGTTATAGTAATGTAATTGATGAGTTATGCATGCGTGCGCTGGTTCCACTATATTCTCCTAGAGATTAAGCTTGAGCAGGGAGTAGTAACTGTCTTGAACTCTAAACGAAAAGATCCCTAGGAGTATGCAGACATGACTCAAATGCTCGAGAAGTAAGTTAAATCGATCATTATCCACCATATCAGCAACTTTGTTCATTTCTGATATCAAGTAATTGTTTTCTTTGTCTGGCAGGGTTTGGAGAAAATTCACCAAAAAAGCTCCGGGACTGCCGAAGAAGCTAGAATTTAGACACCCGAAAGTAAGTACTATAGTAGCATGTTCCGCGCATCTCCTAGTGATTCAAGCGCTAGTTTCATCAATACCATTTGGCATTCTTGCTTATCAGTTTGATTGACCTCTATTTCTTGTAAAGTGGTTGTGGCAGGAACAAGGGAATGATTTCTGTGGATACTACGTTTGCGAGTCCATCGGCCACACGACCTGTGAGCGGGGCTACTCTGACGAACAATATGAAGTGCGTAAATAACAATATTCACAATTTTATTTTATTACCATCATTTGTGTTGAGTTTCATTCATTCATATATAAATGTATTGACCCCCTTCTTCAAATTAGATGTTTCGGAAGCGGGATGAACTCCTAGCACCAGCTCGCATGCGAGCAATTCAAGAGGAATTGGCGGCATTCTTTCTTGACCACGTGATCGCTGAAGACGGAGAATACTATGTGGACCATGCGTCCGTATGTTAGGAGATTATATTTGTAAGAGATAATTATTGTATATATGTAGCCGGTAGTGTCGGATAGATATACGGGAACTTGTTGTTCGACCAATCTCTCGGAGAAGGAGAGGTGGTCGATATCACTTCTCTCTGTATGCATATATGTTCATGACGATCTTCTGTTTCCTTCGTTTGCTTACTAGCTAGCTAGCATGTCTAGTCCTCTCTATACGTATGTATAGTACTTAGCGTCGACCAAGCACGGACATAAGAGAGGACACTTCTCTCTATTAATTATAGCTAGCTAACACAATATATGAAACACCTAAATTAACCCCCCAAAACCCCCAAACCCACCCCCTTTCAAAAAAACAAAAACCCCAGCCACAGAAATGCTGACGCGTGGATGCCTATTGGTCCCGGTTGGTGCCACCAACCGGGACCAAAGGCCCTCATGCCTGGGCTCCGCACACAGGTCACGTGGAGGCCCATCTGTCCAAGTTCTGGACTGAACCGGGACTAAAGGGACAGGGCATTAGTAACGACCCTTTAGTCCCGGTTCAGGAACCGGGATAAAAGGCCCTTATGAACCGGGACAATAGGCCCGTTTTCTACTAGTGTGGGGATCCGTTAGAGATGGTCTTAGGCCTGGTACAATGCAAGGTGCTTAGTGATGTGCTTAACATAATAAAGTGAGTTTTTCTTAATTATCAATGCTTATCTCTATAGGATGTGTGCCTAATCAAGGGTCCACCCTCTGCAAATAAGCACCAGTGCTTAAGGAAAAATTGATACAAGAAGGTTAACATTAATGTTGAGATTGATGAATTGATTTCTCGTCAAAATACTTAATAGTGGAAAGATCTCATGAGAGAGATCTTCTTAAAGGGGATCATAATAGTTTCTACTTTCCCAGGGTTCCTAATTCTAAAAAAATACCATTTTTCATTGAAATATGAGGACAGTATTATGGAGGGAACTGAGTAGCCGTTCAATCATGCCACTGCATATTATGACATTTTTGGCTTTGCAAAGTGGTAACCTATTTCATCTTTCCACTGATATCATATCTGGGATGTTTCTGAACAAGTTGACATGGATGACTATTTGATCCCATAGAACCTTTCTCTGCTGACGAAGTTAAGCATGCCATATTTTATACGGAATGTAATAGAACATAAGGGTGGTGACAATATTCATGTAGAGTTTCTCCACTTTTGTTGGAATATAATCCAAGAGTATATTATGTACATGTTTCATTGTTTACACCCTAACATTCCTGAAGTACAATGAATCAAATACGGTGTTATTACCTTACTCCGTGAAATTCCAGTTGATGAGAAAATTTAGCAATAATTCAGACCCATTTGCAAATGGATAACTAAAACAATGACTTTTAGACTTGAACCCTTCGTTGAGAAATTGATTATTGATGAGTGTTCCCTAGATGATTTATCAAACTAGAAACATTATTGATGGTATTATGTCTTTGCATGAAATTATTCATCACAATCATGCTAAGAAGCATGTTGGTATTATCTTAACTATATTTTGAAAACGCTTTCGACACACCTAATTGTTATTTCTTACTTAGATAGCTTGTTCCTAGGGGTTTTGAGGTAAAGTAATTCAGTCGAGTGGAATAAATCCTTCACAATGATATTCTTAATGCCAAGTTTAACGATATCGTTGTTCCCTACTTCAAAGTGCCAAAGAGGTTAGGCAAGGAGATCCTTTTACCATATTCCCTATTAACCTAGCTTGTAGCTAATTGCTTAACTAGAATGGATGTTAATGACCAAAACAGTGCGTTGTTGGTATGTTTTGGTCCCTGGCCTTATTGGTAAAGGTATTGTAAGTTTAGAATATGCAAATGATATAATTATGTGCATTAGTCATGATATTGAAAAAACTTTAAATCTCGAGCTAATGTTTTATATTTTTTAACTCGTGGCTGGTTAAAAATGAATTTATTGAAGGTGTTTAATGTTGAGGGAGATGATTCCATTTATCGGTCTATGCTAACATGTTCGATTGCGAACTTTGCAAGTTCCTAACGTAATAGTGGGGTGTTCCTATTAGATACACTAGGCTAAAAAAATCTTCATTTGTGCTTTCTTAAAGCGAAGTTTCTAGGGAGAGAATGATGCTTAGAAATGGGCTTTTTGTCGATGGGAGCAAAATTGTGCTCCTAAATGCATCTATGTCTACTATTCCTTCTAACCACTTATATTTGTTCATAATGAACAAAAAAATATTGATAAATTTTGTAAGCATAGAAGGAGATTTCTTTGGAAAGGTTGTAGTGCTAAAAAACATATCATGTGGTTAAATGGGCCTGGGTGTGTAGATCTAAATATAATGGTGGCAGAGGGCTGAGTGTTAAAGATTTGATGAAGCAAATTATTAGTCTACTGGTCAAGTGGTGGTGGAACTTAGGAAATCAATCTACGTTGTGGCAGGACATTGTCAAAGCAAAATACTTATATAATCATATTGTTGTCTCTAATAATGCTAGGTTTTTTATTCCTCACATTGCACGCCATTTCTAGAAGTCAAAGAGCTTTATATCGTGGGTAGTGGAAACATGGAAAGACTTTGTAAAGATTCCTTGACTAATGAAATACCTCAATGTAAGAAGTTTCCTTAGTTGTTAGGGATTTGCGGCATGGATTGGAATGTTTATCGTTTTTTCTTAGGTCAATCACTCTACCCTTTTTGGAAGAAGGTTGTCGCCTACTTTGTTCCGACAGTGGAATGATATGTGCATTGTTGTTACTACTTTGCCTACTTCTAGTGAACCCGACATCGTTTTGTGGTCCTTGGGAAGAAATCAAAATTTGCTACCAAGTCTATGTATAAGTGGCCTGGGAGAAAACTTGCCGGGGGACACTTTAGCTAGATCTAGGATGCGAAACTTCCTCTTAAACTCTAGATTTTTCTATGGATGCTTTCGCAAGATGTTGCACCGATGAGAGAAGCCATGAGGAAGAGAAACTAGTTGGGAAATTATACTTGCTCCTTTTGTGATCAAATTGAATCTTCACATCTTCTTTTCCTCTATCATGTGGCTAGGTTTTCGGGAGAACGGTAGGGGTCTGTCTTTGGCACTTGTCTTCGCCCTAACAAAATTTGGCTATTTTATTCTTAGTGTTACTCCTTTTCCCCTGGTGCTAAAATTTCTAAAATCGAGTTGGGGATGTCTGTTGTGCTATGTAGAACACTCTGAATGAAGCTACTTTGAGAAGTTGATCAAGACCCCCCCCCCCCCCCCCCCCTCTTCAAAGTTTGGTTGTTTGTGCTTGATGAATAGTCAATCCCGGTTCAAGTCCTAGATTTGACATGAGTTCTCGCACATTTCGTGGATTTATTTCAGATTCTTTGGCACCATTCTTTCAGTGGTATGGTGTGGTATGGCATGCCCGTCAACTACGAGGGGCGAGTGGCGGCTTCAACCATCTTAGGTCTTCCGGCTTAGACTCTCGATGGTGCTCATAGGGGTAGAGTTGCGTGCGTCTACTCATAGGGATGCATGTTGTGAGTGTCTGCGTGTGTACTGTGTTTTTAAAAAAATCCTTTGAAATTGTGTTTGTTGCTTGTTCTTTTTTGCCTTCTTGGAAAGGTCTTCAATGCCCAGCGATAGATGCTTTCGAGAAGAATGCTATGCTACTCTGATGCCAATGTCGTAAACTTGAGGCGTATTGATGGAGATGGGATCCTAGGGAACTCTATATTTACCATGTGATGCTTCTTGCAATGGCTTTTCGCCGTGTAGGAAACACGCCTGGTATCCTATGAGCGCCTGAATTCGATTTCTTCCATTCCCGTTGTTTTTGTTGTAGAAGACTCGTTGTTTTTGTTCAAGAATTAATAGAAAAGGGATAGCCCGATTAAAAATCATAGTGTACGCATCCACGTACAGATTTGACTCAATGGTATGCCGCGGCTAGAGTTACTTTTAGGCGTCATTTTTTGCACGTATGGTGCGGCATGGAGTGGCCGTTGAAGCCCCATTTGCTCACGGTGGCGCACTTCAATTGTGGCTCGCAAGCAGGAAGTAGCTGCCTGCCATAATTTTAGCTTTGGTTGGAGCACAAGGTCCTACGAAATGGCGACTAAACATTGACCACATATATATTAATCACCGGCAACATGTACGAACGCCTATTTTCTCCATTCAGAGGGAAGACAAGAGATATGTTATTGACCACAGCACTCATACACACTTGATGCAAAAATTAGAAGTGGGGAATGCTGCGTCACAACAAAGTGAGGTGGGATAGGGTACAAATGATTGATTTTTTTTCGATTTTACTAATAAAATAGGAGATAATTGAGCCACTGCATGAGCCATATCTTCTTCACAATCGAGTAGTAGCTTTGAATTCGTCAGGCATATAAAAATATGACATCATATCTTGTACTACCCCCGTCCCGAATAAGGTTTGTCTAGATACGAATGGAGGGAGTATTTCTTTGGCAGTAAGGTGCGCACTATAGCACCACATATTCCAAATGCAGAAGAAAATATTGTATAACATGTTATATCCGAACCTTTCCGGTTTGTAAGGATAGACAAGCCTTTCATAAATTCGCAAAAATAGCAAACCATTTTTCAACTCACTTGTGGAAGAAGCCCTTCTTAGCGTTTTTCCTTCACAGCATAACGCCACTTATAATTTTTTTTTGAGAAATGTGTCACTAGGTTTTTTTTCGAGTCACTGAAACATGCCACTTGTAGTTGTTCTCGTACGCGACGCTCTGTTTGTTCTAATGGGTCGGCTCATGTTTTCTGTCTTCCCTCATTGTGTCTAGAAATGTTCTAGAAGATTCTCTTTGGTTCGTTGGGTTTGATTTCTCTTGTTTTTTCTGTACTGGTTCTTGTTCGGTTTATTGTTTTTTTGTCTGTATTTTTTCAGTTCCTATTTTTTTCAGTTTTTGTTTTGGTCTGCCTTTTATCCTGTTGTTTTTTCATATTATTCATGAATATTTTATTTTGCAATTCCGGAAATATTTTGGAAACAAAAATAAATAAATTCACAAGATTGTTTTTCAATTCCGTTAACATTTCCAAATCTGCAAACTTTTTGCAAATTCACAATCATTTTTCAAATATTTGATTTTAAAAAAAATCGTGATATTTTTATCAAATCAGCAAATTTTTTTGAACCATGATTTTTTTTTTTCAAATTTGAACTTATATAAATTGCTAGAGAATTTTTTATTCATGAACTACTTTTGAATTCATGATTCTCAAGCCCAAGCCAGTCCTGACCCAGAACACATGAATAGTCTCATTTTTCAGTTAAAATTATTATATTCGGGGAATTAAAATAATATAATATACCTATATTTCGAATAAAATATAAATTTGTTGCCATTTTGAGCTTTTCTTAGGCTTTCAGACCAGGCTTCAAGCCAAAAAATGAAGCTCGTGCCCAGCCTGGATGTCGGGCTTTCAGGCTCGGGCCTCCGGGCCGGGCTGTGCATGTACAGGTTTACTACCAACCTCTCATCACTTACCGGACTGTCTAGACGTCAGTGATGAGCATTGGCACTGACTGGCGAGCAGGCACTTGTTAGTGATAAAGCATTTGGGATCAGTTGGATACTTATCATGGACGATTCAAAACTAAACCTGGTAGTGATCTTCTGTTCTGACGGCCAAAATGTATCAGTAGTTTTTACTGACTAACTGCTATATTAGAACCGTCTGTGTTGCCTGTTTAATTCTCACCTTTCTGTTTTCCTGTCCGTCAGTGTTGTTGTCTATGAAGCATGTTTATAATTTAGTTCGCTATCTTCTCCATTCCAACAAATCCTCACCACTCCGCCGAGCTCCTATTCGGTTGGTTTCACCATCCGGAAGCCCCCACGGCCACACAGTGCAGTCGGACCATCCCCATGCTCCTGTAGCCTTATGGCACGACCGCTCGCACGCCGTAACAAGCAGTTGCTCTTGCCGTGCTTCTCGTCGATGGCCGTGAGGCGTCGCCTCTGTCCATCCGTTTTTCTTGCCATGGGACGACGGGACTCCTGTTTTGGGGCACGCAATCATAGAACTAGCATGTGATGCCTTGCTCTACTGTCATTGCGGCTACCTAGTTGGTGAGCTTCATTCCTGTGTTACTGGCCTTCTTGCCTTGTTTTGTAGATGTATATGGCCTTCCTGCCATGTTTTGCCAATTTATATGCTTATGATTTTTTGTAGAGTTTGATGCTACTTTTTGATATCTATTAAGGATCTAGTGTTAACAACATCTATGCTAAGTGTTGCACTAGGCACTAGGCCGATGATAACACTTGTTATCTTTACAATTTTTACAGGTAAATTATAATTCTGCTAATGCCTTAGATTGTAATCAAACTGTGCTAATGATGTTGCACTAGCCAATAAACGGATGATCAAACTTTTCACCTTCATATTTTCAATAGATAATTAATGCTTATAGAATTCTGCTAATGCTTTAGATTTTAGCCAAACTATGCTAATGGTGTTGCTTTAGGCACTAATCCTGTGATGAAACTTGTTACCTTCACATCACATTTTATAGATAATGCTTATAGATTTTTGTCAGTGCTTCATCTTTTAGTCTAAGTACTCTAATGGTGTTGAAAAATAACTATATTTTTTCACTCATGCTACCAGAGCTAGTCACATCGATTAAGGCTTTAAATTACATATCATACTCGATGTAGTAAAGACAGGTCAAATTTGTTTTCTACGGTGTCACTGAAATGTCAAGGCAGTGATGTTGGGGAACATAGTAATTTCAAAAATTTCCTACGCACACGCAAGATCATGGTGATGCATACCAACGAGAGAGGAGAGTATCGTCCACGTACCCTCGTAGACCATAAGCGGAAGCGTTATGACAACGCGGTTGATATAGTCGTACGTCTTCACGATCGACCGATCCCAGCACCGAAGGTACGACACCTCCGCGATCTACACACGTTCGGCTCGGTGACGTCCCGCGAACTCGCGATCCAGTAGAGCTTCGAGGGAAAACTTTGTCAGCACGACGGCATGATGACGATGATGATGTTGCTACCGGAACAGGGCTTCGCCTAAGCACCGCTACGATATGACGGAGGTGGATTATTGTGGAGGGGGGCACTGCACACGGCTTGGAACAATCAACTTGTGTGTCTATGGGGTGCCCCCTGGCCACGTATATAAAGGAGCAAGGGGAGGGGGCCGGCAGCCTCATAGGGTGCGCCCCAAGGGGAGAATCCTACTCCTACTAGGAGTAGGTTCCCCCTTTCCTAGTCCAACTAGGAGGGGAAGGAAAGAGGAGGAGAGGAGAAGGAAAGAGGGGGCCGCCCCCCAAAGCCCTAAACCAATTCGGTTTGGGCCTAGGGGAGGCGCACCCCACACTTCCTTGCTGCCTTCTATTTTCACTAAAGCCCATGAAGGCCCATTGACCCTCCCGGTGAATTCCCGTAACTCTCCGGTACTCCGAAGAAACCCAAATCATTCGGAACCTTTCCGATGTCCGAATATAGTCGTCCAATATATCGATCTTTACGTCTCGAACATTTCGAGACTCCTCGTCATGTCCCCGATCTTATCTGGGACTCCGAACTACCTTCGGTACGTCAAATCACATAAACTCATAATACCGATCGTCACCGAATGTTAAGCGTGCGGACCCTACGGGTTCGAGAACTATGTAGACATGACCGAGACATGTCTCCGATCAATAACCAATAGCGGAACCTGGATGCTCATATTGGTTCCTACATATTCTACGAAGATCTTTATTGGTCAAACCGCATAACAACATACGTTGTTCCCTTTGTCATCGGTATGTTACTTGCCCGAGATTTGATCGTCGGTATCTCAATACCTAGTCCAATCTCGTTACCGGCAAGTCTCTTTACTCGTTCCGTAATGCATCATCCCGCAACTAACTTATTAGTTGCATTGCTTGCAAGGCTTATAGTGATGTGCATTACCGAGAGGGCCTAGAGATACCTCTCCGGCAATCAGAGGGACAAATCCTAATCTCGATCTATGCCAACTCAACAAGTACCATTGGAGACACCTGTAGAGCCCCTTTATAATCACCCAGTTACGTTGTGACGTTTGGTAGCACACAAAGTGTTCCTTCGGTATTTGAGAGTTGCATAATCTCTTAGTCAGAGGAACATGTATAAGTCATGAAGAAAGTAGTAGCAACAAACTAAATGATCATCGTGCTAAGCTAACGGAATGGGTCAAGTCAATCACATCATTCTCTAATGATGTGATCCCGTTAAAGTTCATACTTTGTTCTCATACATGGATCTCATCTCAGTTTTCATGGCCTCAAGCCATTTTGCGGAATCTGGGCTCATCATCGCTTCCTCATAGTTCGTAGGTTCGTCATGGTCAAGTAACATGACCTCCAGAACAGGATTACCGTACCACTCTGGTGCGGATCACACTCTGGTTGACCTACGAGGTTCGGTAGTAACTTGATCTGAAGTTACATGATCATCATCATTAGCTTCCTCACTAATTCGTGTAGGATTCACAGGAACAGGTACAATTACCTCATCAAGTTCTACTTTCCTCCCACTCACTTCTTTCGAGAGAAATTCCTTCTCTAGAAAGGATCCATTCTTAGCAACGAATGTCTTGCCTTCAGATTTGTGATAGAAGGTGTACCCAACTGACTCCTTTGGATATCCTATGAAGACACATTTCTCGATTTGGGTTTGAGTTTATCAGGATGAAACTTTTTCACATAAGCATCGCAACCCCAAACTTTAAGAAACGACAACTTTGGTTTCGTGCCAAACCACAGTTCATATGGTGTCGTCTCAACGGATTTAGATGGTGCCCTATTCAACGTGAATGCAGCTGTCTCTAATGCATAACCCGAAAACGATAGTGGTAAATCATTAAGAGACATCATAGATTGCACCATATCTAATAAAGTACGGTTACAATGTTCGGACACACGATTACGCTGTGGTGTTCCAGGTGGTGTGAGTTGCGAAACTATTCCGCATTGTTTCAAATGAAGACCAAACTCGTAACTCAAATATTCTCCTCCACGATCAGATCGTAGAAACTTTATTTTCTTGTTACGATGATTTTCTACTTCACTCTGAAATTATTTGAACTTTTCAAATGTTTCAGATTTATGTTTCATCAAATCATCTGTGAAGGTCAGAAAATAACGATACCTGCCGCGAGCCTCAACACTCATCGGACTGCATACATCATTATGTATTATTTCCAACAACTCTGTTGCTCGCTCCATTGTTCTGGAGAACGGAGTCTTAGTCATCTTGCCCATGAGGCATGGTTCGCAAGTATCAACTGATTCATAGTCAAGTGATTCCAAAAGCCCATCAACATGGATTTTCTTCATGCGCTTTACACCAATATGACCTAAATGGCAGTGCCACAAATAAGTTTCACTATCATTATTAACTTTGCATCTTTTGGCTTTAATATTATGAATATGTGTATCACTACGATCGAGATTCAATAAACCATTCACCTTGGGTGTATGACCATTGAAGGTTTTATTCATGTAAACAGAACAACGATTATTCTATGACTTTAAATGAATAACCATATTGCAATAAACATGATCAAATCATATTCATGCTTAATGCAAACACCAAATAATATTTATTTAGGTTCAACACTAATCCCGAAAGTACAGGGAGTGTGCGATGATGATCATATCAATCTTGGAACCACTTCCAACACACATCGTCACTTCACCGTTAACTAGTTTCTGTTCATTCTGCAACTCCCGTTTCGAGTTACTAATCTTAGCAACTAAACTAGTATCAAATACTGAGGGGTTGCTATAAACACTAGTAAAGTACACATCAATAACATGTATATCAAATATACCTTTGTTCACTTTGCCATCCTTCTTATCCGCCAAATACTTGGGGCAGTTCTGCTTCCAGTGACCAGTCCCTTTGCAGTAGAATCACTTAGTCTCAGGCTTTAGGTCTAGACTTGGGCTTCTTCACTTGAGCAGCAACTTGCTTGCCGTTCTTCTTGAAATTCCCCTTCTTCCCTTTGCCCTTTTATTGAAACTAGGGCCTTGTCAACCATCAACACTTGATGCTTTCCTTGATTTCTACCTTCGTCGATTTCAGCATCACGAAGAGCTTGGGAATCATTTCCCTTATCCCTTGCAAATTATAGTTCATCACGAAGTTCCAGTAACTTGGTGATAGTGACTAGAGAACTCTGTCAATCACTATCTTATCTTGAAGATCAACTCCCACTTGATTCAAGTGATTGTAGTACTCAGACATTCTGAGCACATGCTCACTAGCTGAGCTATTCTCCTCCATCTTATAGGCAAAGTGCCTGTCAAAGGTCTCATACCTTTCGACATGGGAATGAGTCTGAAATACTAATTTCAACTCTTGGAACATCTCATATGCTCTGTGGCGTTCAAAATGTCTTTGAAGCCCCGATTCTAAGCCGTAAAGCATGGTGCACTAAACTATCAAGTAGTCATCTGATAACCTACTGATACGTCTCCGTCGTATCTACTTTTCCAAACACTTTTGCCCTTGTTTTGGACTCTAACTTGCATGATTTGAATGGAACTAAGCCGGACTGATGCTGTTTTCAGCAAAATTACCATGGTGTTATTTAAGTGCTGAAACAAACGTTCTCGGAATGACCTGAAACTTCACGGAGCGACTTTTCAGAAAATATGAAAAATACCCGCAAAAGATGAAGGCCAGGGGGCCCACCACCTCTCCACGAGGGCGGGGGCGCACCTGCCCCCTAGGGCCTGCCCCCTACCTCGTGGGCCCCCTGTTGCCTCTCCGACTCCAACTCCAACTCCATATATTGTGTTTCGGGGAGAAAAAAATCAGAGAGAAGAAAACATCGCATTTTACGATACGGAGCCGCCACCAAGCCCTAAAACCTCTCGGGAGGGCTGATCTGGAGTCCGTTCGGGGCTCCGGAGAGGGGAATCCGTCGCCATCGTCATCATCAACCATCCTCCATCACCAATTTCATGATGCTCACCGCCGTGCGTGAGTAATTCCATCGTAGGCTTGCTCGACGGTGATGGTTTGGATGGGATCTATCATGTAATCGAGTTAGTTTTGTTAGGGTTTGATCCCTAGTGTCCACTATGTTCTGAGATTGATGTTGCTATGACTTTGCTATGCTTAATGCTTGTCACTAGGGCCCGAGTGCCATGATTTCAGATCTGAACCTATTATGTTTTCATCAATATATGAGTGTTCTTGATCCTATCTTGCAAGTCTATAGTCACCTATTATGTGTTATGATCCGTTAACCCCGAAGTGACAATAATCGGGATACTTACCGATGACGACCGTAGTTTGAGGAGTTCATGTATTCACTATGTGTTAATGCTTTGTTCTGGTACTCTATTAAAAGGAGGCCTTAATATCCCTTAGTTTCCGTAAGGACCCCGCTGCCACGGGAGGGTAGGATAAAAGATGTCATGCAAGTTCTTTTCCATAAGCACGTATGACTATGTTCGGAATACATGCCTACATTATATCAATGAACTCGAGCTAGTTCTGTGTCACCCTAGGTTATGACTGTTACATGATGAACCGCATCTGGCATAATTCTCTATCACCGATCCATTTCCTACGAGCTTTTCCTATATTGTTCTTCGCTTATTTACTTTCCCGTTGCTATTGCTATCATCACTACAAAATACCAAAAACATTACTTTTACTACTGTTACCTTTTGCTACTATTACCACTACTATCATATTACTTTGCTAGTAAACACTTTGCTGCAGATATTAAGTTTCCAGGTGTGGTTGAATTGACAACTCAGCTGCTAATACTTGAGAATATTCTTTGGCTCCCCTTGTGCCGAATCAATAAATTTGGGTTGAATACTCTACCCTCGAAAACTGTTGCGATCCGCTATACTTGTGGGTTATCAAGACTATTTTCTGGCACCGTTGCCGGGGAGCATAGCTCTATTCTTTGAGTCACTTGGGATTTATATCTGCTTATCATTATGAAGAACTTGAAAGATCCAAGAACCAAGATCTATCCTCAACTACGAGGGGAGGTAAGGAACTACCATCTAGCTCTGCACTTTATTCACCTTCTGTTTTGAGTAAGCTTGCGACACCTACACCTGCTTCTGCTATTCGTTCTCATATGTCGCATGTTATTGATGATGCCACTTCTGCTATGCATGATACTTATGATGAAACTACCTCTATGCCTGATACTACTGTGCCACTAAGTGATTTTCTTGATGAACAACTTGCTAGGGCTAGAGAAATTGAAAATATTGAATCTGATGATACTGATGAAAGTGATGATGAAGAATCACTTGTTATTCCTAAGGGTTATGTTTTTGATCAAGAGGCTTCTTTCGCTATTTTAGCTTGCAAAAGTAGTAATGAACTCAAAAGGTTATTAGCTAAATGGAGTAAGCAATCACTAAATGCTAGAATGAAACCTGACCCTGCTTTTGCTACTTCACCTATCTTTGTTACTGATAAGGATTATGAATTCTCTGTTGATCCTGATATAATTACTTTGATTGAATCTGATCCTTTTCATGGTTATGAATCTGAAACTGTTGTGGCACATCTTACTAAGTTGAATGATATAGCCACCCTGTTCACTAAAGATGAGAGAACTCGTTACTTTTACATCCTTAAAATATTTCCGTTCTCATTAAAGGGTGATGCTAAGATATGGTTTAACTCTCTTGATCCTGGTTGTGTGCGTAGTCCCCAGGATATGATTTATTACTTCTATGCTAAATATTTCCCTGCTCATAAGAAACAAGCTGCTTTAAGGGATATATATATATATAATTTTGTGCAAATTGAAGAAGAGAGTCTCCCACAAGCTTGGGGGAGGCTTCTCGAATTACTTAATGCTTTGCCTGATCATCATCTTAAGAAAAATGAAATACTTGATATCTTCTATAATGGACTAACCGATGCCTCCAGAGATTACCTGGATAGTTGTGCTGGTTCTATTTTCAGGGAAAGAACACCGGATGAAGCTGAAATTCTATTGAATAATATGTTGACAAATGAAAATAATTGGACACCTCTGGAGCCAATTCTTGAGTCTATTCCTAAACCAACTCCGAAGAAGAGGGGTATTCTATTTCTCAGTCCTGAAGATATGCAAGAGGCAAAGAAATCTATGAAAGAAAAAGGTATTAAAGCTGAAGATGTTAAGAATTTACCTCCTATTGAAGAAATACATGGTCTTAATTTACCGCCTATTGAAGAAACATATAATCTTAATCCATCACCTATTGAAGAAACTCATGGTCTTGATAACCCGACACAGGTAGTAAAGGTAAATTCTCTCTATAAATATGATAAAGCTGAAATCCCATTTACTAAATTTGCTAGCCCATGCTTTGATAAGTTTGATAAATTTATGGCTAAGCAAGAAGACTTTAATGCTTATTTTGGTAGACAATTGAATTACAATTCAAATATGCTTGAACACTTGGGTGATTATATGGCTAATGTTAAAAGTGAACTTAAACTTATTAGTAAACATGCTTCCATGGTTACCACTCAAGTAGAACAAGTACTTAAAGCTCAAAATGATTTGCTCAATGAATTGAATAGTAAAGATAATGATAATGCTGTTAGAGTGGCGACTAGAACTAGTAGAATGACTCAGGAACCTTTGTATCCTGAAGGCCACCCTAAGAGAATTGAGCAAGATTCTCAGAGAAATAATATAGATGTACCTAGTTCTTCTAAAAAGAAGAAAAAGAAAAATGATAGGACTTTGCATGCTTCTAGTGATCCTATTGTTGAACCACCTGAGAATCCAAATGATATTTCTATTTCTGATGCTGAAACACAATCTGGTAATGAACCTGAAACTAGTAATAATGTTAATGATAATGTTCATGATGATGCTCAACCTAGTAATGATAATGATATAGAAATTGAACCTGCTGTTGATCTTGATAAACCACAATCAAAGAATCAACGTTATGATAAGAAAGACTTTGTTGCTAGGAAACAAGGAAAGGAAAGAGAGCCTTGGGTTTAGAAACCCATGCCTTTTCCTCCCAAACCTTCTAAAAAAGGATGATGAGGATTTTGAGTGCTTTGCTGAAATGATTAGACCTATCTTTTTGCGTATGCGATTAACTGATATGCTCAAAACCAATCGTTATGCTAAGTACATGAAAGATATAATTACAGATAAAAGTAAGATACCGGAAGCTGAAATTTCCACCATGCTTGCTAATTATACTTTTAAGGGTGGAATACCAAAGAAACTTGGAGATCCTGGTGTACCAACTATACCATGCTCCATTAAAAGAAACTATGTTAAAACTGCTTTATGTGAGCTTGGAGCCGGTGTTAGTGTTATGCCTATCTCTTTATATCGTAGACTTGATTTGAATAAGTTGACACCTACTGAAATATCTTTGCAAATGGCTGATAAATCAACTGCTATACCTGTCGGTATTTGTGAGGATGGCCTGTTGTAGTTGCAAATGTTACTCTTTTAACGGGCTTTGTTATTCTTGATATTCCCGAGGACGATAGTATGTCTATTATTCTTGGAAGACCCTTTTTGAATACTACAGGGGCTGTTATTGATTGCACTAAAGCCAATATCACTTTTCATGTTAATGGTAATGAGCATACGGTATACTTTCCGAGGAAACAACCTCAAGTTCATAGTATCAACTCTATTGGAAAAATTCCATCGATTATATTTGGAGGTTTTGAATTTCCTCTTCCTACTGTCAAGAAGAAATATGATATTCTTATTATTGGGGATGTGCATATCCCCGTTGAGGTAACATAGTGTTATTCGAAATTTCTTCGGTTCCATGTTATTCGGAATGAGTTCGTTAACAAGACTTGATCAACCTTGTTAGAGGATTCCTTTTGATGATCATGAGATGTATGAAACTAGAAGGCACAACCTTCTGTACCCCACTTTTACTTTCTGTTACTTATATTAAATAAAATGAAAATAAATATTTTTTCTGTCTGTTATCTGATTATCCGTGCAATATAAAAATACCTCGAAAATTAAAGTTCTCCAAATGCCCTGAAATTTAAATATGATTTTTTCTAGAATATTTGAGAATATTTGGCGCTGAGAACACATCAGGGGGGGTCAACGACCTGCCCATGAGGGTGGAGGGCGCACCCTACCCCCCTGGCCGCGCCCCCTGCCTCGTGGTCCCACGGTGGCCCTCCTGCACTCATTCTTTCACCCACACACTTCTTCTTCCTCCCACAAACACGAATAACCAGCTCAAACCTGAGTCCAAGCTCGTTTTGCTGCCATTTTCGATCTCCTTGCTCAAAGCACCTCTCACAAAACTGCTTGGGGAGATTGTTCCTTGGTATGTGACTCCTCCACTGGTCCAATTAGTTTTTGTTCTAGTGCTTTATTCATTGCAAATTTTTGCTACTTAGGTGACCCTGTTCTTGAGCTTGCATGTCAAATTTATATGGTCAAAAGTAGTTTTGATGCATGATATAGGCTCTAGGCACTTGTAGGAGTAGTTGCTATCAATATTATTGACTTTGGTTTACTTTTATTTTGAAGTTACTAAAAATTTCAGAATTTTTCGGAAAATGATGAGGAGACTATTGAGGGGCTCACTACACCATGCACCAGAATTCCCTACTGGTGTGTGTTGGCAAAAATCAGTATTGCTGACCGACTGTCGGTCGGGAAAAGTTCTAACGGATCGTCGGTCGGGAAAACTTGTATATAACGTCTGATTGTCGGTCGGCAATGCTAAAATATGTACCAACGGATGGTCGGTCGGCAATACCCTTATACCCAACTTACTGTCGGTCGGCAAACAATTCCCGACCAACCGAGGGTAGCTAAATGGGCCGACCCCAAAATGTGCGCGCATGTACGTAATTTCTAGCGCCAACATTTGGCCCAGCCCACGAAGGCTCCCTTATTTTTCGTTTCCTTCAACCCGAACCCCACGCTCCAAACCTTATCCCCTTTCTCTAGATCCACCACGCACGCCGCCGCCGCCCTAGGTGCCCTCTCCGGCCGACGGCAGCGCTACACGTCCATCGAGGCTGCCACCACTTTGTTCCCCTCTTTCTCGCACCCCTCC
This sequence comes from Triticum urartu, assembly GCF_056163025.1. NCBI lineage: Eukaryota > Viridiplantae > Streptophyta > Magnoliopsida > Poales > Poaceae > Triticum > Triticum urartu. Next base: position 69,749,733 of record NC_141879.1, on the reverse strand, counting down.
GTCGTCATCCCCACACGGCTGCCATTTTCCCACGCCGAGGTGGGCTTGTGCCGCCGCCGCCATCACACAGGTGCCAACAGTGGCGCTTTTTGTTCATACGCAAGTGCCCGCTGATGCCACCTCTCACCTCTCTCTCATGGCTCCACTGCCGCATCCCAGACCAGCTAGATCTATGTGGGTCAATGTCCCTTCACTCCCATTCGTCAGGTCCAAGGCGCCCAACCCCTGCTTCCTCTGCTTCCGGTGATTAGGAGCTTGGTGGTGGGTGCCCCCATCTCTCCCAATTCAGGAGAACAGGAGCTAGCCATCCATGGAAGAAACGACATCGTAAGGTTCTTTCTCTCTCTCTCTATGTGTGTGTGTGTGTTCAGATTCCTACTTCCACCGGTGGACCAGATTTTTTTTACCTGTTGTAAGTTTAATCTCTTTAAAAAAATTGTGCTGATTTGGTTCATGGAAGCAGAAGTCCTTGAACTAGTAAAGCTCAAACCCTAATTTTCTATCACTATTATTGATTGGATTCTAGGGTTGTTACCTGATTGAATTTGAAAATTAACATTTGCAGGGGAAATAAATATTTAGTAAGTTTGGGCAAAAAGGCCACCGGACGATGTCCATAGTCATATGCATATGCATCACATCGACTTGATGCTACTACTATTTACTCTCAAGAACATCAGTAAGTATGTATTGATGATAGCAAGCAAATGTTGGATGCCCTCACTGTTTACTTCTGATTGGCATATAGGACTATGTGCTTGTCCAGTAAACACATCTCCAGTTTTCTACTAATTCTTTGGTACAACAGTATACATGTAGCATTTCGTAAATGTTTCCTTGTGAAAATATCATACTATAACATTATGTTCTATTTAGTTCCCAGAAGTAGTACTTGGTTTCAACTTTGAAAGACCAGATGAATTCTTCTATGGGGCGTCTGAACAAAAGGGGCATTTTCGTCATCTCGTCACTAAGGTAATTTTGGTCACTTATCTGAACAAAAGGGGCTCTGATCTCTTAATGAAATTGGGGGTCCATTGCGGAAACTTTTATTGGAAAGGATAATCTATTCCCATGGGGGCTGGGTTCTCATTGATGAACTGAAACATGCTACTCTCAAATTAGAGAGCAGGAAACTACAGGCTCAGTTGACATTGGACCTTTATGTTGTTCTTTTTTTATATGGCGAAAAAGAGAGTTCATATTTTTCATATGGCTTATCTTATAGAACAAAAATTGCGATATGTTGACATTCGACTTTTATGTCGTTATTCTTCCATGATGGTTCGCCTACTGTTAATATCATGTTCTCCAACTGACACATTCTTGCACACAATCACAACTTAATAAATAATTTTGATCACTTAGTTTTTAGAATTTTATGTTTACAAGTAGATTTACTGGTTACTAAGATTAAGCAGACAAACCCCTTTTTCAGCAAGCTATTTTAGATTGCGCTGAGACAAAATAGAAGTGTCCTACTGCTACTGTGTATACTGGAACATAATGCATCATTGACATGAATGCTATTGAAAATTTTGAGTTGTTGTGGTGTTCCTAATGACTTAAAGTTGTTGTACAGATTAACTGAACCATAGCACTCTCGAATTAGAGAGCAAGAAGTTGGGAGTTACTAATTTCTTGTAGAGTAATAGTTCTTTTATATGCAACTATTCAGTTGACTTGTGAAGGAATAGCTAATGTCATGCTTGAATAACTGGGCTGTTATCATGACCTTAATAGTGCAAAGCTATGCATATAAAGCTGTCATGCTTGTATAAGTTGGCAGTACACAAAGCTGCAGTTATGATCTTAACCGTCCAAATCTAATGGAAAATTTATGTTGTGCTATTGTGTATACTATATTGGAACATAATGCATGGTTGACATAAATGCTATTGGAATTATTTAGCTGTTATGGTGTTCCTAATAACATAGAACTGTTGTAAAGATGAACTAAACCAAATTACTCTCAAACTAGAGAGCAAGAAATTGGGATATAGTTTCATGTAGAGTAATAGTTCCTGTATGTGCGGCAATTCAGTTGCCTTGTGAAGTAATAGTTGATGCCATGCTTGTTGGGCTGGTGTCATGACCTTAACAGTGCAAAGCTATGCACGTAACATTCACATTTTATTTTGTGTTTCCCTTCGGCAATTACTTGTGAATGTTTTAGCACTGAACCATATTTGGTTGAGTATATCAATATTCAAACTTGTTTGTGTCGCTTTCACAATTTTGTGAGCCTTCTATCGCTCTAGTGTTACAATCTTTTGTCTTGGATACTATATCTGTTATTTGACCTGACTGGATGCTTATTTATGATTATCATAGCCAGAAATGATATTCTTTTATGTTCGTTGTCGATTTCCTTAAGGAACAAATGAGTTGCTGCCAGAATTTGGAACATTTCCTGGACTTGTGTTATTAATGTAGCGTGACCATCTTTATTTCCAACAACCTATACTATTAGCAGATGTGGAATTCATATCGGCTTTATACAAAGAATTTTTTTTCATATAGTATCGTTCTATTGGTGAAGTGAATATTAAAATCATTTATCTTGAGGAGAAACTAAAAGAATTCCCGATCTTGATGAATGTATAACTCGGTTTGTGAGGATCTGAAGAACTCCTTTTTTGCGTTGCAGGTAGTGGAGCAAGATGTCTTATATCTAGGTGAGGGCATCAATCAATGTTGGGACAAGGAATCTCATCATTGCAATATATAGCTACCACATTGGACCAGGTGCGTTTATCCCGAGCTGGCATGTGAAGGTAACTTGACCCATCATGTTTATTTTGTGAAATTTAAAGTCAAAATAAGGGATTTATTCACCAACTAGTCAATCTCCTTCCAGGAAGAATAGTACAAAAAACTCTATTCTTAGCACACATCTGCTATGGAAAGTACGTCATCGTTAAGCCTAGGTACTTAAGTTGTTTTTAGTAAGATCTACGAATTTGTATAATAAGTCTGCACAAGTGTAGTCCTTGAAAGTCAAATTAAATAGCTAGATAAGCATTGCTCATTAGTTGTCAGATGCCAAAAAGTGAAAATGACCTCAATGAGATGCTGACAAGACTGCAAATGCAGAAGAATGAATTACTTATATAATACATAATTGTTTAAACACAAATAGATGCTTCAAACGCTTCTACTACCTCAAGATCATGCGTACTCTGTTTTTTTCCTATGCCAAAAGAGTAATTTATCTTAGTTTTAATGAGAAGAAACAAACGCCTTTGCTGACCTATTAACTCCTTGTGGAGATGGTGGGCCGGCCGTGGTGATCTCAGTCAAGAATCAATGTTAGTGTTAACACATGGCTATGGAACTCTTGGTATTTATTACTGTTTTTATTTTTAAGAATGTGATGATCCTCTATGTTGGAATTTTGCGACTGTAGTCTAGTTTCTAATACTGTATTATAATTGAGAATTGTTTAACTTTTGTAGGAAGCAAACAAAAGGACTGCACTCAACGGAACCATGAAGCCAACGATCTACGCCAACTAGATGTTTTAGATTTCATCTTGTACATGTCTCATACTTGCATCTTTTACCCTTTCCTGGTTATGTTTAGAATAGATGAAGTGTATGTATGTGAAAAATAATTAATGGAATAAAAAAATGTTTGGTGCACTTGATGTGAGCTTGATGTATGGTGTCTTGGTGATTATACTTAGAACACATGAACTATATGTATGTGACAATCAGTACCATATGTTAATTCAAGTTGTGGGTGGCTAAACAAAATGTTGTTGAATTGTTGGTTGGCAAAAGAAACCCTGTATGATTGTTGGTTGGCAAAACAAACCTCGTCTAACAGTTGGTTGGGAAAGGCTAATGCCAGGCCCAACAGAATGTAGGTCGGGAAAGAATACCCCGTCCAATAGTTGGTCGGGAAAGGCCCATGGTTTCCCCAACAAACTATTGGTCGGGAGAGGCCCATGGAAGGCCCAACAGACTGTTGGTCGGGAAAGATACTCCATAGCCGTCAACCAGTCGGTCGGGAAAACTATGTCGGTCAGGAAAAGTTTTTCCTGTCTGGACTTTCCCCAACAGACATTGTCGGTCGGCAATTATCTTTCCCGTCCGACCGTTTGTTGGCGAAACTTGTATTCCCAACCAACCTCTCTGTTAGGGATGTAGTGTTGTGGTGTAGTGGCTCATCGAGCCAAAGTTCGAAGGAAAAGGCACCGAAGCCTAAGTATAATTTGCCGCGCACCGCGGAGGTTCGGGCATGTGAATGGCCTTCCGAGGATTTCTTGAGAGCAGCCAGTATTTATGAAGATTTTCATGAGTTGGCTAAGAAGGCAGGCCTCACCGCTTTCCTCCACGACCAATGCGATCAGTATCTCTTACTCACAAATACCTTTGTGCAAAACTTTCATTTCCATTCTAGGAGCTCACCACCTACGGTAGAGTTTCATTTATATGATGAGCATAAGGAGATGTCACTTTATGATTTTTGTCGAATTTGTTTAGTCCCTTTTGAGGGCAAGACAGAAGAACCACATTGTGATGATGTGGAGGGGTTTATTGATACTATCACTGTATGGGAAACAAGGAAGGTTTTCGATGCACGAATCACTAGCATACATTTTCCTGTTTTACGTTATTTTGCATTATTTCCTAGTCGTTGCTTAATTGGTCACGAAAACTATGGAAACCTTAGTATCCCTGATATTATTATTTTGCTCCACGGTTTATACGGTGATAACTCTATTAGTATGGGCGGTATTATTGCCAAACGGTTAAGTTTGAACCGTACCAAGGGCCCCATCTTTGGAGGCATCTATGCTTCACGCCTAGCTGCACATTTTAACATACCTATTAGGCATTATGAGAAGGAAGAAAAACTACTGCCTCGTGTTTATTTAGATTATAAAAGCATGGTGGCACATGATTTTATTGTTAAGAATAGGGAAGGAGAGCTTAAATATCAATTGTTCTTTAACAAACATCATCCTGAGACTATTACCCTGCGTGCTCCTTCTTTGTTTGATTTATCTTCAGGCACGTACCTTGTTCCGTTGAAGGCTATTCACGCCTACCAGAACCCAGCACCAGCCGTGGAGCCAGAGCCGGAACCACAAGTTGATCCTCCACGATAGTCTAATTATCAGTTGGATCCGGAGATGATTGTCAGCCAGTGGCAATTGGAGTCTTCCTCTTCTTCTTCTTCTTCTTCTCAGTACGACCCCAACTACTATTATGGATATCCGCCAGGCCAGCCGTGGCCATATACCAACTTAGGCCAAAAGCGTAAGCTTGGGGGAGTACGTATTTCCCACTGACATTACATTTATGTTCACACACTCATTTCTAGATGTCGGTGCTCATACTTTTTCATTGTATCATCCATGCTAGTTTATTTTCCCCTTTTTTGCTTTCTTCTTGTGTGTTTAATAAACCTTAAGAAAAACCAAAAAATTAGTTGTAGCTTTTAGCTAGTTTTAATTTCCATGCTTGTAGTAGTAATTAAAAAGAAAACCAAAAAAGATTTATTGTTCTTCTTTTGTTTGTTGGGAGCTTTCCCGTGTAAATAGTTTTATTTCTTTTCTTTTCTTTGGGGGTCGATAGGAGAAGATCATAATTAAATTGTTGAAGTGGCTCTTATATGCATTATTGTTGATCTGACAAAAGAGCCCATATTGCCTTGTCTTCTCCTGTTTATTGAATGCCTGCAGATTCCAGCTTAGTCCAATGCACGTGCACTATTATTATTATTCACATCGTTCGGTCGTGCAAGTGAAAGGCAATTATGCTAATATATGATGGACTAACTGAGATGAGAAAAGATGGTATGAACTCGACCTCTTTTGTTTTTGTAAATATGATTAGTTCATCGTTCCTGATTCAGCCTATTATGAATAAACATGTTTGCATTGACAACTAGAGATCATAGTTTCTTGTGTCATGCTTGATTAGCTATGAGTTATAATGGTTTACCTTGCGTGCCAACATGCTATTGAGATAGTTATGACGTGGTATGATAGGGTGGTATGCTCCTCTGAATGATTTAAGTGACTTGACTTGGCACATGTTCACGCATGTAGTTGAAACAAAATCAACATAGCCATATCTATGTTCATGGTGGATTATATCCTACTCATGCTTGCATTCAATGTTGATTAATTTTAATGCATGTTCATGACTGTTGTCGCTCTCTAGCTGGTTGCTTCCCAGTCTTTTGCTAGCCTTCACCTGTACTAAGCAGGAATACTGCTTGTGCATCCAAACTCCTTAAACCCCAAAGTTATTCCACATGAGTACACTACACCTACCTATATACGGTATCTACCTGCCGTTCCAAGTAAATTTGTATGTGCCAAACTCTAAAGCTTCAAATAAATATCCTGTTTTGTATGCTCGAATAGCTCATGTATCAACTAGGGCTGTGTGTATCTTCCATGTTAGGCAGGTTATTCTCAAGAGGAGTGGACTCCGCTCCTCACTCACGAGATAAATGGCTGGTCACTGGGATGCCCAGTTCCATGCTTTATGCAAACTAAATCAAAATAATCGCAATCAAAACTCCCCCTGGGACTCTTGTTAGTTGGAGGCACTCGTTGTTTCGAGCAAGCCATGGATTGATGCTTGTTGGTGGAAGGGGGAGTATAAACTTTACCATTCTGTTTGGGAACCGCCTATAATGTGTGTAGCATGGAAGATATCACCATCTCTTGGTTGTTATGTTGATAATGAAAGTATACCACTCAAAATATTATTGACCTCTATTTCAAAACCGAGCTCTGGCACCTCTACAAATCCCTGCTTCCCTCTGCGAAGGGCCTATCTATTTACTTTTATGCTGAGTCATCATCCTCTTATTAAAAAGCACCAGTTGGAGAGCACCGCTGTCATTTGCATTCATTACTGTTAGTTTACATTGAGTATGACTTGACTGGATCTCTTTTACCATGAATTACAATGTCTAGTCAGTCCTTGGTCTTTAAAGGTGCTCTGCATTTATGTTTTGCGGTCTCATAAAGGGCTAGCGAGATACCATCTTGTTATATCATATTATGATTGTTTTGAGAAAGTGTTGTCATCCAAGATTTATTATTATGGCTCGCTAGTTGATTATGCTATTGATATGAGTAAACTTGAGACCTATGCGTTATTGTGAATGTGGTTAATTATAATCTTTGCTAAAACCTTGAATGCTGGCTTTACATATTTGCAACAACAAGAGCAAACAGAGTTTGTAAAAGTTTTTCTTTATCACTTTCAGTTTGTCAACTGAATTGCTTGAGGACAAGCAAAGGTTTAAGCTTGGGGGAGTTGATACGTCTCTGTCGTATCTACTTTTCCAAACACTTTTGCCCTTGTTTTGGACTCTAACTTGCATGATTTGAATGGTACTAACTCGGACTGACGCTGTTTTCAGCAGAATTACCATGGTGTTATTTAGGTGCAGAAACAAACGTTCTCGGAATGACCTGAAACTTCACGGAGTGACTTTTAAGAAAATCCGAAAAATACCTGCTAAAGATGAAGGCCATGGGGCCCATCACCTCTCCGCGAGGGTGGGGGGCGCGGCCCCCTACCTCGTGGGCCCCCATGTTGCCTCTCCGACTCCAACTCCAACTCCATATATTGTGTTTCGGGGAGAAAAAATAAGAGAGAAGAAATTATTGCGTTTTACGATATGGAGCCGCTGCCAAGCCCTAAAACCTCTCGGGAGGGCTAATCTGGAGTCCGTTCGGGGCTCCGGAGAGGGGAATCTGTCGCCATCGTCATCATCAACCATCCTCCATCACCAATTTCATGATGCTCACCGCCGTGCGTGAGTAATTCCATCGTAGGCTTGCTGGACGGTGATGGGTTGGATGGGATCTATCATGTAATCGAGTTAGTTTTGTTAGGGTTTGATCCCTAGTATCCACTATGTTCTGAGATTGATGTTGCTATGACTTTGCTATGCTTAATGCTTCTCACTAGGGCCCGAGTGCCATGATTTCAGATCTGAACCTATTATGTTTTCATCAATATATGAGTGTTCTTGATCCTATCTTGCAAGTCTATAGTCACCTATTATGTGTTATGATCCGTTAATACCGAAGTGACAATAATCAGGATACTTACCAATGATGACCGTAGTTTGAGGAGTTCATGTATTCACTATGTGCTAATGCTTTGTTCCGGTACTCTATTAAAAGGAGGCCTTAATATCCCTTAGTTTCCGTAAGGACCCCGCTGCCACGGGAGGGTAGGACAAAACATGTCATGCAAGTTCTTTTCCATAAGCACGTATGACTATGTTCGGAATACATGCCTACATTATATCAATGAACTGGAGCTAGTTCTGTGTCACCCTAGGTTATGACTGTTACATGATGAACCGCATCTGGCATAATTCTCTATCACCGATCCATTGCCTACGAGCTTTTCCTATGTTGTTCTTTGCTTATTTACTTTCCCGTTGCTATTGCTATCATCACTACAAAATACCAAAAACATTTCTTTTACTACTGTTACCTTTTGCTACCGTTACCACTACTATCATATTACTTTGCTACTAAACACTTTGCTGCAGATATTAAGTTATCTAGGTGTGGTTGAATTGACAACTTAGCTGCTAATACTTGAGAATATTCTTTGGCTCCCCTTGTGTCGAATCAATAAATTTGGGTTGAATACTCTACCCTCGAAAACTGTTGCGACCCCCTATACTTGTGGGTGATTCGACACAAGGGGAGCCAAAGAATATTCTCAAGTATTAGCAATTGAGTTGTCAATTCAACCACACCTAGATAACTTAATATCTGCAGCAAAGTATTTTGTAGCAGAGTAATATGATAGTAGTGGTAGCAATAGCAAAAGTAATGTTTTTGGTATTTTGTAGTGATGATAGCAATAGCAACGGAAAAGTAAATAAGTGTCAGGACCCCGATTCCAAGTCACATCGATCTAGCTGGTAACACCTCATATCTCTTTGCGGCCTCACGCACGGTATTCCCACGGGTGTCGCCTTACCATGGCCCGGGACCGTTTACGCCTTTTGGCTCACATATATGATAGTGTCGGTAGCATCCATATGACAGAGAACCCGGGCCGACATGGCTAGTCGTGAACCCAAAGCAGCACAGACCTATGGTGACAGGCATACACGAACCACATCGAGCATGTCGGTCATCAGCGAGTGATTCCGGGCTGTAGCACTGGGCTAACAGGACTCCGGGGAACCCGGGCTGTAGCAGGCTAGGCAGGACTCCGGATATCACAGCGTGACATTTCCCCAAAGGGACAGACATAGGAACGAAGTGAAACACATGCCGGCCAGTCAAGTGTCCTGAGCAGTAGTGCTAGGTTAGCAGGACTCCGGTGAACTGGGCTGTAGCGGACTACTATGGCTCATGGAAGCACTAGACTACATTTCCCCATAAGAGAGGCTGTCAAGGATAAACAACTAGATTGTCGGATCCCACACATACCAAGCATTTCAATCATACACACAATATGCTCGATATGTGTAAATACAACATGGCATCACAACATAACCCTACAACTCAAGTATTTATTTATTAGGCTCCGAGGAGCGAGATATTACAAACATGGGTCTCATGACCCAGCAGTCATAGCATACAATGCAAAGCACATGCGGAAGCTTAACATGTCTGAGTACAGACATCTACAAATGGAAAAGGCTAAGAAGCCTGACTATCTACCAGATCCTGCCGAGGGCACAAGATCGTAGCTGAGGTATCAAGCTAACGTCGAAGTCCACGCGAAACTACTAGCGAGACTGGAGTCTCTCTGCAAAACATAAATTAAGCAAACATGAGTACAAAAGTACTCAGCCAGACTTACATCAGAACTAGCTACATATGCATCGGTATCAACAAAGGGGGGGGTGGAGTTTAACTGCAGCAAGCCAGCTTTGACTCAGTGGCTAACCTGAACTACGATTGCAAGAAACTCTTTTGAGCTGGCGCACACGAGTCCACATATTCACCACTCAATACACCACTATGGATCCGCTCCCGTCTCCCTATGAGAAGGCCATCCATAGCACTCACACTTATCTTGCGAGTTTTAGAGTATCCACTTTCACTTGTCTATGAACTATGCAAGGGGTCCAAGTTTCCATATCCGAGGAATCCGGCTATTCGAATAGATAATCATAACCCTGCAGGGGTGTACTTCTTCACACACTCTCCCACCACTTACCAACATGTACACGTCATGTATCTCGGCAACCTTCAAGCGGAAGCCTGGCGAGGGTGTCGGCCACGGCCTACCTAAACACTTAAGTCTCTAGTCCAGGTTTATCGCCTATCCAGGTTCCATCCGCAGGGAGTCCGGCCGAGGTTTCCACATACGGCCCCGAACGATGTGAACAGGGTTCCCGAGACACCAAACGGGCGCCCGGTACACCGTGCCACGGTGTATCTGCCGCAACATAGCCCACCCCTAGGGTTAGCGCTACGCACGGCCGCCAACACATAACCTACAAACACCAGAAACTAGTTGCAACTCCTGGACAGAGTACTAGGGTGATTAAGAAGCCGAGAGGGTCAATTAAGGATCCCAATGAGTGGTAGTAGCTGTTCATGGATCACAGACACAGAACTCAGTTCCTGAGGACGGTTTCAATGAGACAACCCACCATGTACTCCTACATGGCCTCTCACCGCTACCTTTACCAAAACATGTTCACACACTTAGCTCACACACAGTAGGACATGTTCACAACTTTCCAATTCATCCCCGATGAATCAGACCTGACACAACTCTAAGCAATAGCCTGCATGACAAGCAAACATGAATGAGTAGGCACATCAGGGCTCAAACAACTCCTACTCATGCTAGTGGGTTTCATCTATTTACTGTGGCAATGACAGGTCATGCAGAGGATAAGGGGTTCAACTACCGCAACAAGTAACAGATGATCGTTGTTGTCCTAATGCAGTAAAAGAGAGCAGGAGCGAGAGAGGGGGATTGTATCGGAATGAACAAGGGGTTTTTGCTTGCCTGGCACTTCTGAAGATAACATTGGGTCTTCATTAGTGTCAACGATCACAGCGTCGGTACCACGTTTATCGAGAGGGGACAAATACCGGCAAACAAGGAAGAACACAATCAATGTGATGCAACAATATGATGCATGATCATGACATGGCAATATGCTGTTGGTTGGCCTAATGCAACTAGCAACAAGTTAAATGGAGTTGGTTTGAACACTAGGTTCAAATTCAAACTCCACATGTGGTTATTTAAATAACATTCATTTGATTTGTCCTAAACAGTGGCCTTAAGTTGTTCTAACATGCATGAAAATGGTACAGATGGATTCCTTGAATTTTTCTGATAATTTTTCATATATAATTTATTTCATTTGGAGTTACGGTTGATTTTCTATGATTTTTAGAAGTTTTGGACATTTTCTGAAATAAATAAATCATTTAAGATTTATTTAAATTCCAGAAAAAGGATTACTGCGTCAGCCTGACGTCATGATGATGTCACCAAGTCAACAGGGCTGGTCCGGGTCAAACCTGACCAGTGGGGCCCACTGGTCAGTGACCCAGGGCTGGTTTCTGTGGCTGACGTGTGGGACCAGGTCAACGGTGACGTGGCTAGGTCAAACTGACATGTGGGGCCAGCTGTATTAACCTAAACTAAACAGAGAATAAATCTGGGGTTAACTAGGGCACGGGGCCCACTGTCATTGTCCTAAGGTTATCCTAATGGCGTAATTAGTACTAATCTAATCCGCCACGTCAGCTTGCTGGAGTTTGGCCGGTGGCGACCTCAAACCGTGGCGGCGTTTGCTCGGGATTGAGCTACGGGCGACCATTTGCCTCGCTGTTTACGTCTAATGGCAGCGGTGAGTGCGGCGCAGCCAGCAGGGCAGACGGCAGAGGCTGGTATGGCCGGAGTAGGCGGCGGCGGGAGTTCGGGGTTGGTGTGGGTTGGCACTAGGGGGCACGGTAGGTCGAATGGGTGGGCGCGCCCGGATCCTGGAAGCGTGCTGAGCATAGCAGTGTGCTCGGCTTCGAGCTACCATGGCTCTAGCCACGACGGCGTTGAGGCACAACGGCAGCGAGCTTCGGGTGCTCGCGGGGCAGCAGCTACGGGGCGAAAACGACGGCGTGGTTAAGGGGGAAAGGACCGGGAGCTCACAGCGGGTCGACGGGTAGGCTCAGCGGCTCGGGGGAGGTCCTGACGATGGAGAATCGAGGACGGCGGCCGTCGGAGTCCGAGGAAGAAGACGGAGCTGATGGCGGCGTTGTAGGGGCTCCCGCGGGGCGTGGCTCGGTGAGGAGGAAGAGGGGGTCGAGGCGGAGCCTCTGAGCGCATCGGCGAGGCGAGGCAGTGGCTATGGCCACGGCGGTGCTCGTCGGCGGCGACGATGGCGTTCTCGGGCGGCTGCGAGAAGAGAACCAGAGAGGGAGAAGAGGCGCTGGGAGAGCCAGAGAGGGTCGAGGGGGCCGCGGGCGTCTCCGTGGCGCGGTTAGGAGGCCAGGGAGGCTGCCACCGCGAAGCAGGAGATGGAGGCCTCCTGTGTGCGCTGTTGCTGGCACGCAGCTGCTTCGGGGCAAGGGAAGGAAGACGACGGGGAGGTGGAGGTGGGCTGGGCCGGTATAGTAGCGGGCCGCGTAGGTGGGCTGGCCTCTCTGGTGGGCTTCACAGGTGAGGCCAGGTAAAAACTGCTCTGTTTTATTATCTGTGTTGTTTTCCTTTTAGTTAATCATTTTGCCACTGATTCAAAATCACAAGTAAATCAAAGCAGGGCAAAACCTTCTGAATATTTGTATGTTGCCATTATGGACTATTCCAAAGGCACATAAATAATTTCAGGGCCTTTTAAAATATATTCTATATAATTGAATATAATCCAAAAGTCAAATACTTATTGATTTAAATTCAGAGTCCCAAAAATAGTTCCTTAAAAATGTTCCAGAATTTTGGTTTGATATATAACTCTTGCCAAAATTCACAAAACTATTTTTAGGGCATTTTGGATTCACAGAATGCTATTTAAAGGGTGCTTGCCCTTCTTTTAATCAGATTTCTGAGGTTTCAACAATCCTCAATTCAAGTTTTAGAATTTAGACATGATGCATGGATGCTCTCTTATGCAACTAATGCAAACAATTCTAGGGCTGTGACAACTCACCCCCACTAAACAAGAATCTCGTCCCAAGATTCAAGACGTGAGGTAAGAAGACAGAGGGAACACCAATAAAGAATCTTCACGATCCGATTGCCCTTCTCGAAGATCTTGATTCATTGCATCATGTCGATCTTGACATCCTCGCTTTTGAGATCTTCATCCACGTGATGACGACGGAAAGAAACTCAACTAGGATTGATCTTCTCGAAGATCGAGCTAACAATATCAACTCGCAGAATGAGATGTTGAAACATCTCAAGTTGAGACACAAAACACATCGAGAGGGATGGAAGAACAATGACGGGGTTTGATTTGGTGGGCAACAATTCCACGCCTAAATAGATGGTGAGGGGGTTTCAAAGTAGCGAGAAGTTATGTTGCCCATAATACCATAACGAGGCACCTTAGTGAAGGTGACTCGTAGAGCTATTCCCTTAAGTGGCAAAAAGAATTACTTTTGACCCATAGATCATTGAAACTCTTTATACCAGCCTAAGGTAATCACAATCGATCTTTTGAAGGAGTTTGAAAGAATGACATACTCGGCCTAGAATGGATGATGTGGACTACCTTGTTGAAGACAACGCAATGGATGATTTTTTCTTATCATCAGAAATGGATGAGACCCATGGTAAGTCCACTTTTGAAGATGATCCTGAACAACAGCTACTGAGGTGTAAGCTGGGAACAAAATGCAAATGTTGGGAATGATTCTAGTAACTGGGGAGAAGGTTCACCGGCAAAGGTGATTCCACCAATTGGATGGCTATCGAACAACTGAGAGAAACGGAGGCACATTCCAGTTAATGACAACATCAGAACCTAGTGCCTGAGCGTGCTCTCAAGAACTTGAGCATTTCCATACTCATCAAGGTCTTACCAACATCCATGCCGAGGATCCTGGCAACACATCTTACTACCATGATGAATAGTGATGGACAATGCGGGTGCAAAGGAAGATAACACTTTCTCAGATTTCACCTTGGCGAGGCCAAGGGAATGAAATCTGGATGATCGACCGAGAGACATTTATCTCTCCGCTTCTAATGTTCTCCTTGATGTTCTAGGATAACCCATTTATAGGTATGGTTTGATATCTAGGACATCAAGTAAGGTCGGACTTCGGGAACACAAAAATCCATAAGGAACAGCTATTGGAGTAAATCCTACGAAATCCTTATGGGTAGGTGACCAACTTTCTCAATCAAGATACTACAATAATAAGTCTTCCGGCCGGGTGCGTTGGCCACGACATCCACTTTACCGGGTTACAGAGAGACCAATATTATAGCTCTTGCGAAACGTTCCAACCATCATATCTGCCTGAGATTCAGATCTGGCTGGTAACAGGATATTTCAGACAGCATGTCCGGAAAAAGGAAGTTTGCAACACAAATCGACGAGACGACGTTGCGAGATTCTCGGGGGAATGAACTATGGTGGTAAGCTCCAAAACATGAGCTGGTGCTGCAAAACACATGTGAACACGCTGTCCCAGACAAGCATGACCACATGGTGGTCTTACAATGAAACACTACCGAGTCCTGGTAGGGAACCATCATCAAGGATATCGAAGTCCTTGCATAAGTCATATGATTAGCTCTTATGGAGAACTTCTTCTCCCTGAACAAGTCAATCAGTGGCTTGGTGTGCTAGGGATACGTATGGAATGAAGATGATCAGTCTATCAGACCATAGAGTACTTCGCACGTGCATGACTGACTTGGGATGATTCTAGAGGAAACAAAAACAAGCTTTCTTGAATTCACGGCGACAACTTACATCTAATGGACGTGAATCAAAGGAAGTCACTCCTTTCATCCAAGCATAGGCTTCATGAACGGATCACGAAGATAATGCTTACAAAATTTCCAACACTAGCTGGATGTTCAACACGAATCATGGAGGAGACAACATGCTGCTGATGGGCTCAACAACAACTCATCGGAATTTCCATATCACTGGACTTCCACCATCATGTGAACACGGTGGTAGCATTGGTCAGACCAAAGGATGTAATGGTGTATGCTCGAGGGATCAACCACAAGTAAAACAACATTACGAACATCGTTGGTTCTGATTTGACTTGCTGATAGCCCATACTCAAGTCAAAGTTTTGACAAGACAATAGATCCAACAACTGATCATGAGGACTAATTGGTGAAGATATCATCTTTCTTCAACACACGCACAACACAAAGATATTCCTTAACATGAACTAAGTCAGACAAGCTTTTATCTTCCAACTCTCCAAGTTGTTGTTAAGCTTAACCAACTAGCTCAGGGGTATCCAACACAGGTTCTTGGGGAAAAGTGGTTTATCGGAAAATCAACTTGATCACGAACTCAACATAACGGTCAGGTGACAACCTGGTAACACTTCCGAGAAGATATTCGGGAATTCACGAACCACCGATATGTTATTAAGCTCGAGAACAATCTTGCTTTTCAGGGCAAGACGATATGATCAAGGAGCGAGGGATTCACAGTCCTAACTCATTGGTCGATGAGTGCACCCGGAAATATGGACTAGGTAGCACGGTCAATCTTAGGATGGTTATTTAATTACCAGCACACTAAGAATGAGAGTATTGTCCATTAACTACCAAGCAACGGAGTTGCTAGGAATATTGCTTTCACACACCACGGTTCACTTGTCGGCATTCCGGTTATAATAACACGGAACTGAGGAATGAACAATGATGGCAAGAAGCATTACTGCGTCAAGAGTTCATAAGAGGTGGTGCAATTCTCATGACAGTCCTGACATAAAAGGGGTAATACTCCAGGGTAGAACAGAGCAAAAGCTGGATGGCATTTGATCTGCAGAACACAACTACTTTGACCCAATCCTGGATATGGATGAGGTACTGGAGTTTGTTTCTCCTAGTCATTCTGAAATAGAATGGCTCGACAGACCACGAGAAAAATAAGCATCGATAACACGAATGCACAACTAAAGAGGGACAACTCAAAGGAACATATAATTTTCTGAGTTGTGGATGCATAGATTAGTATGTCGAGCAAAGCCCAACATTTCTTCCGGACAACCCATGCAGATAGGTAGGACTGGCAGATTCACAATGTAGAATGGATAACTCATTAAGAGCACTCTGGTTGTGATCTTTTGGTTCAAGGAACTCCTGCCAAGAATGGTTCATGATAGTTGGAAGAAGGATGTACCACGAACCTCGAGGACTATCACAAAGGTTACTAATATCCTAAAGGAACTAGCAACACTATGAACATGAGGTAAGTAGGGTGAATCTCGGGTTCAAGAACCCATGAATAGAGTACCTACTACTACGTGGCATCACGGGATGCTTTCGGGAATAATGGCCAGAATCACACACTGGGAATAAAAACACGGCTAGATCACTAGGTGACTCCCTAAAACACCTAGGGTCATAGTAATAGCTCCAACATATATGTCAAGGCAATGGAGTACCTCAACAGACCGTTTAGTGTGGTTAATCTGGCCCAAAAGGATATCAGAAATGGAAAGAAAGGATTTGCAAATGCATCAGACTATTTAGAGACCTGGGATGACTCGGACAGCATAACGGCTGTAATTGCTCAAAAAGATTTGAGACAATCTGCAAAAATTGTGGCATAACCACTTAACAACATCATACCAAGGTTCTGGTGCCAGCTATGAACATATGGAAGTAGTAGGAACTGAACTGAGGCTTTAACTCAACAATCCTAGGCAACTACAGTTTAGTAACACGTCATCCTGAGAGATAGAAGAGAAACCTAGTTCTTAACCCCATAGAAAGGATAAGATGACTCAGATCAGAAGGTCATGAGGATAAGGAGTAAAAGAGCCTTACGTTCCCTTCCATAATCAATTCCCTTATATAACTAACGTAGTTCTAGACTCAACTTCGACCAGTTGGCTTGGTAATCCTACAGGCAGTCAGGCTCTGATACCAACGCTGTCAGGACCCCGATTCCAAGTCACATCGATCTAGCTGGTAACACCTCATATCTCTTTGCGGCCTCACGCACGGTATTCCCACGGGTGTCGCCTTACCATGGCCCGGGACCGTTTGCGCCTTTTGGCTCACGTATATGATAGTGTCGCTAGCATCCATATGAC